>NC_084711.1:3130085-3756102 GCF_033807575.1 Cydia pomonella | reverse complement strand
GAAAAATAGTAAGGGCAACGCTAACTGTCGCGGACGCGTGCGGCAGATTTTACAAACAATGACACCCGTGTGCGTGCTTGCGCTCCGTTCACCTGCACAGCTAGAGGACGCCCTTATTAAGGTTTGCTACCCATTGTTACCTCTGAATGAACAGTCAGGTGATTTAAAATTTCATGTTTATAATATTTAAAAGATTGTTTTTATTTCTGTAGTAATTTTTGTGTTCTCAGGTACTTTATAGAAATCACCATTACACTTACACCTCACCAAATAACCCTTCAACTGCTAATTTTAATCGCGCCATCCTGCTCTTATTGGTAACACACGCTATTTCCGGTCCGGGCCGTCCCTCACGCTCGTCCGCTTCCGGAAGACAATGTCCGGCCTGCCTACGTCCGATCACCGATTTCCGGTCTATTTCAAATCGTCGCCGGACCATCTCCAATTCCAAGTTTGAATTTTGAATTCGCATTCCAATTTATGATTTCGTTTTGTTTAAAAGTAATGATTCTTTGATCGTTGGAGCGGTATTCGTTTGTTTGATTCGGTTTTCCTTATTTTGTTTATCATCGTACTGATTGATACCTTAGTTTAAAGTGCCAAGAACTTTTTTCAAATTACAGGAAACATATACGAGTAGTAATGGTATCGTCTTAGCTCGTCTTAATCATATTTTGTCAAGTTCTTAAACTCGTCCTGTTCTGCTTTTGTCGCCCATTCTTCATTCGTCATTTTCGAGGGTCGTCTATGTCTTATTCCGGCTCACTTCGGTATTCATCAACATTTTCTTTGGGCGTGTTTGATGTTAAGCTATGTTGTTTTCAGACTCACTCGTTATTCGTAAACTCGTTGTTGGTCCTATTCGGTTTTTGACAAGTTCCTAATTCATCTCATTCTGCATTCGTCACTTTCACTAGTAGTCTTTGTCATCTTTGGTCATGTTTGTTGTTTGTCCTTTCCTAGCCTAGGGCAAGAAGTAATATAGGGAGGCATAAACAAGGAACTTCATGTCTTCATTTCCTGATACATACATTTGGGAACATGTTTGTGAAAATATATATTTCAGCAATCTCCGAAACAGTCCTAATGAATTCGAACGAGAATAATAGAGAATGTGTCTAACAAAGAAATATATGAATTCCAAAAGAAGCGAAAGAAGAAAAATACTAAATAACGAGTGAGTCTAAAAACAACATAGAGTAACATCGAACATGGCCAAAGAAGATGTCGACGAATACCGAAATGTGCCGGAATAACAAATAGACAAACAACAGAGATTACCAAAGATTGTATGGACGACCCACGAAAGTGACGAATGAAGAATGGGTGACGAAAGCAGAACGGGACGAATTTAAGAACTTGACTAATAACGATTAAGACGAGCCAAGATGATACCCAACCGTGCTGCTCGCCGGTCTAACATCGACTGACTGTAACTGTCAGTGACGTCACCATGACGTAAGCACTCAAAACGTCTATACAATACATACCTGTATATTTCGTATTTTTTAACTTCTACTAAAACTTCTATTTTTGTCAGTATCCATGTATAGACAGATCGACGCTATACGTCAATGTGTTCGCTAAATACGCCGTAATTATGCTACATGCTATAATGTAGGCAAATAGTGCTACGAGTTGGCGTTTAAAGGCAAGAGCATGCCGGCTGTGTGTGCATAAACTTACACATGCGCTAAAATGTTGAGGGGGCCTACCGCGAAAACCGAAATTCGCAAATTGCGGGGATCTTTCTCTTTTACTCTCACTAAGACGTAATTAGGGTGACAGAGAAAAATGGCCGCAATTGACGAACTTCGATTTTCGCGGTTATAGCCCTCCACGCACACCTTACGCAAGCAGTGTGCCGTCTTTCATAAGGAGTTGTATATTACAAGGCGCAGTACAAGTGCAAGTTTACGCACGAGCATCTGGTGCGCACAGGCCTGAAGGGTAAAAGTTGCAAAGTACATACAAGTCCAAGCCCATTATATCAACAGAAATATATATTGAAGTTTAGGTAATTAAATATACATGATATTTTACGTGTTTGAGAACGCTTCCAAAGTTTTCTCAATGTCGGATGGTCGAGCGTATGGTAAATTATGTAAATATTTAATGATTAACACTGAATATTGACACCTATTTTTGTAAATTTATATGTCCCCACTGTTTGTGTGGTGTCCGTAATCGCGAATTTTACCCTATTAACGATTGATTTAAATAATCTTTATTTATATAATAGAGGTATTACTATCACTAGTTTAAATCTAAAATAGGCCCTTGAGGCATTGTACCAAGAATACTGGCGGCAATTCCTCGTTGTATCGTAATACTGATACGTTGTGCGAAAAAGCCGCCAGCTCTTCGGACACCAGTTACGTCAGCCAGACGCCTCGCGATATCTGCAAAAAACTTGTGCGCGCTGGGACCCCATGGACCTAGAGTTTCAACACCAACGATTGAATTTATATAATATACGATACCATTTCAGACGCCAAGAATTAACTACCTTAGAAGTTTCAAACTAAACTAGAACTTAAACTATAATGCCTAACACCATTGTATTCCATCTAGAATATTCCAAATGTTCAACCAAGACATTCCACCGCACAATACTATTACAACTAAAGGTCGTAAGCGCCAAGTATTATAAACAAGATACTCCCTTTTGTAAGTGCTGTGGTGGGATTTAACTTCGAAGTAGATTTGGAGTTAGGTTGGATTAGAGATTGCGGTAACCAAGTATTAAAGGAACTAGACGATAGTTGGGATTGCCACAGATACATAAGTAGATCGTCCAAATGCAGTCGTGATTATGAATTTTCAGATTATCTTTCTTATTTTTTTATTTAATTCTTAACAATATACATTGTGTCGAATAATAATTCATACATATTCTTCGTGTTGTCCTGGCATTTAGCCATGGCTCATGGGAGCCTGGAGTCCGCTTGGCAACTAATCCCAAGAATTTACGTAGGCAGTAGTTTTCACGAAAGTGACTGCCATCTGACCTTCCAACTAGGGTAAACTAGGCCTTATTGGGATGAGACCGGTTTCCTCATGATGTTTTCCTTCACCGAAAAGCAATTAGTGAATATCTAATGATATTTCGTACATAAATTCCGAAAAACTCATTGGTATGAGCCGGGGTTCGAACCCGCGGCATCCGGATCGCAAGTCGCACGCTCTCACCGCTAGGCCACCAGCGCTTTTTTTTTTCAATTTTCAGATTAATACCTACCTATAATATGTAATTGAGAATATCATTAGCATTGCTTATACATATTACATACTACTAATTACCTACAGATGTTTCATACATAATATGATTCCAACTTTAAACATGATACCTAACACAACATATACATATCTTAGTGCGTCTAAAACAGGAATGTTGACTGTATGTAAAATAAATTATTTCACACCATGCATGAAATAAAGCACCAGAACATTAATAGAGAAACGTAGGCAGCAGTTATTTTTAGACACAATTTCTATTTTATATATCGTATAGAACTATAAAGAGTAGGTAACTTGACCGTGACGTCATTTGGTAGTGTTTCGTATAAATTCCATAGTGGCAAATGGTTTTGACAGTTCGAAAAAAGAAACTGATTGAATTAGTAGTCAAATACCCTATTATCTAAAGCCCGACCAGAAATATATGATCATCATTGTCAAGAGGGCGCTGTTATCCTTATGTATAGAGTGACAGTTGAGTATAGTATGAAAAATTTAGTTCCAACGAAACTCCGCAATATGGCGCGGGCGCGTGGTCATATACTGGTCAGGCTCTACTTAAATTTTTGATTAAGGTAATTAAAAAAGCTATGTTGCCAAACTTCAAGCTTACAATACAAAGTTTTGTTTAATAAAAACATTTTAATTACATAAAATAAAACTTTATAGACATTCGCAAGAAATAAAAAGGCAAAAGTCTACTGATTAAAACGCACTAAAAATTTGATTTCCAATGCAAATCGCGTTCAGCATTTAACAGCTATTTTACAGCCCTGACGCACTGCGTCTTTGTCATTCCTTGAATGAGGAAGCGAGAGGCAAAATCGTCTTATGGCGCATCAAACTCGAAATAATTACTTACAGAGTAGAATGGTACAGAAAGTCTTTTATATACAAACGTACTTAGTTATTCATTTTTATTCCTTGCATTTTGCGACTGATCAATATCAGTTTTAAGCCTAGGCTAAGTACTATGATAATGCATAGTATTCCACATTTGCAAATGGTAATACATTGTATTTTTGCTTCATCTATAATTAACCTAGAATTTCCAAATCGCACATGTAGAATCCATAAGCAAGTTAGCAAGATTTTATTGAATGCTAGTAAGACGCACTTGGTGAACCGCTCGTTTATATAAATTCTTTAGTTATCAAAAGTGCGAAAAGTAGGAAACTCGAAACGAGTGGCGATAAATTAAAACACGACCGAAGGGAGTGTTTTACATCGACACGAGTTGCGAATCACCTTTTCGCACGTGTATTGTAGAACGTTTTACAGTATGGCCCTTTAAATGATTGACATATGCACGTATAGTGCTACTTACCACACTAGGACGGTAATGTTAACACCATATGTGCTGTAAAAAGCTTTACCTATACTTAAAACGAATTAATTTATACGGAAATGTCTTTAGTGACATGACGTTGTTTTTTATTTGCTCTCTTAAATTTGCCACAAATCATCAATAGCTAGTGTCGCCTGGATGAGTTTGCACGAACTAAATGAACCATCTGCCGCTCACTACGTTGTGTAATTAGGGTTGCCAGCTATAAAATACTTTCTTCATCAACTTAATGGGGCGTCTTGATGGCGTTGCCGTTTTGTGCCAGTCACTCTTTTGTTTTCGGCGCTCGAACTATGAACGATGAGTTTGAATTTAGAAGGTCGGTTAGAGAAAGAGTGTTATTCATAAACACGTCACTGGCCTGAACTAGCTATGAATCTTTTGTCTTTATCTGTCATTTTGGCTTATGTATTTGTAAGAAAGGGATACCTAAAACATAATTTAACTAAATCAGTCTCGTTTTATGAATAAGGGGGTGGGTGGGGGAGTTGTATTTAGAGTCAGACCAAGCTAACTTTACGCGTATTTCGCAATGACAATATAAGGGTGTGGCTATATCCTCATTCATGTTAAATTTTTATGAAAATATGAGATATATAATGGCTTATCATGCTATAGATACCTAAATTCTCATTTTGCTTCATATAATTTATGAAATTCACTTGAAAATTGTAAGTAATTATGACGTTACTGGCAGCTTTTACGCCAGTCATCATTTTGTTTTAGGTGTTGCTTGATGAGCGATGAGGTCGCTTAAATAATATATATAGTTCGTGTCATCCACGATGACGCGCAGATTTGTCGAATCTAACCTTTAACAACATGCAGTACCAGTCAAGGCACGCGTCTCCGTGAATGGCACGATCTATACGGAGTTAAGTTAAACAACCAACTTTTGAAGTTACGATATTATGAAGGCTTTTAGTATTATATTATAATTTTAAACTTAATACATTATTTTATTAAAATATTACCGTGCATTTCCCACGTTAGAGTTAGACAAAGACAAAAATACATATAAGTATTGGACAATCTTACACAAATGGACTAAGCCCCACAGTAAGCTCAAGAAGGCTTGTGTTGTGGATACTCAGACAACGATAAATATAATATACAAATACTTACATAGAAAACATCCATGACTCAGGATCAACGCACGATGCTCATCCCACGAATAAATGCCCTTACCGGGATTTGAACCCAGGACCATCGGCTTCATAGGCGGGGTCACTATCCACTCGGCCAGATCGGTCGTTTGATTTTCATAGCACTCGCAATGCAAGGCAAGTGTTCAAAATTATGACGTATAAATAACACTTGCACTGCGTATGGGCCAGGCCACACTGTGCGTTGCGTTGGGTCGTATCGTATCGTCATAAAAATTAATAATAAATATATGTAAAGCGACGCAGCGTCGACGCTGCAAGGACGCCTGCGGCCAAAAAACGCAACGCAACGCAACGCACCAGTGTGGCCCAACACTATGATATCAACATCTTGGTCTAACTATCGGCCCGATTCGAATAATGAGATACGATAACGATAAGTTCTGGTTTAGATAAGTTCTCATTTAGATATCGTTTGTATGTCGTATAATTGACAGAAGCGGCTCGATTCGGGCAACCAATGTCACTTTGACGTTAGAAATATCGTAGATAGATTTTATTGGGATCACAGCGGAATCGAAATAAACGTTTATTTATCGATCTTTTAAAGATTTTAAACGTGTCTTAGTCATTCTTCAAATCGGGTTGCAATACATTTATTGTCGCACTAATGAACGAATACTGAATGTATTTTAAAATTCATATTTCAAGGCGCGGACAACTTTAAACAAACGGCCACATTCGAACTTTAAGATACGTCAAATATTAGATCTAGATACGATATGGATCGGATATGTTAGTTTCAAGAGTGACGTCTTTGTTTGAAGAAATGTCACTATTGACAGTTTATCGTATCAAGACCTAATATGTGAACGCGGCCGACAAAACGTCCCACTTTGTCGCTTGCCATAAGAACGCCTTGACAGGTTATTCGTACAAAGATACAAGCAAATCTCGTCCTTATGGCAAGCGACTAAGGACGTTTTGCCGGCCGCAGTCACATACTCATACTCATAGTTTATTGATAATGTAAATTACAGGTCAGGCTTACATGACTAGTATAAATTACAGGTAGATAATTATACAACATTCATAAATTTCAGAAATAAATTCAATTAACAAGTTGATTATTACGACATCATTACTATTATTATTATTTATTTAACTACAAATATTTTGAGGTCAAGTATTCCTCGACACTATAAAACTCCCGCTCAATAAGCCAATTTTTGAAACTAAAACTGAATTAACATATTTGGCGTATCTTAAAATTAGGATTGGGCCGAAAGACAGTAATTTTGCTAATAACAGTGTTACCAACATATCCCAAAACCCACTATATTACATGGAACATGACAACGACACGGCAAAAATACGCATTGCCGCACTAGTGAACTAAAACTGAATTAATTTGCAATTGCGGCCGGCAATGTGACTCGCGGGACTAATGTTGCCATAATTAGTAATGTTAGAGTAATTATTGCCTACGGCACTGGTAATGAATTGGAGTTTAGGTGAAAATGTTTTGCTGGAAATACGTGTGGCGTGTAGATTTGTCTTTTTGATGTTAAATGTAATTATATATTAGATTTTGGACTACGTCACATTTAATTCGATTTTTTTTTAGTTTTACCTAATATTTTATGTTTTATGCAAGTGTACATTAATGTGTTTGCGATTTTATATGACTGCCCAAGGAACGGAGTGTAAGTCATGTTTTCATGATATTTCACGTCTCACAGATGAAATCCATAACAGATTCAAAACAAAAAAAAACAGGCTCACGGAGGCGTATTCTGACTGAATAACAGGTTAGGATATGATCAAGTGACATACAAATTAAATTCATAACCTGTTATTACTATCAGAATCGGGCTCATGATGTTTATTAACAGGCGTATTGTTATTTTATTTACTGAAATAGGTTTCTTCAGCCAGAAACGTCATCATTGACACTGACAGATGATATTAATAAACAAATAAAAATAAATAAATATTCTTAACAGGGTACTCAAACCCGGAACGATATATATAATATACAAATACTTAAAATACATAGAAAACAGCCACAATTCAGGAACAAATATTCGAGCTTCGAGGACAAAAGTTCGAGGGATTCGAACCTTGGACCATCGGCTTCATAGGCAGGGTCACTACCCACTAGGCTAGACTGGTCGTAATTCATACCTAATCCGGATCTTATTCATAAACTGTTATTAAAATCAGAATAGGCCAGCAAGACTTATGCGTTTACGCACACATACACGTGTGCTACAGTGCTACGGCGTAGCGCGTGGCAAGTAGAATTCTCGTGTACAGCGAAAACATAATTCGTAGCACAATCATATAATGTAGCATGCTGAACACCGAAACATGCTATATGGCTCGATTCGAAGGTTAACATACGTCAAATATTAGTTCTAGATACGATATGGATTGGATATATTAGTGTCAAACGAAACGTCACTTACTGACTTACTACTGTATAACATTTTTGTATATGTATAACGTAATTTTATTTATTCTTACATGTGCTTTGTGCTTATTTTCTATACAATTCGATGTCTCCCTTCGAAAACAACGCCAGCTGCTTATCATAGCCGCTACATAAGTCAATGGCCAATAAAGACATCAGTGGCGCCGTCAAGCGGAAAGTTGATAATGAGAGTGCGGGTTGAATTAACTTATTTTTTATCCCTGTGGCTTTACAGGTACCGTTTAAACACAAGTATCTTAAAAATAATCGATTTGTTGTACTTTTTTTCCGTTCTATTTTTTTGTATAGTATGCAAACACTATGCTCTTCTTTACTTTGGCAATTTTGTGATAGTTTTTTTTGTCCTATTATGACAAATAATAGAAAAATCCCAAATATAAATAAACCCGGCCCATTGCAATTTGGACTCGCGCACGAAGGGTTCCGTACCATTGTCTATAAATCAGGCAAAAAAAAAAACACGTTTGTTGTATGGGAGCCCCCTTAAATATTTATTTTATTCTGTTTTTAGTATTTGTTGTTATAGCGGCAAAATAAGTACATCAGATAGCCATCAGAGATAAAGCCTAGTGACAGACGGACGGACGGGCGGACGGACAGCGAAGTTTAAGTAATAGTAATAGGGTCCCGCTTTACCCTTTGGGTATAGAACCCTAAAAACTAAGTGTTTTACTTCTTTAAATAAAATAATCCATATCAAGCGGTAATCGCTTACCATCAGGTGATCCGTCTGCTCGTATGTCTCCTCTATCATAAAAAAAACGTTCGGTTTTGCTTACGTTAACGAATATACTTTAAAATAGAAATTACATTATAAATAACATAGAAAAAGGGTCATCCTACTCTCATTCCCAGTGACACAGTCACCAAAATTAAGATTCTAATAAAGCGGAATTTCCTGGGAATTTGCGAATAGGTATGGCCAGGGGAATGAGATTTTTGTAGAATGGCAAAACGCATTTTTATTGAGTTTGTACTTTTACGGTCCTGCCTGAGACGCTTCTTACCAATCCAAAAGAGTGTGTATGAGTTCAATTAGTACCTGAAACAAATAAGTTAGAACATTAGTACAGGGACAGAATCGTTTAGGAAAACTGGCGTCCTTTCTGTGGACATTACAAAAGTTTGCAATATGGGTACATTTTTCTACGATTTATCATAAAAAAATAAGAAGTACAAAGTTCTATAATGCCTATAATAATAAAGTAAGACAACAAGGCCTGTTTATTTTTTACCTTATTTTTTACAAATGAATAAAACTTGAAATATAATTCTGAATAGAAAATATACCATAGCTTAGATTCATAGGGCAATATGATATATATTTTTGAGCAATTTTATTTGTACTGCTGGTATTTTATTAATGAGTTTGCTAAATATTTTGCAAATTATCGTCGTACGCAACGTCACAAAAGCAATACTTACCTCATTCCCAACTTTATTACATTTCCACAGTAAATAAAATTCTAACAAGCAAACGACCCCGGCCTCCAAAAAAAGTATTAAAAGCAAAAAACAAAATGGCTGGTATGCCTCCAAGCAAAAATGTTACAATATTACAGTTATCTAATTCCCATAATATGCGTTAGACGTCAAACTTCTCAGATAGGACGTTTATGTGTGTGTTGCCAGCATTTTTTGGCTGTTTGGCTGAAAGAATGTGCCGCGGGCCGCGCGGTGGGAGCCGTGATAAAAAAAGTATAAAATGTTAGACCCTTGTGCCCTGCAGTGTTATTTGTTTTGTTGACGTTTTAATGAGATTAATAAGTTACCTACTAGGGCTAGTTGAGACGATCAGGGATATTTCTTTTATTCTACATCAGAAATCCTAACAAATAAAATACATACAAACATTACATCAACAAAACGAAATTTTAGACATTGCCTGAGAAATACAGACAAAATTAAATTATTTAAGCACAGAACAGGATACGGCAAAAGAAACATCATGTCCGAGGGAGCACAGATGTACAATAACTTACCTAGTGAAGTGAAAAATTGTAAGTCATTAAAAATGTTTAAAACCAACCCAAATAATGACTGCCAGGAATAATTTCACAAGTAAAACAGTTTTTTAATACCACGCCGGTGGCAAACAAGCATACAGCCCGCCTGATGGTAAGCAGTCACCGTAGACTATGGACGCCTGCAACTCCAGAGGTGTTACATGCGCGTTGCCGATCCTTAAAAACCTGTACACTTTTTTTTTTGAAGATACTGTGTTTTATTCAACTCCGTTAACTTAATTGGGTTATGGCTAAGTACATTTATGGAAACTGAATGGTATAGTTCATTTACAATACATTTATTTCCGTAAAAAGTAATTAATAGCGTTGTTGTACAATCAGCATCAAAAGTAGCGGATCAAACAAGGTTTCAAAAGTATCTACCATTCTGTAACAGCTTAACAAAATGTGATGGTCTTAAATGTAGAACAATTAAGACAGTATAAGATATACTAGTATTGTAGAGGTTTACGAGTATCTATATTTGGAAAAGTTATCCGGAATATCAGATACTTTTGGCGCGTTGTTTCATCCGCTACTATTGACGCTGACTGTAGCACACATATTATATTTAATTCCACCAAACAGTTGAAAACTATGACATATCTATGACATTTCGGGTATCGATTGTCCGAGATTGTACTTGCGTTTAGTAGCAAATACATAACTCATACTAAACACTAATCAATATGTAAGCCAGCCCTAAGGTAAGTGTACATGCTCGTAGGGGCCTTAGTAGATAAAAATAAATCATTGATTATATCCAAAATTCAGTTCAATGGAATACCGGTTTCTTTGAGAAAGTTACTTAATTTAAGCGCAAGAATGCGCCCTTGAAATTAACGGACTTTAAAAAAACACCGTGTATGATATGTAACGCCAAGATTCTTTTTGGATCGCTGAGCCAAAGCAGTTAGTTAGTTATGATATGTAACGTGTTGTCGTTGTCATCATGTCAATAATAATTAATATTTTAATATTTTGGGGACAATTTAAGCTCAGGAAAGCAATGAGTATCAAAAGAAAAACGAATAATACGATACCAAATGCGTAAGATATTCATGCTTCCGCGTCTGCCGAGATTCAGACATTGAAAAAATTCCTTAGGTACTTTACAAATCTAACTTGCATGGAAAAATAAACTTTATGACAATAATGATAGAAATTCTCTTAAATGCATTATGAAGTTGTTTGCTTTACCAAAGAATTTTAACCTCTGAATTTAAACTTTTTTGTCAAGTAAAAATGGGCTATAAGACGCTTCTTTAAACTTGCCATTATATTGAAAATCTACATATAATTTGTATTCACTTCTATTCATCAAAATATACCTTATGCATTTGTAACACGAGCTGTATTAAATGCATATTTTTGGGAAGCGTTCGCCCTAAAGCATGCAGAATATCTTCTAAAAGTATTTGAGGATTCAGCGAGAGAGTCTTATAAAATAACTCCCGAAAACAATGTTTGATCTGCTTGACGGTATTCTTATTAAAATGGGACAACTTTTGGGGCTTTCTTGTATTATATTTTTACCGGTGCTGAACGCCTTTGTCATTCATTTTTGATCGGTCGTCGTCTATTGTTTTAGAATTTTTCATTGTGAAAAGGAAGTAAATTGTAATGTCAAATTCCATTTGCTAATAAAGCTACAAATTGAAGCATACTTATATTTTCTTCCACATCAAGAATGATGATATTGAATAAAAATAAAGAATTAGTACCAACTACTACTCTGATATTTATCATTTTATGTTGTTTTCAAGTTATTGTACCTATTACATATTTCATGAAACATATTATGTTTATTAATACATCGCGTGTAAAAGTATCATACATGTGGCTGTGTGTGTAAATAGTAACTTTTTAGTTACAATAAACACTTAGACTGTCGGCCCGATTCGAAGTTTAAGATCGTCAAATATTTGGTCTAGATACTATATGGATCGGATATGTCAGTGTCAAAAGTGACGTTTTTGTTTGAAGAAACGTTTTTTAGACCTATTATTTGACGTATTTTAAAATTCGAAGCGTACCGTGTTTATTTGACTTAAGAAGATCTGCTAATATATGAAATTGTATTGTTCAAAGAGTTTTAATTATCATCAAAGCATTTAGACAATATATTAATGACTGATACTTTACCAACAAAATAAAATGTACACTCTATACGCTTGGCAGACAAAAAGAATCCCAAAAAGCCTTCAACGTCGGCCTCCGATAGCCCCGAGCATTAACCGTACCGCCTTCTCATTTGTCTCTGGCCTTTGGTACCGGTTGAAAAAAAATGGTTGTCTATTTCCGGAGCAAATTAGCTAGGTTTGTTGGTAGCTAGTAATCATTTGGGCAAGAACTATTGTGTTTAAAATAATTATTTGCGGGTGGAAAATCTCATTTCATCTGGATTGAGCAAACTTCGATTGCTCAATTAGAGCGATCGGAAGGGTGTTTCTATAGGTCGAGTACGAATTGATCGCTTGAGGAGGTGAATTTGTCTATGGTGTGGAAATATTCTTGACTTAAAATAAAACATCGTAAAAACCGAAATAATTCCAATAAAGCCTAGTTCATTACTATTAATTAAATGTATACATAAATATTAAAACGGCACTTTTAAAGTTCTTTCGTTCTTTCTGATAGTATCCGACATCCGATATCGTATCGAACAAAGTGAAAATACTCATATGAATATCAAGAGGACCGCGGCATCCAACACATTTAGGATTTAAGGTATAAATACAATAATAACCCCTATTATATCCTTTAACGTAATTAAATGTATGAAATCCCATTAACTATACCCGTATATTTACTCCCAGCTCGCGTAGCCGACGCGCCAATCGTTATGGCTTACGGAGCTGTAGCGAACGAAACGCAACTCTCACTGTCGCATTAATATGGAAGAGTGAGAGAGAGAGAGATTACGCTACGCTACGGAGCGTTAACGATTGGCATGTTGGGTATGGGCAGGTACCTTTTAATCCCAAATCGTATTTCGGATCTGTTCTTCCGAGTGCCCATAGCGATGTCCATATTAAGAGAAAATTGACGATCCCTTAATCTTCTGCCTATTGAATAACGGAGGGTATTTGATTAAGTAAAGATCTGTCTATTTTATGTAAAAGAGAAATATAGTATATTTCATGTTCAGTGTATTGGGTTTATACACGTAATTTGAGTTGTGTGTTTTAATATGATGGTGTTGTAGGTATTGTTGGTTTTATAAAGTTAAGTATGTATTCAGTAAAAATGTTGCACAAATCTACCAGTTTTACAGTAAACTTAACCCTTTCACTGCCAATGATGTCAACTCACATTAAAAGGCGTACATCAATAGGCGTGGCATTAAAAGGTAAACCGTAAATCCATAAGGCTTGTGTTGTTGGTAAGACGGTACTAGATATTTTAAAAATTCTCATTGTTTAGTGTTTTAAAATAATTTTAGGGGATGTATGATAAAGGGTAAAGATAATTAAGAACTATTATTTGACAGAAAAATTATTATTTATTAAGTATTTGAGTTAAAACGCTTTCTTGTGCTCTAAAAACATTACAAAAGATAACTATGAAAAGTAGGTATTTTTACTTAATACCAAAGTTTTAAGAGCCCAGAGGAACTCGAAAATACAGTTATATTTCGTAACAAACTCATATGAAGCAAAAATAATGAAATAAACCTTTCTGCCAAACTTAATTATTTTTTAATGCTTATTTCAAGACCGTGTCAAAAAGTTCTTTTAAAAAAACATCCTTACCTTTGAAAATATTCCCGTTGACTTTTTTATTCCAGGACGACTAAATCACATCAGCTCGCTCAGAAGATTTAATTTGCAAGCATTGTTACACGACACATGCTCCACATTACTTTTTAAAACTCATATCTCACTATCAACTACATTGTAAAAGCGACCTTACTTGTATACAATAAAGATAACTTTTAAAACAATGCACGTGAAAATGCGACATGGATATATTAAACAGCCTTCGCTTGGAAGTAACAAACGTCCGAATTAATAAAATTACTCAATGTAATTAGAGTCTTAATGAGGATTTTTAAGGTTGAAATTGCAATGAAGTTAAAGTAGACTTAGAACATTTTAGTTGCGTATGTGTACATGTTTGTAAAAAAGTTAATCCTGTGGAGTTTTATTCGCGATGAATAGGGTTAATTTATTCGTGTTGGTTGGTTGTTTTCTTTCTGTGGGATTTTATTTCGTAGTTTCTTCAATGGGAATAAAAATTGTATCAGCCATTTCATTTTAATCCTCTCGTTTGTGAATGTTTTCGATACATTGCTTACAATTGCGACAAAAATAGCTACTTATGATATTGACTACACATGTCATTTGGTAATAAGATTAAAACACATTAAACTCTCGGGTTTTGTACACATATTTAATGTTCTTACATATTTAAAGCTCGACCACAGTGCAACCTGGCTAAAACATAGGATAAAAGGTTACATAATGTAAAATCGCGTTAATGATATTAAATATGGATATTAAGATTGTTTTCTGTAGATAAGTTAAATCGTTCCACAATGGTTATCAAATAAAATTTTACTGGAATAAACAGACAAACACAGGTTCAATGAAATATATTTATGAGCTTTAAATTATAAAGAAAGGAAACAAAAACTAGTCATACCTAGTTGTATAAAAAATATAGAAGTCGGTTAATAAAAATAAGTAACCTACTATTTTTTTCAACTATTTGTTTTGTAATTTTCTCTCCCAAGCTAAGTCCAACCCCTGTCTTGTCACTACAGAACATGCATCTGACAAAACAAACAATTTCCTACAACCATCGGACATTTGGCGGCGTAATGGCCCCTGACTTAAGCCGTAAGTGCGTCTTAAGCCGTGCAGATCATCCGACCAACCCAACTTTAAGAAAATACTAAGTATATTTGTAACACTTCATGGAAAAACGGGCCTAAGTGAGATTGGCGTTTACTGCTTTACGCTGTAACACAAATGCTGCCATCTTAAGCTAAAAATCAGTATTTTAGATGAAAATTGAATGCAAACTGTACCTCAAAATCTTCACCAAAAAGTTCTATTTTCAAGTAAGTTCATTTGTTATTGAGATAACGCCTTTAAGCTTAGGAGGGCGGAACAGGACGGTCGAGGACGTAAGCGCCAGTGTTCTTAAAGACGATTTTCGTATGAATACGAATCCTGTCAATGAGATATAAGTCGTTTACAAGTGAAGCTTTTAAAGGGAAGTAATTCACGGGCGATGGACAGGGAAGAGGCGGGTCTGGGGGGGAAAAATGCTTTTTATTTGGCATATAATGTATGGCTGTAAATTATGTGGGGCCTTTGTTAAGTTTATGACTGCATGGTGAATGTGTCCGTTGCTGCTGGAAACGGACAAACAACGACACACCGACTTTTTATGTGTATTTACTATTTTTTTTACTAATTTCTTTGGAACACATAAACTTTTGGAACACAGCTTTGTAGGTTTTCGAATGTAGAATCTCTGCTTTTATTACTAAATCTTTTAAGAGAGTCTTTGATATAAGTCTATTTAGAATCAAAAACTTCGAATTCTGTGCAATAATAATAATATTTTTTATTTATTTTGATACTTATGAAAGTTAAGTTACTATAATTTTAACTTTAATACGTATTTTTATTCAGTCTGTAATTTTTAATTTCAGTCACAAAAAGGGAAAATACTGGATACAATAAATGGGAAATTGGATTACCAAGGTTTACTGAATACGGTGAAATTTATTATTAAACAACACGTACTTTACATAGGCTACAGAATTAGCGAGAAATAATTCACCCCGTAGGATTACAGCCCCAAAAGGTACCTGCAAACTAATTACTTTTATACCCCCTGTATACTTTACTGTAACATAAGTGAACACTCTCAAGGAGCGGTCGAGACGCATCCTTTCTTGAAAGCCCTTCACACGTCCAGCGAAGATAGACCCCACTTAACACGACCACATACCCTGGCCGCTATCTAAATTAACTAAGCAAGGGAGGTGGGGGAGGTCAATGTATATTGGAAAGCGTGGAAGACATGACCACTTCAGCGGGTCTTATTTGAAGCTCTCGCGCGGCCATTCAAGAAAGACCTTCGCTGTTCTTCTGTTTCGAACGCTCGGAAATTCCTTGACATAATTGCTGCTTGTGCTCTATCATCCAGCGTAACAAGACGCTTATATTAGTTACGTTTCTAAGGGTAGAGAGGTCTTTTTAATTGGTTGGTATATAATGGATTACCGTCAATAAATAAGCAGCATTAGCATTACGTCTGAATGATGGCGGGGCTCATTTGAGCCGATTTTGGCCGGATTGTGGTTTCGCGAAATGCGTTGTGAGTAAAGGGTTATTATATAATCATTGTATTGTTGGTGTGCGTTAATTAATGAAATGAGTGTCTAAATTGATGGGATCATGTTTCATAGAACTGTATATTCTAGAGAATATTGTATTTGGACAAAATTTATCGGATGCATCTAAATGTAAATAATATTTCGTGCATATTTTGTAGAGTTCAAAACAATACAACACAATAATATTCATTGAAGATTTTAGTTACTTATTTAAATTTTTTGAGTTAGGTTTAGTTATATTAGTTTATTTAATTTTGTCCCGACAATGCCCTCTTTGTAATTTATTTATTTATTTTATAAGTAGTTATTATATATTTCTTGTAACTTAAATTTAGTTTGTAAGAGGCTTAGCGGTAAGAGCGTGCGAATTGCAATCCGGAGGTCGCGGGTTCAAACCTCTCGGCTCGTACCAATGAGTTTTTCGGAACTTATGTAAGAAATATCATTTAATATTTACCAGTCGCTTTTCGGTGAAGGAAAACATCGTGAGGAAACCGGACTAATCCCAACAAGCCCTAGTTTCCCCTTTGGATTGGAAGGTCAGATGGCAGTCGCTTTCATAAAAACTAGTGCCTACGCCAAATCTTGGGATTAGTTGTCAAGCGGACCCCAGGCTCCCATGAGCCGTGGCAAAAAGCCGGGACAACGCGAGTAAAAAGTACATTATTTAATAATAAACGTTTTATTTTATTTAATTGAAAATACCACTCTATCATTTTCATCTAAATTGAGTTATACGTATATCTTCCCAAAATTATCTCCCTACAAGTTTCAAAATAAGTAAATTGAATTTTTACGTTATTTCAATGATAACCAATATTTTGTAAGTTTTCGCGGATATTCCTAGAATAAAAAGTTAATATGCCAACAGCAAAAATCGTGGACAATTTTAAGGAAAACGCCATTACCTTACTCGCGGCATAGCGTGAACGCAAAATATTCCCTAGACTCAAAAACTCTAATGACATAGCCAAACTTTTACTACCCTCTGTACTGTGTCAAAAATGACGTAAGTAACATGAATTTTCAGTAAAAATATGCCCTTTTATACAAAGAAGCAATAGTCAGTTGCGACCCAGTTACCATCGCAATAATATTCAGCAACAGCTTACCAACACTCTTATTACTGATTTATATTTGACACACTACCAACCGTAAACGCTTGGAGTAAGGTTCATGTTTGTATAAATAATTCGGTTAGATACGAAGTTTATAAATTTATAAATGGATATGAATATCGGTGAGCCAATAAAAAGTTGTGCAGTAAACGGTCCGCACTTTTTATTGGCATTTCAGCTTATAAAGTTGCTTAACCTTATAAAGTTGCTTCAACTCGTAAAATTGCTTTAGAGTGTAAAGTTCGGTTCGTAGAGATATGGGTCTATGGTATTCGAGCAGAGTGAGTAATGGATATAAAAATGGATAAATAATTGACTGTCTCTATTTAGTGTCTTGATCAACGACAAACGTTCTAGATTTGGACCAAACTAACTCTGCAAGGTATTTTCTGTAAAGGTATTAAATTGGAACCTTGCGACGTGTCGCAACTGCAGACGATACGTCGCCTCGTCACGAGTGTCACGACTGATTTCTATGATATACCATTTGAACTCAGAAGTCAGCGACATATTCGAATCGTAGCGCAGTTGTATCTCTACACAAACATTTGAAAAGTTAAGTAAACAATATTGATCCACGCAAGAATTACTTAAAATAACACTACTTACTCTCAGTTACACAATGATTTATGTCGTTATAAACAATATTAATTGTATGGCATAGGGAAATAAGTAAGAAAAAAACAAAGAACTAGGTAAAGCCTGACCAGTAATATATGATCACGCGCCATATTGCGGAATTCCATTGGAACTAAAATTTTCATACTAAACTGAACTGTCACCCTATACATGAGAATAACAGCGCCCTCTTGACAATGATATGATTTATATTTCTGGTCGGCTTTTGTAAATTTAGATAAAAGCCAGTCAACCCCTTGAAAGTCTTTATACAAATGAAATGATTTTTATTTGGATTAAATTGTTGATGTTTTCACACATAGCTTTACTATACGTATACTTTAAATTGGCATAACAAACTAGTGTATAAAACAACCAAAGAACTCACTTAAAATTCAAGTCCTCTTAAAATTTAAATCGCAACTACATACGCAATCTCCCAGACTAATAAAGCCCCCCACACACGTAAGTCGCATCACACCCGCCTAATAAATCTCCGCGGCGAATTAATTCATTTCCTCGTACGTGACGGCGGACATCGAGCAGTCGGCTTTAAGGGTGGCATTCGGACTTGGTATTCTTGATTCGCTACAAGTAGAATTAAAAGAAAGCTGACTGCGGTTTTGCAAGCAAGTTTAATCTGATATGATTCTTTTCGTTGCCTTTTTTTGGTCTCCAAAAATTTGACGAAGTGGAGCTTTATATAAGATGTAATTTAGTTATACATTTTTCTCATGTAAAATATAATCTACAGTTAGAAAGACATGCGATTGCACTCGACTTCCTTTTATTTATTTGATAGAAAACAGAAATACAAGCATGACAGAGTGGTCAGAGACAACGAAAAAAATTTTGTCCCACGTATGTTACCCGTTTTAAGCGAAAACGCATTTTCCCTTGTTAAAACTAGTTTTCGCAAGGCCCAAGGCGCAGCGGTAAAAACTAGTTTTAGGGAAAACGCGTTTTCACTAAAAACCGTTTTTATGGTAACATGTATAACGTTTCTCATTCCAAATTTTATCTAAAGTAGTGGCTCTGTGTTCTATACAACTGAAGAATCGACAAAAAGAATCTAATTTGTAGGAAAAGTGAATTCTAATTTTTTTTTTGAGAAATAAAGATCTTAGAACCGAATTTTATCAAACCTGCTCTCCAAAGTTCGCGAGGATCGGTTGAGAATGCGTCCTGTAAAAGAGAACATTCGGACAGGCGGACAGATTGCATGCATTTTCCTCAAGCTGAAACGGAGACGTACGCTCTCACTCGGTTGATAAGGGCACACCGTATGCACTAAAATTAATATCAAATTAAGTTGCAACTTTTCAAGTTCGAATGCGGCCCTCGGAGCACGTTTCATTCGCACTGGGGAAATTGATAATAAGCTCAGGATACTTTTCTTGTGGCTTGGTGTTTTTCTGTTTGTCGGACAGTGTGCAGGCGGCTAATGCACGTTTTGTTGTAGCAAGGAAGGATGCAAATTATGTAATAATAAGTTAAGCATGGACTTTTCCTCTGCCGTTTCTAACTTCAGTCGGTTGATTGTTAAAAAAATCAATTAGCCCGTCCCGGGCCCTAGTCTGCAATACACGTCGCGCGCTTGCTACAGACAGTGCTCTTGTCGAAGGTCTTCTAAATAGATCGAAACATGTTTAGCGATTGTTCTATTAAAATTCTGTGTAACCCGCTAATTTTAAAACCAATTAACATTAAATTCGTCATATTTAACCGATTTCAGGTATTATAATGTAGCGTATTATAAGGAAGTATTAAAAAATACAAAGTTTAAACAGCTAATATCAAACAAACACAGTTTTTTTACTAACCAAAGAACGTCAATAAATTAACTATACTAATTTATAAATTAGTCAAAAAATTAGGCATTTTTTATTATTTCGGTACATGCATAATGTTGAAAATTAATAACCATAACTCACTGCTGCTCGTAATCCTACGTTATCTATTTACCCCACATCAGCAAGCCATAAGCGTGCATAACGCGCGCGTATGCATAATACGCATCCAGCGTGCAAACAGCTTAACACTAAATACACTAATTAGTGTTCACTAATTGCGGAAGAAATAGTTACGCGGATGACAGGAATATGATGCAATTTGAGCTTTGAAGTTAATAGGGACCTAGGTAATCAATATAGGTATAGACTTTAATAACAGTTTGCTAATTTGTTTCTAGATAGTTTGTGGAGAACTTATATTGCTATTTATGTTAAATGATGGTTAGTGATGAGGGGCGGAAATAGTACATTATGTATTAAGGGCGGAAAACAAGAATTTACGAACAAAACTATTACGCCCGAGGGCGTAATATAGCTTATTCTATCTCAGCATGCTGGCATATAATAACACCGTTTACGAGCAAGTGTGATAAAAAAATGAGCTTAGCCAGTAATGAGTTAGGTTTCTTCTTTATATTTTGGGTAGGTGTTCGTTTTCTAGGTTATACGAGTAAGTATTATGGTTTTCTTTCTTTTCATTTGTTTGACATCGAAATATTTGAATTAATCATTTGTATTTAGCGTTAAAAAACATCTGTAATATGTCATGCCACAACCGTCGCCTATTTTATTTATTTATAACAAAAATAATTACAAATGTTGTCACAATAAAATGTTAATTTTAAACTAGTTCCCAAATTCAATTTACAGTTCTCATGTACTAGTAAATAGCTCGGTTCCATGCATTCAAGTTAGTTGCGAACTGCGCGATTGCAATTATAAACTTTGCCTGTATTTATCCTGTTATCCTATTAATAATATGGACGGAGAGTTTAAATTATATTTTAAAGTTTTAGGTGATATGTAAAATGCAAATAATTATTATCGTAACATTCACTAACTGAATTAAAACAGAGAATAAATGTATAATGAGTCATATTTATCTAAAATTATTAATTGTTAATTTTGTAGTAATCCTGACAAGCTCGCCATGAAATGGGTTCATAGTTAGAGGGTTGAATAGAGTTTAAGTGACCCATTCATTACGGAAGATTCTTGGTATCCAAGGATTAAGAGTGGGTAAATCGAAACATAACTTATTAATAAGCTACAAGAAA
This sequence comes from Cydia pomonella, assembly GCF_033807575.1. Taxonomy (NCBI): domain Eukaryota; kingdom Metazoa; phylum Arthropoda; class Insecta; order Lepidoptera; family Tortricidae; genus Cydia; species Cydia pomonella. The sequence continues at coordinate 3,734,741 of NC_084711.1, read as the reverse complement.
TAAAATTGAATTATATAACCTATAAACTTAAAATCTAAATCTTAAAATAAATAATTAAAAACTATCCCCTGCGCATGGTGCCATAGATGCTGGCAGCATTTCCTCGTTTTATCGCAATACTTATTCGTTGTGCGAGGAAGCTGCCAGCTCTACGATCACCGTTGACGTCTGCTATTTTTTTAGCTACTTAATTCCTTAAATAATATTATTGCTTACTTGCTATATAATTACGAGCATCGCATATTTATATTGCAGACAGTATGTTATGTTGTTAGTGTGTTTTATATGTAGTTACTGGTAATATGTTAATTTAAGCATATAGTGTAATACCAATAGCTCTTTTAAATAAGGATGAAGTAATGAATTGGAAAAGCGTGCGTATTATCAGATTAAAAAAAATAGCACCTATTGCCATCAGGAAATAAAATAATAACATTTATATTCCAATCCTTTCGACGATTGATCGTGTGTACACAATTTCTATTCGTATTTTGTTTTCGCTCATGTCATCAGATAGATTCCCTAATTAATTAGAAACTTAAAGCTCTGGTTTCCTAGAATAGCAATACCGTCATATAGCAGCCGTTGTTAAAGCCTGAACTTTGGCCGTAGGGTCCAAATAAGTAAATTTATGAATTAAAAATGCAAAAGTAGGTACGTTTATTACGAATATAATACTGTCCAAGAAGAAAAAAATTTACATTGTTAAATGTTACCATGGAAAACAGTAAAGTTTTTAATGTTGCTATACAATCTCGATTCTGCAACAGCCGACTCATCCATGTTTAGTTGTATTATTTTGTATGGAAACGTCGCTCTGACGGCATCGCTATCCAAGGAAAACACAGCCTAAGCTTTCGACGATTAATTGCAGGCTGTTTAGTATTAAGTAAAGTTAATACCGTATATAATTTGTAATTGTATTTTTCTTTAAATCCCTCATCTGTGTTGTATTGTAACCTTATCATTTATTCAGCGACTCTGTAAAACTACCATACGAATAAATAAATCTCTTAACTTCACTTTCAGCAAGTAGCGTACCCGTATATTGAAGTTAAATAATACATCAATTTTAGATAAACGCGCGGCCGGATAACTGAATGCAGACGTAGGAAATTGCGACGTCTGCGAGGAGTACAGTCGACGCGAGATTGTAGAAAAATTTCAACTAGACAGATTTAATAGGGAACGTGCTTTCGCGAGTTGGCATTTTTGCAACTGCCAGAAATAATTCTTCTCATTACTTAAAAACTGATTTAAAATCTGTCTAATAATAACAGGTAGGTGCTGTAAGGGTATTAATGTTTCGGTTTGTGATTCGTAAGTGCAAAATAGAGAAATGAGAATATTTAAATATACTTTGATATTTAACTCACAGAGTTCTGAATTGTACAGACTTTTTTTAGTGGATTGTTATAAAAAATTTCTATAATATTTATTTTTTATTTATTTTTTATTTTATTTATTCATTTTAATTAACACAGTATAACAGTTAAAACTAAAGCACTGTGAAATTACATATTGAACCTAGACAATCTAGACATGTATAATTGGAAAGAGTTGACATGAAACATCAAAATACTAATTAGAATACAGGTGACACTTATAACACAGAGGAGGGACGAATATCCATCATCTCGCTGAACCTCAGACATTCATCACGCACTGACATCCATCTACTTGCAAACACATCACATTCAGGCGCTGATGCGAGGAGTGAATTCAAGCTGCGTAAAGCTCGAACAAAAGGAGCGTTCCTGCGCGACACAGTTCGGGAACCCGGCACAGATAAAAGACAGCGATTACGAGGCCGAAACTCAAATCTAGAAGGTGTTGGGACAAACAGACGCACTACTTGTGTTGTTAACTCGACACAGTCAGAGTCACCGCGTAAGATATTACAGATTGTAGTGAGAAGTGCTGAGCTGCGTCTTACCTCTAGGGAGTTAAATCCCATCATTCCCAACAAAAACTTGGTAGGATAAAGGAATGGGTAATACCCGTACATTTTTTTGTATAGGAAGCGCAAGAACACTTTCTGTACTTTTTCCAGTTGTAAGACATATGTTGTCTCGTAGGGACACCAAACGACAGAGGCCGTCTCAAGCTTACTCCTCACTAAGGCATTGTAGAGCAGTTTTATTGTTCTTGAGTCAGTAAAATCCCTGGCATTTCGAATGACAAATCCCAACCTCTTGTAACAATTACGGGTCAATGCATTCAGGTGCTCATGGAAATTGAGACGAGAGTCTAGAATGACACCGAGATCGCGGATGGAGCTAACACGAACTATTGCGTCTGAACCCAAAATATATGTGTAGTTAAGTGGATTTCGTGCCTTGCTAAAACTTATAACCGCACATTTAGAGACATTAAAGGATAGTCTATTTTTTACGCTCCACTCGCGCAGTTGGTCAAGATCCTTTTGAAGAGATTCACAATCTGAGATTCCTTGTACTCCATAGATCAACTTCAAGTCATCGGCATAAAGAAGGCATCTAGCGAAACTCGGAACGGATGCCAAGTCATTAATCATTATACCGAAGAGCAAAGGGCCCAGTACCGATCCCTGACTGACGCCAGACCTAGTCTGATAAGTGTTCGATATAAAGCAGCCATGTTGCACATATTGACTCCTATCGCGGAGATAACTAGCGAAGAAACGGAGTAGTTGCGGGGAAAAACCGATATCGCACAACTTGCTCAATAGCACATCGTTATCCACGCGATCGAATGCTTTTTGGAAGTCGAAGTATAACACGTCTACTTGTATACCCTTGTCCATATGATCGGAAACCGAGTCCACCAAAGTTAGAAGATTCGACTCCACTGAACGCCGAGGCCTAAAACCGTGCTGGGAATCGCTAAGAAAGGGCTTAATTTGAGGAGCTACGAGCCTATTTACAATGCTCTCAAATACCTTGGCAATCGACGAAAGAATGGCTATAGGTCGATAGTCTTCCACGCGAGTTGAGTTACAAGTTTTAGGAATAGGTCTCACTCGTGTGACTTTCCACTGATGCGGGTAAACTCCAGTACACAATGATATGTTCAAAATGTGGCATAAAGGTTGTATAAGCCACTCACTACACCCTTTTAAAATATAGGCCGGGACATTATCAGGTCCAGGGGAGCTACGTGGTTTTAACCGTTTTATTGAGGCTTCTATGTCTTGCGGAGATATTTGGTTAACGTGAACGTAATTAGAATTACAAGACAAATCCTCGCGAACAATTTGTTCAAAGTCAAGATTTGGAACATTTGACAAAAAGACAGATGAAAAGAAATCTGCGAAGGCCTGGGCTGCCTCTGTCCCCTCAAACTCTCAAACTTTAATTTAAATATTATAATTATTAAGTTTTGTATTCCTTGGGGCCACCCCACACTAGCGTCTTTTGAGCGCTATGGGAAAAGGCGTCGCTGCGCAGTTGCGCCTACATTGCGTCGAGCAGCAGCCACAGAGTCGACTAGACGCCGACAGTGTCGGGAGACGCTAGCGTAGGGTGTCTCTTATTCTAAAGCAAACCTTCAATATTTATATTATATCTGCCTGATCCGCGACCCTAAAAGTGCAACGAATGCAACGATTATAAAATGTTTGCATTTCAAAAAACCATACTTGTCTCATAATTTTTTTTTATTAATGTGAAATTAACAAATTTTAGACTGTGATCATTGTGCTGCTGTCGCTACACCACTTATGAAAAGGTCTGGTTTCCATAACTCCCCAATGAAATGAGGTGTGAACTTTCCATTATTTCGCCTTCCATTGTGCCCGGAGCGATTTGCGCCTCAAATCCACAGGGATGGGTTTTGAAACATTTTGAAGAGTGTCAGATGAATTTGTTTCACGAATTGAAACATGCATTTCAGCCATGCGTGTACAGGGTGAATGATTTTGCTAAAATGGGGAATAGATTGGACGTGTACTTTTTGTTTTCTGCGCGCTTGAGTTGTCAATACGTTTGGTTTGTTATTAGAAAAATTGCGGCATGGTTTGCTGATGAAATTTTTAAATAAAAACTTAGGTTGAGAAACTCTTTCAGATTTTGAAGCTTTTTTAAAAGCTATATTAACATAGTTATGTTTATCTAATTACACTAGTACAACTTGAGAAATATATACTCAACTGTCCCAATTTAATTTGTTAATGTGCCATTATTGTTTTATAATTGTTAATACTTATAATTATTAGTTAGTTTAAGTTTCGTGACGCATTGGTTCAACTGTAATGTCATGTAAACATTTTTATCAATAAAATAAATAAATAAATATAATGTGTTTATCCCAGTGGTACATGATATAGGCTGGCCTATTCGGTTTTTAATTACTTAACGCGTGTCTTTACTTTCCTGTGGCGCTTCGACTTTAAGTGCATATTTTATATTTGAGTACTTTTTTAACCTTCATTTATTATCGACGGACGGATTTAATATAAATACAAAAATTGTTTTGTATGTAGTTTTAATTTTTTATTTATTAGTTTACTGTTTTTTCTTACGTATCTAATTTTTTATAATAATATGTTTTCAATTTCAATTTCAATCTTAGTTATGTACAGTAGCTAAAATGTTTTTTTAGTATGTATAAGTTTTTCTTTGTGTTCCTTTTTATGTCAGTTTTTTTCTGTTTTCTGTTGCCTTGACGTATGTGCCGCCATTATCATAGTTTTAAGTCAGGTCCCCACTGAAAACCAGCGCCACGGATTGCCGCGGCATTATGCTGAGTGGAGATCCTATTTTAGTGTCCAATGTTTTTCTTTCTCTGTATGTTCTTCTTTTTTCCAAATCTAATGTGTTGTGGCGTTAAATAAATGTATTTTCTTTCTTCTTCTTCTTTCTATTGAGTCTTTTTACAGTATATGTTTTTCTTTATCCAAAGATATAAATAGGATATAAAATCTAGTTTCTAGTTGAAATCTACCTACAAATTTATTAGTGAATGGCAGATAAAGTTGAGATTATAAGATAGTATTAATACTGTACGTATGCTTTTAAACAGTCGTATATCCACTAAAATAATCACAAAGATTACAGTCTTATTGTGTTACGATACAGTTGTCGCGAACGTATTGCGAACCAGCTAATATTTGCCAACGTCATGGAGTAGATGGCGTTAGTAGTCACGTTTAAGTAACCGCTTCTAGGTTATTGGGATTTTTTGAGGGAAGTTGAGAGGGTAGATGAGAACGACAGTAGGAAAAAGGAGGTTGTGTGCGAACAAATCGACGCGGCAGTGATATTTGCTTTTAGATCAAGTCAAGAACGTTCTTATGGTGTTATTAGAATAATGATGTGTCTCTGGTATATTGTGACCAACGTTATCAGTACTCAGAGTGAACAGTGATCCAGTGAGGCTAATATGAACTTAAGGTAAACTTTGTGTGAGGAATGGGGTCGCTATGAGGGGAGGTTTGGAGGCGACTATTAAGCTCAAGAAACCAGGTGGATAATCATGTGATACTCATGTTATATGTAGGTAATAAAGTCGGACACCAGCACAACTCATATCGTCATCTCACTAACATCCAGGCCTCATAGGTATGTAGTACATTAACATATCGCTTTCCAGTATCCGTAAAAGCATTAGCTCATTCGATAGGTTAATAAGTATGGTGAGCTTGACGACAACAGTCTAAGAATTTAATTTCTCTAAAGTCTAAGTGCCAAGCTATTGTTATAGGTAGTTCCAAACAGCTTACTAAACTAGACTTGGACGCACTTGCACCAGTAAACTTTAACGGCTCCCCAATAATATTTAGTCAAAGTGTTAAAGACCTGGGTGTTATTTTAGACAGTACCTTGAGTTGGAGAGCACAGGTTACTGAAATCAGCCGTAAGGTCATGGGCTCACTTCATTCTCTCAACAAAATGAAGCACTTCTTACCGATCAAAACTAAAGTTGCACTAATTAACACCCTTATACTGCCCATTATTGATTATGGTGATGTGTGTTATCCGGACTTAAACGAAGAGTTGCTCGATAAATTGGACCGCCTGCTTAATAACTGCATTCGCTTCGTTTTTTGCCTCCGCAAATATGATCACGTTTCTTCTTTTCGCGCACAACTTGGCTGGCTTCCCATTCGTCAACGACGCAATATTCGCGTGCTTTCCACTCTTTTTTCTGTGCTTAACGATCCACATTCTCCTGAATACCTCAAATCCTTCTTTCAATATTATGGCGTTACCCGCGACCGTCAACTTCGCTCTTCTGGCAATATGTCTCTGTCCATCCCTCTTCACCGGACTGGGTTCATGTCAAATTCGTTCACCGTGCAGGTGGCGCGTCTTTGGAATGGACTTCCTTTTTACATCAAAAATGCGCCAAATAAGTTCGCTTTCAAAAAATCATTACGTGCTTTCTTTGCTAGCAGAATGAAAGATTCTTAATGTATTTATTTATTAACTTCAGATGTTTCGTCTTTATATATATATATATATATATATATATATATATATATATATATATATATCTATATATATATATATATATATATATATATATATATATATATATAGTATATATATATTTATTTATTTATATATGTATGTGTGTATTATGTTTGTATGTATATGTTATTTTATGTATTTTAGCTTGATTTTGTTTTGCTATTGTAATTGTAGCACCGCTCTCAATCTCTCTGCTTAGCCTTAAGGTTGACTGGTAGAGAATGCCTCGTGGCATTAAGTCCGCCTTTTGTACTATAAGATTGTTTTCTTTTGTGCAATAAAGATTAAATAAATAAATAAATTTCCGTTCCATTTTGTACCTTGTCACATTTACAAACCACACTATTGACTGTAACAAGGTAAGGAATGGTACTCAAATTAAATTCCATGGCCGTGTGTATCTTTTTGAGACCTATGGGTATACTTATTTGGCTAGTCCCGTATAACCTAACCCCACTACTCTCGGTACAGTCGAGCGCAATTTGTCAAAGTGCAAATGTCCCTGACGCGTCGTTAGCCGTCGCTGTAGCCCGCGATAATGCGCTTAACCCGGACTGTGTTCAGACATGACTACGAGTACTACAGATTGAAATTTAACATTATACCTATTACATTGAACAGGATTGTAAGAAGAAAACGTAACATATCTGTTACAAAAAATATATATTGAAAGAAAAACAAAAATCAAACACGAATGAAAAAGAAAGGAATTGATCAATGAGTGCCCCTAAAAAATAATACTCTAATAACCATGAAAAATAGATATTGTCAAAGATAAAATATAAAAGAAATTTTCACGAGGAAACTGCTCCGCCGATAAGAATAGCTATTTAATTAATGATGATGATGATGACTTGTATTGTAACTTTCTGCCTACTTGTTTAACTGGTGTGTACTCGTAATACATTTTATTTTCACTAATATACCTGCTTGGTCACTACAGTCACTACAACTGCTTTAAAATTAACAATCGTTGTATTGAATTTATGTATGGAAGTAAAGATAGGTTTTTGGACACATATTACGAAACATACATAAAACTATATCAAAAAAGAAATAAGGAATATAAAAGAAAAGGATGATTCCCAAGGTCACAACACAAACAAATTGACCAATGAAAATGAAAAGAACAGGAGAAGATTAGCTTTAAACAATATTTATTTAAACTCATGCATTGCTCCACTAACAAGTATTGGTGACAAATAATGAGATTGATGAAAATGTTTAATGCTTGGACAATATTGCCTATTTTTTTCCATAACTGTGAAATCTGAAAGCGGTACGTACGGTGTGAATTGTGTATGAAATTAAAGTTTGGGGGCAGAATTGAGGCCCGCTCCATTGAATTGCAGTGAATCTTTAATCTTTAAAATGTGTTGACATTAATCCCATATAGCTCTGACTATAAATGCCACTTTACATATAGAATTTATTTTTAGAAACCGAGTTAAATTGGTTACTCCGGTTTCGTGCTACTCGGAGCGTGTAAAAGCCAATAGGATTTCAATTTTATACGAATGGGGCAAACACATTGACTCTTTGTCCTAGTTTAATAGTTATTGAACACTTTGGTATATATGTAGTTAAATGATTAGGCAGAAAAATACCAACACAATAATACAATATTAAAATAGAGAATTAACGACTTTTGGTATTATTCATAAACGTCTGTTAAGTCTAATACGCCGTTTGCGTTATGCTGAGTCATGGGTGTTTTCTATGTATTTAAGTATTTATAAATAATTATATGTTATATATATCGTTGTCTAAGTACCCTCAACACAAGCCTTATTGAGCTTACTGTGGGGCTTAGTCAATTTGTGTAAATAATGTCCTATAATATTGATTTATTTTTATAACTTCAAAAGCCTAATTGAGCGTACTTACTGTGGGACTACGTCGATCTGTGTAAAATTATTCGATAATATTTATATTTATTAATATTTTTCATTTTTTTTGTTTGACATTTGTGTTTGTTGGAAAGAGAAAAAAATTACGGAGGTTTGCCAAGTTTTATGAATAAATGCCTAAATGCCATTATTCATGACAGTCATAGACGTCAGTCAAATCTTATAAGCTCGTTAGTTCCTCCCTTTTGTTTTTATTTGTTAGAAACAGGTTAGATTTAATAGATGTTTGCTAAGTTTTATGTGTGAATTTTAACACACGGCACCCTTGTTAATTTTGTTTCACGGGCACCCACTCGGCGGGTTCTCTGTTCGTTAGTCGCTTTCATCTGCAAAGCGCAAAAACGCCGGAATCGGCTACGAGCGTAGCTACGGAAATGTCGGCAGTGAATGTGTTAAAGCAATTATTTTGAGGCATTTCATAAAACAGTCTACTTTTTCAGGGACGTGACGCGGTATGAAAGCTATACATGAACAACTTATTATATTATTATTATATTGATTGATAGGTATATAGCTGCCATTAAATTAGAAGCTAATTTAAAATTGTTACCTATCATTCCAAATATTGGCTTCTTAGCTTTATCAGTACCCCTAGTGTAAATATTTTCGACAGCGAAACGTGACGTACGCGTTTGCGTTAAGTGTCATTTTGTATGAGATTTTTGACTTTCCAAAACGTCCCGCTTGGCGCGCTGTTCAAAAACCCATACAAAATGAGACTAAACGCAAACGCGTACGTCACGTTTCAAAATCGAATTTATTTACACTAGGGGTACTGAACTATTATTTTTGGTTACTGCAATAGTTACTCATGAAAAAATTCGTTTTCATAGTTTTATTTATTAGAACTCTTGAAGAATTGTGAGTCCTTTAACTCCGCATTTTGTGTCACATTACATCATGTTTTCCAACTCTTAACTACACAGAATCCGCGCTAATCTATCAAGAAACCTCAGCCTGGTCTTAAGATGCCGTAAGCGATATCGACGCGATCAAGCGGAACCCTCTTGGGGCCCTAATCGGCCCCCAGCGCCAGCCCCTAACCCGTCTATCGTTAACTGCGCACCGGTAAATTAGGGATTGTAATCGGAAATCATATTTGTTTCTAAAATTGAATGAAGGAGAACGGTTTATGGTTGACTGCCCTTTCAAAATTCCCTAGACTGTTGAGAACTATTTTATTTTCTAGTTTAATTTGTTGTTACTTACTGCCCGTGGGTTTTTGTTTAGTTTCACGGGTAAAAATATATTAAAACATAATATATTATTTTGAGTCGTACCTATTAAATAAGCCTGAAATTAAAGTTTTGTCTTCTAAAATTGCATAGATATTTGACCGAGCGTTAGCGAAGTATTCCGTTTCAGCTTTGGCAAAAATGCTTTTGTATGTCCGGATTTTCTCGGTTGTATTTTTCAACCGATTCTCGTGAAATTTTGTGAGCTGGTTGTAGTAACATATAATTTTGCTGTCGTTTAGTTTTTGGCAAAATGCTTAAAATGGTGGAAATTAGTTTAAATGATCAAAGTGCCAAAGACTTTGGGCCATTGTGAGTTCGCTGTCATAATGACTAAACGAAGAAAGTATTTATTTATTTTTACATACTCCGCCTTTGTTGTATTTAATTTACTCTGTAACTGTGTTTTTATTTCTATGTACAATAAAGTATATACATACATACATAGATAATCGTGAGGTCACAGAGCCACGAGTAACTTTTTTAAATTTCCTTGTTTGAAAAAAGAAAATCTACAATTCACCTTCCAATCGAAAAATCCTACAAAAATTACCAAAGTAGGAATGTCTACCTTATAATACGCAAAAGGCATTCCGTTTCATATCGTATAAAACTGGCGGTTATCAGCTATTCTCAAAGTTACGAGGTCAACTGATATTTGCATTGGTCTACAATCTCAGGCGGCTCAAATTCTCGAGCTTTGCCAGTATAACACGACCCCTGGATCCATAACAACAATGCGTTACATGAAAATGTGCGTATATTGGTTCTTCTGAGACTTACTTTTCATTGGGGATCGAATAGCTCTCCAGGGTGTCCCGCACGGTTGTAAATCGCGTCGGTCGTTTCGTCCACGTATCTCCTCGATAAGGGAAAACAACGACGATATGGCGACAAAAGTGGACGGCAGGAACGTGCAATGAGCATTTATCGTTTTAACCCTCTTTTGGCTGTCATCAGTATTGGGTAGACGTACTGTGGTAGTTTGGGCTGGGAAATATGAGATTTGTGTTCAGATTTTAGTATATCTCCAAATATAAGTATTTTATGTGATCTACATTTGTGAGTTTGCGCCATGCTCGGCATCAAACTTCAAGACCGAGTGAGGAATGTCGAGATCCGACGTCGCACCAAGGTGCAAGACGTCGGACACGTCATTACCAAATTAAAATGGAGCTGGGCGGGACATGTTGCCAGGCAGAGTGATGGCAGGTGGGCGAAAATGCTAACGGAATGGTGGCCGCTTTCAGACGAAAGGAGTGCCTGGCGTCCGTTGGCTCGTTGGGTGGACGACATTCGGAAGACTGCGGGTCACTTCTGGATGAGACTGGCTCGGGACCGGGATAAGTGGCGTACTAGAAGAGAGGCCTATGCTCAGCAGTGGGCGATAAAAGGCTGATATGATGATGATGATGATGACATTTGTGAGTCCCGTTTCCGTGTGCTGTACTTATTTGAGTAAATCAAAATATTATTTAACATTTTTAAAGAATGTTTTTATTATAAACCTACTTTAAAAGACGGAGGTACTCAATTCATATGACATCTCACAATTTATTAATTAGTTTTCTGATTTTTTTTGCAAGTTTGATTGTGATATTTGTAAGAATATTATTAATATCATAGTATGCATGCAGCATGTAATATTTAGGTATGATATTGAATTTGTACATCCATATTTGTGGATAAAACATAGTGATCGAAATGTATTTAATCGTACCACCTATATACACCTATGTTGAACAAATAAAAATATTATTAACTGGTTGAGAATTTCCCAATCAGAGCTTTCCCGGATTATTTTTAATACATTTCAAAGTTTACACAGAATTCGAATGGAGAGGGTAACAGTCTCATTTCTGTGACCAATATTATAAAGCATTGCCTGAATAAATACCATTGAGTTTCCGTGCCTATATCTAGGGTCTGAATTACGCACAAGCAGTCTTGGAGTCAGCTGCTACTAATTTAGACCACCAGTTACCACCCAAGAGTATATCTGGAGCTAGGTATGATTTGTTTGTATTGCGTGTTACCACAACTTACACGATGTGTTGGTTGGTTTACGAATAATATTGACGTAAAATTTGCACGTCTCGGTGAGATGCACGCAGCTCGCAGAATTTGATGGTTTCTCGCATTCTGCAGCTGGTACACCGTAACTTGATAATCATTGAGCTACTAAAGTTTCCATTATAGGAGCTCAATAACATTTTTCACATCCCTCCTTTTGGGATTACAATACTAACATAAGAAAAATACGGTACGATTCTCTCTGCCTATGTTCTACTGACAAACGACTCGTACCAAAGTATATGAATAAACGACAATTATTCTCCACCAATTGATTGATGGGTTTTTTAAAGCTAAGATTTTATCTAGTGGCGCAGATTTGCATCCCATTGTTTTGAATAAAATAAAAAATATTACGCTGTTTTTCCACAGTCCTCTTTGACATACCTGAAACCAACAGAAATATACATTAGTTATACAGCTTTCCATAACATACTATGAAAAGAGTTTGAGTCTGAGTACATAATAGCGTAGTTTCATAAGAATAATTATTTCTGCCTCAGTGCTTGACAAAGTCTAAAGAGATGAGAGTGTATTTTACGTTAATCATAGTAAACCTGCCTGTTTATTATGAGAGAAAAGACATACGTCAATATATGTAGTTACAATAAAAACTAGTTCCAAGGGATTTGAACCAACGGCCTCCGACTATCAGCACTCAGTTAAATATTTAATAGCCCTGTTAAATGTAGAAACTGTCGGAACCAATCAATGTTCTGCACCCATAATCAGCTGCAGATGTCCGTCCGTATTTGCTTTGAGCTCAGACAGAGCACACTCATTGATGAAGATATTATGCGTCAACACTACACATTAATTACTGTTCTAAACACTGACCAGGCTACCTAAACCTCTATATCACATCTACATATATATGCTTCAGGGTTCAAATAATGTTGGTCTTTGAGAGCCCTACTAGGGAACATTATAAATGCTTGTCGAGTCGATCGCTCAGACTGATCAACATACTTGTAATGTACGATTTACATAGACTGGGTCAGACCACGTTACAGCAAACGCATTACACCTGGGAGGCCTACCCAAGATGACAAACGTTGATAGAAAATGCCAATCGAACTTGTTAGATACCGGGAAAGCCAGATGTTATCCGCTACGACGTAGCGCTACGACCGCAGATCAGCGGTGAATGTATTAAAAACTACTGTATACTGTGTATTTTTGATACGACCGCATAACTAAAGGGTAGTTAGTTTAGGCTTTAATTAACTTTGATTTTTATAAAATTTTTATTATTTTTTTAAATTTTTATAAAATCAGACAACTTATCTTTTTCTATATAAAATAATTCAGCAGGAAATGTGTCACTTCTTTGTTTTACCTCGAAACATCGCATTTAATGACGCGACGTTACAACTGTCACAAGTCCATATGATAAGTAAAAAAATCTTTCATAATCGTTTTATAGCACTAAACCTACGTTTGGTGTTTTATCAAAAGTACACACTGAATAAGCTTGTTCGTTTGGCATAAGTATGGTAAGCAATGCCTGGCCTGGCGTGGCCCGGTCCAGTCGATTTGAATCGTAGTACCATCACCAATCACGTGTATTTTTTACGCATCCAGTGTTCAATGTGACATACAATCGCTTAAAAACCTGGACTCATGCAACCAATGGCAATGTGGCTGCAAAGTCCACCAAAACTTCTTCATCATACGTCCAGCCGAAGCTACGCGAGCTCAGTATATTTTGGTCAGTAACATGACTAGTTTAGAAAGACCCTTTGATTGCAAAGCTGGAGTACAATTCAGATTGAATAATTTGTTAAGGTTTTGGGGCATTCAAGAGAACTATCGGGACGTGACACTATTTTTCAACACTTCTGATAATAATGAAGCCGATATTTTAGCTGAGCAGCCGGCGATGCTAGAAGTGTAGTTATTCGAGCGTCGTAAAGATCTATTGCAATCGAAGGTTTTGATGATAGGAAGAAAAAACGTAATATACAATTTTCTTTTCCCCAGCAAGCAGGAAAGCGTCTACAGATTTTTTCAAAGTTTGGGGGGTTGGTTGAGGGTTAAAAAATCGTGAAGTAGATTGGGGATATGGTTATTTTGGTTGTTGTAAATTTTTCAATAACTTAATAAGACAATTATTTGTACACATTTCCTTAATCTGACGATCACAATTGCATACATAAAAAAGGGACAGCATGGTTAGTCCCTGAATCGCTGTCAAACTTCGGTTTTGTAGGATTCGTTTCTGTACGATAGTACTACATATATTATTTATTCTATGCCTGAAGATATCCACTATGATTGGTGAATACGGAATGAAGTGAAAGTCGTGCGCTAATCACCCATACGATCGACATGGTCGCATCCAAGCCAGTTTAAACCCATAACCAATTGTTAAATTAGAATCGATCTCCTGGCTATATTCTGATGTATATGTATATATATGTTAGTTTGCGAGCGTTTAGGTTATCAGATTGCAGTGTTTTGTTTGACCGAGCCAGACGTGTCGCAGCATGTGTAGTTAGTAATTGGAATTTAGGGATTTTGAAGAGGGCGGGCAAAGCGAATAGAGGTATTACATGTTGTATGATTAAGCGTGCCCTATAGGAAATTTTAGTTTTATGAAGATGAAGATGAAGAATTATACAGTGCTAAAGGACCGATAGACCTCAATAACATAAACAAATGTACTACCAGCAAAGGTAGAGAATTAAATAGACCTGAAATAGAAGAAAGCGAAATCCTAGAGGCATTGAAAAAATTTAAATCAGACAAAAGCCCGGGCTCAGACAACATAGCAAACGAAGCTTTGAAAATAGCCGCCCCCATACTAGCAGCACCCTTAACAATTTTTTTCAATTATGTCCTTGAAACTGGAGAGACACCAGCTCAGTGGTCTGAATCAAATATCATTTTGTTATACAAAAAAGGCGACCCAAACGATATCGGGAACTATAGACCAATAAGTTTACTCCCAAGTATCTACAAGCTATTTTCCACAATCCTTACCAAAAAAATCAGCTCTACATTAGAGAAAAAACAACCCATAGAGCAGGCAGGATTTAGAAGGGGCTTCTCTACAATCGATCATATCCACACACTGGAGCTTCTTATAGAGAAATACCAGGAGAAAAGAAGGCCGCTCTACTTAGCATATATCGATTATAAGAAAGCTTTCGATTCAGTGTCACATAATTACATTTGGGAAACACTAACAACGCAGAATGTGGAAAATTACTATATACGAGTCATCAAGAGCATATACAAAAATAGCAAGAGTAGAGTTAAACTAGAAACAGCCGGTCCCTGGTTCCCTATCAAAAGAGGTGTAAGACAGGGGGATCCTCTATCTCCTACACTTTTTATAGCTGTACTAGAGTCAATAATAAACAAACTTGACTGGAAAAAACACGGTATAAGAGTCAAAAATAAGTACCTAAGCCACCTACGCTTCGCCGACGATCTGGTCCTTATATCAGAAAAAGCAAATGAACTACAGTATATGGTAGAGTCTCTAAATTGTGCTAGCAAAGTCGCTGGTTTGGAAATGAACCTCTCCAAAACTATGTTAATGTCCAACAGCACCAAGCTACCAATATATGTCGACGACGAACCACTTGAATATACTGAAAAATATATTTATCTCGGCAAACAAATTAGCTTCGATATCTCAAGCAATTACCAAGAGGTGGAACGCAGAGCACAGCTAACTTGGAATAAGTACTGGAGCTTAAAAGAAATATTTAAGAGCAATCTGCCAATCAATCTAAAGACCAAGGTAATGAATACTTGCCTCATACCATGCCTGACCTATGCTTGTCAGACATGGAAGTTTAACAAGGATTTACAAAATAAAATTACTACGTGCCAGCGCGGAATGGAGCGCAGTATGTTAAATATAAAAAGAATAGACAGAATACGCCACACTAAAATCAGAAACATCACCAAAGCAACAGATGGCTTGACATATGCTCTAGCACTGAAATGGAAGTGGGCTGGACACGTCGCGCGCCTTCAAGACCAGAGATGGACAAAAATTGTCACCGCGTGGAGGGGACCACCAGGCAAAAGAAAGCAAGGGAGACCCCGAAATCGGTGGGAGGACGAAATCAAACGTACAGCGGGTCCAAACTGGATGCAAACTGCAAAATCCAGAGACGATTGGTTCACCTTGGAGGAGGCCTTTACCTGCAGAGGGGTTCTTGCAGAATAACTCACAGGAAAACGAAACAAACAATAATAATGCTATCATATTTTTATAATTCTTAAAATTCTAACAAACTTTTTTCACGATTCTTACCTACTAACAACAACTACTTTTTGTAATTAAATATAATATTAGTGTAAATTTAACTCTGTAAGAAATAAAGGCTTTTTTATTTATTTATTTATAGGAAATTTTCGATTGGTTGACCGTTCCGTGGTGATAAGAATTATGTGGTTTTTCGCTTGATTTGAAGTTACAATAAAATGGTCACTGAATCAGTAAAATACAGGCATAAATTAGATACATTGTAAGTAAGTAAGTAAGTAAATATCCTTTATTGCACCAACAATTATACATTTTACATACATGTAAAACTACAAATGAATTTTAAAGGAAAATAGAACCAGGTAACAACAGGCGGTCTTATCGGTAAAAAGCGATCTCTTGGGTATGTAGCATATACGGAAAACATTAATCGTTATTTCTTTGTTTCAATTTGCTCGCAACCTCTCAACGCAGTCAACTCGAACTTTCGCGTTAACTTGGGTTCCGAAAGAAGTAGGTGCCATACAAATTTATTATAGATGTGATCTTTTACAACTCGATATTGTGGCATAGCCACACAATACTGTTAAGCTGCTGATCGATCTAGAACTTTCTCCGTCCTGAAGATTCATTCGGATTGTATAAATTTTTATTTGATTTACATGATAGAAACAATGAATTGTCTACCATAGATGATGGTAGCTACAGTCCAATGTTGATATTAATGTACTATTCGAACATTGTATATACATTGATTGGATTGGAATAATTTTGAACGCACTTTGCTCGGTCCAGAGCGGACTCGACGCAAGCTTTTGACTGCCTTTTGAAGTGACGTGCTCTTGTGTTGGAAGCCAGGACTCATTTTTGGTCATAGCGCCAACCAAGTAAGTAATTTTAAACACAAGAGTAATGCAACAAACGTTGTGCGAACCCCTGACAAGCTAGACCAAGTTAAACTGTGGAATGAACTGCCCCAAGCGGTATTTACCGATACGATCTTCCAAACTTCAGAGAGCGTACCTACTCTCATATTAAAGGCTGACAACGCACTTACAAACCCTCTGGTAAAGCAGGTGTCCATAGGCATCGGTTATTGCTTACCATTGAGCAATTCGTCTGCACGTTTGCCTCCTACATTGTCCATAAATAACTTACCTAAGTTAACCTAACTCGAATCGTGAACGTAGGTAACCAATTTTCATACTCAGACACTTGGTTGAAAGATTTAAAATGAAAATGCCTAACAGACAGAGCTTCATCGAAATGCTTTAAAAATGAGCGCCGGAGATTGGGCCCCGACGGAACTGCGAAACAAATTGCGGATTTGCCGGATTTCAGCTGGATAAAGAATTATACTTTTATATAGTTGGGACTTGCGTTTGACTTAAAGTTCACATCACATTTTTGGTGTGAGTTTGTAAATTGGGTAAAATACATTACTGTTTCGTGATTGTTGCACGAAATAGCTAATTTAACAGCTACGTAGGTATTCTTAATGACAGTTGTATGACAAAACTGTTCGATTACGCCTATTTGCATTATGTATAGTTTTTTTTTTAAAGTTACCAAATTTGTGACTCGTATTTTTATTTTCTAAAATACCTATGAAGCAGTAAATTTATTGAACCTTACTGAAAAAAATCCCTTTTATACGAGTAGATATAATAAAACATGGCAAAAGCATACATGTCATGCTTTTAACTGACAATGCAGTAATGAAATATTGATCTATTTCTCAAAATTTGTGACCCAAAATCATTCACTTAGTCATCAGATTACATATTTCGCCCATCTGTTATCATTCTATTTTAACACGGACATCCTCTACGACATCATGGCATCTATAAATATATATTTATTTTCTTATATATTCCCAGTGCTTGTAAATTTGACTGTCCAAAATAAAACGAATTAAAAACTGTCTGGCCTCAAAGACTTCATATACCTTGTAAAAGAAAAAAGAATTTCATTACCGTTTTATTCACCGACACCGGAGGCGTGGACAATAAAATTGGAATCATCGAATTACTGGGACGTTGGACGATAAGCCGAATCGTAAATTCGGCGTTCGGCTCCCGTTTCGCCGACGGTTCATTGGTCGTACATTGTCCGAAATGTCAGCGTTCAGCGTTCACGCTCCGGAGGAGGTATTGTTTTTCTAAATGACGCGTTCCATTGTTCCGAATGTGAATGATTTATTCATTGCGTCCGTGTGAAAATTGAAAGGACAGTGCGATAGCGTGTTTACATTTGGTTTATTTAAGACCTTTTCAATTTATAGACTTGGTTACCTACGTGGAATTTAACAATGGGGAATAATAATTTGATTAACCTTGAGTTATATGCTATTAGCCTTTTTTTATTGTAAACGACGTAAACCTTGCATAAACACCTATGATGTTATTCATAAACGCGTAACAGACAATCTGCAGTAGCTATTGTTTGTCTTAATCTGTTATATTGACTTATGCATTTAAGAAATCGATAAAACAAAAATTAATTAGTTGAGGCATGTAAAATTTTATGAATCAGGGATTTCTCCGCAAGACTTTTACATCTTTTGATGACTATGGAATAAACAGATCATCTCTACTCTAGCATTAACTTACGGCTCAATTCGAACTTTAAGATTCGTCAAATATTAGGTTTAGATACGACACGAATCGGAAATGTCAGTGTCAAAAGTGAATATTTAACAAATTTAAATGTTTGAATAGGGCTGTTAAACTCAACTTTCATTCTCGTGTAATTAATGAATGGATGAATGATTGTTTACAATAAGTTGTTACAATTTTAGTTCCACCATGATACTCTACTTAGTTAATTTCCATTTCCTTGCTTATAATACCTACCTAGATATTACTATATACTATACCCACATCCCACATTACCACATCTGACTGAATAGTTTAAAATTAGCGGTCGCTGCGTTTAGATTAAAATGGCGGGTGATCAGCAATCATCTAGTTTCAGGGCACGATCCACTAATCCGTGACAACGAATGATAGCCCCACCGCAGAATATTAAATGCGCAGATGCAATTATGGTATGTACGCTATAATGTGGCACATTCACTGTTTATTACATATTTGTTTATTTTGACAGTTTTATACGGCAGGGTGTTAAATCGGTAGGCGGCTCTGAGAGAAAGTCACCAATAATATTTTGGATATAGGCTTATTTTGGAGTGAGGTGAGACAAATCAAAGCTTAAATAATGTATGTATGTCGAAGCAGTCGAAGGTACACTTTTCGATTGCCGTTTTTTGAAAACCGATTCTTTATTATTTAAGATTTATTGCACAAATTTACAAAAAAGAGTACTAATGCCTTAACGCCTTGAGGCATTCTTTACGAGTCATCCATTGGGCTAAACAGAAAGAGCTTGGTATAGGACTGTAATTTTTTTATTTTTATGGTAGAGGAGGCAAACGAGCAGACGGATCACCTGATGGTAAGTGATTACCGCCGCCCATGGACACCTGCAACACCAGAGGGGTTGTAAGTGCGTTGCCGGAATTTAAGATGGGAGTACGCTCTTTTCTTGAAGGTTTGAAGGTCGTATCGGTCCGGAAATACCGCAGGCGACAGTTCATTCCACAGTTTAGCAGTGCGAGGCAGAAAGTTCCTGGAAAAACGCACAGTTGAGGACTGCCAACCATCTAAGTGGTGAGGATGGAAATGTTGTCGCGTAGGGCTATGGCGAAAAGAAGCGGCAGGGATTAATCCGAACAATTCCTCGGAGCACTCCCCGTTGTACATGCGATAGAAAATGCAGAGTTAATTGATATGAAAATAAACACAAGTCGAGACTCGAGACTACTACTTATACAAATATACATTTTAAATATATGTACCTACATTCATACAAATTCAATATATATAGTTAAACATACATACATGTATATATTATTATGTACATAGAGACATTCAGTCGCGAATGTTTTCAAATAAGTGCTTACGCAACTTGCTTTTAAATGAAAGCTTACTCGTACTCTGAGCTTGTCTGATAGGCAGAGGGAAAGCATTCCACCGACGATTTTATCTTGGCAGTACCTACCTATTTTTATTAATTGAATAACAACATCCAACGCTTTATAGTAAGTTTTTATATTGTTTGTATCCCAGCTATGAATTACATGTATTTACTTCTTTAAACGAAAAATGGTGTAATATTTGCACAATCAACGCTTAATCCCAAACAACTCTTGTACCAAAAGGTACCTACATCGTTTTTACAATTATCAAAATCATCAAGTTTATCTAGCGTGACAATTATCCTGACATAAATGACGCTATCAACGTCACATAAAAGCATCTCATCTCCCGGCGTCCGACCACTAGAGGCCTAATTCTGTATTATTATTTTTTTTTTTCATTTTGTTTTGAGACGACCTCAAATCGTATCATTGGGCATCTCACGCACACCAATAAGTACGTGATTGCATTTCGCGAGCATCAACCAATGTGAGCGAGATGAAAACATTAGAAGGCACATCACTTGGACCCGGTTATGTCTTTACACTACGTCCAAAAGAGAGGTATGGGCACTGTGAATGTCATCTCGCTTTGTGTGGTAGAGCACAGAAAGCCGCCGCCATACAATCAAAGTTACGCTCTCATTTTTATAAGATATTCTAAACACAACATGAAACTTGATATTACCATTCATCTAACATATCTATATACATATATGTCTATACAGACATATACAGTCTATACTTGCCGCAAAACTAACTGGCCACTGAGATCATAATGCTATCTCCTTTACCCTTGTTAAGACCAACCAAGAGTGAAAGAGATGGCATTATGACCTGACCGGCCAAATAGTTTTGCGGATAGTATAGTACTAATTTCCGTTGTAACAAATTGTGACACAAATTAAAGCGCGTAGAAGTTTTACATACAAAACTTGTATGCTATTTTATTTGTTTAAATTTTTTTTGCTACTTAAACTAGTAGGTAAAACGTCACAGACATATTATAGACATACTTGTTACGTAAATATTTATGTCAAGTTCCATGTAAATAATTATATCGTTTTAAAATGAACGAACGTAACTTCGATTGAATGTGAGTGGCTTTTCAGTTCGTCCGTGTCTTAATAAATTGTGACATCAGAATCGGCCTATACTCGTATCACCACAAACCAGCCTGGGGATGGCAAGTGTTGAAAGCTGCGTAATGACGCAATACGTCAATAAATACTGAACGCGATCCATTTTAATGAGGCTATTATTTATACCATAACGCGGTATAAATAATACGGGTTATAAGATAAATAGATAGATAGAATACTCTTTATTGGCACACCTCAGTAAAAAGATACAAGAAAAATAAACAATTGATTAAATGTAGAGGCAGACAACAGGCGGTCTTATCGCTAAAAAGCGATCTCTTCCAGACAACCTTTGGGTAGCGGAAATAGAGAAGTTAATCAAATAAGTAGGTGTTGCTAAACCGTTATGAAGCCTACATTCACACACAATTACAGTGAATTAACATACACATATAAGTTTTTGTAGGCTCGTTGATTTTAAATTGTTGAACATATTTCATATGAAAGATTTTTTTTAAACACTTTTTTACTAGTGCTTAACAATAAAATATGATATTTTATAGCCAAACTGCGAAGACCTGACTGGCCTAGTGGTTAGGTTAGGTTAGATTATGATTCGACCCTGATTATGAAGCCGATGGTCCCGGGTTCAAATCCTGGTAATGGTATTTATTCCTGTGATGAGCATGGATTTTTACTGTATTTAAGTATTAATCTAGGTCCATGGGTCCCAGCGCGCACAAGTTTTTTGGAGAAATCGCGAAAAGTCTGGTTAACGTAACTGGTGACCGAAGAGCTGGCGGCTTCCTCGTACAACGTATCAGTATTACGATACAACGAGGAAATGCCGCCAGCATCCTTGGTACAGTCAGCGTCAAATACTTCGTAGCAGTCAAAGTGGTCAAATAGTTCGGTACACCATACTAAATATATGGTGTACCGAACTATTTGGCTACTTTGACTGTTACGAAGTATTTGACGCTGACTGTACATTGCGTCAAGGGCCTATTTTATAGTAATAAAATAATCTGTATATATCATATACCTACCCACAACACAATCCTTATTGAGCTTACTGTGGGACTTAGTCAATTTGTGTAATAATGTCCTATAATATTTATTTTATAAATTTTAACTTCGTGATAAAATGGCATTATTAAGTAACAGTTTTTTTTAATGGCACTGATGAAGAGGGATTTATATAAACGATTAATTACTGTTTTTTTTTAAATATTTTTTCTTAGAAAAGTGCACCTGTTGTATTTAATTAAAGACTTATAGTTAAACAAACAAAGACGCTTAACAGCAGTAAACTCTTGTAAAATTCTCATAAAAAGGCACACTACCTCTCTAAATAAGCAACACGAAAAAAAAGGTGTATTAATTATGAAAAAACGCCAGCTAAAGCGTCTAAAAACCCTGTAAATTTGCTAAGTGCGAAACTCTGCATAATTCCGCTTCTCAACGACAGTTAAACGACTTGAGTGTCGCCACTCGCCTCATTCCGGT
Organism: Cydia pomonella; assembly: GCF_033807575.1. Taxonomy (NCBI): domain Eukaryota; kingdom Metazoa; phylum Arthropoda; class Insecta; order Lepidoptera; family Tortricidae; genus Cydia; species Cydia pomonella. The sequence goes on along the minus strand of NC_084711.1, from coordinate 3,712,273 downwards.
TTTTTTCCCTTTCTTTATTGAATACCGGTTTTTAGGAGATATTTTTTAATATTTTGTGAAGGTGGGAAAATTCATGCCGAGGCAAAAGATAACCGTTTCGCTGTATTTTGGAATTGAAAACATTTAAAAGTTTCATGTTAATTAACCTAGCTTTAAGATCTAACGTCCTTCCATACAAGAAAAAACCGGACAAGTGCGGTCAGACTCGCACAGCGAGGGTTCCGAACTTTTTAGTATTTGTTGTTATAGCGGCAATAGAAATACCTCATCTATTTTCAACTATCTAGCTATCACGGTTCATGAGATACAGCCTGGAACAGATGGACAGACAGACAGACAGACGAACGGACAGTCGAGTCTTAGTAATAGGGTCCCGGTTTACCCTTTGGGTTCGGAACCCTAAAAATGCCAGTCAAAAATTAATCAACGGTATTATATTCTGTTTTTTTTTATTCCGTAGACTAAAATGACATTTCATGTGGTACTAAGAAATGTCATGTCTTACATATGAAACGTCATTTTAGTCTACGTAATAAAACAACAGACCTTACATAATAGTAATTAATTTGTTTCGTAGAAATCGAACGCAACAAAACAAAAGCAACTATGTTACATTTAATAATGATTTAAATTTAATTGGAAGTAATTTGTACTTTTTTAAAACAGTGGGACGCAGAAGTTGGCAGTAGAAGTTGAAATACTGATTTTAAATCATATATTGTATTTAGGTAAATAGCACATTGTTTTAGAAATCTTTGACATTAAGATGGAATAAACAAATATATATATAAGTACAATGAAACTTCATTACATTGAGAGCGTCAATCAGAATAAAACAACAAAACAGTTTAACAAAGCAGCTCAAACTTTAGCACTTCTTAAAACTCTAGATTAGCTGAAGCCTCAAAGTTATAACTCTAAAAGCTGTAAAAGAACCGCAAGCTTCAAGTAAAACTTACAAACAGCAAACCAACAAAACTACATTTAACTTAGCGGTGAAGCATAAAAACTGCAGTAAATATTGCACTATTTTATTGCTGTAACGTCACAGAGAAACCGGAGTGGCAGACTTCAGCAAAATTATTCATTTTTTGTCCCTCTTTTACTTACTTTTCTTATGTATTTTTATCTTTTTCTGGCTAAGGGTGAGTTGTGGAGTGAGCAAGAATTGTGTTTATGGTTATTGGATGGAGAAAAATTGCTTATGTTGTGATAGAACGTTTTTTATGCTAAGCCAGCCGCAGGAGTCGGTATTGATAGTTGCTTTCGCTGATATTTTTGTGGCGGTTTTTATCTGTTGATGTGAAATTTGGTGAGGGTGAAAAGGCTGTAACTTTATTATTGTACTAGCTGCGAAACCCGGCGTTGCTCGGGTTAAAATACATCGCATGTTTAATGGTATAAAAAATATTTGAGGATGCATTTTTTAACGTAGATAATATAGATTTATATCTTAGATATTGAAAGTAAGTAAGTAAGTAAGTAAGTAGTCGACTATTAAATATGCGGTGTATAGAAAGTATATTTAATTAATTAACTAATTGAAATAATTATAAGTTAAAATAAAAACCGGCCAAGAGCATGTCGGGCCACGCTCAGTGTAGGGTTCCGTAGTTACTCTTCCGTCACAATAAGCTAAACTGGAGCTTAAAATATAGTAAATTGTTAACCAACGGATAAAACGGTACCTTTCACCCGAGTTAAACAAATAGGCAAATTTGCATAATCAGTACCTAATTAAAGTAAGTCTTTTTACTATGAAGGGAAAACTTTTTGCGATAACTCAAAAAAAGCTCAACTGATCATGTCCGCTATAGTTTTCCTTTAATGTCTTTCTTAAGCTCTACTTCCACGATTTTTTTCATATTTTTTGGACCTATGGTTCAAAAGTTAGAGGGGGGGGGACACATTTTTTTTTCTTTCGGAGCGATTATCTCCGAATATATTCACTTTATAAAAAAATGTTTCTCGATAACCCCTATTAGTTTTGAAAGACCTTTCCAACGATACCCCACACTCTAGGGTTGAAGCGAAAAAAAAAATTCACCCCCACTTTACGTGTAGGGGAGGTACCTTAAAAAAAATTAAATTTTTAGATTTTATTGTACGACTTTGTCGGCTTTATTGATTTATATATCCATGCCAAAGTTCAGCTTTCTAGCACTAACGACCACGGAGCAAAGCCGCGGACAGACAGACAGACAGACAGACAGACAGACAGACGGACATGGCGAAACTATAAGGGTTCCGTTTTATGCCATTTGGCTACGGAACCCTAAAAAACACCAATTTATGTTTTATTCACACAATTATTTACATATGATATTATACGTATTACATATATGATAAATACATTTACATATTACACATTATATCTGTATCCCAATGATTATCGTTTTCAAGTAGACCTAATCTTTGACATGCTTCACGATGTCTCAAAAATGTAACCATTGACAGTTTTTAGGTCTTCAAAACACGTTGGACCACGAATAGTGTGAAGTAATAAGCGTAGATAGAAACATTCAGCGTTTTTTGGATGCACTGTGTAGACTCGTCCTATTGTGTTACTCTTGAACACATCATGTCCTTCTACTTGCATTCCACGTTTTCGAGGATTAAATTGTTTACTTGTTGTATCCCATGTATAATAGCTGGGTACTTCTGAGTAAAGTCTTAGCAAATTGGTCTTTCTGGCATAATTCAAAAAACGCTGTTAAAGTTGTTCGAGTCGGTGGTTCCGTCGCAACTTTTTATGCCGTTTCTGTTGTGAAAAACACACGTTGTCCATTTTATAGGTGGACGGATAAATGTTGAACCGGTGGATCTCGATCGTGTATTGGAAAACTTAAAATTCGCCAAATTGCTTCGTTGGTATTAATGTAACGACCCATTTGATACTGTACTATTTCATCATGCTGGTTTTCATTGGTTAAGGTAAAAACAGCCATATCACTGCCTTTATTAATATATTTGCATACATATTTTATCGATTTAACAGAACTGCAGTATTCGCCTTTAAATTTCCGTGCATGACAATACTCGCATATCGTATCCATTTTTCCGATGACAATACTTGGATGTTCATTGTATTGTTTTTTGCAATCATAATGGAAAGCCTGAAGTTCTAAACTTCCAATTTTACATGAAGCAGCTCGTCGTTGGCGTAAAGTAGTCATTCTTTCTTGTTTTCTGGTATTTTCCAGTTCATGTTGATCAGCCGATTGACGATTTCGGAGTGATCTTACTCGACATCGTGTTTCTTCATTAATACGTGCTCTTTCCTCTTCGGTTAAATTTTCTCTAATTCTTTTTACTCCTTTACGAATGTTCAAAAGACGTTTTTCTCTTTGTTCTTCTGTTTCATTGTGACGTGCTATTTTCCTTCTTTTTGAAACCACTTTGGGTTTTGCAAATACTTTTTTTCGTCTTGGCTTTGTAAATATAAAAAGTGTAATAAAATTAACCAAAACGCATATCTTGGTTGTTACAATGATAAAACTAACAAAAAGTCACTGACTTTCGGTTTATATACCGTTAGAAATAGAAATTTCTAGTATCAGAACACTCTAGAATAGTCAAATAGTTTTTACTTTCTCATTTGTTCAAATCACTTGAATTTATGTAATCACTGTTTACTCTTGACTTCAATTGATCTTTTCGCGACTGTAAACACGGTTCAACTGACAAAAAGTCACTGATTTTCGGTTTATATACCGTTGGAAATCGAAATTTCTAGTATCAGAACACTCTAGAATAGTCAAATAGTTTTTACTTTCTCATTTGTTCAAATCACTTGAATTTATGTAATCACTGTTTACTCTTGACTTCAATTGATCTTTTCGCGACTGTAAACACGGTTCAACTGACAAAAAGTCACTTATTTTCGGTTTATATACCGTTGGAAATCGAAATTTCTAGTATCAGAACACTCTAGAACATTCCGATGTACTTAATTTCGATCTGGATCGTCCGGATTAATTTCAATAGTTGCACACATTTCGGAACTTTCTAGAAGCTTCTAGATTATTATAGTCATTTCTAGAACTATCTAGAGCATTCCATATGGATTTTTTAGAACCTTCTCGAACATTCTAGATCGATTGTTACAGTTGTACACATTTTAGAGTTTTCTAGATTAGTCCCGAAATTTTTAGATATTTCTGGAACATTCCATACCGATTTTAGCAGTTGCACACAATTTTGAATCTTTCTAGATCATTCCAGACATTTCTAGAATTTTCTGGAACATTCCACATCGATTTTAGCAGTTGCAGACAATTTTGAATCTTTCTAGATCATTTCAGACATTTCTAGAATTTTCTGGAACATTCTATATCGATTTTAGCAGTTGCACACAATTTTGAATCTTTCTAGATCATTCTAGAAATTTTTAGAACCTTCTCGAACATTCTAGATCGATTGTTACAGTTGTACACATTCTAGTTTTGTAGATTAGTCCAGAAATTTTTAGAACTTTCCAGAAGTTCTCATGAGTTAGAAAAGGACAGATGTATATTTTTTCATATTTTTGCCACCCACAACCACCCACTTCCACCCACCGCGACCAAACTCTCTTATTCCCACCGGGAGATCGAGGGGTATTTACCACCCCAAAAGGAAGTTGATTGAAATTGGTGGTGGTAGAGAAAACCCTGTCTTTACGTACGCACATTAGCATTTTATATATATATTAAGATTATGTACTTCTTCGAGAAAATAGAACAATCTTCAGATTACAGAAACCGTCATAAATTGAATACCATAATTTATATCATGATTTTTTTATTTTACTGTTGCCTACAAAGTTTTAAAACCATTTTACTTTATAATATGGTTTGATTACTTTAGATATAGGTAAAAAAATTGCTTTTAACACTATAAGGTCTATAAGTTTATGTTAAATAAAAAATAAATTAAATCGAATATATATTGTTAAATTAGTCAGGTACACAAAACAAGTCCATTTTACAAGCTTTTATTTAACTTGCAATGTAACTGTATGTTTGTACGCGTGATATCTTACAAGATAAATTTGACCCACTTCAAATTCAAATTTGCATACATAATGTCAGGTGACAATGCAATATTATGGTATTATCGAGCTGATCTGATGATGGAGACAGGAGGTTGGGGTTTATAGAATTGTGTCGATAAGTATTAGTTGCCTCTGGAAAGAAAAGTACAGTCAGCGATAAAAGCTTGTACCAAATATGATTTTTTAGTTTATGTTAGCTAAGGTAACACCAAAAAAACCAAGTATCCTGTTTATACTTAAACACAATAATGTATTGTAACAGTCGACTTTAACAGTTTGCTGGCAATATTGCCAATTTTTTCACACAATCCTTATTTCCTCTTGCCAAGAATTTGAAAATGGTAGACCGATGCTATAAATCCTTACACATAATCCAGTAGACGGAGGAAATCTATAGGCTTAATTATAGCACTAAAATTTATTGAATTGAATGCAGTTTTAAGTCGTATTTGGGTACTTTGCAAATGTATGTATAGACTGGGAAACAAACTTGTCAGTAGAAAAGGCGCGAGATTAAAATTTAGCCCTTTTCTACGGACTAAATTGGTTTAATGAAGTATTAGAAAAATCATAACAATTGGAAGGGTACCTTTAGGTACACCAAGAAGTTTTAGACGCCGTAATCGATTTTAGTCGTAAACATTTCAAATTTATAGATTTATTCGATGAAAATGTACAACTTTTGTTAACTATTAGAAATAACAAGTAGTGGTTTCTATTAGCACGTCTTGTTATCTTTCATTTTATTTTATTTTTTGTGAAAACAGACTCACTTAATTAGTAATGTTTTTTTTTTCTGATGGACATTTAGGTAAACACGCGTAAAGCACTGATTTTGTCCATCTTATTTGTACATTTCTTAAAGTTTGTACTGCCAAAATAGTAATTTTGTATTACACATATATCCTGTACTTCAACTTTAATAAAATTGTTTTTGTTTTTATAAATTTGAAGTAGTGTTAATGAAAGTTAGACGAAATCAATTTTCTCCAGAAATTACTTCAAAACAAGTGACAAATTCTCTGAAAATCTACTTAATTTCAACGTAATTTTGATACTTAAACAATCTATGGCATTTGCTAAAACTATTCATATACATCATTTTGTATAATTTACCCCATAATTTTTTGATGATTTTTTTATAACTGTCCCTTTTCGTCAGATATTACCGGGGACGCACGCTTGCGACCTCGTTATTAAAAGACATGACGAGAAGACGTGCTAATAGAAACCAATACTTGTTATTTCGATATTACGTAACAATAGGTGTACAATTTCAACGACGAAATCTATTAATTTTACATTTGTGCTCTAAAATCGTTACCGGGCTCTTAACGCATTGAGTGCCGAAAATCCGCTCGTCGGGGTCTCTGTTCGTAGTCGCTTTACAAAGCAGGAAAATGCTAGGATCGGCTACGAGCGTAGGCGCTACGAAAATGTTGGTAGTGAATGCGTCAGTAAAAATATATTCCAAATTTAAAATAGAATTTCTAATTTCGAACGCGATAAAATACGTCATCCTGCACAGATAACAAAGAGATGACAGCATATTCAAAAGGATTCACTTAGTATTGTAGCCAGTAAATTGTAAAAATATTAATGCGTAAACACGCAACCAACCAACAACTTTCAAAAGAGTGTACAAACATTACGTCTTATTGAAAATAAAACTGTAATATCATGTAACAAAGTCTCTATTCGATTGTACCATAAAAGTTGTGAATATACCGGATTGTACGTATTCAAATGAGATACTCTTTAAGGTTTTCGCTGAGTCAATAGCTCTCATTAGCGCCATGAAATTGTAAAAACTCCGAACTGGGCTTCCGTGTTTGTTATGACTTTTGTTTTTAACTGGAACAATGAGTTTTTGGGTGTTGTTGAATTGTTTGCGTGCTTGAAAACCGGTTTGAATTAATGAATCAAAACGTGGAAGTAATCAATGAAAATATCCGGGTAAATAGCGGGTACGTAATAGACGGTGTATTATACTATTACTGGCCACCTTCCAGTGGCCACTGTATGCTAAAAAAGTTTCTGTTTAATATTCACACAATCCAAGTAAATTTTCAGAACTAATGTTACTTGGTTTACTTGAATTGCTGTGTGAATAAATAAATAGAGTAAGACGAAGCTAAGTTGGCAGCGATTTTGACAGCCCAGACTGGGCTTTTTAAAGGGCATAATTTCATAGAAGTTTGACGTTTAAAATAACACTTGCACAGTCAGGGCTATCAAAATCGCTGCCAACTTAACTTAGTCTAAGTTTAGAATTATTATCTTAGCCCTTTTAGTATAATGTGGCCCGTAATATACCTGGTAAGATATAAAAATATTATTTAATTAGGGACTTAAAATACTTATATTATTACTTGTGATGCTGACTAAATATACTTACGCAAAAATCTCGACAGCAAGATAAAAATCTCACGCTTGATACATAAAAACATGAGATTTTTTCTCATTTAACATAACACAAGATTTTTTAATTAAAATAACTCGTATGCCAAATCGTTATAAGAAAGATAACCATATTTTTTTTTCATTCTTCATTCCGTTTTACCAAATTCTTTAATTAGAATGTCAAAAGTGAACAAACAATCAATGCTGCCAAAATTTCACGCAAAATATTCCTAAATTCATGCAAAGTCACGTTCCTGGACCCCCGAATATTTTTGCATGTATCTGTGGAAGTGTTGCTAGCTACCGTCTGTTTGTTTGGGATTTAGAAAAGCTGAGGTGGCAACACTGTTCAGGTGATAATAAGCAAGGGTTAATATTATTAGGAATTTACGTGGGTTCGCGGTGGGATTTAATTTTTGGTCTTTGCTGAGGACAAAGGTTTTAATAAGGTGACGGTGAATAGGGTAGAGATAGGATTCTATAAGATAAACACGGTATAGCTAAAATTAATTGAACTGCTTTTATTAAATTTGAATTAATTTTGTTTCAGAATTAAATATTGTATTAAAAAAAAAACTTGCAATCATATAAAAAAGTAATTATTTTGATGCTTAGGTTTAAGAGGCAAAAGAGTATCAGAAGTAAAATTGAACCCTGTCACTTTGAAATGAAGTTTAAAATCATTGGTATATGGTGGCCATAAAAAATCATTAACATTAACATTGTTTCCAACGTTGTGTTAGTACCTATTGCTTCGAAAACAAAACACACGGTAGACCTCGTCGGAGATGGCGGGACGAACTTGACGCCTTTGACAGAGACTGGTCGAAGACTTTCGAGGATCGGGACACGTGGAAGAATAAGATGCCTTTGCCCAGCAGTGGGACAATATGGCCTCATAATAATAATATTTCGAAATCTAGGTTCGAATTCCGGTAAGAGCATTTATTTGTGTGATGAGCACAAATATTTGTTCCTGAGTCATGGGTATTTTCTATGTATTTAAGTATATATATATATATATTATATATATATATATTACAAATATTATATCGTTGTTTGAGTACCCACAACACAAGCCTTCTTGAGCTGTAGTACTTCGTCAATCTGTGTGAGAATGTCCTGCAATATTTATTTATTTGTTATAAATCCTATGTTTGCAGATAAAACATATGTATGTTACAAATCTACTACAATATATAAATAAATATATCTACAAATGTATTAAAATTTGTTCATACACATTCAACGAGACACAGATTAAGACGAGAGTTTAGTGCGAGCTCATACTACCCCTGCATGTGTTTCACTGACAGGTGGCCAGATCCAAACATTAAGATACGTCAAATATTATCTAGATACGATATATCAGTGTCAAAAGGGACGTTTCTTCAAAATATTTTGACGTTCTTGAAATTTTAAGTTCGGGCCGAGAGTATAAAAGCGAACAAAATGAACTCCGAAATCATTATAGAAGTCTCTAAATTCACGAAAATGTTTCGCCCCAGTTTTTCGGCAAGTTTCATAAGCGCTGCTATCAGCCCACGTCGTTACCCGCTACGTAGACATTACCGTATGCATTTAAAACACAAGATACAAGCTTTTACTTTAAACTGTGTTTATTAATTATTAAGGTGTGTTCATTAGAGCTCCGTACAAAACTTTGTTGAAGGAGCTCTTATGGAATCACTTCGGTCTTGCAAATCGGTTAAATGCGTTTTTTTATATGACGCAACATCAGATGGGTAAGTGCGTTGCCGGTTTTTGAAATGGGAATACGCCCTTTTCTTGTAGTTTTGAAGGTTGTATCGGACAGGAAATACCGTAGGCAACAGTTCATTCCACAGTTTGGCTTTAAGAGGCTGTCAATACCTAAAGCGCGCACACTGTATATTTGTATCGGAGTAAATGAGATAGCACTGTCGCATTATGTTACTGGGCCTGGGCAAGGGAATAATAAGAAAAATATTTAAATAAAAAAAAGTGGATTATTAGTGTAATATTTTACTCAACAGCGGTTTAGATAATAAATGTTTTGAAATTGTGATTTTAATTGCAGACCCATAAGTCAAAACAATAAAGACATAAAACCGTTTAATTGTGATTTTAAGACCAATATTTGCAATTATTTTCTATCGAGCCGATTTCGTTCAATCATGTATCGAGTACAACCACGGTCTTTGAAATATAATTAATATGAACATATATTTTTCTTACTTGACTAAAACAAATAGTCTTTCTTAAAAAACTGTTTAAGTAACATCAATTTCAAGGACATTGGGTGTTGACAGCCTCTTAATGTTAAAGCACTCTTCGTCGACAGGTTTTAAGATTTTATACGACCTTATTCAATTCAACTCAATATCTTTATTTTGCGTACAAAATTTTTATTACAGTATTTTGGTACATAAAAGTAATTTAAAGATATTTACAGGTTCACAAAATTAACCAACATATGGCATGGGTGAAAACTAATATTATTCCTAAGTTTAAGAGCCCTTAATCCTTGGAGCGTTCTCCGATTTCACGAAATAACGCTCGATAGATGGCGTTGGCGCTCGGTACGCAAGCGCCGGCAACGCGACGCGCGTTTCAATGCAGACTAGAATAATCTTGATAGTTTTCAATATAATTTCAAGCAACATTAATTTTAGTGTCATATGATATCATATGGGCACTCTTTATTTTATTGTATATGCACAGTAGTTTTTTTTTTAAGTACACTACTACTAAGTGTACAGACTACAGAGTGTACTATAACCCTTGCTCTTTATTCTGTCTCTTTCACACCAATGGAAAATGAAGAAGTTACTAAATGACTGCAGGTATAAATAAAGTATATTAGTGCGATAGAGAGACAGATAGTGTTTCGTTGTCGTATCGTAAACGATTGGCATGTTGGCCACACACTTGCTTAGTGCCTAGCCAAAATACCAATCGTTTGCGTATATTAGTGCGATAGAGAGAGAGTAGTGTTTCGTTGTAGTATCGTAAACGATTGGCATGTTGGCTACGCACCCATGATACCTAGCCAAGAAGCCAATCAATTGCGCATATTAGTGCGATAGAGAGACAGATAGTGTTTCCTTGTCGTAGCGTAAACGTTTGGCATGTTGGCTATGCACCCATGCTGCCCAGCCAAGATGCCAATCGTTTGTGCATATTAGTACGAGAGAGAGACAGATAGTGTTTCGTTGTCGTATCGATTGGCATGGTGGCTACGCACCCATGCTGCGTAGTCATGATGCCAATCGTTTGCGCACATTAGTGCTATAGAGTTTCAGTGTTATTTGAAATCACGTTAGGGTTTGTATTATTATTTTTGACCCGAATGAAGTCCATCCAGGTTCTTATGATGGAGTCAGGAGTTGGTCACCAGAACTCCTAATCTACTCATTATAATTCCATCGTGCTTGGGCTCAAAAGATTTGCCCTGACGAACACCATCGATCTAGATGAGGTCCAGGGTCTCATGACGGAGTCAGGAGTTGGTCACCAGAACTCCCCAGAACTCCTAATCTACTCATCATAACTCCATCGAGTTTGGGCTCAATAGATTTACCCTGATGAGCACCATCAATCTAGATGAAGTCCAGGGTCTCATGATGGAGTCAGGAGTTGGTCACCATAATTCCTAATCTACTCATCATAACTCCATCGTGTTTGGGCTCAATAGATTTGCCCTCACGAGCACCATCAATCTAGATGATGTTCAGGGTCTCATGATGGAGTCAGGAGTTGGTCACTAGAACTCCTACTCTACTCATCATAACTCCATCGTGTTTGGGCTCAATAGATTTGCCCTGATGAACACCATCGATCTAGATGAGGCCCAGGGTCTCATGATGGAGTCAGGAGTTGGTCACCAGAACTCCTAATCTACTCATCATAACCTCATCGTGTTCGGGCTCAATAGATTTGCCCTGACGAGCATCATCAATCTAGATAAAGTCCAGGGTCTCATGATGGAGTCAGGAGTTGGTCACTAGAACTCCTAATCTACTCATTATAATTCCAACGTGTTTGGGCTCAAAAGATTTGCCCTGACGAGCACCATCGATCTAGATGAGGTCCAGGGTCTCATGATGGAGTCAGGAGTTGGTCACCAGAACTCCTAATCTACTCATTATAATTCCATCGTGTTTGGGCTCAAAAGATTTGCCCTGACGAGTACCATCGATCTAGATGAAGTCCAGGGTCTCATGATGGAGTCAGGAGTTGGTCACCAGAACTCCTAATCTACTCATTATAATTCCATCGTGTTTGGGCTCAAAAGATTTGCCCTGACGAGTACCATCGATCTAGATGAAGTCCAGGGTCTCATGATGGAGTCAGGAGTTGGTCACCATAATTCCTAATCTACTCATCATAACTCCATCGTGTTTGGGCTCAATAGATTTGCCCTCACGAGCACCATCAATCTAGATGATGTTCAGGGTCTCATGATGGAGTCAGGACCTGGTCACTAGAACTCATAATCTACTCATTATAATTCCATCGTGTTTGGGCTCAAAAGATTTGCCCTGACGAGTACCATCGATCTAGATGAAGTCCAGGGTCTCATGATGGAGTCAGGAGTTGGTCACCAGAACTCGTAATCTATTTATCATAACTCCATCGTGTTTGGGCTCAATAGATTTACTCCGACAAGCACCATCAAATTACCATTATGATGAATAGATTAGGAGTTCTGGTGACCAACTACTGAGTCCATCATGAGACCCTCGACTTAATCTAGATCGATGGTACTCGTCAGGGCAAATCTTTTGAGCCCAAACACGATGGAGTTATGATGAATAGACTAGGAGTTCTGGTGATCAACTCCTGACTCCATCATGAGACCCTGGACCTCATCTAGATCGATGGTGCTCGTCAGGGCAAATCTTTTGAGCCCAAACACGTTGGAATTATAATGAGTAGATTAGGAGTTCTAGTGACCAACTCCTGACTCTATCATGAGACCCTGGACTTTATCTAGATTGATGATGCTCGTCAGGGCAAATCTATTGAGCCCGAACACGATGAGGTTATGATGAGTAGATTAGGAGTTCTGGTGACCAACTCCTGACTCCATCATGAGACCCTGGGCCTCATCTAGATCGATGGTGTTCATCAGGGCAAATCTATTGAGCCCAAACACGATGGAGTTATGATGAGTAGATTAGGAGTTCTGGTAACCAGCTCCTGACTCCATCATGAGACCCTGGACCTCATCTAGATTGATGGTGCTCGTCAGGGCAACTCTATTGAACCCAAACACGATGGAGTTATGATGAGTAGATTAGGAGTTCTGGTGACCAGCTCCTGACTCCATCATGGGACCCTGGACCTCATCTAGATTGAAGGTGCTCGTCAGGGCAACTCTGTTGAGCCCAAACACGATGGAGTTATGATGAGTAGAGTAGGAGTTCTGGTGACCAACTCCTGACTCCATCATGAGACCCTGGACCTCATCTAGATCGATGGTGCTCATCAGGGCAAATCTTTTGAGCCCAAACACGTTGGAATTATAATGAGTAGATTAGGAGTTCTAGTGACCAACTCCTGACTCCATCATGAGACCCTGGACTTTATCTAGATTGATGATGCTCGTCAGGGCAAATCTATTGAGCCCGAACACGATGAGGTTATGATGAGTAGTTTAGGAGTTCTGGTGACCAACTCCTGACTCCATCATGAGACCCTGGGCCTCATCTAGATCGATGGTGTTCATCAGGGCAAATCTATTGAGCCCAAACACGATGGAGTTATGATGAGTAGATTAGGAGTTCTGGTGACCAGCTCCTGACTCCATCATGAGACCCTGGACCTCATCTAGATTGATGGTGCTCGTCAGGGCAACTCGATTGAACCCAAACACGATGGAGTTATGATGAGTAGATTAGGAGTTCTGGTGACCAGCTCCTGACTCCATCATGAGACCCTGGACCTCATCTAGATTGAAGGTGCTCATCAGGGCAACTCTGTTGAGCCCAAACACGATGGAATTATAATGAGTAGATTAGGAGTTCTAGTGACCAACTCCTGACTCCATCATGAGACCCTGGACCTCATCTAGATCGATGGTGTTCGTCAGGGCAAATCTTTTGAGCCCAAACACGATGGGATTATAATTAGTAGATTAGGAGTTCTGGTGACCAACTCCTGACTCCATCATGAGAACTTGGACTTCATCCGGGTCAAAAATAATAATGCAAACCCTAACGTAATTTCAAGTGAAAATGCGTTTTTCAGAAAATCGCAGCCAAATAACACTAGACCTTACTCATAGTGTTGTGTTCCTGCCGGTGAGTAAGGTTGCCAGAGCTCAACGAGGGGCGGGAGGGGGTTAGGGTCGGCAACGCGCATGTAACTCCTCTGGAGTTGCAGGCGTACATATGCGGGCCGTATGCTTGTTTGCCACCGACTTAGTATTAAAAAAAAAGTAACACTGAAAATCCATCAATAAGCGAGTCTGTTAGGCATACTGTAAAAAATGAACTTTTATTAAGATTTTCTAATCGCAGTATATAGCACTTCTCGGAAATCCGTAGCTGATTACGATCGCAACGAATGCCTGACAATCGAGCACAGGTCCGTCCTCTAAGCGCGCTCCGCGCGGACTGAGAGCGGGGCGTCGCTGCTGCGTGATTTATACTTGTTTTAAAAAAATATAAATTTACGGTAATGTAGGTCCCATAGTTACGATTTTTTTTTTATAGGTTAACATAAAGTTACAGTTTGCTATAATATTATTTTTAAAGCAAAATATGCGTACAATTTGCGGAAATAAAATATAATAAAACCCTGTTTTCGCCAAAAAAATGAAGAAAACTCGGAAGGTATTTTATCAGTTTTTTCAAATGAATCTTCGATTGTTAATCATTCCAGCCCCTCGTACGAGATATGTTGAATCAAATTGTAGTCATTCATGTACCAAATGATTCTTGTTTATAGCAAAATTGAGAACCGAAACGCCACATCTCACTGCAAAATTTGGAAAAGACTCCCAAAAAACCTCATTAAAAAAGAGGTTTAAAAGAGAAAATGAAAATTTGAACTGTTGGAGCCGCTAGTTTAGGAAACGATTATTTAAGTACGTTACCAGTTTTTGAATAAATACTAATAGTTACGTCGTAATCTTGAATGAAAAAGGAAGCATTTTACAAAATACGCTCGTCTGTAGGAATAAGGACTCTTAAAAATAATTTGATAGATCAAGAATTTAAGAGCTTCAAACCGTGCGAATAACCCTTTTATTTAGCAGCGTTTTCTATGTTAGTTTTGATAAAGTATAATAGGAAATAAAAAAAAAATTGACGTATTTTCTTCCAACTAATAATGAAATCGTTTCAGTATAATAAACATTATTAATTATAATCCCTCGCTACGCTCTCGTCGCTCACGCCATAGCCTCGCGCATGTCGCAATCGTCGTTATCTTTGCCTTCGTTAGGCCGACGCCTCGAGCAATTTACATGACGCTGTACGTGGCGTCTAAGATGTCTGCCGTGTCACTGACGGATTGAATTTGGGTATCTCACGAAGGATTAGTTGAGACAGAGTAACATGATACATCACATAATACGAGTATCATACATTGGTGACGACCGGTCTGGCTTAGTGGGTAGAGAGTGTAGAGACCCTGCCTGTGAAGCCGATGGTCCCGGGTTCAGCTCCCGGTAAAGTTATCAAGTTGTGTGATGAACACAAATATTTGCTCCTGAGTCATGGGTGTTTTCTATGTATTTAAGTATTATATGAAGTATTATATATAGATGTCTAAGTACCCACACCATAAACCTAAGAGACAGACCAAGATAAGTTGGCAGCGATTTTGATAGCCCAGACGGTGCAAGTGTCAAGTATACGTCATAAGTTCAAGTTTGATGTTTAAAATATCAAAATCGCTACCATTATATCTTGCTTTGACTGTGGGACTAAGTCAATTTGTGTAACAATGTCCTATAATATTTATTTATATAAGTAAGCTTCATCTTTCTAAGCTTGTAAGCTAATAACTGGCACTTTACAAGGCATCAATAGACAAGTAGGTATACTGTGCATCGTGGGAACGAAACTATCACAATATCGGCCTACGAATTTGCATGGATATGGCGCCCCGGCCTTCATAATCCCAACTCGCCTAAACTGATTTAAATTTTCACCTCCGCGGAGAGGAGTATTATGAACAAAACTCGGAAAAACACCCGTCATTTTGAAAATATAACCATAATTTAGGACCTATTTATGAGTTGAAAATGTTCGTTCATATTCTACCGACGTCACTGGGGCATATTTAATCACTAGACTTAAATCGGCCAATACAAAAATGCAAAGCCACTTTATTTTATAAATTCCATTCATAATGTGTCCATGTACTTTTGCTTTAAAGATTTATCAGATCACATAGCACGGAATTACTCGCCAGAGACGTAACGCAACCAAACTCACAAAATGTTAATATGTATTATTTTTCCTTTTTTATTGTGGAACGTACCACATTACAATCTGTTGTATACACAGATGTCAACCACAAAGATAGAATAAAGAGGCTGTCAATACCTAAAGCGCGCACACTGTCTATTTCTATCGGAGTAAATGAGATAGCACTGTCGCATGTTACTGGGCCTAGGCAAGGGAATAATAAGAAAAAATATTTAAATAAAAAAAGTGGATTATTAGTGTAATATTTTACTCAACCACGGTTTAGATATAAATGTTTTGAAATTGTGATTTTAATTGCAGACCCATAAGTCAAAACAATAAAGACATAAAACCGTTTAATTGTGATTTTAAGACCAATCTTTGCAATTATTTTCTATCGAGCCGATTTCGTTCAATCATGTATCGAGTACAACCACGGTCTTTGAAATATAATTAATATGAACATATATTTTTCTTACTTGACTAAAACAAATAGTCTTTCTTAAAAAACTGTTTAAGTAACATCAATTTCAAGGACATTGGGTGTTGACAGCCTCTTAACAACGCAACGCATGTCCTAAGGGTTGGTTAAGTTTGTAAACCTTAAAATGCAGATGTCGCTAGTGACATCACAGTTGCAATGGTTTTCGCGGTAAATGACGGATGGTAACGCATTGGACCGGCAATCCAAGGATGTGGGTTCGAGTCCCTCGTTGACCATAGTTGATTATCGTTGATTTCTTCATTGTGATGGACATCTGTATATACAATTTACAAACTCATAAAGTTCAAGTATTTTGCCAAAAGTTTTGCTGCAGCTATTATATTATACCTATTCTAGAATAAGGCTCCCGTATCCCGGCCTATATCCAGGGATAATACGCTCTCTATTTACATTTTCGCTTTAAACAAGTCGGCGGCAGAAGTGATTTGGAAGCGCGAGCGATCGATCACAGAAATATATTCGAGTGTGAAAATATGGGATCAACCGGGCGTTTTTTACCGTCGCGCTTTATGTGAATAAATTAAGATATTTTTTATACTCACTGATTTACTATGGTGCAGTTATTACTGACGTGTAATAAATATGGATGTTATAACACCTGAAACAGAGCCCATCGCCAGAGATCGTGGCGAAGCATAATTTCTACAGGGTGTTAATTTATTCACCTGCAATAATTTTGTGAGGTTAATACTATAGGTCATACTGAGCAAGTTTTACTATGGGACCAACCCCGAAATCGCGAAAAAAAATCATCTGTTTCATACATTTTGGCTGTCTGACCTTAAGATTTTCTATGGGAAAGTTAATTTCTTTTCGCGAATTCGAGGTTGGTCCCATAGTAAAAGTCGCTCAGTATGACGTATATATTCACCCCGTAAATTATTGCAGGTGACTAAATAAACACCCTGTATTACGAGTATTTGATTTGCAGCTATATGTTAACAACGAATCACCGATTCGCGTTATACAGCGTGTATTTACGACCACATAATTAAAGGGTAGTTAGTTTAGGCTTAATAAACACACTTTTATTATGTTTCATAAATAAATTAAGACTTTTA
Organism: Cydia pomonella; assembly: GCF_033807575.1. NCBI lineage: Eukaryota > Metazoa > Arthropoda > Insecta > Lepidoptera > Tortricidae > Cydia > Cydia pomonella. The sequence goes on along the minus strand of NC_084711.1, from coordinate 3,694,864 downwards.
TTTTTCCGTATAAAATAATTCAGCAAGCAATGTATCAACTTAGTTCAGCTCAAAACGTCGCATTAATGACTCGACGTCACAACCGTCACAAGTGATCACGATGTACGAAATATATTGCCGCTCGAAACATTATAAAAATGAGTTATGCTGTTGTGGACAAGAATAAAAAAAAACAGAATTATTTCATACCACTAAAACCTACGTCTCATTAAAGTTTGTGGTTATATCAAAAATACACGCAGTATTTACTTTTATTACTCATTAAGTTACCTATCCCCATCAACGACCGATCTGGCCCAGTGGGTAGTGACCCTGCTTGTGAAGCCGATGGTCCTGGGTTCGAATCCCGGTAAGGGCATTCATTTGTGTGATGAGCACAGATATTTGTTCCTGAGTCATGGATGTTTTTCTATGTATTTAAGTATTTGTATATTATATATATCGTTGTCTGAGTACCCACCACACAAGCCTTCTTGGCTTGCTGTGGGACTGAGACAATCTCTGTAAAAATGTCCCTATAATATTTATTTATTTGATGGTTATGGTTCACACAAGTCATAAACTATTTGCCAAACGCCATTCTACCACACTAAACTGACACAAGCCAGCAAGCATATTACGTCGAGACCACTCATGTTACTGTCACCGCCAGTAGTATACTCTACTAAATGCTGAATAAACGTTCTGTTCCTTTATTATACCTCTTCAAGCCAAAAAACCTTATCTTACACAAGTTTCTTAAGCACATACGTCTTTTTGACCTGAAACATTTTGTTTTTAATGGCGAAAATCCTTAGTAAATGTCACAAACAAATGGTGAATTATTCGACTGGTTATATTTAAATTTGTTCTTTGTAAAAAGGAGACATTTGTGCGCTGAGAGCGGAGATGTTTCGGCTCTAGTGCATGAAATAACAATGCAAGATTTTTAAAGTAAAATGTTTGAACAGGAAGCGTATTTTGATTGTAGTAACAGGCTTTGAATTTGATCTGGATTTATTATGGATATAACGTTGGCGGATAATATGTTTGTGTTATATCTATTTGTGAGAAAATTCGTAATGAATGATTTCTAAAATAAACAATTCCTTGCCAGTCTGCCTGCGACCAACACCTGTAATGCCACGTTTGAAAAGTCAGGATCTTCCATTACAGTTGGTTTATAACAACAATCTGAATCTTTATATTAACAAATCAAAACTGCGTTTTTTTTGGAAATTTTTACTAGACAGCAGCGTCTAAAAGATGAAACTAAGCGCACGTGACACACGACAGTTTAAATAATGTGTACTAATAAGAATATCGTATTTTCATCAATGATCACGAATGAATATTCCAACCAGCAAGTAATCACAGCCCCGAATTTCCAATCTGGCGGAGCGTTCAATAACTGACGATCGGCCGTCACACGCATGAACTGTTAACGCATAACACGTGTTTGTGTTAACGTGTTTACACGAAACGTTTGCAACGTCAGTGTGAACAGCTACTATATTGACTTGGACGACTAAAACCAATGATTGCACTTGGTGAAAATCTGGACTTTGGGTTCTGGTTGTCTCATTAGATAGTTATGAGATATAATATGAGTTATGTACTCGTATGTGCTGTTTGTACTGCTCACCGTCTGATGACTGTTTGACAACGTACCTAATCCAAAAGGGGTGCTTATAATACGAGTTTCACGTATTGGCTAATATGTCAGTATTTGAAAAAATCTTGTGATACGGATTAATAGGGATCAGTACCCGTACCTAACACGCCCCTCCTCGCATCGCTCGTTGTCGCACCTATTTTGTCTCTGTCAAATAATTAGACGTTATCGTATTAATTCTTTTTTTACCCAAATGAATGGTTTGGCGAAAGAAATGTATTCCAAATGTTGTATGTCATAAGTAATAGTATTCTACTTAACAATAAATCTACTAAGTAAAACGTTGTCGTGAGAGTTTGTCGAAAGTTGGTTGCCAAAGTAAACCATCTACGAAAAGTTGGTTGGCAGTGTATGAGTCACTAACAGTGTCAAAACTGACATATACGCTATCGAGAACGTAATTTACTTTCTATACATCTCGCTCGCACTTATATGCGAGTACGAGCGAGATGCATACAAAGTAAGTTACGTTCTCGATAGCGTTTATGTCAGTTCCGAACTAGGGGTAGCCACAATGGTAATTATAGTTTCGATTTAACGAAGCGTTTGATACTGATTGGCATTCTCGCATATAAATTAATATGCAATATATGTATAGGTAATATCTAGAAGCTCATAGCTCATTATTATGTATGCACGTAGGGATTATGTTGATTTGTAATAGGTATTATATATTTATTTCAAGACGCTGACGTTAGCTTCTGCAAGCAAGCGTTGACGGGTAGTATGGTTGCGTTTGTTAGATTATTATTTATAAATTGTATTATGTATGGAACTGACCTGTTTCTCTTTGACGTCCAATGTTGATAAATATTCACTACCTATTTAAACACTTAACTCAATATCACGCGAAGTTTACACAATTTGTGATTTATGTGGGTACGATACGAAACCACGGTTGATTAGAGAAACATGGATAGTGGTAACTTTGAGACAGTAGTTAACCTACTAATAAGATTTGTTAACTATTTTAAAGTGATTATATTATGTATTAATATTACTTATTAGTAATTATGTATAACGGTACGGTGTAGGTTATTGAAAAGATGTTGTGATCATTTTATTCTGCATTATTCAATATATCGAATATAAAAGGGCACGAGCCCATTTATTTGGATCATTCTCATTGTGATTCTTCGTTGCGCTGCAGCACTGAGTTAATCGTCGCCACAGGAATATTGAAAGTTAAGTAAATACTATGTTGATCGTTATTTTAATGGTTTTTGTACTTACCTGATTAAATTGTGAATTATAAAGTATTAGTGATTGTATTTACTAGTTGATGACGATAAAGTTAATAAATTGGTTTATTAACTATAATAAAAAGGTTTTATTTTCAATTATATTTGTTCATTATTTAATTTATCATACTAGTAATCCAAATAGCATCTAGTGATTGATTTAGCAGTTTTGAATAATTCTGAATCAAGGTAAATAAATAACTTGATGACAAGTTATGCCAAAATTATATAGTTAACTTAGTGTTATCAAGCAGTATTGTGAATTTAAGGTAATATCGACTATTAATTCTGTTTTAATTGCTTGTTACGTGTGTTTTAATAACAGAGGGGTTTGCTTTTATCTACTCGGACATCCATTTTAACTTATTATTCTTACACGTTCATAATTATAATTTTATTATTCTATGCGACTTGTTTTCTTAATTATTGCATTTATTTGTCTTGCGTATCTTTGTAATGTTTTATATGTACATTTATGTGTTATCTGTCGTGGCATCGCCGAATGGGCCCTACGACCAGCGCTTGCTGACCAGCATTATGCTGAGTTGGGTCCATTTCGTGATGCACACTCATTGATCTGTTCTTTATTTGCTGTCATTGTCTGTACATATTCGTACATGTTTTGTGATCGTCACAAATTTGTCTTTTATCTTTACCTTTTATAGCAGCAACTCTGAAATAACAAAAAAAATCTAGTCCCCTAAAATTGTGTCGAGTCAAACGTTCGTATGTATCTTTTTTGCGATTTCAGAGTTGCTCTCATAACAAAAAATGCTCACAGTAATTACTAGGTACAGTTGCGTACATATATTTTGAATAACCTAAAAAATTACACAACTTATACTAACTACACAAGGTAACTTCTACAAATTAGCTTTATTATAGACATATACGTATTTTCATAAGAATTAAGTACTTCTGTTTACATATGTATTAGTACCTACAGGACGTTCTAATTAACAAACAATCAATCAGTCGTCGTGATTAACAGCGAGATTAACAGCTGATTGGATTTGTGCTAGTAATTATAATTAGTGATGATATTAGTAGTAGTAAAAGCAAAAAGTCGTTTTTCGGAACTTAGGTACTTTTGTACGAAATATCATTTGACGTTTACCAGTTGTTTTCGGTGAGTAAGTAAGTAGGTATTACTAGATATCATACTACTAACTTCAACTTCCTTGCCTTGTCCCAGCATTTTGCCACGGGTTATGGGAGCCTGGGGTCTGCTTGGCAACTAATCCCAAGAATTGGCGTAGGCTCTAGTTTTTAAGAAAGCGACTGCCATCTGACCTTCCAACACAGAGGGTAAACTAGCATTATTCCGGTTTCCTCACGATGTTTTCCTCCACCGAAAAGCGACTGGTATATATGAAATGATATTTCGTACATAAGTTCCGAAAAACTCATTGGTAAGGGCCGGGGTTTGAACCCGCGACCCCCTGCCCCCCGACCAAGTCACACGCTCTTACCGCAAAGCCACCAGCGCTATGTCTACTGAAAAATTTATTTTAATTAATGAAATAGAAAGCTCTTTAACGTAGGTATTGAACTTTTCTTGCTTCACGTTATAGCTTTCTCAGGTCGAAAGACAAAGTAATTTAAAATCAAAACCTTTACTTCGCCTTTGAAGTCTTTGATACAACTTTAAAGTTCTTTTCAGCTTTATTTTAAAAGAGCAAGAAACGGAAATTATAGGGAGCAAGTTAACTTAGTCCAGTCTTTATATTTTTTAATTAATTGTAATAACATTTCTTTATGAGTTCACAAATTAATAACTTCGCTTTCTATAGGTACTTAAAAACATTATATGAATGAAAAAAGCGGTACATTTTTTATGCCCACAGGAAATAAGAAATTAGTACGGCTACAAAAGTACATTATTACAGAGGCCGGGAAATGGCAATTCGTGGACGAGTTTCTATTTTGTCGGACGACGCGTAGACGCGTGCCGAGGCATATATAGTGCTTTTCTCCAAACATAAAATAATCATCAACCAGCACTCAAATCGAACCTTCACATCAAAAACGTCAAAAACAAATTCCTTCTTTAATAATCTAAAAAAAGTTTAAAGGTACAGCTTATTCTGCCATTCAATACCATTCAATATAATTGTGCAATATAAGCTGTATGTGCGGGCACGAGATCCTTATAAAAATTATAAAAGTTATATAGTCTTTAATTTTATTAAGCAGTATTCGCACGATCATACACGACGGTCTTGTAAGAACGAGACATGACACAGCTTGAAGTAATGCTGACCGAGTCGTGTAGACGCGGCGCGCGGCTATAATAATTGGCTGTTTGAGTTTTTCTTAGTGGATACGTGTCTTTAAAAAGTCAAAAACAATACAGTAATAACTTCCCGTCCGCTATACAACACGACAGTAATGGTTTGAATTTTTTTAATTTGAGTTTGACCATAATGAAGACCTTCCTGTACTATTTTTGCTACAATAAGGTGAACATTTCCAAGCATATTGGAGAAAAATGTATACCTGTATAATGTATTTTACTGTTCTATGAAAATACTTAAAGGCAAAGTTATCACATAAGTGCAGTAACTACTACTTGCTCTCTGCCGCTTTGTGCAAGGCGTTACGGCGTTGTGACTAGGGGCAACTATGTATAATCTGTGCTAGTGATGGGAATATCAGAGGGCCTACGGCCAACATCGAAAAATCCTCCTTTGAAATTACTTACAACTCTTATATCACAAATAAATTAGGTAAGCATATCAAAATTAGGAAAAAAATACTTTTAGAATTCAGATAGAAGTCTTTCTACGACACAACTATTTATTTTACGTTCTTAGTAGCAATTCCACTTCATTTCTTTTAAAACTCTACGCGTTTGAAAGCAAAGTTGATACTGGAAAAGAATCTTGAAGCATTTGGTCGTTTTGGACTTAAAGAAAAGTGCTTTCAAAAGAATATTTACATTTCATTCATCGCATAAAGATATTCTCGGAGCGATTTTGTATGAAATATTTATTTGAGGCCGTAAAGCAGCATTAATCTCTAGTAATGTTTCTGAGATTCCGCGCAGTTAGATGCAGAACCCATTATTATAATATTAAGTACTTCGTCCGTGTAGAAGTTGTTAAAAACTCTTTTTAAACCCATTTTTACCTATTTGGGGTCGAAAAAAACATGTTTGTGGTGGGAGAGCTCGTTTGAAGAATATCCAAATATCAGGGTCAATCTATATTATACGAATTAGACTATGCGTTGCGTGCGTTATAGAATTAGGCAATACTCTGTGGAAATTCACATAAATTAAAACAAAAATATTACTCAGCTGATCCGCGAAATAATAACGTGCTAGTCAATCAGTGCTAAGCTAACCCAAAGTCTAGCTAGTGCTAAGTCAATATTTTAACCCTCCCACCGCCAAAATAAAGAGGTACGCAAATTAAGAGTCCACAGAAAGCTCGGTTCTCCATACAAAATGAGTTATTTTAAAACGATTTTCTAGATTGCTCTACTTATAATAGGATAAGGTACATATAGATAAAATTACAGGCATAGGCCTGTATTTAGTTTATGTAGCTACAGATACCATAGTTAAAGAAATTGAATTTAAGTTTTTAACAAAATTTGTTTTTGCTATATTTCGTTTGTCTTATAAGCTGGAGATATATAAACTCATTACAGGCATACATATACCTTATGTTATTGTATGTGTAAGGTTTCATTACAATCCCACACCAAGTTTTAAATGGGAACGAAACTCCGTTTGTATGGGTAGGTGAAATTCGGTTAAGCTTGCCAGACTCCATATCCATATTTATAACAACAACGGAATATAACAAACCACGACCAAAAGTACAAAACTCGACAAGTGTTTGGCTTCTCTACAAGACATCATGGAGCTGATCTGATGATGTAGACAGGAGGTGGCCATGGGAACTCTGTGATAAAACAACGCAAACGAATTGTGTTTGGGGTTGTTAGAATTCTCTCGATAAGTATTAGTAGTTGCATATGGAAAGAAAAGTACAATCAGCGATAAAAGCTTGTACCAAAATGTCATTTTTGCCAAAAACTTATTCTTTTTGTTTGACGTTTGTCGATGTGCGGTCGTCATCTTGTCTAGCCCTGTCTAAGAAGGTAACGGAACTATTTTATATGTAACCACCAGCTTTGCTCAGTTAATAACAGATTAATAATTTTTTTCATGTTCGAATACTGCCCCTGGTGCACCTATAAATGCAATATTTACCAGTTTTGTCTCTTGTGTCAAATGGCGATGTTTCTTCATTGTTTACATACCTGTAATAATAAAATATTATGCATTTAGTACAAACACGTATACTTAAATGTCTTAAATAGATAGTTAAAAATAAAAGATAGGTTATAAAACTGATTCAAGCTCATAATTTATTGAATCATGTGGAAATTCATAATAATGGAACAGTAATATTGCTTTGCCAATTAAAGCTAACCCGTTATACTTACTTGCGGACACGAGACCGTCAATATTTCTAGCATCTTCTGATGTGTGTTATATTAACATTACATTTTTTTTTATACCACGACGGTGGCAAACAAGCATACGGCCCGCCTGATGGTAAGCAGTCACCGTAGCCTATGGACGCCTGCAACACCAGAGGCATTACATGCGCGTTGCCGACCCTTTAAAAACCTGTACACTCCTTTTTTGAAGAACCCCATACTGTAGCCCTTCGGGAAAACCTCGGCAGGAAGCTCATTCCACAGCCGAAGCGTTCGCGGGAGGAAATTCCTCTTAAACCGCACAGTACGCGACCATTTAGGTTCTAGGGTGTGAGGATGAACACCCTGCCGACGGCGAGCGGTGCGGTGATAGAAAGCGGCCGTTGGCATCATGTCAACATTAATTGGATGCAATGCATACGCAAGTAACTATAACGGGTTAGCACGTTATTGTTACGCGGATTGAAAAAATAAATATTGTTATTTTTGTTTTAATTAATTAGGCGCAGAACCTACGCAGCGGCGTGGCACCGCTCCGCCGCGCGGCACGGCGGCGGCGCGGCGCGAAGTTTTGTATCGAGGTGGCGCGGGGTCGTGGGTGCAGACTAGGCGGTTCACTTAACCCATCATACAAGGTTCCCACCGCGCCGCCGCCGTGCCGTGCCGCGCAGCGGTGCCACGCCGCTACGTAGGTTCTGCGCCTAGAGCCGAGACAAACCTAATGATAACCAGCTTTAGCCGGCCATTTAAACCTGCGTGCCAATAAAATTAGCATACAATTTTTTACAGACAAACGTAGATTACTAAAATTGTAGGTGAGTTAAAGTTCGGGAAACCTATCGTCTTTTCAGTGAACGTTAAAAAAGTAAAAAGTTACAACTAACGTTTAAAAGAATTTAGATACGTTTTTTTAAGACTTTCATCATGCAAATTTAAAGAAGTGGAATATTTTAACATGCCGATAAGAATAAAGTACGAAAATTAGGCTTTAAAGTTAGTTCATTATATGATGTCCACAAAAAAGCATCCCTTAACTAATACTAAAATAGTTTTATTCCTGGTGAACCTTTATTGTAACACTTCGGATAAAAAAATCAACTTACAAAACAACACATAAAACAGTGATCAGCGTGCGATAAATCTGCTACATCGCGGTGCGACATACTCGTACGAGCGCGTCGCGATATTTATGCAACGCGGCGCGGTGGTAACGCCAGCGTTGCGTATTAATTGTCATTGGGCGGTGATGTTGCGGTTAGTTGGATTTATTTGTTAATTATTAAATGTATAGTTATAAATATTATGTTATATAAATTCACGGGCTCAAAAATTGAAGTCAACTGAATGAAAAGTGAATGATAACTGTCCTGTTTTTTCTTATATTTATTATAACCTTTCTAAAGGACTGTAAACTGTTTAACTTCTTTGCCTATAAAATGATCTCATGACGTGACTGAGGTTCAAATGAGAATAATTACAAACTAAACGTCAACTCTCCAAACTTCATTAGGCCCAGTGTCACTGAATCTTTTAACCGTTGATTAAACTGTTAATTGGCGCGGGTCGCGCTAAACGTAGTTTACACAAGCACTAGTTACATCCGTTGACTTTTCTCATTTAACTGTTTGATGAAGGACCCTGGCCGTTTGACGGAACGTACGTTGACGTTAATTAAATAGAAATGACAGAAGGATTGTAATTTAATTGGAATAACGGAACGGAAGGGAACGGTTTTCTGAAAAGTAAATGGTTTAATTAAAATTAAGAGCCTGGTATATCATGAATAGAGACTATAATCCTAAAATAAGTCTATGCGATAGACGTAAATTTATAGCAGTAGCCCTTATTCTGGTTTCCTTAAACCAAGTCCAAGTTATTTAAAAACTATGAAAGTGACATTTTAAATATTAAGATGTTACATTTTTACGTTTAGTCAACTTATAGTTAAGTAATAATGACTTTATACCTATAATATCGTTTTTACATAGTAAACTGCAAAGAAATCTCGTAAGTAAAAAAATAACCAAATCAATTAGTAAATATGCGATTTGTCTGCCATTTTCCAAAAAGTAGTTAGTTCTATATATATAGTAATTATTTAAACTTATTACGTATCGTGCTTCAGCAAGTTATCCTCATCCTCAATAAGTCAGTTGTGTGCCAATAAATATTTATTGTTAGCAAGATAAAGTAACAAGCCGTAAGTTGGAAATAGATAACAGTTACCGTGGCCTAAAAACCTTTAAAGGTTTCAATCGCTTTAACAGAACAATTGAGTAACTTTAGATTTAGAAGTATAACTTAGACATATTTTATAATTTTAAGTAGTGGACTTCTGGTCGGTAGTGGCTCTGCCTACGAAGCAGAGAAATAAACTTTTTTTTCAGTTACTCTTTCAAAGTCGTATCTCAAAAAAGCCTTAAGCCCAATTGACAACAATAATGCAGGTATTTGTATAAATACATTTAAGTAGGTTTGCATTATTGAGGTCCAACTCTGCAGTAGTTATGGTCTTTTACCATTAAGAATGAGTAACAAAGTGCGCTATCAAAAAGTCAAAAGTTAGATTTACGGCTCCGTAAATCAAAGAATCGGTTTACAGTCGTCCTACATGAAAAATGGCATTTTAGTCGTCCTATATGAAGAACAATGGTATTAGAAATGTGATCGGAATGGAGATTTAGTGGAAAAAATGCGGTCAGAGCAACCGATACAGCGTTGTTTGCATGGATGGACGTGGTTTCCATTTCGTTTTATGTTCTCGAAGTTGTTAGTTTTTTCCGAAAATGTTGTTTGATGTATTTGGTTGCCTACTATATTTGTGACGATCCACGATAAAAGGTACCTTATGGCGGTTGGCGCTTACGCTGTTATTTACGACGCTCCAATACTAATGCCATGCTATGCAACGTAAGCGCCAACCGCCATAAGGTACCTTTTACCGTGGAACGTCACATTTGTTTAAATTGCATATCTGAAAAACTCAATATGCCTTTCAGATATGCAATTTAAACTAATATAGTAGGCAACCAAATAAATCAAGTCAGTAGCAAAATCGCGCCCTATATTTATTTTATTACCCTTAATTTATTTTGGAAGAAACAGAAAAACACGTGACTGTTTACAGTAACTATACTTATTAAGTTGGTTTGATGGTAGAAAACTATCTGATGGTTATAAAAACTGACTTATTTTACTAATTAATGCAAAGTCTAAATTCCCTTCCCTCTCGAGAGTAATTCTACGAGTTAGAACTATGCTAAGCCGACGGATTTGCCCGTCACTCCCACGTCCGATTACCGACCGCAGAGAGCGGTTAACTCCATTATCTGCGATTAACAGTAATTAATAGCTAATTTTGTGCTACTGGGCCACATCGTTGGGTACGGTACCGGTTTTAAAAACAATTACACTCATTAGCTTAACTATAAGTTAGTGTGAACAAAACTAGTTAAAAAATACACAATAAATACTTAGTAAACTGCGAAATTTACAGGATTTTTTTTCATATCACATTTATAAGGCTTTTAAAGCTAATCAGGCTTAGGCGTATAAGGTTTAACGCCGTAAATTTAAAAGGACGCAATTTCATATAATAGCGGTATAATATGTGCCTTTTGGGGTCGATGGGATAATAAATTTAAGGTCATTATATTAAAATGTACAAGCACGCTATAATACGTACCAGCGTTGACGACTAGAGTGATTAAAACAATAGCTTGTACTAATTTCTAAGCCTTTTTTATCGCTTTTTTTTTGCTGAGCGTTTTGTGGCCTTCACCAAGGTGCTTGCTTTGGCTGAAGAGTGTTAAGTTCCGGCGGCTCTGTGGCCAGTTCCATGACAACGCGGGGTTACTTAGTGCCTTAACGTGTTTTGTAGTTTTTAGATATATTTTTAAATATGTATGCTAGTTAAAGGTGTTTAACTATGGGCCACTATTTGTCTGAAATAAAGATTTTTAATTTAATTTCAATGTCTTGGGTTTTTATGATTATATTAATATATTTGTTGTTAAACATGTAGTTTTCTATAGAAAAATGATAATATATTTGCATAAATACTGCCTAATTTAATACTTACCTAGGTAGGTACATTTATTTTATGTCACACGACACCTTAGAAAAGTCTAGAAAGTAAAACTTAACACAATATCTATGGTTTGTAATATCGCTCCTTCAATCCATTATTGTTATAGCGAAATATAAGACAATAGTCACATTTTCCATTCATAGCACGAGACATAAAACAGCTAAATTGATTAGTTACATCATTAATAATAGTAAACGTTTAAATTCTCCCTTTAATCTACAAAAACCTTTAATTAAAAACAGTCATTTTTGCTAAGTCTTTTAAAACCGTCTTCATTAAATGCAGTTAAGCCGCCAGTCCACTAAAATTAAAGACTTCTGAAGATTTAATAGTTTCAGTAATCCCTGCCTTTACAAAGGCGCTAATTTGAGAAGACTCGCGTTAAAATGCTTTGGGTAGCTTAATCCTTAAGACATTTTCTCCGTTAAAGGCGTTTTAAGAAAATTGATATTTAAAAGTTTTTTTTTGCGTCTTTGTCGCGTAGAGATATTCTCTGTCGCCTGTATAAAATGCTGGCGGTTCTAATTTCCTAGTTGATGTGACAAAAAATCTCCATGTTCATATAAGTATATAGCTGCTCAGAGACCTATAAAAAGGCCTACCGTTCCATTGTATTTTCAATCTTTATTTTGACAATAGGGTTGTTTCCAATTTTTCGAAACGCTTGTATTACGTTCTATATTAACTAAAAGTGCCCCAAAATTCAACTTTAATACTAAAAACGGCTTTAAATATGTTAATTTAACAAAATACATTTTGACAGATGCTTTCGCGCCCAAAACGCTCTTTGAAAATTGTGTGACGTCACAGTTTACGGTTTGACACATAACTACATACACACGCAGAAGATACGAACTGTCAACTGACATTTGTCATTTGTTGTTTATCGCCTAACTGTCAACAGTGTCAATCCGAGAGTTGTGACGTCATCAGAATCTTCAATTACGTTTCGAGTTTGGTCACGTGACGTGTGCCAAAAAATATTTTAAATTCAATATTTACAATAATATGGTCATTACAGGTCCCCTAAAAGTAGTTTAACATGTTCTTATAATCCAAAAGAATTTATTGGGATACAATTCTGCCCTGAGATTTGTAGATGGAAACAACCCTATTCAAAATTGCATTAACTTGGCAATTTTTGATTCGGGGGTAAGTAGAGGATAAGTAAAGTGTATTCATCCTTACTTGCCCTATCATGTAACCAAACACTTCTCAAAGACGTTATCACACTTTTCTCTGGAACAATAATCATTACTTAAAATGTTGTTGTATACTTAAAGAAAGTCACAAAGTATTGAAATCAACCAAATAACAACTGAAAAATATAATTTCTAATAAGATTTTATTAATAATCACAATAACGAACGGTCTGAAATTACGATGTCTAGATTGTCTATAAATCGCATTGTTGTAACGTCACGTTTGTTTATATATAAGACAAGTAAGAAATAATAAAGTGTAATGTTACATTTTCGCCAACTATGATCTAATACATAAGTCGATTCAAAAAAAAAAAAAATCAAAATCAAAATATCTTTATCCTACGTATTATTTGCATATCATGGTCAACGAAACCGCGAGTAAAGAGTTTTCCATTTTCACATGCAGAAAGCAGGGCAAAAGACACTTGCTACATTGCCCCGGGAAAATATGTTCCAAAATAAATCTCTGCCTGATAGAAATTCCAGTTTAATTACAGAGATAATGTGACAAAGGAATTCATTGCACATATTGGCACCAATTTACAGCAAATTTTATGACATGCGACATAAGGCCGTGTAATACCAACCGTTGAGCAACTGCAGGAGAATTATTCTTCAGAACAACCAGCTAAAGGTGGCCTTTCGTTCCGTACCACATATGTGCTATTAGAGACCTCACTTATCCTCGTTATACTAAGCCATTGACTCGCCAAGTGTAGTAAATGTCTCCTAAGTCAGCAAACGTTGAACTATGTTCGCTCACTAGCAAAGTGGAGTCGACAGAGAATTTTATCGACAAGCGATCACCCGATAAATTGAAATTTACTGATGCATTTTTGCCGAGCGTAAGGGCCCGTGCACACTGGCCGTAATTGTGCAATAATCGCCGTCTAGACCGGGTTTTGTGGGCGCGGCTTCATAGGTATTAAATTCCTTGAACTATGTGGGTAACGCGCGGAGATTTATATTTTAAATGTGGAATTTTTCGCAGAGCTCTAGTGGCTTTATATGGGTTTAGCGATAGTTTTTTGTGAGTAGTTCTATGTGTTATCTTACAAAATATTGTAACTCTGTAGTTTGTATTTGCGTTCATATCTAAATACATTACAAGAAACTAGCATATTTGTTAGCAAAAAATGTGAAAAAACGTGAAATATTATAGAAGTAGTCTTTTCACTTACCACTTTCTTTGTTAGGTAATAAATTACGTAAGAATCGGCCATTAGGTACTGATATGCCGTCGTAGTTTCCAAAATTACGAAATTTCCACTTAGAAAAATTTCGGAGTTCCCATATTCTTCAATAGCATCGAAATTTTTCATGTACAAAATGAAAGCTGCCTTTGTTTCCTGTGAACTTTTTCAGAAATTTCCGAGAATTAAAAAAAATCAACTTGCGCATTTATAGCCATAGGTGTGAAGAAAATGTTTTTAATCAACTTCAACCATTTTTAGTAGTTAATCATCAGAGCGCATTCTCAATGATTTATACAGTTAAAACACACCCGTTGTTTGAACTCCGATTATTAATATTGTCACGCAAGTGTGAGGGGCGCTTAATGGGCTAAGATTGAAAATGGACTTGCCAAAGAGATAATGGTTCTTGAAACACTTTATATTTACATTCCGATACAATCGGAGATTTCAGTAATAAAATTGGTTTGATATATGTCTAACCAATTACCAATAAGTGTATCTTATATATGTCTAAAAACACTTTTTTCCTTACTCGATTGCTGTAAAGGATTTTACATACATGTACGAAATCTACAGTACACACTTGGGTTCGTCTTTGACGTCTCTAAAAACTGGTCAGAGATTTTAATTTTAAACTAATTAACACAAAAGTTATGGCCAGTAACAGTTTTTTGGCCTGAAATTGTTTAAATTTGACGCCAAATATCTCGAAGGCAGCGAACTTTGAAGTAAATATGGGATACTATATTGCTTTGCAGCCGTTGTTGTTAATATGATAAGCTACAAAACACATTAGAAATCTAAGGGATTCAGATCGAAGGTCATTGGCATTAGAGACCCCCTTAAATCTATATACTGAACCTTCACAGTCTCGTGGTAGATAACTGGCAACGATTATTTGAATTCAGAAATGTCGCCCTGCTGAAGGAATAAAGATCTGCAGGCGATTCATTCTGGAAATGGCAAGCATCTAAGATAGACCGTATCTCTTTACAATACTATTAACGAGTCATACCGTAGTGCATATCCAACTGTCCTTATATGTATGAGCATTGTATAGTAAGGACGCCGACAGTCGTCTGTTTGTTTACCCGTTCTGTCCAGTTAACTGTATCTTCAAGTCACGTTCTGATCCCCAGCGATTACCCTCTAACGTGTGGCTAAACTGGATGCACTCTTAGTTCGTAAGGCTAGTAGATATACCTAGCTATAGTAATCTAGTAGCTTAGAGCACTGGTGCTACCACATTGGCGTTATAAAGTGTTATAAAACGTTTTAAAAAACGATGACATTCACTAACACTATAACATTTATTACAACTTGTTAGATGTTTTAAATGCTTCCAGACTGGTAAAAATGCATAACATGTTGTACAACAAAATAGATGTTGTATAACAATTGTTTTAACACATCACAAATTTTATCAAAAGTTATAAATTTTTACCTTTTTTATGTTATACAACAATTTGCAAAAAAAAAATCGACGTTCAGTGTGGCAGCGCTTAAATTATGCAACAAGTTTCATGACGTTATGAAAAATTAAAACGATATTTTTTCCCTTTT
Organism: Cydia pomonella; assembly: GCF_033807575.1. NCBI lineage: Eukaryota > Metazoa > Arthropoda > Insecta > Lepidoptera > Tortricidae > Cydia > Cydia pomonella. The sequence goes on along the minus strand of NC_084711.1, from coordinate 3,679,457 downwards.
TGAAATTTAAATCTCAAACTGCATTTGGCACGTTTCATATTTTAACACAATAACATTTCTAGGTGCTTCCAATTTCGTATAATACTTTGTAGGCGCCATTTTTTTTTTTAAAAACGACATTGGTTTGTCATCCACAGCCATACGGATTCCTGTCACGCGCTGCCAACATAGCGGCGGCGCGCACGACCGACCACAGGTTTAATTTGTAACTGTCGAAAGTTTGCGCACGAACTTATTAGAGACGTCGTGCGCAGTGCATTAGGTTTTGATTTTGGAGTGTGTTCAGGGATTTTGATGTCGGGAGTTAATCTGATAATAGGTAAGTATGTATAGGTAAAAAACTTAAGTAAGTCACCTGTTGTATGTAGTTACAAGTTTTTTACCTATACCTATATTTTTTGGGTCACGACACGTATTTTATGCCAGTTAAAAAAAATGTATAATAACTGATTGATATTTTTACGAAATCTATGGTAATTTTAGAGGAAAAAGTATGGTTAGGTAAACGTTTAGATCGGGAGCGTGAAACTGTGTTGAGGATTTTAAAAATAAAAGTTGTAAAAAATAAGGTGCTACAAAAAATGCAAAACTGGTAGAATTTTTATAATATTGACACATAAACTAACAGGCTTTATGAGAAGCACGTTATTAAAACTAAACTACTTAACATGATTTAACCCCTCGTTCATCAATTTAGACATTTACGATGTTTTTAGGGGAAAGCTTTTTCAAAAACCATTAAGCCTGAAATCGAAATATTCATCTAAATTAGGTGCCCGAAGTAATTAATGTGGATGAAACACGCTTTCAACATGAAATAAATGGATTTTTAAATTTATTAGGTGCTGAGTTTACATAACATTAGGACATAATTAGAAAACACACTTAAATACATTAGTTTTCGGGCAAATCTGACCGGCAGTCATAATCATAACCCCAAAAATGAAATAGACGTTATACGTATATTCGTAGCCTTATTTCAAATAAAATAGAAATAAAAGAAACATTTTTTGTGTATCTAGCGCCCTTTTCTCGAATCTTATTAAGCTAATATTATTATTGTTGTGGAAACCGATCCGAAAATTGACATTTTGTGGACTAATTATATTAGTCTAATACCATTCTAGAAATTTGCCCCTGGATACATCATAATTACTAGGTTTTTACTATTGATTCTGATCAATTCAATTCAATTACTCTATTACCAAGTAGGATACAAATGTTGCTTGGTTTAGCATTTATAATTGTAGAATAATAACTATTGTCCGCATCTTTATTCGGATTGATGACACTTCTTAATGCGACTATATATATTTACATATTGCATTGCATTGTATTGTATTGTATTGTATTGCATTTATTTAAACCAACTGGTTCATCAAAGCTTTGAAACATCCTAAATATTAAAATTAAAATACAAACTTAAAATTACCATATTACTAAAATATGCCAGCATATGCAAGCATACGCAAATCGCATAGATACGAGTAGTGATCTCAAATTTAATAGAGCTACAATTAATTGAGCAACGAATCCAATGCGAATACGTTAACTTTGACGTTCAACATAAAAGAAATACCTCCTAACCCACCCATGAAGATCGTAACGAAATAAGTAAGCTTAGAATGGTCACTCCATACATCAGTTTCCTTACTTAATAAACAATTAGTTGTATGGTAAAAATACTATGCTTAAATCTTACCACAAATAATTTTTCGGTAAACTCGCTTTAAAAACTTATTAGTAAAGAATTTCTATAGATGTACAGAGAGAGCAAGCTTACATTCTCTATGCCGTAACTTGCACAGTTTGCCCTTAAGGTTCTAAAATACCAATTCCAAACCACAAATTTGATACCAATCACAAAACATTTCGACTACCAGCTTCATTTAATAAAATCTCAACAAACAATGTCACAGGTACCCACCCATATAACTTACAAGTTCCACAATCGGCCCTTAAGTGATTGTTTAGCCAAGTGTTATTTACTCGCCGATATCACTGTGACGCGCGCCGCGAATACCAAGTAGGCAACGGGAAAAATACTCGGTTTTTACTTTCAGATTAAATTCGCGTTTGCTTGCGGCACGACTGGGTTTAGATAAGTTGGTGTGGTTCGGTGGGTTGGAGGATTTAGGGGATGAGTATTTGTTTTTAAATAGATGTTTGTGTAATTTTAAATCAAACCAATTATATAAAATTTACATCATTTAAAAACATAGATTATAAGCACTTACCAAACATGTTTTAGGCTGGATACAAAATAATCATACTATTTTAATTTTATTTACTCTTTTATTGACTTTCAGCAGCAGGAGTGACCAATGAGGCAAAAATTCCAAATTAGTTTATTATTATTATTATTATTTTGAGCCCACTGTGTCCCACTGCTGGGCAAAAGCCTCCCTCCCTCTTTTTCCATTCGTCTCTGTTTAGAGCTCTGGTCAGCCTCTCAAAAATGAGTCCAAGATATCCCGCCATCACCGACGAGGTCTACCGGCTCCTCGGTTAGACTCGTGGGGCTCCCACTCAGTGGTTATTTTGGTCCACAAGTCGTCCGGCATTCGGCAGACATGACCAGTCCAGTTTCATTTCATCGTAGCCGCTTTCTGAGCTACGTCTATTATTTGAGTCCTATAGCGTTTTTTACGTACCATATATTTTTACAAAATGATACATTTACGTGTCAATTTATTTAACAAGAAAATTAAGTCTTTAAGCGGTTTAGTATCCTTATCTGAAGTAACTATACCCATACTATACCTAAAGATTTGCTATACCAATATTGCATATTCAAGGAAGTTCAACATAGGTACAACATATAAGGGTCAAAATATACTGGTCTCTCTCAACTAATTCTGACTCCGCAAACATTCAGATTTGACTCAACCAATTAGAAGGTTTGCTTTGGTTATTGTTTGACTTGAGAAGGTAGTGTTGGTTTTAGGAATTAGTCAATTTATATTACCATTGTTAAGTGCTGTATGGCAGCTTTTATATATTTTTATGTAATGGTAAATATTTATTCCAGTGAAGATTGAATTTGACTTGATTAGAACTCTTTGTCTGTACTTTATCACAGCACAGAAACACATAAATAGGTTGACATAATTTTTAAGCAACACACTTTTTTATATCGTCACATAGTAAGAAATTATCGTCGACCTTGAACAACACCAGAGAAGTTGCAGCACGCTCTTTATTATGACTTTCCTCACAAAAGAACAACAAAGAAAACAGTTTGACTGGTATCAGATTATTAAAAGGAATCTATTCAACATTAATAGAAATAATTGATTCGTAAACAGTAAGGACAAACACAAAATTAAAATTACACAAAACATAAAAAGTAACAAGTACCACGAAATAGTCTCATCTCAGCATGTTGCTTGCGACTTCCAGCGCTGATCTTTCGATGAGACCATCCGATGAAACAATCAATACAAGTAACAATAATAATTACCATCAAAATGAATGTATAACATACAGAAAACAAAGACAGCAAAAAGTTTTGAAAACATTACAATACATCTGGTTGTATTATGTACAGCTGTCATATCGGGCTTCATCTGTGAGTTTTTGTTAGTCAGTATTTGTTTCATATCATTTCTTGCCATTTACAGTACGGTTAAGATGGTCGGCACTTTATCACGTTCTAACAAGTATGTAAGCGCGAAAGTGACGGGTATAGTGACAAGTGATAAAAATGGAACCATGCTGCCACCGTAGATTATATTTGACATGTCACCAGTAGGTGAAATTGTGTCTTGGCATTTGAAAAAGTAAATAAACAATATTTTTTTCACAAAAATCATGAATTACATTTTGTCCAGCATATCCCATGTTTCTAAATAAGATTCAGTTGTTTATGATTATTAACTTCGAAACTAAAACTATAAAAACCACTCCAGAAATCACTCGGCATCGACCTAATGAAACCGTATATCTTTCTCGTGTGATTCAATTATACGCAACAATCACATCGCCCACTGAACCCGGCAGGTGCATTTTATACTGCCGCTAAGGAACCCTAAAACCATGGTGAGTTGTGGGTGAAGTTAGGAGCGGTAGCGGTTTGGCTTGCCAGGCTAAAATTATCATAATTATACTAGTAGGAGTAAATTTGTGGGGTTATCACGTTTTACGTACTACGAAACGCTTTAACCGATACACAAGAAAGTCATGATAGAGGTGAGAATAAATTAAACAAAAATTCTAGCTATAGATCGTGTTATTTACGACCACGCGCGCGGCTCGCCTCGTATTTTCATGGTATTTAAGGATTTTAAGGTTAGATTTGATAAATCTGCGCGTAAGTTTATTCAAGAGTCTAATTTCATATTTTTATACTCTTAATATGTGTCTATAAAAAGAGTACCTACCCTTTAAAGGCATTTTCACAAACAAGAAATTGACAGGCTCTTATATCCCAATTCATTTAGTGCCAATAACTTTCATTGCGTCTCAAATCTCAGTCGCTAGTCATTAAATTGCGCTAGTCAATATGGCAATGATGGTGCTTGCTGTTCGTAAAAATTGCTGAATCATCTCTGATTAAGAGGGGGTTAACGTTATTTAATTTTCACATGTTTTAATCACGGCCAACTGTCATGATAAAATACGCTATACAAGACAATATTTGTGAGACTAAGGGAACCCGTAAAAGATTAAAATTGAATAGATAGAAAAAAATCACGAAAATATCTCTAATTTTAATATATTTTCGATTATATATAACGACATATACTAGTAATTTTATACTAAAATAGCTAGTGATATAGCCGAGGGAATTGACTAGAAATTTTTAGATCAGAAATATACTTTGAGTTATTGAGGTAAAACGTTAAAATCCACGCAATCGCCGAATCTTCTGTCACAAGTTTCGATATCTTTTGTTCCTTTCTAAGCTTAACGCCATTTTTTTAAACGCTCCCGCTGCCTCTTACACCTGTCCCATCCGACGCGTGTACCATAAATCGCAGAACCCTCCAGACTTCACCGCGCCCATTAACACGGGCCGAGTTAGATTTTACGCCACCAGGAATAGAGTAAACACGAACATGCGACCAGAGGGACTCTGACTTTTTAAGGGCCGAGGGCTGATAAATCATTGCTGGATATGGTTGTGGAAACAAACATATATTTATATAAAATAAATATCCAAGATATCAATCGTTTGCGCTACGACAACGAAACGCTGTCTCTCTATCGCAATAATATGTAAGGGCGATAGAAAGACATCTTTGCGCTTCGGGTATCTGAAGGAACCTAACGAGCCTATCTTATGTTCCTTTTGGTTCAATGTGACTACCGTCAAAACATTACACCGGAACATTACTATCCGCCTGATCTTACGATCGGCCGCCGACATATACCGAGTACTTGATACCTGAGTGCTCTAATTATTTTCAATGTCCGCTGTCATCAGTGTATTTGACGTTGCTTGTCACGCTTTAAACGTAACAAAATTTGCAATACATTGCGTGTTAGAATAAACTTTAAAGTGAAATAAAAATCGAAACGTAAGTAATTATTAAAAGTTGCTGAACAAATGTTGATCAGTTTGAGGAGTTCAGCTTACAGTTTAATTAATTGGTCTTATTATAGGAAACGCCCGGTATAACGTGACGTTTATTTATATATAAAAATAAAGTGAAGAAACAGCATGCATTGATAAAATCCCATCCAAAAGCAATAGTTAACCCAAATGACTCCATACAAAAAACACCATTGCCTCAGCCACCTGATGCCAGATTTATTGCAAGGGGCCAATGATACAGGGCCCCCGAGACGGCAGCTTGACACCTGACACTGGATGTTTTAATTTGCAATAAACAAAATAATGCGGAATAAAAACGACATCGGAGACTTATAGATCATTTTGTACCAATTTTTTAAAGTTGAAAAGAGTAGATGTACTAACGAGATTGTAATATGAAACGGAATCTTACGGTTATTTTTATTAAAATGTGATGTTGCTTTGGAAGTGTTTTTGTGATGCCTTGATTATTTTTCTTTCTTTGTTAAGCGATTTCTCATATTCTCAGTTTACCTAGATTTCGAAGAGTTAGTAGAATCACGTTATTTGTAAGTACTTTAATCGTCTATCGTTCTTCAATTTTGGTCTAAAGTCTACAAAATGAATTAATATTCATATTCCTTATACATTTGGCTGCTGTGATATACTTCTTCAGTCCAATATCTCCTTAATATTCGTAACTAAACGTGATCATTATAGTAAAGCAGGAATAGAAGTGGACCTATTACACTATCTTGCGGAATCCCGCACTTGTCTTGTTTATATAGTAACCTATCTTTTTATATATTAACTAACGACAGCGGTTTAAATACTGGCCACGTACAAATCCTTTTCATTGTGCAAAGACAAAACAAATGAAGCAAACATTGTATTTGGAATGGAATTTTAATATCTTGCGGTTAATAGCATTTCGAGACGTCTGCGAAGTCTGACAATGGAGTCCTCGCTATAGGTTCCACAGTGTTCCCATTGTTCTAGAAACAGCTCTAAAGTAATATAAAGAGGTAAGAGACAGGAGAGAGCGATTGAAATGTAAATGAATTTTAATTAACGGATACGATATTGGTATTGTTATGGCGTTTTCGAAGTGGAAACAATTAGTTTAATCAGAAATTATATTTGGGCTCAGGCTTAATATCTATTGAGCGAATTTTATTGGTTAATTTAGATTCAAATAAATACATTTTAAACTCTATTCATAGATTTTTTAAATCGATTTGAATTTATTGATTTTATGCCTTTTTAGCTTCTCTTGTAGAAAAGATACTATTAAAGTATTGATCACTTTTGGACTCATAAAATGACGATGATGTGGAAATATTTTGCGGTAGTCACACGAAGAAATCGGTATATAACGGAGATATTACTTAAATCCATACAAGACATGTAACTGGGGAAATAATATCTGTGATAAACACACAAATAAAAACTCTTACGAGGATTCGAACCAGGGACTTCCTGCTTCGTGGGCAGGGTCACTATCTACTAGGCTAGGTGGAATTCGCTTTCTCTCATATCTTGCACCAAAAAACCTTTAAAACCTATCGATTACTGACACGTCGTAGATATTTTCGAGCCCGCCATCGCCACAACCAATCACGCCTACAAAAGGCAATCCGTAAACGATAATACACTTGAGCATTGAACATACCGGCAGAAAAGGGTTATTCGTTTGCAAATTATAGCGGCGTTTGTACTGCCTTTTAAAGCATTGTGAGGTAGAAACGAGTTACACTAAGTTTAAGTTTAGAGTAATGTAAACTATTTTAGTGGACCACAAACTGTAACTTTGTAGGCTGCTATAACAATGCATTCATGAAATGGATCCTTGGCGTTGATTCGTTTACTCATATTAGGGTAATTGTCGGTGATAAGCCTATTTACACAAAAATATCTGTAACCCCTTGCTTGAAAACGTCTTCGTAATATTTTTCAAATTATTCCAGAAAAAAAAACATTTATTTCAGACCTTGGTCCATACACTGATAGAATTCTTAAGCACATTAAAAATTGTATTATTATTATTACACTAAATTTAACTTTAAATAAATGCTCTAGTGTCACTCATATGTACGAGTATGTAGCTACCACTGAGTGTAGACTGTCTCATCGAATAAAATATTTTAATATGATAATGTTTTATTAGATTAAACTAGCTATACGCGTCACGTCACAGACACATAGACCTTTTTGTTCAATGTCTCTCATAAGTCCGCGAAAACACTAGAGAATGCAATTGAGATAACCGATAAGATGAGAGAAAAAAAGAGAAGAGTTAAGCTTAACAGCTGTCACGTGTCACCTCGTCATTGCTAACGTTGTAACAAATTCTTTTCAACTAACGTCAGAATTACTTGCGCCACAAAGCGTTAAATCCCTAACTCGAGCATTTAAAGGGTTTAAGGGTGTGTTTATTTTGCACCTACACTAACTTATGTTGAAAGAACATATGCGCCAGTTAAAAGTTGTTGTTTGCTCCACTTGTCGTGCACCCAACTTCAGCGAGACCAATATAGTAGTGTAGTCAAATTTGAGAGAAGAATTACAGATTTGGATAAAGGTAACGCAATTTTAAGTATGTTTTATTTGCCAAATTTTGATGTGATAGAACGCGCTATATTCAGAAACCATAAATATTTCAAAATATTTGAAAAAGGCATGCTGTGAAAGTCATTTAGTTAGGATAGATTCGTTACCATTCTGAAAAACCGAAGTTGTTTGGAACAAAACGACCTCCGGTCAAATAAAAATTTTGAAAATAAAACTTCGGGCATAACTTTTTCAAGTTTGCTATTTGTAACGCTCGATGATAGACGTGAATTGGTTTCAGTGAGGTAAATGGTGGTTTGTACATAATAATGGCCCGATTCGAACTTTAAGATACGTCAAACATTTGCTAAAAATATGATATGGATTAGATATGTCAGTGTCAAAACTGATGTTTCTTCAAACAAAAACATCACTTTTGACACTGTTATATCCAATCCATACCGTATCTTTAGGACATTATTGACGTATCTTAAAATTCGAATCAAGCTGTAAGCTTTGGTAACACTACAGCAAAGCTTCTGTAGATACGACTTTTTGCTATAACATGCTTATATTTGAAGGTGTTTGAAGCCAGAGATACTATTCAAATGGAAATGTGGGTTTTGTTCAAAGGCTTTGGACATTTCATTTGGGTCTGTGGAAAGGAGGAAGTTTGGAGTAATGTTTTTAATAAAGAAAAACACATTATGTATGCTTTTGTTTAAGTAGGTTGGGAAGATTTATACTCAGAGATTATCTTCATTTTGCTTATATTTTTCTATGACTTAATTTACAGGTGCAAAACCCGGAAATGAAAACTTGAATAACGTTGGTATTATATCTCGATCCTCTTTTTATATTTTTCTACTGACTGCAATTAATATAAAATTAGTAGGTATGATTCTCTAGTGCACCAAGTGACAGTGTCATATAAATATACTAACTGAGTATGCCATGTATATTACTTTCATTTTGTATCTGAGCTTCAATAATTTCCATTTTCCATAGGGACATCGACATTGCGGTAAAAAGCCGTATCACATCTTCTCTTTTTTTACAAGATTCATATTTCCGCTTGTTTTCTGTTATACTTATTTCTGTTACAAAAAAAATCCGAGTCTATGAATCTTAGTTAGTATTTGGATTGGGATACATTTTATTGTGGATATAATAGTCATTGGGGGTGTGTCCAGCGCTGTGGCTGCTAGTCTGCACTGCACAACAACAAATCATGAGTTCATCCCTTTTGTCACACTGCCTGTTACTTTCTAGCTTATTTTTAGGAAAACCTGTTTGTGTTTCATTTTCATTTTCTGTTTTATTCTCTAGTATGTGTACAATTATGTGAGTGGCAATAAATCATTATTCTGTTTGTTCTATTATATTAAAAATATGTAAGCAGTCTTTCCTAAAATATACTTGTTGTTTTGCGTTATATGTTATTTGGCTTTATCATGTGGCATTACCTCGATGTATACACCAAAACCATTACTTCAAAACTTCGCCACCATAACTTCAAAGGCTTCAATATTTGAGTAGCGGATTCCCTGCTCAAATAATTACCCAAATTAGGGGAGGGAGTTTTACGCACGCTTAAATAAATGATGATGCTACCTGTGAGGGTCCATAGAGAGAATGTTTACGAAGATGTACCTGATCTTAATTGGTGTTTGCTATATTCATATTTGAAGATCGGTTTATGAATTGTGTCGTGTTTGCGAAGGAAAGTCGGCTCACAAGAAAATACGAGCATCTTGCTAGAAGTATTTTCTGTAGTAAGTAAATTAATAAATAGAAGAATGTGTTGAAAATTCGAATGAAGAAAATTTTTGGTATGTCATCTACGAATCCAGGACATTTTGTATCCTGTTAATAACATTAACACACGTTATAACACAATGATCTAAATTATTGTCATTTGGAAATAAATTAAATACGCTGATACAAATACATGTAGGTACTGAATGTGGAATGTATTCTATATCAATCGATCGACTGGGAAAATTAATAAAATTATAAAAGTCATTAAACTCCTCAATTAAATCTATAAATTATTTTTTAATCGTCTTCTAAAAGACTTCAAAATTAACTTTAAAACCCAGGCATCAAAATGCAAATCGCGGTGAAATTATTCAGGATTTTGGAAGATTCGTTTTAGGGCTAACTCAGGTACTAACCAAGTTAGGGGCGGTGTAATCTGCATACGATAATCGTGAGGGGCGACATCTGTCTCGGATCTGCATGCAACTTTGAATTTCGTCCAATTTCAGCCAACGGGCCTTTTGAATTTATGGCATATCTGTTTTGGAGTGTATAGGGTGATGTGTTGAACCAAAACAATATCTCTTTGTTGAGATTATATATACTAAGTGATTAAGGTTTCTTTTAATTAAACATATCAGGTGTATTTTTATAACAGGTTATGAATTAGATTTGGATTAGTTATGGATCTAATTCATAACCTGTAATTAAAATCAGAATTCGACTGTTTGTCTCGAAAGGTATAATTATATTCTCGGACGTAATTGTTCACCGATGAACTAAACTATTTAATTTATTTATGATTCGGAGAACCAACAGCTATAAATTGCACAATGGTACTAAATGTAAATAACAAAAAGCCAATTATAGGTCCACACCGGTAGGCAACAGGTTAACAATCAATTGGTGGTTCGCACTAAATTTTTTACAACGTGTTACCACTAATATTCTAAATATGAATTGTATGAGGTTCATTTTAACTAATCAAGTAGGTTATTTTTAAATTGACTAAGAATGCTTTTCTTTGAATTTATACAAACTTTTTATTTATATAATCCAAAACTAAATATTGAAAAAATACCAGCAACAATAAAAAGAGTTAATTAATAAGATTAATAAAGTAATAACAGTGAACCATTTTATCCACATAAACTAACTGTGGACCAATTAAGAATTTCAAAAGCCAGACTTGAACCTCCTGTATTTTGATACCATCAACGCACCCTCTATTATTTTCAGTTTTCTCGAATTTTCCCTCAGGTTTTCATTAGTAGGGGTGCGTTTAGTGACTTATGCAAACAAAGGGAAGGGTGCCAATGGTAACAAGTTGCATTCTGTGCCGTATGTTTTATGAAAATTTGTTTTTGGAACTGCACATTTAGATGTTTCCTTCGAAATTTTATCTTACTGCTTGGGAATATGATTTATTTTAGGATGATTATGTGAAGGTTGTGTATATAGTTAAAATTGTGATCCGGTTTATGTCTAGAGTCTAATCGAATGAGGGTGAAAGAATTTGAATCAAGTGTAGAAAATTTGGCACCTTCATTTTTCCCGGTAAGTAGATAATGTAGGTATATTATCTTCCTATCTATAATTGTTTATCTAAAAAATTAAAAACGCGTATATAATTATTGGTTGTTATTTTGTAACGGGTCTTACGTAAACAATTTGAGTTTGAGCGTTGTGTGATTAATATAATCTGAAAATCTGCTATCGGTATGAGCAAATTAAAATAATGATGTCTGATACAAGGATAAGTAATAAAAACACGTAATATCACTTTAACCATTCTTGGAATTTAAGAAGAAACTATATAAAATTAATTTAAATGGGAAAATTTGCAAGTCTTTTACTTCCTGACGTTTTTGTTATCGTTTATTTTTATACCCGTTTTGTCTATTTTACTTTTTGTATAAATTTTGTTTTCCCAAGGAAACAAGTGTCTTTAATTTCATAGCTTATAAAAAGTTGCATGTTTTAGTTATTTGTTTTATTTATTTATACAAGGAATTCCAAAATTAGCAGCATTTTTGGTATTGTTATAGGCTGGCTGAAATTTTATTTTTTTAAACATCTTTTTAAAATCTTTAGTGTTCAAAAGTACAAGGACAGCATTAAAAACTTTCACAATATATTTCGTTCACCATTAGCGCACTCAATGCTCCCCATTTCTGTTCATTTTACTGTCGCCAATACATTCACACTTTTGAACCTTCCTCCATTGTATTAAGGTTTAAATTGTAGACATATATTTGTACTATTCTATGTAACTTTCAGGCAATGTAGAGGGGATCTTTTAATGGCTATGGCTGAAACTTGCCCCCCGAGAATTCAACACCTGAAGTCTAGACGGGACATTTGTGAGTTAAAGTGGGCTCGTTATTTGTTTGGGACCTTTTTTGTAATGCTGAAAGAATAATTAAGAAAGTTATAATGAGAATGAGGGCTGTAAAGAAATATATTGCCAATAATTATTTCAGGAGAACGCAGAAAAAAAATCCAAAATATTTTGTTAAGAGTTTGGGATTTCGTAAAAAAAAAAAAAAAGAATCAATAATAAGAAAACCACGGCGAGTGGTAAATATTAATATTATATTACATAAGACATAATTACAGAAATAGACTAAGACCCACAGTATGCTCAATAAGGCTTGTATTGTGAATACTTAGATGAATGATATATGTAATATAAATACTAAAATACGTAGAAAACACCCATGACTCAGGAACAAATATCCGTGCTCATCACACAAATAAATGCTCTTACCAGGATTTGAACCCAGGACATTCAGCTTCATAGGCAGAGTCACTACTCACTAGACGAGGCAGGTCGTCATGGTAGGTAGTCTTTTTTTGCCTTGAGTGCAAAATTGGCATATGAATCTTTATTTACTTACCACTACGAGTAGCTGTTCTATCAACATTTGCAGTACCATACCAGATATTGTAGACTAGTTGAATATTTACCTGAAAACAAAAAGAAAACATTATGTAATTACTTATACAACTTTCATACATGTGGTCATCTAAGTAAGTTGTTGCATCCACTCGGATGACCACGAAACCACAGAAACTCCTAATTTTTAACCACATTAGTTCACAAATTCCGTGAGAACATACTCCCTCTAACAATCTGTCGCAAAACAAAACTAACACTTACTTAGAACTTGTCGATTAACACCATTAAATGACCACTAGCAACTTTTCTAATCTAATTACATTTTATTTACAACCGTAATGTCTACACATTACGGTTCTTTTCAGAACGAAATTCACAAATAAGATAGGAGTTAGATAAAGTAATCAATTGTAGCTGCATTCGCTTTTCAAAACAGCGCGTTCTTCCCGTTCTATATCTATATTCGACTTTAACTACATGCCATTAAGATTCACTTTCCAACCACTGCTAAAAACCAAACACGCTCTTTTAAACATTGCTCCTCATTTGTTTTCAACACAGATTAAAGTTTCAACCTTATGTCTGGCTGGTCAAGGTACAATTTACAACGAGTTAAGGTAGACGTTATAAGAAAATAATAGTTTTACCAACCAATTGTCCCTTACTGTGATCAGTGATCAGAGAACGGGCATTAAGTGGGCAATTGTCCGCCGCGGGTGGCCGCGAATTGTCGTCAATTCGATGCCTGGCCCTGTCCGGAAGTCGTGATGATGGTGGAATGGGCATCGATTAGTACTAACGCGGTCGGTAGGTTTGAGGCTTAAGTACAGTGATTATCAAATGAAATTAATGTCTATTAATTTGTCTAGCGCTTAGTATGAGAGTTAATTGTGTAGGTAGGAAAATGAGCTACGTGTATAAAAAAAACTACTATAATAAACATCTATCCGATGTAGATTGCTTTCAAAGTTCATTGGCTAGTCTAAAAAATATAGTTAATTGTAAGTTGTTTTAGTATCCAGGTACTTATATATTTATGTTGTATGTAGTTCATTTTCTATCTGATACATTCGATCTATACATAACATATAATCGTACCTATAAGAATTTATTTCAGTTAACATTATTTATAACTATGAACCTCCAGGTCTTATTGTTGCCTTTTTCTTTTGTTGCAGTACATCTTTTTTATTGCATATTTAATGTGTTTACTTTCTGAATGGTTTTATTGAATGACTAAAATAATATTATCAAAAGTTTTCAATAAAGAAGCCTTTATATTATTTAAATAATACAGAACAAATCTTCTTTATGTAACAACAAAATAACGTAATAATCAGACATAGAAGTTTTTGTGGCAAAATAAAGTGATTGACAATATCAAATATCGACATGTCTATTATCGATGTTACCTTAGCGTTATATATATTTTAACATTGTATAAAAAGATAGCTACCGCGAAATACACAACACGTTCGATATCTTCTTTGATACACCCATTGGTAGTTTTCTTATATTTTGACACTGTATTTTACAGTTTACGTTTTTATTTTTAAATATTTAATATATGTAATAAAGAAATAATGGTTGGATTTGTAATGGATTTGCATTTTTGAAATTTCCCGGTATATTTACATCTTTTAATTATTAATCTATGACTGCCTTATCGATGTTATTATTTGTCGATGTTTCATTTTCTCAAGCACTCGTTTTCGCCACAAAAACTTCTGTCTGTACATAATACATAAAGCCAAAACATCAGGCAAAAAACAGCAGGCACGTAAAGGCAGACTAAAAGTATGTGATGCCTTCAGATTTACACGAATGTCCATTGTGCATATTAAGAATAAAACTTGAAAGAAAAAGTTAAATGTTAAATCTAATAACCAACATCAAATCGATAAGAATAAGGAAATATTGAATTAGAGATTTCATAAATTACAATCTTTATTAATTTTTTCATAACTTTATTCCGACCGGAGCCGATTGAAGTCAAAATTACCGAAAAGACTGATTCAGCAGCAAATCAATCCAATTTACTAATTGAAACAAAAGACGAATCGGCATTTCAAATTTTTCAGCAAATTTCTCTAAACGAATAATTCAAAAATGGGGTTCCGTTATTACGTAGGTGGTCGTTGTCAGATGCAAATCGAGTGGGGTTCCGTCTCGCAGGGGTGCTGAAATATGGGCCCAATAAACAGCAGCTACGGTGAGCGGCCCGCAGTTAGGAACACCTGACTGGCATGGTCACCCTATTGGCGTTGATATGAATTAGTATAAGGATAAAAAGTGGTTTAGGGATGAAAAATTGAATAGATTATGTCGGTCTGCGTTTCGGTTCATGTTCTGCGGTGTGTTTTACGTAAGCAATTCGATATTTTTTTAAACTTAAAATGTTTTTCTTTTTACATCGTACGTATCAAACAACAATAACACTAACTAAATAAAATCCTGTAAATTGATTTGTATTTAAATAATGTACTTATTTATACAATGAAAATAATTATTGTTTAAGTACTAAAGTATTTTAAGGGTATTTTAATTTTAATTTAGTTTGCTATTTAGTTTTTTTGCACCTCCTAATTACTTAATTTAAGTTTCATTTCTCCACTACCTATAGGTTGTCTGGAAGAGATCGCTCTGTAGCGATAAGGCCGCCTGTTGTTTACCTCTATCTTCATGTATTATATGTGTTTCCATGTACATTTTTTTCAGAGGTTGTGCAATAAAGAGGATTTGTATTGTATTGTAAAGCCAATGTGGATAAGACCGTCTATCAGGTAAGACTTTCCATAAGCTCTCGTCGCTTCTAACACTTGGGTTATAATTATACATATAAATATATACATACTCCACTCACATAAGGTTGTAAGATCAGAAGGAACGAAGCTCTTTCTTTCTGACTGTCTGAGCAAAGAACGTATACAAATACGGGAGTTCTTGCCCTGTAATAGTTGTCCCAAGCCAAAATGGTATATGCCGGTCTTCCCCACGTTGACTTTACTACGAAAAAGTTAGTAGGTACCGAATCATACAGGTTTTTAAAGGTTGACTGTTCAATTCTGATTTAATGGCGGTTTTATTAAAATGATGTAAACATGATTGGGTCAAAACGTTTTCGTTCTCATGTTTTTTGTCCCTAAAAAATGTGACGGAGTGTAGCTTTTGTTTGAAATTAAATTTATTTTTCTTATATAAATTATAATCTACAGCTAGAAAGACATGCAATAGCACTTTATTTTTTATTTTATTTGATAGAAGCCACAAATACAAGCCTGACAGAGTGGTCAGTGCCACATTTTATGTTATTTAGATGAATTAGAAGTTTTAACCCAATTGGCACTCAGTGGCACTTTTTTAATTTAGCCATGAGATTTTAAATTTTAGCCTCGCTACATTTAAAATGTAACTGCAGTAATAAAAGCAGTAAAACTGCGGAGTAGAACGATTAATTCACGGATTTGCATCACAATTGCATTAAAACAAACCCGTGCAGTTCCGTTTGCACTAGACCCGTTTCCGGCCGGGCATACTTTGAGCTTTGTTCGCTTTTTAGTACAATTAATTTTGTATTTTTCAAAGGTAACAGTTTGAGTAGTTACTGTAGTAAATTCATTGTTGTACAAAAACGAAAAGTAAAAGTAACTTGAAGTATTAAGGGGCCCACTGATTACCACTTCGCCGGTCGATATCGGCCTGTCAGTTATTCGCAAAAGCTACCACCGTCACGTTTTTATCACCGCACCTCCCGCCAAAGAAACAAAGTTCATCCTCACTTTCTCGACACGTGGCAAACCAAGAACAAGTGGGCATCTCGCTCGTTTTTGCCCAGAACGTGCAAGTTGTGGAATGAGCTACCTTCTGAGGTGTTTCCCTTGCGCTATGACATGGGGTTCTTCAAGAAACAGGTATTTAGGGCAACACATAAGTGGCTCCTCCGATGTTGCTTATATCCATGGGCGGCGATGACTGCTTCCCATCAGGCGGCTCGTCTACTCGTTTGCGGCCTATTACATAAAAAAAAGCTATATACAATGCCTTAATTATAATTGTTTTTAAGCACAAAGAGTTTTAGATACAATAGTTTTAAGTTAATACCTTCATTATATTCCATTTATCTTATAATAACATTTGTTTTTTCTGCAGTCGGCTAACAATCTTCAAGTAAAATGCTAACTTCAGCAGATGAAGTTCCGGAGCGTTCATAACTTCACTGTCTCGAGAGTTCATCTTTGTTTGAATTAAATAGAAATGTTGATGCCACTTCGTTCTGAGACGGAGTGAACTTTGAATATTTTCGGCGCCATGATTAAATTAGATGTGGAGTTCAAAATTATTCACAGGGTTCCTTTTCGAGTCGTCAATCCATATGACATGTCGCGAGTATTTTCTTATTTTTAACCGACTTCAAGGTTCTCTTGAATCAAATAGGTTCCGGCTTTCACAAATCGCAACATGAATTGTCAATCGGTCCAATTCGAATAATTATAGGTATTTCTTCAACTAAAACGTCACTTTGGACACGGACAGATCGTTATAGTATCGGTGAGACATCTTATAAGCATTGTTCGAATTGGGCGAAATGTCGTGCGTGATGTTATTTTTGTGCTTTGCATTAAAAATAAAAGAAGTACGAGTAGCCTCTTTCGTACGCTACATTGACGTCGTTTCTTTTTTGATTATCTATCAGCAAACACATCATGATTATCATGAACCACTGAAACTAGAAAATATACGTCTTCGATCAGCAACCCGAGAGGGGTGAAACAAGGCATGATATTTTTTTATAAGAGGGTTGCACAGAAGTATATTTAGATATGTATTTTCCCAAACCTCATCGGAGGGCTACCGACAACACAATATGACACCGCAAAGTTATCGCTCACTTTTTTAAAGTTTTTAAAATTCCGGATTTGAACGTATTCAGCTTAGATTGACCTAAAATCTTTAAAAAAAAAAATCTAAGTAGGTATTAACAGTTTACCATGCTATAGGCATTTAACAAATACTGAATTCTTTGTACCTATGTATGTACCAACACAAGGGTCACTCATGTATATTAATATGTGTCTGTGTATTTAATATGTGTGTCTCACAGAAGTTTTGTTATCAGAATCAAGTTTATTTTTAAAATATTCCAACGGCACGATTGTATTTCTAATAGTGATTCCTTAAAATTGATTGTATTGAGATTGTATGACAGATTTTTTTAATTCTCTTTTTGAGTGTTCTATTGACAACTGTATGAACGTACAACATTTTATTTTGTAACCTGTGCGGCTAGCGTCATGTACAAACCTCGGAACCAGACAGCAAAACGATCAGAACCTAACAATGCTAGAGCACAATAGAAACCAATACAGTGCAGTTTCGTCACTAATCCAAATAAAGCCTGACTACACACAATAACTCAGCAATGCGTCCGGCAAAGTGCCCTTTGCGGCCTTTATAGGCGCGGCACAAAAACATATTCACAAAGCGAAATTTCCGCCCTCGGGCGATATTGACGCAAAAACATTGGTGTAATTTGTCACATAGGCATATAGGGAAACCATAGAGAATAATGTAAGTTATATGTATACAGAGTGTCCTTAGCCATTGGACAAACCCTGAAATCCCACGTAGGGTTACTTTTCAGAAATGCTCTAACATTAATATTTTTTTTTAATTAGAAAAAGGATAAAAAAATAAATTTCCGAACAAAAGTTATTTGCAATAATCGACAACAAAAATAAACACACTGTATTCATCTTTGGCCGTGTATTTGTCAATTTGTTCGAAATATTTGATAATGATGACATTTGTCAAAAGTCAGAATCTTATTCGTGTTATAAATAAAAAAGATAATCAAAAAGGTCGAAGAAGGTTCCATACTATTCTTTGAGGATATTACCTCAGGAGCTACTAACACATACTCGTACAGGCTGCTCCAAAGTAAAAAATCGTAATTTGTTAATTTCTTTGTAATCGCTACACCGGTTGTTAGGATACTTTGTACATTGGTTCTAAATACCCTAATTCATATGTACATTTCGGCTTTTTCCAATGGCTAAGGACACACTGTATAAGTTATAGGTATACATATGTTACATTGAATTACAGGTATTAATTAGGCACTAAGCAATAATTTGACGCAATGTTTTTTTTCTCAAACAAAACGTTGCATTGTATATTTCTGAAACTTAGAACTACTAATTAGGTTTTACATGTTTTCAATAAATGTACTAATTATTAGGTAGGTTACTTAATACGGTGTAACTAAACCTGGTCAGATTTCCAAATGTACTCGTAAAATCATTTCGCATATTATCATCATCATATATTTATCGCCCACTGCTGAGCATACGCCTCTCTTCCAGTACGCCACTTGTCCCGGTCCTGAGCTAATCTCATCCAGAAGTGACCCGAAATCTTCCCAATGTCGTCTACCCAACGAGCCAACGGACGCCAGAAAAAAAAGCCCTTCTTTCATCCGAAAGCGTCCACCACTCCGTTAACATCACACCTGCTATCACTCTGACAACATGTCCTGCCCAACTCCATAGTATACTTAACGTAAAATATACCAGACTTTTGAGATCCTCTGGCTCTAATTCTACATTTATATAATAAAATTGCCACATCCACTGCGTCTGCAGATCGTCACGCTGATATTGCACTTTAACTTATATTTCACACCCCACATGACCGCTGTTGGTAATTCAATTTCCGCCATTGCTAGTTCGTCCGTCTGTTTATCCGGCTGTAATGCAATGTAAGATTGTAAATGCAAGGGTTCAGTATAGTTAGTAATAATTATATGATCTAATATATTTTTTTATAGTCTGCCATTTCATGGAGGTACCTACTTATGCATTTTTTGATTAATTTTAAACTACAAAAGTTTGGGATAAGAGATAATTAAATAAAATTAAAATTAATAAACTTAGTTTTTGATCAATTTCATTTCTATTTTCGTCCTATAACAATTTTGGGTGCTAAGATAAGTAACTCAAATTAATATCATATCGTAGATTGTGTCACAAGGGAGCAAAATTATATATATACGGCAAGGGCGTAAATTTAATCCAGAACGAAGCGATGGCTTCCATAATAAGAAGGCTTCTATAATAGAATCCTGAGCGTAGTGAGGGCTTCAAAGGTTTACTCCCGAAGTGGAAATAATTTTGCTTCCATGTGACACATGCTTTTCACATAACATATGAGAAAATTATTATGTTCCAAAACATTATTTTAGGCAAAAAAAAGAAGTATGTAAAAAATATTGTCCTAAAGTAGAAAAATGCGTCTTTGATCTCACCCAGCAGTGAAGAAAAGTGCCACTTTGATCCCTCCTATCAGGGAAGACAAAGCTCTTTCCAAATAGGTGATGTAAAAACTATTGTATTGTTTTTATAATCGCTGAATAATAACGATTTCTGTGAATTCCTGTAAACATATCGAGCCTTTACACAAAAATATAAAAGATAGATTACTGAAAAATGTATTAAGTGTATTAAAGTTAGCTAACAGTAGTGTTTAATAGAAAGTTATGGCGTTATTAATAAACGCACAACAAGCCTGACTTAGCTATAAATCTTTTAACTTTATATGTCATTTTGTATTTGTAAGAAAGGAGTAAAACATAAATTCACTAGTTGATACTTGATAACCCGTAAGAATAAGGGGGTTATAGTTAATAAGTTGATGCATGGTGTTTCAACATACTTAGGGTAAATACCACACACGTAAGTATATTTGATTGCATTTTACTACGACTCAATTTATTACTGACACTTTTTAATTACGTAATTACAGCTATAAGCGAGAGCCGCCATCTTGGACGACCGCGTCAAAACGCCGGATGCTGCGGTTTCTTAATAAGCAGCGATATTAGTTCAGACGTCGGACTAATTCCTCTCTGTCTAATTTGGTACAAGTCGGTGAGCGTTGACAGTTTCGGAGACAGTGATTGATTTTTGGTTTTAGAATCGTATGTCATTTTAATCTTGATGGAGTTTGTAGTGGTAGCTAATGGCTTAATTTATCATCATAGGCTTGGTTCATCGATAGGTGATGGCTTAACTAGCGTTCTTATTAACAGTGCGAATCTTACGGTATGTGACTAGGGTAAATTCAATTCAATTAAATTCAATACTTTTATTTTATACACAACTGTCCATTTACACAAAACATACAAGTTTAATTTAAATAAAATAAATAAAAACTAATCTAACATACAACGTAAAAACGTAAAAAGAGCGTACCTGGGTCGCCTAGCAGGAGGACGTCCTATCGGACGCCCTAGGTATCGCTGGAGCGACATGGTGGAGGCGCATCTGCGCGAGCTTCGAGTCGACAATTGGCGAGAGGTCGCACAGGACCGAGAAAAGTGGCGCTGTCTTGTGTCGGAGGCCAAGTGTCATTTTGGGTCGCTGAGCCAACGGAGTAAGTAAGTAACATACAAAATACAAACACATCCAAGTCGAATAAATTAACAATAAACATCTATCGATGTCGTGTTGCATCTTTAACATTCTTGAAAATTAACAAACATGGAGAAATTACTGGTCATAATTTGAGTTTATTATAGATTGTACTTAGTATAATAACTTCATGCTTGAACTATTTAAATTCCTAGCGATATAAACTTCCTTTAACGAAATTTAAGAAAAAAACTGCATTTGTGTGTTTACTCCATAAGCGAGTTTTTTAATGCTGAGTTTTGTATAAAAGGAGGCAGTTATAGTTTAATGTAAGAATTTTTTTTAGTTTAGTAATAAGGCATTTTTAGTGCGACTTTCTCGGCCACGAACATTTTATATTTAGATACCTTACTAATTACAGTATCGTGAACTACTGAATTGAAATTATAACAACTTATTTAATAGTAACAACTGTAATGTTCACACCGAGGAACTCCGAGTTAAATATTTCATCTAAAATTACACTTTTAGAACAAAGCAAATAGTACAAAACGTCACAACATTCTAAACGCTCGCTGCTTCAGTATGTTCATATTTTCACATTTTAACAAAAAACAAATGAATGCAGCGCGACAAATAACTCGTTTCCCGCTGTAGACGAGATATCTAATTAAATGTCTAGTGCCAGACCAGAATTAATTTCAGCTAGCTAAACATTTCTAGCTGGCTGAGCGTGTCTTACAGGAAAGCAATGAGTTAAGGATTTTTATTACATTTTAAATTTACTTAGATATAGAGAGTAATGAGTTTGTCGGAATTGCGATTCGTATCTGCACCGGTAAAGTATCATTGCCGTTAACTCTCTCGACGTTAGTCTGATTAAAGAGCTTATTTTAGCTTGATAAGTACCTACGCTGTGTTTAAAACTTTTTTTAAATTTAAATATGTTCTTGCGGGACAGCGCAGCGGCTGGGTGAGTAAAGCTACCGTTTGAGGGTAAACTTAGACTGATTTATAACATATTAATTGGTGCTTATATACAGAGGAGCTATATTCTTAATCTACGCTTTACAAACATTATCTGAACTGGATCAGCGCGTGCGCTAACCTCTTGTAAGTTATCGTTTCGCGCTGATAATATTTTGCTGACCGGCAAATATGTTATTTCAGTATGTAAATTTATTTGTAACTATGAAAATGTTTGTAATTAATTGTATGCAGGCACGTTATTTGTACAGGGGTATACTTTTTTACGTTTTTGAGCTGAAAGTGTTGCTTAAGTCAGCGGGATACCGAACAAAAGAAAAAGCCAAAAAAAAACTCGTAATAAGGGACAGAAAGCAGGAACACCACACCCAATAACAATAATTAAGACAAATATGCTTTGAACCAGGAAAATTTTACTAAGACCAAACTCTTTGGGCGGTCCTTAAGGCCGGTATAAAAGGAAATTCCTTAACTGAAAAGGTTTCTTTGAATACAAGGACTGGCATATATCAAGTGCCCTCACAAATGAAATAGCTCGGGGACGATTTCTCAGGAGGGGGTGTGGTCCCGTTCGGGTATCCGTTTGAGCAGACGAGAAAGTTTTGTTTGAGTCCTTTTATACTTTTTGTGAGTAATAATGCATTTTTGATGTTATACGAAGAAACAGAAAAGTTGAATTTTATTTGTAAACAAATAAGTTCATGATTTTTTTATAATTGTGTAGAAACTGTTTTGTTAAGTAATTTCAAATTCGAGATGTACCCAATCCGGAGTTGTTTTGAAAAAGCGTACAGAGTAATTAATTTGCGGGCTTGGATTGTTTATTCACTGAATTTAGGTACTTTATATTTTGAAAGTTCTGTATTTAGTCAAAAACCAGATTAACAAAATATTTTTACGAACTAAGTACTATCAGTTTCTTTTGTCTCTTTTGGAATGTCCTAAACTTTTGAATATGTTTGAATAAGAGTTAAATATAATCATCATCATATCAGCTTCACATCGCCCAGTGCTGAGCGTAGGCCTCTCTTCGAGTACGCCACGCCACTTGTCCCGAGCTAATCCCATCCAGAAGTGACCCGCAACCTTCCGAAGGTTTGTTTTTCCAAGCCAGGCAAAGGTTGGCCTGGCAATGTCTTACTTAATTATTTAGTTGTACCATTTTGCGTGTATATTTCCCAAGTTTAAGTAAAACAAAAGTTTGTTACCACTGTAGAGGCTGCAACATGATCGCGTTAAAAAAAATTGCAAACATGCCAAACGGAACCACCCAACCGGGACCAACCCTCAGTCGATTCTCTAAGGGACACTCGAAAAGAATCCGACGCATCCCTCCTTACCGTAATCTTGGCGATTATTAAAATCATATATCTCGCGCTGGGGCATGCACCCTGATTTCTTGGGGCGGGGGTTGCATTCTTATACGTCTCGTCTTGCTGATGTTTACTTATTTATTTGTGTAAATGGAAACGGCTGCCTTTTCAACCGGGTTTCCTTTGGTTATTTGTTTGTTTAAATTTAACTGCATGACAAAGGACTTTTCTATCACTCCATATAGCCAAGCAGCCACAAGGTTTATAAATCTTCCCATCGATTAATGTATTTAGGTTATACTCGTAGTACATATGAGAAAAATAGCATATTCGCAATGAGTAGGGATACATTTAAACACGCCCAAAGGGAGTGTTTTACATCGACACAAGTTGCGAATTGCCCATTTGCACAACATTTTACAGTACATTTTACCATTTAAATCTTCAACGTAGTTACATAATGTGCTAATTATCGCACTAATGCGGTAAGGTAAGTTCCACATGTACTGTAAAATTTGTTAATTGTTCTGGAGTCATGTAAAATATAGAATACAACTCAATTTAAATTCTAGTTTTACTCATTCTGCGATATTCTATTCGATCATTACCTTCCTTCCCTTTACCGTAAAGCTACATAATACTAACATAATTCTATTAATATAAAAATAAATCTACTAAACAAAAACTAATTTCCACTCGCATCAACTCTTAAATGCACGGTAGCTAATAAAACAGAGGGCAAAATGCACCAAGAGTTTTCAAAGCTCATATTGTCCTGAAATGATGCACTACGGCATAATGGCGTCCCTGGACGTATTCTCGTTGCTTTCGCAAGAGCAAGTGAATCGAGTTCTTGGGAGAACCAAAGTATCGAGACAATATGCAGTATGCCTACAGATGTGCAAGTTGCGGGAAATTTCCAAAAAGTAGCAAAATTACCGGAAATTTTAGGAAAATTTCACAGGATATCCAGGATATTTGACAGCGGACACATAATGTCATACAATAGAACTAGCTGAGCACATGCGCAGTACTCTATTTAGATACATACGACATATACGATTATGTTAACTATCATTTTTGTCCATATAATTTCATAGATTACAACCGGTGTATGGTCGCGTGAATTGAAATCCTTAAGATGAAAGCCTTTTCATACAAGTAGTCCTCATTTTCCTGTCTGGATAATTAACATCAAAAATATTTGACTCAATTTCTTGTATATCGCTCACAGCTATGCCCCTACGTTTGGTTTTAATCAAATTTTTAATTATCATAATTCATAACAGTTAAGAGCATTAAAAAAATTTGCATGAAAACTGTTTTTCGCTCCTATATTTTAAAATAATCACAAAATCGAAAACGCTCTTTAACGCTCAGAATAAAAAAATACACAATTCAAGCCTCATTGCCTCATCAAAGTCCTAAAATGATGCATAAGATTTTTGCAAGACAATATCGCAAAACCAGTAAACACATAATAATTCCATAAATCACTCTTTCTTCTGGTACTGACGCATCGCCTCGCTCTTGCTCTGTAAGTTGTAATAGCTCCCCTGGAATGTCACGTCTCGTCAAAGGCATGCCAGTCACAATATTATTCTTACCTTTGCCTTTTCTTGCCTTTCATGCCTCTCATTACCATTCAGTCATTCATTCAGTCATTCGTAGATAAGCAACGCGGGGGATGAATTATTTTTGCTCCATTTTGAGTTTAATTAAAATGCGAAGTGAATTATGGGGGGTGTTATCATGACTTATAGAGGTTGTATATACGTGTCAATGTCTTCTGCCATTTGTGTTTGTGTTACTTAGATATTTCTTGCTGTGTTAAGTTACCAGAGAATTTTAATTCGAGCTAAGAAAAAACGTGACATGCTGCCAACTTGTTTTTGTTTTTTTTTTTTTGTTAAGTATATCGTATCAAGTATACATACCTGTCAATATTTAAAAAAATTGTGTTTTAAATAGGTTTGAAAGTTTTTCGTATTTGAATCATTGTCTATCCCTACCAATAATATGTATTATAAATGCGAAAACAAATAGGTCTATCGTTCTTTTACCGCTTCACGCTTAAGAGTAGTAGTTTAAGTTTAAGTGTAGTAGTAGCTTAATTATACCACGTGATCGTCTATACAACACGAGAAAACGTTTTTCTACTTCAAAATATTTTCCATTCTCAATGATTTTTTAGTATGTTATTGACACAACGAAAAATTAGGGTTTTTTTAATGTAATAGGCTGCCATCGAGCAGACGAGCCGCCTGATGGGAATCAGTCATCGCCGCCCATGGACATAAGCAACATCGGAGGAGCCACTTATGCGTTGCCAACCTTTGAGAACCCTAAAAACCTGCTTCTTGAAGAACCCCATGTCATAGCGCAAGGGAAACACCTCAGAAGGTAGCTCATTCCCAGAACTTGCACGTTCTGGGAAAAAACGAGCGAGATGCCCGCTTGTTCTTGGTTTGCCACGGGTCGAGAAAGTGAGGATGAACTTTGTTTCTTTGGCGGAAGGTGCGGTGATAAAAACGTGACGGTGGCACCAATTCAAAAAGTTCTTCAGAATATTCCCCATTGTACAGACGGTAGAACAGGCATAGAGAGCCAACGTCTTATAGGTTGTCCTTTTTTTATGCAAACAAAAAAATCTTAAAAAAGAAAACTAAACCTATAAACCTAGAATGCATTATGCTGAAGCGATCGACATCAAAATCAAAGTGATTTGTTAAGATTTAGTTAGTGGAAAACGTTTTCTCCCAAAATGGAATTTCATAGAAAAAGTACCGTTATTTCGTTAGGATCGCAAAGCTATTCTTCTTCTTTGCCTTGTCCCGTTATCTGGGGTCGGCCCTCCTCGTTCGAAGGCGCCAGGTTTTTCTGTCCTGGGTTGTCTGGGTGTTGATCTGCGCCCGCTCTATGTCCCTGGTAACGGTTGTCCACCACGTGGTAAGCGGCCTCCCTTTGCCGTTCTTTTTCTCTGGAATGGCCAAGGCCTTTTTGACCGCATACTCTTCGTCGCGTCTCATTATATGCCCGAACCATCTCAAACGACTTTCAGCCATCTTTTCTGCAATGGGAGCGACCTTGAAAGAGCCTCGTACATATTCATTTCGAACTCTGTCCAGTCTCGTCACTCCCGCTGCCCACCTCAACATTTTCATTTCATTGGTGTGCATCTTTTGTTCATGTTTCTTGTTGGTCGTCCAGCACTCGGAGCCATACATTAATGCCGGTCGTACTGCGGTTTTGTAGGATCGCAAAGCTATTCTTCCCTCTTAAACCGCAGAACCGATTTGACGTAATTTGTTATGGCGATAGTTCGAGGCCAGGGAAGGACATAGAATAGTTTTTGTCAATCATCATCATCATCCCACGCAGACGAAGTTGCAGAAAAAAAACTAGTAAGCTAATAAAAGTACCTAAAATGGGAAGCGTTAACTAGGGTCGATGTGACAATGATATCTGACAACTGTCAAATAATTGCAATTTTTTAGTTAGTAGATATGGTGTTAAGTCTATCAGTAAAAATGAAACTAAACAAATCTCTTATTTATTTGAAGATGGCGCGAAAGGCAGACAAACCCGAGATTTCCAGACGTTTCCAGTAAATTCCAGTCAATCTTCGCCTTTGCCCACAGAAGGTAATATCACTCATTGTTTACATCCTATCTCTCGTCTACACTTCATTGCAAATGCGACGTTAGATGCTTGGGATAAAGTTCAAAGTTTACTGTCAAGTTGTGGTTTGATAGGAGGTGGTGTAAGATATGTCTGAGCTCGGTAATACCTTTGGCTTGAGATTAGACGTTATTGGCTGGGTTTTGTGGTTGGAAGCAATTTGTTGTAGTAACGGTTTTGTCGTGGTTTCAGGCGTATGTGAAATATACATACTTATGTTTACCTTATGTAGGTACTCATAACATTGATATAATAAATAATACAGGCTGTTTAATCCAAATGACTCTGTCGGCCCGATCCGAAGAATGAAATACGATAACGATAAATTCTGGTTTAGATAAGTTCTCATTTAGATATCGTTTGTATGTCGTATAATTGACAGAAGCAACTCGATTCGGCCAACCAATGTCACTTTGACGTTAGAAATATCATAGATAGATCTTATTGGGATCACAGCGGAATCGAAGTAAACGTCAATTTTGACATGTCGTTTAGTTATCGATCTTTCCAAGATCTTGTGTCTTAATCATTCTTCGAATCGGGCCGATTATTAAGGGAAATTTAGAAACCGTAAGAGATAGCAATATTCCTATATATATAGGAAACAACCCTGTTGTCCTACGTTAAAGTCAAACAAAGACAAGTCTGCAACGATTTTGATAGCAAACACAGTGAAACTGTTATTTGAAATGTCAAACTTCTATTAAATTATGATGTTTAACTAACATTTGCTCTGCGTGTGCTATCAAAATCGTTGCAGAGTTGTCTTGGTCTGTCTAGTCACTATTTAAAATCATTAGTGCATTTCTATTAGCATGTTTACAAACAAGACAGGAACAAATTAGAGCATACAACGCAGACGTTCTCGTTGCTCGTAATGGAACGTCGTAGTGCCGCTGAAATGTTTATTGCCTAGTTATGTGATATAGCTACTTACTAGTTTATCAGTTTATAGTTACAGTAAATGCAACAAGTAAGTGACTATAACTAACTAGAACTATATTCTAGTGACTATGCAAATTGAACTCGACTCGCAGACTTAGGCCCAAAACTTAACAAATGTTTGTAAGTTTTATGAATAAGTGGGTAAGTTATACAGCATTTAAACATTACTGAAGTTACTCCATGCTCATCATTCGCCCATAAGACAGCCGCTTGCGTCACATATACTTTTCAAGGGGCCCATTGATTAACAGTCCTCCGGACGGTATCGAGCTGTCAGTTGTTCGGAACTTTTTGTTCTAACTCACAGGCCGGCGATTCCGTCCGGAGGACTGTTAATCAGTGGACCACTTAAGATTGTGATTAGTATATCTTACAGTTATCGAGGTGTGCAATAAAAAGTACGAGTAATTACTCTGTCATTTCTTCTTCTTCCTCGCGTTGTCCCGGCATGTTTTCCACGGCTCATGGTAGTCTGGGGTCCGCTTGGCAACTAATCCCTAGAATTGGCGTAGGCACTAGTTTTTACGAAAGCGACTGTCGTCGGACCTTTCAACCCAGAGGGTTAACTAAGCCTTATTGAGACTTCACGATTTTTCCTTCATCTAAAAGCGGCTGGTAAATATCAAATGATATTTCGTACATAAGTTCCGAAAAATCCTTGGTACGAGCCGGGGTTTGAACTTACCGCTAGGTTGCCAGCGCTCAGTAATTATTCTGCCATTTGTATGAAATAACCAAGAACTTAGCGGTCATTTAATAAAAATAACCGCACACTCGAAAATCTTCCTACATCTTAAGACAAAATAAATCGCCAGCACACAAAGTCGGCGTGTCACTTCATAAAGGCACAGCTGCGCGACGCCATTTTCTTTATTGCTGCGATGGCGGCAAAATCTCTGTCGTTATAATACGTGTTCCGAGTTTGACTTATTGACTTGTTGATGGTACATTCAGTAGAAACTATGTGGTCCATCTTATAATGGTCATAATTATCGATACACGGTTTATTTTAAGATTTAAATTATGCTCAGATTATGTTGAACATCTCGTTCGCTAATCTACTTCATCTGCCTTTTTTACTTTTTTTCAGTAATCATCTACTTCTGCTGACAGTAGCTCCAATGATAAAGAGCTGAAGCTTATATGTCGACACTACTTGTACTCTATTTACTAGCAGCAGCATATTTCCCGATCGCGATTCAAATTTAAAGTAATTGTCCAAATCTTTTTCTTCAATCGGTCCCTCAATACTGAGGATCGTGACATCATTTACTTCTGTTGAAGACCAGGTTCCTCCATAAGGTTCTGTTCCTTGCCAAGTCCAAATACAACTAAGTTATTTTTTACTCTGAGTGTTTGTTATAGTATCCTTTTTTATAGGCTTTATCATTCAAAAAATTTATCAGTAGAAAATTCTTTAGCAGGTGATATGGGGTTATAAATAAATAATGTTACAAACGCATAGGTATGTTTTTTAATAAAATCTCACAACCAAAAAGAACAGCACAAACATTGTTCTTCATGTCTCAGCTAAATTAAAAAAGAAAGCGAAGTCACACTCCACAAAGACATCTCCTAGACACAGTAGGAGATACAGCTTACCCAGTGTTATTTCTATTGTTACCAACCGTAACCGAGCAATTGCTTCCGAGGAACTAGTGTGAGCTTCAGATCCTTAACAACTAAATATAATTATGCAATCTGTAGAGCCGATAGGCTTAAATCGTATTCGTAATAGTAAAAATGTTTTACGAAATGAACTGCCCGATTGGAACTTTTAGATACATCAAAAATTTGCTAAAGATACGATATGGATTGGATATGTCAGTGTCAAAAGTGACGTTTCTTCAAACAAAAACGTTAATATTCGAATCGGGCCGTAAGATTGAATTCGAAAGTCTTTTCAAGCTCTTAGTTACTCTTTTTTTCTTATTTTCTATTATGATTTTCATGTGAATATAAGAAATGGTCGCCTGCATGTTGTATTTTTAAATTCAAGACAGGAAACTGATAACTTTTTTACTCAACGACACGTATTTTTGGCGATGTGTCTTCATCAAGTTTTTTCAGAGAGTTAGATTTTTAAGCAATATTTTTGCTAGTCAAGGTCAAGTTCTAAAGATGAATTCCACGAGGAATTGAGGATACTTCACAAATCTTATTTACAAATATAAAAAAAAAGCATTTGCATTAACTTAAACAATGTTATTTAGTGAAATTGAGCAAAGGTCAGAATGGAACTCCCATCAAGACAAGAATATATTTTACGCCTTGGGGCTGCCTACTTATAAATACTCGTAATTATTATTAGATGCACTATATTAGTCAAAAGCAATTCAATCTGTGTTGTGAAGTCGATTTTTTTTATTAAAAATTATTTACACGTATGTTAGTCATAATGATTTTATTCATGAACATTTTGTGGTCCAAAATAAATGGTTTTTCTTTCACTGATTCATTCGGGAATAACAGGGCAGATATATACAAACGTAGGTCGTGGTTCCGTGGTCGGAATAAGAATGGCGGCCGTATATCAGTCTGAGCCTCACTTTCAATCGCCGTAAGAGTGCATTCGATGGGTATTGCTTCGTGTAAATGTGCAAGTTTCCAGCTAATCATATTTTGCGGTATATCCTCCAAAGCCCCGACATCCTTTTAAAAGGACAAATTCAAATCAATATTTGAACTATAATGGAATAAGTGAAAGAAGGTCCCAAATTTAAAACTCCAGAATTGACTCTGGAATTAAGAAGTATTTTTAAGTTTTTTGCATGTAGTTTTACTATTTGTCAGACCTCTTAGCGGCCGTTTGGTAAACAATTTTTGGGTGTAAATGATACTTTTAGTGCTTTACATACCTATATGCATACGGCGTGTATGTTTATATAACCGCATACTTAAACAAGACGTAGGATTTTGTGTTACGAAACGATTCTATAATAACTTTTTTAATTTGCTTTAATCAACAGAGCATAATTAATTTCTGAAAATGTTTTGAGTGGCAATGTATTTTATACATCGTGAACACTTGTGACAGTGGTAACGTCGCGCCAGTTTACTATTACTTATTCTGTGGTAAACTCTCATTTGGGTCTAAACTAACTCTAATATTATGCGGTCGTATCAAAAATACACGCTGTTAATTGAATGAAACAACTATTAGTTTCGTAGCTGTCATTATTCGGCCCGATTCGAAGAATGATTAAGACACGTTTAAGATCTTGAAAATATCTTTAAGAGATCGATAACTAAACGACATGTCAAAATTGACGTTTATTTCGATTTGCTGTGATCCCAGTAAGATCTATTTACGATATTTCTAATGTCAAAGTAACATTGGTTGTCCGAATCGAGCTGCTTCTATCAATTATACGACATGTACGATATCTAAATGAGAACTTATCTAAACCAGAACTTGTCGTTATCGCATCTCATTCTTCGAATCGGGCCGTTAGTTTTCGTTTATTCCTGTTCCGCTAATGATTAATTTGTGTCACATCTCATGTTTAGTTACGTTTTACGGTTGAACTTCTTTAATGACCTCAGTAAAAGAGATGTTACATTCGAGACTCAAAGCGAGTCCATTATTTATGTTAAACTCAAATTCCATTTAAATTTAAATGGCAAATACGTGCATTGTATGCAAATCGACCCCTGCAGGTTGTAAAATTGGGGATGTTTATGGTGTTTACCCCATGTTTATGGGTTTCGATACCTTTGGTTCTCAATTCCTTGCCTGGATTCAACTCACCCGAGCATAATTCTCGCATTTTAGGTGAGGTGAGCCGCGGTGGAGCAGTAAAATTTTTGATTCATTATTGCACATTATATTTATTTTTAATATACCTATCTATTACCGAAAACCTAAGACGAAAGTTCCTTCATTTTCCTATAAACACAAAACACATATTGACACAATTTGTTGTATATCGACCACTGCTATGCACCTGCGTTTTTTTTTTTTCGAGTTTTAGATTATTATAAGAGTAAGTATAAAAAATTGTATGAATAATTGTATTGCTAAGCGACATATATACATTATGTAGAACTATTTTCCATAATGTCAATATCCATAGAGGAAAATGGGGACTTCGTTTGTATGAAGAAGCGGCCCCTTTCCTCTTAATTATCTATATCTGTCGAAGACAATACCTAAAGGTACACTAATGGATTCAAATATGCCAGACTACGCATACAGTCTGGCATATTTGTATCCATTTCAAACAGTAAAACGCGGAGCGCTAAATCAAAACTGAATGATATTAGAATTAGAATATAGAAGATTACTTATCTTTCTTGAAAGTTTTGTTAACTAAATACAGTTCAGTTCGGGTTCCACTTCGTCAAGTAACTATAAATCCCTATTTAGACGGTTAAAGGGCTTTCATGCAATGTTCGATACATTGCTAACTACAGAGTATATTGATTTCAGTCAAATTACCAAATACTGCAATTTAACGAAAATGGCAACAATTCTTGAACCGTCTTAATGGGGCTTTAGTTTTTAGGGTTCGGTACCCAAAGGGTAAAACGGGACCCTTTTACTAAGACTCCGCTGTCCGTCCGTACGTCCATCCGTCCGTTCGTCCGTCTGTCCGTCTGTCCCCAGGCTGTATCTCACAAACCGTGATAGTTACAGTTTAAATTTTCACAGATGATGTATTTCTGTTGCCGCTATAACAAATACTAAAAAGTACGGAACCCTCGGTGGGTGACTCTGACTCGCACTTGTCCGGTTTATATAAATAAAGTCGAGAACATATAGTAATCGGAGATGCACCCACGGATTTATCTAACCACGCCTGCAGCGAGCCATAAAGTGAGGCTAAACTTTACTGCAGGCAAATACGGATCGATCCACCATTTTGAGTAATCGACGGTTATACGAACGCTAGTTTCACTTTGTGAGTTTTGGTAGTAAAAGTGCACTTTTTATAAATCTGTTACTAAGAAGCGTAATAATTTTAATCTAAATATTGCCAGTGTTTGCTTTACTATCACTGCATGCGTTAACGCACACTGAAATACCGTTGGTATTTAATTTTTTTCTTCTTGATGACTTAATAGGCTTGAAAATTCCCTTGGCTTATTTAACTGAAGTTTGGTCGATAATCTTGAAATTCTACAGTATATAGTTGAATTTATAAAATACTTATATCATACCAAATTGAAAAGTGTTTGTTGTGTGGTGTATACCTGCAACAAATACAAATAAATATAAGTACGTTTTATAAATTAAGCTAAAGTGGTAAAATTATAAAATATAATTATTTAAATTATTTTGAGGTAATAATCACGCTTATATTAATATTGTTTTCTTAAGTGCCCGATACTAGTACATCACGATACAACTGCGAAAAATAGGAAATTCGCAACGAATGGTGATACATAAATTAAAACACGACCGAAGGGAGTGTTTTAAATCGACACGAGTTGCGTACGTACGTACATTTACAGTACATATGACCCTTCAAATTTTCGACATAATTACGTAATGTGCTAATTATCGCACTAATGCAGTAAAGTACCACCATGTGTACTGTAAAATACTTAAGGTTGCTTCTGTAAATTTCTTTCTATTCTTAATACGTACTTGCTGCTAAAAACGGCTACAAGAAAATGACTTCACGCTTGATTTATTCCACTTAATTCTAATTCATAATATGAACGAGCCCCATAAATACAAATTACACAACACATTTCAACACGCCCATACATCACAAAACGAAAACCTTATAATATATAATCAGAACAAGACACATCTCTCATTACGTACATCGCTAAGAACTAATTGCAAGCGTCGCAAACACTGAGATGAGAGTGCCATATGGTTTCACAAACATAACATTACCGTTGCCACGAAAAACTCATCAGAAAAGCAACTTTAACATTTAATCTTTAAGGTTGCAAACTGCACTTCACTTTTAAACTATAACGCGCTTCAATAATAAGCCTTAAATACTGGTGTTAAGGTTCAGGATGATGCATGAGAAGTTGTGTTTTAGTAAAGACAAAGTTCTGGTGACAAAGAGGGTGTGCTCCGTTTAATTTTCATTGACAAGGAGGCGGATGTACAGACGATGGCTAGAGTTATGACATGCCAGCTGTGTGGTTACATTTGTTTTTTAATTCATACATTACAAAACATCCAACCAGTAAATTTTTACAAATCTGAATCTGATCCGCTACACTAAAGTGAGGGGTAAATGTGTTGATTTTAAAAAGGATTCGCGAATCATCTGTAAATCATCGATAAACTGCCTATTCTAGCCTAAAATTATCTTTAGTATATTTAGAAGGTAATAATGTGGTTAGTATATTTTTCATACATCAGACTTATCGAAACCTATAGTAATAATTCAGTTTCTTGTTTAAATTAACATGTATCAAACAGGGTAGAGTTAGACCAAGCTAAGTTGGCAGCGATTTTGATAGCCCAGACTGTGTAAGGGTTATTTGAAGTGTCAAACTTCTATGAAATTATGACGTTTAAATAACACTTACACAATCTGGGCTATCAAAATCGCTGCCATTTTAGCTTGGTCTAACTCAAATGTAGTTTGTTACAGTGGCTGTTATTCTTCAACCCATTAACGGAGCGGCAGCTGACGTCCGCGAGGGTTCAATAGACGTCGCTCTTAATCACTTTACAAGTTATCCCCGGATGGTGAAGGAAGTCTGTTCCTAGCTCCCGGGCTAACAGAACACAATAAAAATTGTTTATAGGACTCACAAGTACTTATAGTACGTGTCATCCACGATGACGCGCAGATTTCTCAAATCTAACCTTTAAAAACATGACAATACAAGTCAAGCCATGCGACATCGTGAATGACACGATCTAAACATATAGGTAGTTTACACAATATGTTTTCACTTAATAAAACTTCAGAATTATCTGAACTAAATGCTTCACCGAACAAATCCTTTAATCTACTTTCATAATCGAATATAGAAGAAAGTTAATAAAAATGCAGCCTGCACCCTCTAGCCACCCTCGTGACATCACATATCACCCGCCCTTTTGGTCCGTTGCTTCTTTTCGAAGCGGGAAAAGACAAACGCAATATTTAGACTTAAAGGTAGAAGATAATTTAAAAATACAATATTTCTGACATTGACATTATGTGTCTCAAGCTTTCTACAAGCATTAGTGCAAATTTCATAAGACCAATACTAAAACAGTAGATAATGTCAACCGAGGTAAATTCAACAATGGGGTCTTTTCGTCATTTCTCGATGGGGTCTTTTCGTCATTTCTCGAATACGATGGGTCGGAATGCACTTTAATATGTTTTATTTCCAAGTAGCTCAGGTTTTTATCACAAAATGACGGGAGCTGTTGTAATTCACGTTTTAAAAAAGTTTTTTCTCACGTTTTAATGAAATTTTTGACACAAGGCTTTATCGCTAACTGTACTTTTCTCCCAATAGGCAACTAATACTCGTCGAGACAATTCTAACAAACCCGATCACAATTAAGAGTTCCCACGGTCAAGTAGGAAGTCCTATCTCCATCATTAGATCAGCTCGACGGTACCATAATATTGCATTGTCACCCAATTTACATACGTGTGTGAAGTATCGGCTCAATTGAATACTGGGAAGTGGGTCTAATTTAGCTTGCAAGATATGACCTGTACATGTACAAACATAGTTATACAGGTACGTACATTGCAAGTTAAATAAAGGCTTGTAAAAGTGGCGTACTAGAAGAGAGGCCTATACTCAGCAGTGGGCGATAAAGGGCTCATATGATGATGATGATCATTGGGATTATAAGGCAATTTAAATAGTTTTAAAAGTATAAGGCATGTTATATTCAATTTAAAAACAAACAAACATCGTCTATTCACTCAACAAAGTTAATACAAAACTGAGATGCGCTACGTTTATGTTTTATTACAACATTCAACATTGGAATTTAAAACGTAATTATAGTGAAATAGAGTTGAATTTTAACTGAAAAGTGTCTAACATATGGTGACCATAAAGAGGAGTACTTAAGAGTTCGGTATATTATTATAAATTATGCATTATCGTAATGGTAATTACTATCTGTTTATAAATGGATGCAGTATGGTAGAATAAAACAACTGATTGTGGTTTGTGGGAATAAGTTGTATGTGGATGAATAAAATAAAAAGCCGATAGAAAGTAATTACACTAGTTAAGATAATGAGAGGTCTAATGTAACGAATAGGTTATCGTTAGACATGTTAGTAAAACATCTAATTCAATATTTACTGTATGGACTTAATATTAATAGAAGATAAATAAAAAAAAAAGCATAAAGTAATGTGATTGCAATATTACAATATAAAAAGCTGCTACCTATCGTATCTTTTAGAGGAGACATTTTAATTTGTGTTTTTATATATACCGGGTCGGGCCTGTAATACGAGCTACTAATTAAAATATAGATTGTACTCCTTAGGGCCAATTGCAACATCCCTCTAACCTAGGGTCAACCGGTTAAACTGTTAACCCAGTGTCAAATTGTACTGGTAACCATGGCAACTCCAGGTTTAACTGGTTAACCCGGGTTAGTGATTGGTGCAAATGGGCCCTTAGACGATAACACTTTCGAACAATAACTTTAAAAAATTATGGAGTCTTTAGACTTCCTATTTTACATACATCATATTGTAATTTCCGTTGCTTGTCACGCCTTAAACATAACAAAATTCTAAATCAAAACAAGTTATTATATATATATATATATATATATATATATATATAATATGTATTTTAATATATGTATGTATATGTATTTATATATCTTTTTTATTTATATTTGTATATGATAATTATATTGCTTAGTTTTGTGTTTATTCTGTGCTAGACTTCTTTTATTGCATCTGGAACACCTACTGACATACCTAACATATATTTTTTTTTTTAATTCCGCTACCTAAAGGTTATCTGGAAGAGATCGCTTTTTAGCGATAAGACCGCCTGTTGTTTACCTCTTCTTTATGTGTTGTATTATTTGTACTGTTTCTGTATTGAGGTGTGCAATAAAGTATATTTGTATTGTATTGTTATTTTTAAAAGTCGGTGAACAAATGTTGGTCAGTTTGAGCCTACAATTTAATTTTTACTCTTGTTACAGGGCCCACCCGGTATATTGGCGGATTTTGTATTTATAAGAACGTAAGTACTTAATTCAGCAACGTCAAAAATAGTGGACAAAACCTTTGTCCCTCTATTTGTGTTTTTAGGGTTCCGTACCCAAAGGGTAAAACGGAACCCTATTGCTAAGATTCCACTGTCCGTCCATCCGTCCGTCCATCTGTCCGTCGGTCTAACTGTCTGTCCGTCTGTCACCAGGCTGTATCTCATGAACCGTGATAGTTAGACAGTTAAAATGTTCACAGATGATATACGTATGTGATGTAATACGGAACTATCGGTGGGCGAGTTTGGTCGTTTTTTTCTAAAACAAACATTACATGATCTTTTGATTGTTTTGCTAAGAAAAAAAACTTTGCACTTTTATGAGGGCGACGTATTGTCTTCAAAATTAGAACTCCCCATTCCTAACGAGTCCATTGAAAATGACGTAATCCTCAAGTTACCGGCGTCATCAAAATTAGAAAAAACCGTCTTTGAAGTCCTCGGTGTCGGCTTACGGACAGACAGACAATTACAGGGGCTCCCATTATAGCGACGTGTAAGGTTACACTATTTAGGTATTGTTTTAATAGGGATGTTGACTGTATTCTACTTACTCGGTTGCCTCAGCGACCCAAAATGAGACTTGGCCTCCGACACAAGACAGCGCCACTTTTCTCGGTCCTGTGCGACTTCTAGCCAAGTGTTGACTCGAAGTTCGCGCAGAAGCGCCTCCACAATGTCGCTCCAGCGATACCTGGGGCGTCCGATGGAACGTCCTCCTGCTAGGCGACCCAGGTACGCTCTTTACACTTAGTAGGTACGCTTTTTTCTTTGCATTCAGTTAACGTCAATTTTTTGACAATACATCAGCTTGTAAATGCTCTCTTTATCTACAAAAAATGATGAGAAAGTTGCATTCTATGTACAAGAGTGACAAAGTAATTAAATGAAAATTATAAGTTGTTTCCTCACTTCGGCTGGTCGAATGGACGTTTAAGTGATGATTTTGAATTTGAAATACAGGGCGTAAAAAAATACCTTTTGATGCAGTCTATATTTGAATGTGTTAATTTGAATTTTACTTGTAATGTGCAACAGTTACTATTTTCCCCGCGTTGGTCTACTGATTTTTAGTTTTTACTCTATGGGAAGGTTTGCTTAACCCTCGCACCATGAGACCCTCGCAACTGGCTACGCTTTTGGATCAATTTGCCTTCTTGTAAAACAAATAACTATTACGACATTCAAAAATATACACTAGAAAGTAATTGGAAAGTCATACACTACAGGTTATTTACTTTTTTACTGAATTCGGAAAAAAACTGCAAACTATATCCAGTATTTGTAGAAAAAACCGAGCAAAGATTGTGGAATTTTTCATCCAAAAATCAATGTACGCATACGATTTATTTAAGGTAAGGCACAAAAGTGATTACGCAGAGGTATTAAGTTCCCCCAGGGTGTAACGTAGGGGTTAATATCGGGTGTCTTATTATTTTTACACCGCTGCACACAAACGGCTCTTATCTTCGGTTATATGTATATAAACTAGAACGGTATCTATAAAATGAGTGTTGTATTTGATGCATAAAACGCGTATATTTCACCTTTTAGAGCGATGTTTGTATTGTTTTATGATAAATAATAATAAATCTGAAATAATTACGGGAAAATTGACCCTATTAAAAATTCTTTCTTTGCCCAGCGTTTTTCTTTGGCGGTTTAAAGAGGCAACGCCACCAGCATCATTAGCTCCATTCCAGAGGCAGGAGACTTTGGTGAGCTTTGTTTTTATTTAGTTCGTAGTTTCGTTTAGTTCTAAATAATTTACTTGTGTATATAACAAAAAATGTGTAGGTCATATTTATTTATTTATTTATTTAATCTTTATTGCACAGTACATGAAGGTACAAATGGCGGACTTAATGCCTTAAGGCATTCTCTACCAGTCAACCAATGGGTTAAACCAGAAAGATTAAGTAGGTGCAGTGTCTTTTAAAGTAAATGAATTTGTAACCGAGACTATATATGAATAGATCATATGTTTTTAAGTGTGTAATAAATAAATATTATGTGCATATCTACACTAACACTAACGACATACCAACTTTTTACACGATTGGGCGGCTTACTTAATTAATTTATTATGTAAGATTTAATGGATTATTAGTATAACCATGCATGTGTCATTGAACAACTAGGTTTAAATTATGCGTGATAAAACTAGACAAAAAATACAGAACATTTTAGGAAAATAACACTTGCTTGTTCTATATAGTACGAGTAGCATAAAGCGAAATAGAAAAGAATTCGGCTATAAAGTGCATTTTTATGAGTAACGCAGTTGATGTCCATCTTACGGTCCGATATAGTGTTATCGACGAGTGAACGACGTGGACAAAGACTGAATAGGAGAGTGTACTGTATGTTCTTTTTTTATTAAAAACAAATAAACGTTGAACGACAAGTATCAAATTGGCATCTAAGTGTACGTGGGGTCCTGGCGCTCTGAGTCTCTTTGTAGACCTTTCAAATAAAAAAAATAATTTTCAAAATCGGTTCAGAAATGACGAAGAAGTAACAACATTAAAAAAAACATACAACCGTATTGAGAAAGCGCTTGTGGCCTAGAAAGCGCTGGTGGCCTAGCGGTAAGAGCATGCGACTTGCAATCCGGAGGTCGCGGGTTCAAACCCCAGCTGGTACTAATGAGTTTTTCGGAACTTATGTACGAAATATCATTTGATATTTACCAGTCGCTTTTCGGTGAAGGAAAACATCGTGAGGAAACCGGACTAATACCAACCAGGCCTAGTTTACCCTCTGGGTTGGAAGGTCAGATGGCATTCGCTTTCGTAAAAACTAGTGCCTACGCCAAATCTTGGGATTAGTTGTCAAGCGGACCCCAGGCTCCCATGAGCCGTGGCAATATGCCGGGACAACGCGAGGAAGAAGAAAGACAACCGTATTGATAACCTCCTCCTTTTGAAATACATATTAGAACAAGAAAAGTAGGAATAAATTCAGCGAATAATATCTGTCACTATTTGCTTGGAGTCCATTACGTGTTAGAACCTAATCTGAAGATTACAATATAAATATCACTTATTTTCCGATAACTCAGGCCCATATATATAATAGAACGCACGCTGTAACACTTTCTGGCAAATTCTTTTGATATTGGGTGCTTGATTGTTCTATGTCTGTATAAGACACCAATGAGCATTTAAAGATTTAAATCTAACAACATTATTAAATTTTCAACTCAAAAATGTTTTATCCTGTTAAGCAACGTCACCCTCTCTATGTATTCTTATGTTACCCCACGGTTTATTATTTATAAGTTTACGACGCCGTAAATAGGCGGGGCAAGTTCAGGGCTAGCTGATATAGTATGGTGGAGCATGCGAGGAACAAAGATTTGGTTACATTGAAGCTGATGGGTTTAGGATAACTTGAAAACATACAAAATGATGTAGAGAAAAAAACTTACAGTACATATGGTGCTACTTTACCGCACTAGTACGATGAATAGCACATTACGTGACTATATCGAAAATTTAAAGGGCCATATGTACTGTAAATCGTTGTACGATGCATGTGCGAATAGGTATAGTACGTATGTAATTTCCACGATGACGGGCAGATTTGTCAAATAACATGGCATTACGAATCAAGGCACACGTCTTCGTGAATGACACGATCTCGTTTCGTTTTAATTTAATTTTTCGACACTCGTTGCGAATTCCCTATTATTCGCACTGCACATGTATCATAATATTCATAATGTACTATATTTTGTAGATCCGATCCGCACTGAGAGGGTAGACATATCAATAAGTGTAATTAACAACACAGTCTTTCTGTAATCGAAAATACTCAACAGCAATTCTAACAAGCAAACAAATGTTACGCTATCATAAATCTAATCTTATTAAAAATCAAGATACTTAAAGTTAAATAAATCGTATTTGCTGAAGACCAAATAACAAAAATATTGGATTCCATCGCTATTGAAAGTAAAATCCAGCTAAAGCTTCCCAGCACGGTCTAAATACTTGGCAACATCTCAAAGACCTTGACCTAAGCTGCAATGCGGGGCCCGAGATATAACTACGTAACAGAAAGGTCTATTTAGATTTTGGCAACGTTTAAAGGAATAGTAAGCTTTGTATTTTTAAGCATCATAGTTTGCTAAAGTTTAAAATATTTTGTTATACATAAAAGACTATCAAGTTTACAGTATATATCTACAAACCTACTTTATAGTTCGTTTTTCTTGTACAAATCGCGAACTTATTACCTTAAGGCATTCTCTACCAGTCAACCATTGGGTCAAACAGAAAGTGCAGGATTGTACACAATGAGAGGGAATATGAAACACAAATCAGGTTATTCTCAACAATATAACAATATTCTATTTATACACTTACACATATAAAAATAATAGCAATTATATACCTACATACATACAAATATACACAACATACATATATATTATGTACTTCTTTCTAATGCTAATACACAAACTATAGTTATGGGCCTTAACAAATCTCAAAAGATGTGGTCATCCGGCAGAAACTTGGTGTACATTTGTAGCTTATTCAGGTACCTATAAGTGGGAGATTGGTCTACTTTTAGCCTCGATTTGCATATTGTGACTATTACATGATAAACTATGCGGTAAAACTACCCGCTAGTCATCACTCTGTTGATGGCCGTCGCAGCGAGCGGGTGGGCGCAGAGTACACGAGTACGAAGTGTTGTTTTATTTAACCACCAGTCCACAACGGAATCAAGACGTCACACAAATTATCAATATTTTTAGAAACGGTTGAAGTTATAACAAAACTGTCAACAATTTATAATGAAGGACCAAACTATTCGTACTATTACTGCTCAGGCCTTCACCGTTCTTCGATTAGCCTTCATGAATATTGCCGGCGTGCACGGTCGATATCTGATGCCATTGACTACTGTTTATGCTCCGATAACAGCTTAGTTACGAGCTAGATACGACATTAAAACAGTAATAGAATCGCAAGGGAACGTGGTCTGTCGTAAATCTAAACCAAGTATAGGATTGGTCTGTTTAACAAGCCAGCAAACGCAGTTTCAACACAACATTCTTCTCCTTAAGTACTTACTAATTTTCTACTACTGAATTCCTAGTAGATAATGGTAGGTATATATTCTAGGAAGAGGATATCCTCTAGCCGCTCAAACATTTATATTATTCTATGAAATATCAAATTGGTGAGTACTTTGTTCTTTTTTTGACGGGTCACTTTTCTATCTACTTTTTTCCAGGTTTGACAAATTTGCGTTTGTCTCTATATAATCAGCTAAAACACCTTTGTTATGTCAAGTCATAGTTAATACGTTCATCCACTAACCCACGCAACTCATAGCTGTTCTAGCCTACACAACCTTATCCAAAAGGGTCACCATAATAATTTTTCTGAAAAATACGCGTATTATACCAAGATAATCCGTACCCACTGACGTGTGTCAAATGATCATTCGTACCCCCGTATAACCTTCATTATTTATTGAAGGCACCGCGCCAGCCATACAAATGAGCAGGGGTCGGAACCGAACCCGGGCCTACCGCACCAGCGTGCTCTGAATACCAAGTAGATGAGGTCTGGGTATCGCGAATGAAATTAAGTTCAAAGTCATAACATGACGCTTACTTGTTTTTCTTTTTTTAAGACCTCATGCTCGGTTTGACCTTGCTCTGTAGCTTGCATGCTCAGTATGTCTTGTTGAATAATTGTGTATGTCAATCAAAAAATACAAATTGAATAGATTAAAACCATATTCAGTATAACCATAGACAAATAAGCAAGCTTGTTTGCCAATTATGATTATAGGCCAATTCGAGTTTTAGTTATTTCTTCTTCTTTTAAAATATGGCCTCCATCAAATCTATGATGATTTTGCCAATGTCAAGTCTCGTTGTTCAGTAGTAACTTTTAAGTGTGCTCGTAGAGCATGACGTTGTTCGGTAGTTGCTTTTAGTAAAGAGATAGCTGGACTTTACTAAAAGCTACGACGGATTGCCGGGCGTCGATTAAAACATGGTTAAACGCGTTTCAAGATTAGTTTTTCATTTGCTGCACACTTCCACGATAGTTCACTGCATAATAAGCTATCAATATTACATTTCAAACAACATTCATGAGCAAAACATAAAAATATATTCTCGAGGCGTCTTCGCCATCTTGAATCTCAACGACCTTTTAGTTATTTGATCTGTTTCAACCAATTCTTCAACCAAAAACGTCACTTTTGACACTGAAAGATCTGTACCCCTAGTGTAAATTTATTCGATATCGAAACGTAACGTCCGCGTTTGAGTTAAGTCTCATTTTGTATGGGATGTTGAGTTTCCAAAACGTCCCGCTTGGCGCGCTGTTTCTAAATCCTATACAAAATGAGACTAAACGCAAACGCGTACGTCACGTTTCGATATCGAATAAATTTACACTAGGGGTTCTGAATATCTTAAACCTCCCTAGTCCCGGTCGTTAGTTTCGGTTTTGAAATTAGAACCTTGACTTATTTAATCAAAGTTAAAATCACTTTTTGGAATAAAGCGTGTGTAAGGGCCTCTGGGACTGGGGAGGATATCGGAAACAGATCGCATAACTAAAACTCGAATAGGTCTATTTATTACAGTGCTCACTCCATACATCAGTACG
Organism: Cydia pomonella; assembly: GCF_033807575.1. Classification (NCBI taxonomy): domain Eukaryota; kingdom Metazoa; phylum Arthropoda; class Insecta; order Lepidoptera; family Tortricidae; genus Cydia; species Cydia pomonella. The sequence continues at coordinate 3,635,565 of NC_084711.1, read as the reverse complement.
GCTACCACGACTTTGACAATGACGTATTCACTAACGTCTGCGTAACTTACTTTTTATATAACTCGCTTGCACTAATATGCCAATACGAGCGAGATGCAGAGAAAGTTAGTTACCCACAGTTCTATCATAAACAGATTTCAGGAATTGTATGTTATTTGATGCACCTTAAAATTTTCTAAATTCATGTTACAACGAAACGCATAATGGAAAAGCTTTTTTTTATTTATTTATGTTAACTCGTATAAATGTAAAATACAAATATTTACACCGCGTCAGTAATCCCTCCATAGCCCCCGGATATTTGACGAATTGAATTTATTTTACAAAGCTAGGACTCCATAAAAATACAGCTTACATTTGCTGTGTCACTGCATATTAGACGCTCAAATAATATTTGACACGTGACATTGAGTCGAATTTCAACTATCTAGAATATGTAGCATAGAACCTGTACCTAATATTGGGCCAGCGATATGCCGATTGGTATCAGGAAGAAATACTGCATATCTGCACGTCAAGAACTATTGACGACCTGTCTGGCCTAGTGGGTAGTGACCCTGCCTATGAAGCCGATGGTCCCGGGTTCAAATCCTGGTAAGGTAATATTCGTGTGATGAGCATGGATATTTGTTCCTGAGTCATGGATGTTTTCTATGTATTTATAAATATGTATATATTATATATATCGTTGTCTAAGTACCCGCAACACAAGCCTTATTGAGCTTACCGTGGGACTTAGTCAATTTGTGTGATAATGTCCTATAATATCTATTTATTTATTATATTTATTATTTAAGAAGGCCATAGCGTTATAATGGGACTTTCATAAAGCGCGTTTTTAACATCTGCGATTAAATGCCTGGTTGTTCCCGCTGTAAATACCTCTATTACATCAGTCCAGATGTGTGCATTCCCAGCATATCTGTTTGACTGACATCGGCCGTGTACCACGGGTCGATGGGCGCACTTATTGTCGGAATGGTGGGAAATGCAGGCTTAGGGTGGAAATGGTATTGGATCAGACAGCGGTATTTTGTGCCAAGTGTAGGGAATTTATTTCCAAAATGTAAATATTATTTTGGCACTTATTTTTTTTCCGGCTGAGGAAATGGAACCTGTTTTATTCCCAAATTTGGGAATACTTCGTGTCTGATAAGCTGCTGAGTCGGTCGAATATGCAAATAAATATATGTTATTAAGAAACATATAACATGTACATACACAACATACTCATCATTAAGACAAAAGGATGAGCTAAATTATTGAATATCATAAAGTTTCACACGTTTATGAAATTCATTTTATTATGTATTATTGAAATGCTCAAGAAATAATTTACGCTCCGTTGCTACGAATTCAGTAACTAGCAAAGTTGGGTTCCAATTTATTTAACCTCGACAAATAAAATTTGTACTGTATCTATGTTTGATGTACATTTTATAATTAATAAAAATACTGGTGGACAATATAAACACTCAAAACAAAACACTGACACGATAAAAAAAAAACAATTCCAAATTCAAAAAACTCATAATTGCTTCAGAATTAGATCCCAAACTCCACGATATCGAACGTAACAGTTCAGTAATTAACGAACTTGAGTTCCATTTTCGAATTTACGTTCTAGCGTAATCGGGCCGGTGTCATTGGGCGCCGATAAGCGCGTCCGATTGGCCGATGGGCCGTAACTTGGTTCGAAATACGAACTTGGGGATTTACGGCATCGAGACCGTTATGGATTTGACCCAATTTGCCGGGGTCCGGATGAATTGAAATTGGATTTTTTTCGAGCCGTTTAAGACTTCATAATGGGACCCTTCCTCCTAATGAGAATGCGGGTAAATAAGGTGCTACGCTATATTTCGTAGATGCTACGCGTAAATAATGTGCTACGAATTTTTCGTAGCAAAGCGTAGTGGATTGTGTTATATAAAAGATAAAACTGAACAGCTACGTAAAACGTTTTCAATTTACAACATATTATGGAGCTCCTCTCTCCTTTATAATTTAGTATTACAAAAGAATGTTCCAACTTCACTTGCAAGTCGTAAAATCTCTAGAATTTTAATGGTTTAAGTGGTTTAATGGAATTTTAATTACCTGACTGACTCATGAAGTGCAGAAAGGAATATTTTTCTATGTATTTCTAACAAATAAGTATTAAATAAATATTTGGTGATAATCTTACACTGATCAATCTATCCCAAAACTAAGCTAGGCGACCTTATACATACGTATATAGGTAAATAAACACTTATATACATAGAAAACACCCATGACTCAGGAACATATATCTGTGCTCATCACACAAATAAATGCCCGGGGTTCGAACCCGGGACAATCGGATCAAAGGGTGTTTTCTATGTATTTAAGTATTTATACATATTTATATATTATATATAACGTTGTCTAAGTACCCTCAACACAAGCCTTATTGAGCTTACTGTGGGACTTAGTCAATTTGTGTAATAATGTCCTATAAAATAAAATAAAAAGCTGAAACTAAAAAAGTTTAACCCTTACAATTTATACAATAGCATGTGAAAAAGACGATAATTTATTAATTTATTTAAACTTCATTGCACAGATACAAAAGGCGTACTTAATAGGTACAGTCAACCAATTTGAATCCTAGGCCGCTATAGAACCTTGTCGCTTTAACTACTCTATACATGACATGCATCACTCAATAAGCACTGTCGTAGAAGTCATTATGACATGGCTCTATAGTGGCCTAGGAATCAAATTGGTTGACCGTACGTGCTGAATAAAGTAAAACTACAAAAGCACAGAATATAAATTAAAATAACTTATTTTATCTAAACTGCGTATATTAACCACTAATCTTAATTACCTGTAAACATTGCCAAAACGCTATCTATATCTTACTATTAATTATCAAGCAAACTACCCATTAACTGGATTGTTCGTAATTTTAACGGCCCGTTAATGTAACGGCAATAACTGTCCGTTATCGACACGTTTGAAATTGGAATGGGTACATCAATTTACAGTACTCGAATGCTGATTAAGAGGAAAGGGGACGGCTGTTTTTCCATACAAACGTACTCCTGATTTTCCTATCTGGATATTAATATTATGTTTTTTTTTACACAATCTGATGTGTATTGACCATAGATATGCCCATATACACCGTGTTTTTATTTAAAAAAAAATGTTTTTTTTTTAATTATTTATTGTTGCATGTAGCGTTATTGTAACACGGGCATTTTATTGAACTCAACCAAACAATTGAAAACTATGACATAACACTGACATTTCAAACATCGATCGTCCGAGATAGTACTTACGTTTAGTAGCAAATGTATTTACACGTACTAAACACTAATCAATATGAAAACAGACCCTAAGGCAAGCTACACACACGCATAAGGTACACGCTTGTAGGGGCCTTATAAGATAAAAATAAATTATTGAGTATCTCCGAAATGGAGTTAATTAGAATACCGGTGTCTTTGAGAAAGTTACTTAATTTAAGCTCAGGAATGCACCCTTGAAATTAACGAAAACCAAGAAAACACGGTGTATATACTTAAATGAAATTTAAATTTAGTTATGTTTGCCATCGACATTAAACAAGTCTAGAATTATAGATAAATAGAATCAAAAAAATTCACCAGACACAACAGTTTCCGATTTCAATCTACAATACAATCCGCAAACATCAAACATCAGTTAAAAACCCCACTGCGTCGCACGCTCGAGCGTGCTAACGAACCTAATATACGTCGTTCTTTAAAAAAGTCCTAACTCAAAACGTTTTTCATACTCACATACGTCCTTTTGAAACGCACGCTTCTGTTTCGATTTTCGAACGCCGATTTCAAAATGGCGTATCTTCAAGGCTGTTCTTATTGGATAGCGTATTTTTTGTTGAAAAGTTACAACTCGGTTTGATTTTCGAACGTCGATTGTTTGTAAAAGGCAATATTTTAATTGGACGGTTTTATTAACACAATCGGATGCCGCAATCCTGTTACGTTGGAGTTAACAACGCGATTTCAACACTTGGACAAATAAGACCAATTTAAATTCTCGCCAGGGAGCAAAAGTTATCTAATTTTGTAATGAATACCAGGTAATTCTGACAAGATATTTCATAATAGTAAATAGTCTAACTCGGATGAAAGGCACCATTCAATCCCTTGGTTAACAATCTACTATTTCTGAGACTTAGATTTGATCTGTATGCTGTCAAAAGAACTTAACTTTCTGAACTACTTCTTCCTAGCGTTGTCAACTAATCCTTAGAATTGGCGTGTATTCGTTTTTACGAAAGCGACTGGCATCTAACCTTCCAACCCAGAGCGGAAACTAAGCCTTTTTGAGATAAATCCGGTATTTACTCACGATATTTTACTTGTAGGTTACTGGTAAATATCAAATTATGTTTCGTACGTTCGTTCCGAAAAAGTCATCGGTACCTAGGAGCCGAGGTTTCGGCGCGGCCTCCGTAATAAAAGTCGCACGCTTCTACCGCTATGCTGCTAACTCTTTCTAAATGTAACATTACAGAAACACAACAATATATATGCGTATTGCGCTGTCGGTTCATTACGTCATAAGTTGCATGTAACGAGCTTGTATGAAACTCTCTAGAGCGCGCATCGATTCATTCCGCGCGTCCCAGGGCACGAAGTGTAATTATAACGGAGCGCTCAAAGCTTGATCGTAGCAGTTTACTACCAACAGTCTCGGAGGATTCACCACGAAGTATGATGTTTCACTGTCAGTTACATACTTGTTTTATTTGTGGAGTCTGTGTATTTAGTTGATAGTAATTTTAATTTTTGAAGGATGAACTTCGTTAAGTATTATTTAAATCATGTAGGTATGTGTACAGGTTTTGATGTAGTTATGTGCGAAAATACTACAGATGTTTTTTTTTTACTTTTTTTATGGTAGAGGAGCAAACGAGCAGACGGATCACCTGATGGTAAGCGATTACCGCCGCCCATGGACACCTGCAACATCAGAGGGGTTGTAAGTGCGTGCGGGCCTTTAAGATGGGAGTACGCTCTTTTCTTGAAGGTTTGAAGGTCGTATCGGTCCGGAAATACCGCAGGCGACAGTTCATTCCACAGTTTAGCAGTGCGAGGCAGAAAGTTCCTGGAAAAACGCACAGTTGAGGACTGCCAACCATCTAAGTGGAGACTTTCCTTTCATAACTACACCAACCTCCAGGTCCAGGCTTACTTTTGGTACATGTAAAAAAATCTAATTAGTAATAAGACATTTTTATTTTGCATTTTATAATGCAATTTAATGAATAGTCTATCGCAGTATCTTCGTCGATATTTAAAAAAAACGTCGTCGGCCTCGGAGCTCGCGCCTCCCATTACCTATAGAGTATTCTCATTAACACTGCACCTGTATATCTCGCGCTGGGCAGCAAACAGCTTGCGGGTGAACTTCGTCGCTCACATATCGTCGCCTAGTACGCATAGTACAAGCTTTATGCTTAGTTTGGGGCTAGGTAGGTATGTGTAGGATTATTCCAAAACCATAATGTGATTTGTAATGTTTAGTTTTAAGATATATTGTTATAATAAGTATGTTAGTTTTAAGGTTTTATTCATGCAATCACTATTTGCCTGAAATAAAGATTTTCATTTTATTAGAAAACATTTATATATTTAAATGTACTGTAAAGAGTGCTCTAACGTTAACACGGTAAATAGATATCTCGCGCTGGGCAGCTTTCAGCTTGCCGGCGAACCGCGCTGCGTCGGCCTCGGCCTCCCAGTCGCTGCGCGCCGCACTTTTACGCTGAAACCAAGGCTCGGAAACTGGTTAAATTTCCAAACCGTTATCATGTACTTGGCGCAAAACCGGTTTCGGTTTCACTAAAAAAACCGTTATTTTTAAACCGGTTTTTATGAGAACAGTTCTTGTCAGATTAACCGGTTTAGAGCAATAAAAACCGGTTAATTCATATGTCAATGTTTATGTTTACGTGGCACACCACCAGACCGGCCGGCCGTTTCGTCGCTCATCGAATAAACCGGTTTTTTTAGGTTACAATAAAGTTCTTAAAACGTTCGGGTTCTTAAAAAAGTTCGGAGGAAAACCGAAATAAACCGGTTCCGACCTTGGCTGTAACAACCTACTGTTACACTGTACCTGGATATCTCGCGCTGGGCAGCGTGCAGCTTGCCGGCGAGCCGCGCCGCGTCGGCCTCGGCGGCGCGCGCCCGCGCCTCCCAGTCGCTGCGCGCGCGCCGCTCGCGCTCCGCATCGCTGCGCGCCGCTCCCTCGCGCTGAAACAACGAAACAAATATTCAGTTAAATGATTAGTCCATCTAAACTAAATACCTATGCATCGACTTAGATATGACAAAGTATGTGTAGTGCCATAAGTCATATTTCCATAGAAATTTGACGTTTATTGTGAAACTTTTACACTTTGTCATCGCAACGTCTGTGCTCATTTAGCTTGGTCTGACTCTAGGAGATTGGAGGCCAAAATACAAGAAATCTGAAAAGCAATGTTTATGAATTTAGCGCTTTATACATAAAAAGCACAGTCACGCTCCGTGGTTGTTGAGCCAGGGTTCTAGCTAAACTGGTGACTCAATACTTGCGCTATGAATGTCCAATTAAGCTAGAACCCTAAATGGCTCATCTATCACGGAGCGTGACTTATGTAGGTTGCCTGGAAGAGAGCGCTGTTTAGCGATAAGTCCGCCTGTTGTTACCTACCAATGTGTATATTTTATCAATTTCTGTATCTGTTTTTTTATGTAGTGTGCAATAAAGAATTTTATTTATATTATTATTTTTGTGTCACATGGTCCACGTATCGTCAAAACCAGTGAGCCGGTTTAAATTGATGTGGTGTCAACCGAATCATTGCTTGGGGGGCTACGTTTTTTTTTCAATAACGGTGGCGGATGGATTTTAAATGTCAACAAACAATAAAGATAATCTTCAGCACTCAGCTGCAAGTACGGTCACAGACAATTGTAGATCCGTCTAATGTTCAAGCTAATTTGTTTGACAAATACTAACGCTATGAAATGTCCAATGTAAAGTAAGCCCTAAATGGCTCAACAATTCAGGTTCGTGACTTTATGGTCACGTCTGAAAATATCGATACGAAAAAAGTGCCAAAAATATATCGACGACGACTTTATTGCCCATATATTAAGGTAGTGTATACATATTTTAGGCCCATTTTTCGTACCGATATTTTCAGACGTGACTGTACTACGAACGGCTTATAGTGGAAATCTATTTGACGACCGGTTTGGCCTAGTGGGTAATGACGAAGCTGATGGTCCCGGGTTCAAATCCTGGTAAGGGCATTTATTCGTGTGATGAGCATGGATATTTGTTCCTGAGTGTTGTATTTGTCATGGGTGTTTTCTATGTATTTAAGTATTTGACTTAGTCAATTTGTGTAATAATGTCCTATAATATTTATTTATTTATTATTTTATCTAATCTAAAACCTAAAATATACACAGACCACATACTGGTTTCATCCGCTTTAAGACCTAAATTCCCAATTCAATCCCTATGATCCGTCAGACCCACTCCCAACTGGCAGCGATATCACTTCATCAGATAAGAATCCTATTCCGCGTCCTCCGGCTGCCTTTTAAAAGTAGTAGAACATAACAGCAACACTTTGCTGACCATCGGTAGACCTTATGTTTTTGCAATAAGGTTTATGAAAGGTCATTTAAATGTGTACAATGGTACATACGACTTTTATACTTGAAGGCAGTCTGGGCCTGTCACACGCATCCCCTGATAAAATATTAATTTAGAACATATCTTGGGAGAGATTTTATGGGTGGTAAAAATCAGTGAATACCAATGGCGGACGGAGATTGTAAAATGATCCAATTTTACTAAAAATTTCTTGAAAAATTTTCAGAAAATAAAGGGATAGCATTTTTAAGAGCTTATTACTCGCTAGATTCAAGTTTTACTCACTTGGACATAAAACTTTATGCACCTGATAAAATAATTCACAGATCCAATTCTAATAATAAAAATTCATCAAAAAATCCATTTTCGTCGCCAGGTTTTATCGCCCGATTGTACAGTCAGCATCAAAAGTAGTGGATCAAACAACGCTTCAAAAGTTTCTAACATTCTGGAACAGCTTAACAAAAAGTGATGGTTCTTTATGTAGAACAATTTAGACTTTAAAATATATACTTCTGGATGTGAAAAATGGCTACCATCCAATTGAAGATGATTTCGCTGATATCAAAAGTGTGCTCGGAGAGCATGACGGTGTTTGGTAGTTGCTTTTAAAGTTATTGTTGGGTTATCCACGATTGCCGGGTGTTAACTAAAGAATGGTTAAACGCGTTTCAATACTAGTTTTTTCTTCATCCACATTAGAGGCCACACCGGTGCGTTGCGTTGCGTTTGCGTCGCGTCGTCGCAATGAATCAATGTGTCATGTCATAGAAAAATTATGTAAAGCGACGCAGTGTTGAAGCTGCGACGACGCTTGCGACGAAACAACGCAACGCACCAGTGCGGCCTCACTCTTAGTCAATCACAAATCTATGAATATTTATGGACAAAAAACAAAACAATATTCTCGAGACGATTTCGCCATTTTGAAGTTTAACAGATAATCGGTTGATATAATGCAGAGTTCTTATGTCTACATGTATAAGCCTCTCGGTACCGAAGTAACGCAGGTATCCAAATATTTCAGTTCAATCGAAATCTGAGAAATGGGTCTATTCTAAAATACAAGATTTGATAAGAAATAGACATACACCAGCCGGCGTATTATGGATGGTTTTATCCACGTGATAAAATAACCAACAACTTTTTAACACCGCGGGATTGAAAGTGACCAACGCAAGTGATAAGCATATCAGGCTGTTACGTAGACAACAACGACAATTATAATCTTTACTGTACAATATCTATAGGTAACAAAATAAAAGCATGTCAAAGAATCACTTTAATATCTACGTATACTTGCATATGAAACCTTTCAAACGGAAACTTTGCTAGGCGCAAGCAATATTAAGTAAAGCTAAATTAGTTTTAGTTTCAAACTAACTAACCATTGCAGTTATTGGGCAATAACGAGCTAACTGGAGCTAAATATTTACTGACAGTTTTCACGCTACCTGCAGTTTTAGTAAGCTTATAGCGGATCTTATCTTGGATTCTGGTATGGTACAAATATAGAAGAAAAGCGGTTGAACTTTTGGAGTTAGTGTCGAGTAAAATTTCGGTATATAATAACTTTATAATTACTAGCAAATAGCGGAAGTAGGATTCGTTAAAAATAATTGTATTGTAAGAGTGATAAGGCAGTCAGAAGTACTTACTCGTACTCCCCTATATCAAAAACCGTTAGAAAACTAAGTAAAAAAGAAAATTCGACCCCTCTTTCTACTTTGTCAATATTAGAAGTTTAAATTTTATGCTATTGTATGCATTGTAAAGATTTTAAACCGGTTAGAAGAAATATTAAAATCAACACAAGTTCATATTTCGATGAGCGAAAATGGACCAGTTTGATAAATTTGCTAAATTTATAGGCATTATATAGCACGAATGATGGACCAGGAAAACCTTAGAGTGGAGGCCCAGGGAAGATCAGAGGGATACGGGTTGCCCACCAGAAAGATGGGTGAACAAGCCAAAACTAGTTCCATGTATGTAGCGAGGGACAGAGTCTTGGCCGGATTTATAGGAGGCATACGTCCAGAAACGGGCAAACTAAATGCTGCAATATATAAATAGCATATATCGCTGCCTCCTTTGAAGCTAGCCAGCCACCAAAGATTGTTCCTAGCTTAACTTTGATGAAGTTTTAATTGAAAATTAGTCTTGGCCGTATCTTGCCGGCTTCAGTTCATTTGGCCCGGTAGACCGGTAAATGAACTCGATTTTGGACTTAATGTTTTCAGCGAAAGCGAAAGTTTGCGCTTTTTAACGCCCATAGGTAATTGGATGCATGTCACTGTGAGTTTGGGAATTTGGGAGTTTTGTGAATTAACTTCATCTAACCTTTGATATGCTTGACTTTTTTTTCTATTAGATTAAATTAATCTTATTAGACTCTATTCGTTGTTTTTTCCGGCTCCTTACGTAGGTACGCCCACACATTTATTAAGTTTCGTTGCAGAAAATATAAGTTTACTTTCTCATCTGTATTACCTTGTATACGTATATACCTACGAGTGTAAGCACCTATATAAAACATTATATAGATTACCTATATTTATATTTTATTGTTGACAAATGGAGTAAAAGTTTTTTTTTTAATACTTCGTCGGTGGCAAACAAGCATTCGGCCCGCTTGATGGTAAGCAGTCTCCGTCGCCTATGTACGACTGTAACTGCAGAGGAGTTACATCCGCGTTGCCGATCCTAATACTCTGCACCCTCGTTGAGCTCTGGCAAGCTTACTCACCGGTAGGAACACAACAATATGAGTAGGGTCTAGTGTTATTTGGCTGCGGTTTTCTGTAAGGTGGAGGTACTTCCCCAGTTGGGCTTTGCTCTAGATCTGGAATGACATCCGCTGTGCCGTGCCCTACCACACAAAGCGAGATGACATGCACAATGCCCATACCTCTCTTTTGGACGTAGTAAACGTACGTACCCGGGTCCCAAAAGTCTAGTTACTACTGTTCTACTGAAATAAATCCTTGCATTTTTAATCTTGCATAACGTCTGAAATCTATGTTTGTACATTTTACATCACAAAAAGTTAACAAAATTCGGATCTGTAGTTCATACCACTCATATCAGTAATCCTAGTCTATATAAGCTGCCATGCTCCCTCCAATGTTGACAGAAATAAGCCCCACGTCAACTCAAACTTAGTTACAAAAAAGAATATCTCACCAACAAAACTCCATGGTTTACGTCTTTTTAAAAATAAAGATATTTCTATTCTATTTTCAGAGGAATTATTCTTAAGTAGGAATGCACTTAGTTTAAGTGTAGGGTTTCATTATTTGTCATTACCATTTGTTAGTTGTTGTTTGGAGATAAATCAGTTTTTTGTGGGCGTAGGTGAGTTTTAATTGGTAAACCAGAGTTAATATAAACTACTTTTTTTGAAGAGCTTGTTTTAACAAATGGTTGGAGATAATGTTGGAATGAATGAAGCAAAGTATGAAAGGTGATGTCATAGAAGTCGTTTGAGGGATTTTATTTATTTAGAACTTTTACCATACTATTAAAAGTACTTAGATATATAAATCAGATAAAGTCACTTTTTTGCTGTCTCCAACTGTAAATAAAGTCTCACATTTGGCTTATACTCAATGTATAGATCGTGTCATTCACGAAGACGCGTGCCTTGGCTCGTATTGTCATGTTATTAAAGATTATATTTGACAAATTTGCGCGTCATCGTGTTCTGTAAATACTCGTACAACGAATAACTTGCGATCAGAATGATTCATTCATAGTAGTCATCGTAAAAAACATTCCGACTTTCTTGATTTTTTTAGTAAGGATAGTACTTTATTTTATTTATTTAAACTTTATTGCACAATACATGAAGAGTACAATTGGCGGACTTAATGCCAGAAGGCATTCTCTACCAGTCAACCATGAGCCAAACCGAAAGATCTTACTTGGTGCAGGGTCAGAATACAGAGTAAAATGACAAAATAAATATAACAAAATTATATAAAATTATACATACATAATTAATATGATACATAAATATGTATACATACATACATATAAATATATACCCATTGTGAAACATCATGAGGACGACCTTTGAACCTTGTCAAACAGATGCTTGCGCAACATGCGCTTGAAGGAGAATTTGTTCTGAACTTGTCTCATAGAGAGAGGAAGATCATTCCACAGCCGGATTGCCTGAATGGTGAAGGAATTTGACATGAAACCTATACGATGTCGAGGGACAATAAGCTGAAGGCTGCGGGAGGTTCGTGTGATGTATTCAATAAAATAAAATAAATCATTCCCGAAAATAAAACAAAAAGACGCCTAAAAATTCAGAGTCAGAGTCTTCATCATAGGTAAACAGACGAGACAGAGGTTAAACTATATTATAGACAACTTAAGCGCAGTAGTTTCGACATCGCCAGTAAAATATAACATACTATAGTATCGGTATTTCGGTAGCAAATCGGCATCGTTCCGTTTTCACCCGGCTATTCCCGTCCGTTTCCGCTCGGCTCAACCGACGTGTTATTTTAGATGAAACCATGAGTGGACGTGTTTTTCTATTAAATAAACATTAGAGAGGCTTACTGGTTCCTCGTAACGTCTTTAGAAATGGATTTGTAATAAAATGTTGTTTGTTTAGTGCGAGTGTAAGTTGAGCTTGAAATATAAATAAGATTTATGGACTTGATAAACATCATAAAGCTTGTATTATGAGCTCGATGAAATATCATAAAGTTTGTTAGAAGACTTTAACTCGCCTTATAAATTATATTAGTGCATCGCTATTATATTAATTCAATTTCAAAAGTAATTTCAAATGACATTGGTGTACGCGTACATGTTATCGGGTATAATAAAATAGTGTTTGTTTATAGAATTTTTTTAGCAAGGTCAAGTAAATACGTAAACAAGCAAAAAACATCCATAACACGCTTCGTGATCATAATATGTACCTATCCTACAAAATATATACCTAGTACCCAATAATAAACAAATAGAAACCTACCCCCCACTCTGATTTTCACCCGGACCAAAAGTGCCCAAAATACTGTCGGCATTGTCTCGCTGAATGGCCAGCGATTAGTGATTGTTTATATATTGTATCTTTCACACATTAAAATGGGGATGTCGTTTTTTACGCATCTTCTCCATGGCGATGGCGTAGCGTGTTGTTTAATAGATCATTAAAAGCTACTAAAACTCTGTAAAAAGCATTACCTATTCAATATAAGGTTCTTTGAAAACATACGAGCTCTTTAATGTCAAAGTATCCTCACAAAATTTCTGAAACAATTTGTTTGTTGAAAACAAAAGCTATATTAGTGTCATTACCATTACCAGTAAGTATCATCATATATCTAAAGGTTTAAATTCCATGGGTTGTTCATTTTAATACTACATACAATTTATACAGATTATTTCCCACTTCGCCCCGACAATTACCACTCGAGACGCCATAACCGTCGAACCATTACCAATAGCTTTACACCTGTCAACGTGTCAAGTTGACGTTGACAGTAGGGTGCGCAAGTACAAATATTGGTGTTAGCTTGGTGTTAGGTTCACGCGAGAGGGTTGTAGGCAAAGATACGTTACATGACAACACTTTACTAAATGATAGTAATGAGCGAATGGTAATTAGGATTCAATATTTAGTTACAGTTTCAAAATAACGTATTATGAAACTATTAGTGATTGCTTATATAGGAATAACTGCAGTTGATGATACCAAAAAAAGTTAATCTGTTTAATACTCTTGTTGTCATTTAGCTGACAGATTGTATGACGTTGCAGTACAAAAAAAAAAGGAGAATTATGTGATTTTCAATAATGTAGCGAATATATTAAATACGATATTATTGCAGCAACTGTCCCCGTTGTTAAATACTGTACTGTAGTTGATGTAGGGTAAATTAATTAATCATATAAATTAAAAATATTGATTTCATTAAATTAATCACCCTATAACTTGATTGATTACAATAATTATAAAAAACCAGACATGTGCGAGTCGGACTCGCCCACCGAGGGTTCCGTACTTTTTAGTATTTGTTGTTATAGCGGCAACATAAATACCTACATCATCTGTGAAAATTTCAATTGTCTAACTATCACTGTTCATGAGATACAGCCTGGTGACAGACGGACGGACCCTAAAAAACAGAGTTGTTTTTTTTCCTAAAGCGAACTAAGCTAATTTTACGTTCATCGTCACTAAAACTTCGATTTCCTGTTTTATCCGTGACACATACATTGTGTACGAAAGTTAAATCTAGCACAAACTCATAAATTGATCTCAGGTCTATGAAGTGGCATAGACGATTGAAGCCGGGTCAGCACCAACCATACCGGTATGTAAAACATCCGCATAGCTCGGTGCGGTCGGCTGATTGATCGCTGGACGCCCGGAATAACTTGCCCCCCGCGCCATAACACTTAGGTGACACGGTTTAAACAGCTTGTATATGTAGGTAGATTTAATGTAAACAGACATGCTATAGATGTGTTTTGTGACAGTGATAGATTTCATCTGACTTATGTCAAAAGGTCTCGACAACATTGATAAGTCTGGAATTCGCTCCCTCTGACGATCAGAGAGGCTCCATGAAAGTTAACTTTCAAACGTTTGCTTTATAACCTGCTAATGTTAAGGCAGGCGTAGTGGTAATTAGTAGGTAGGTAACCCATAACGCACGTGCAATTGTATGTACATGTATTTATCCTTGTTTATTCATATATATATGTATATAATTAGTGTACTCATAGTCATAAGGTATAATTAAACATACCATAGTATTTATTTTACTTCGCTCAAAAGTTACACCTTGTAACTTTTCTGTTTTGCCTTATGACTGACTGGTTGAAAATGCCTATAGTGGCATTAAGTCCGCCTGTTTTACTCTTTTCTTGTGCAATAAAGTTTAAAATAAATAAATAAAAAAGTTTAATGTAAGCGTTTAATTTTCGATAAATTGGAATTGCGCAAGCATATTGAGTACAAAAATGCTTGTGCCGTTCATTGGTGGAATCCCGCCTTTAAGCTAACAGGTATAACGTACGAAATCATTGCTAACGTTATATTTTTGATATAACCGCAAACTTAAACTAGACGTAGGTTTTAGTGGTATAAAAACGATTCTGAAAGTTTTTTTTACTTTAGTCTTAACTACCAGAGCATAATAATTTTTGAAATTTTCCGGCCAACAATGTACATCATACCTAGTCACTTGTGATAGTTGTGAGTTGAAACAAAGTGGTGATACATTGCCTGCTGAATTCTTTTATATAGAAAAATAAAAGTCGTCTGTTTTTTATAAACCCAACCTCGGAATACCCAACTGGCGTGAAATGGCGCAGGATAGGGCAGAGTGGCGCTCTCTTGTGTCAGCGGCCAAGATCCTGTTTGAGTCACTGAGCCAGTGAAGTATAGTAGTATAGTATATATTTTTTTTAAACCTATGAAAGTGTGTTCATTAAAGCCTAAACTTACACTTTGGTTATGCGGTCGTATCAAAAATACACACTGTACGAAAACTAAACAATTACAAAATTAAATAAATGACAATAAAAACAGAAAGAAAATAAATTGAAGTGCTATAATAATTCAAGTCGATAAAAATGGTTTTATGGTTTATTGAAATTTCCCTCGTAAACAAAGATGGCGAATGATAATGTGTTTCTAAGTATCGTGGAATGTCACCGGCAGTTTAATGAAACCTGGCTAGTGATTGATGGCAAATAAAATACGGGTAAATCAGGGCCGTACAATGAAAAAAAAAGGAAAATTTATTCTTTATATACTTTGCATCTTTAGAATTAAAATGTATGGTTGACTGGTAGAGATGCCTTCTGGAGTTAAGTTCGCAGTTAGTATTTTAATGTTTTGTGCAATCATAAATAACGTAAAAGAAACCAAACATTATCTTAAAAATTCAAACCCCTCGGCATAACGTTGAATATAAGATCTTTCTCTATTGTTATTTGAATGCTGTTTTTAATCCAAATAATAATATTCGCTACAAATAATATATATTTTATAAATCTTTAATGCGTAATTTCAAGTACCCATATTTATTTTTAAACACAGTAACTCTTCTCCACGCCCTACATGAATAATTAATTTTTAAAGTTTTGGCCGTTGTAAATACTTATACTTTTTTTTTCAAATTAGTCATTGAACACGCAGACCATAACAGTAGGTACTGTAAAGGTTTGTAACCTTTACAGCCATCTTTTGGACGGCGACTGGCAACAGTTATTTGAATTTAGAATCAGATCTCGCTGTCAGACGGAACGGGCATTCTAGAAGAAGCAGCTGTTATGATTAGACGTGTTGCACGTAGCGAATATATTAGACAAAAAATACAAAGAAGACCATCGAAGAGTGTTTAATAATTACCTTCCACATCCTCCCAGTTAGGTCGACATCTTTTACAGTACACAACGAATCTGTTCTTCCAAAAGTCTTTAATTTTATGTAAACAGATCCAGACACCCCATCTTTAGCCCCTCGGAAAGAAAATGGCAAAAAAGTCGGCATACTTTTTGAGTTCCCGTAATTCGTCAGCAAACATCGATATTAACATTCCCCGTGCTGTCAGGGTCGACTTAGATTGACAGCATACACATAAACAACAGTACTGCAACTACCAATCGTACATTGCATCTACATTGTACACATACACTCAAGAGTTATGTCTGATTTGCAGTAGAAAATACTACGTAATAATATGGATACTTGTATAACCTTACACACAATAATTTAGCGGTATTAGAAAAAAGTGCATTTTATTATTATTTAGTGCTTGTTTTTTTTTTTTTGTTTTTAATTTTTCAGTTACTTGTATCAACCTCACTGTAATTATTAGTGACTGCCGGATTGGTTCGTCTTAACTTGCTATTTTAATTAGCAAATAAGTTCAAAAAGATTATGGCGCATGACACACTGCATCCGATTCACACGTGCGATGTGCAATCGGGATTTCGCTAGAGTATCGCACATAGCGTTGTCTCGCTCAAACTTCGGAGCGGGGTGCGAATTGGATGCAGTGTATCATGCAACTCTCGTCAAGTTTGTCGTTGTAACCTTTAAGTTTTTATTAAATTTTATTTTCAAATGAAACATTTAGGTCTACGTCATACTGTTTCAATCTGTGTACTTTACTTATCTCAGTTTGTTTAGGCGTTAGGTATTAGAATAAACCCCGGCAAGGGTGTACTGTGTAAGGGTGAACTTGCAAATAAATAGTGTTGCCAAATATTTGCCCGCGCGGCAAATCACCCCGCTTAGCATACTGTTTTCGTGTAAATTTATGCTTGTTTTGATATATCTATACATAACTGCGCATAAAAAGGTAGAGCAATACGAGCAGCGGTGCTTGGAAGACCTGGATGCCAAGCGCCATCTCCGTAAGACGCGACCGAGGCCCTCGTATACCAATACCTACAACCCAGCTGGCCAGCTTCATTGCGCACCATGCGATCGCATTTTCAAAACCAAATTTGGCTTTGCAAGCCATATTAGAGCGTTCCATGTTTCCGAATAAAAGCAGTTGAAGGAGTCACCGTCGTCGGATACGGCGAGGAGGACTATATATACATTTATGTACAATAATGTAGGCGCTAAGATTTATGAATACTTATCAGACATATTCGTATTGTTACATGACCAACAAGTAATTTTTTTTTTTTTTTTTTTTTTTTTTTTTTTTTTTTTTTTTTTTTTTTTTTTTAATTGATAAAAATGTTTACATGACATTACAGTTGAACCAATGCGTCACGAAACTTAATCTAACTAATAATTATAAGTATTAACAATTATAAAAACAATAATGGCACATTAACAAATTAAATTGGGACAGTTGAGCACCTAGCATCCATCGCCTCACAGAATCTCAAGCATTCACTATACACTGCCGCCCATCGCCAAGCAAATAGATCGCATTCAGGCGTCGATGCCAGGAGCGCATTGAGCAGTGAGAGGGCGCGGGGCAGCGGCGAGTTCCTGCGCGATACGGTGCGCGCTGGCGGCACGGCCAACAGGTCGCGTTGTCGTGGTCTGAGGGCCATTGCCAAAATATATTGCCGTCTGTCAAAACCTAAAGCATGCAAAAGAAACGAACGAACAGATAGTCAATTTTCTTCTTCAATTACCTATTCTTCTTGAAGAATCCTACAGCAATCATTCTGCCTACTACTGCAGTTTACATGGCAAAAAAACGCCTAGTTACATGAAAACAAAACGAAGTTATCTTGAAAAAATCCAATTTACCATCTTTTTGTTCCATAAACAATACATCATTCCCATGCGATGACGTCACCAAGTCTGGTCAAAATGGCGGCACGTGGCCAGCACGCGTCAATTTGCCCGCCCTATTACGGCCTTTTCCCATCCTTTTCCCGCCTAAATTGCGCCCAATGTCAAACATTAGGAGGAGTTGAAAAGAAAATTTGCATACTTTTCGTGAGTTTTGGTAGTCGCAATTGGTATTTAGAGGGTTAATTGTAATAATTGCGCGCCATTGGTGCGTTAAAAGGGCTGTTTTTAATCGTGATTTGAACAAAAAAGTATGAAATTTTCTTTCAACTATGTCAATAATTATACCTATTTATAGTTAGGTAGAAATAAAAACAATGCAAATGTTGCATGAACGCAGCGTTTGGTTATTAATTCAAGCGTGTAAAATAAGGCCCTATAAAGCAAGCTGGCGTTAAAAACACTTTTCTCCAAGTTCACATTTATATTTTTCTTCGCTTCAACCGTACGTGTTTAGGCAGCTGAATACGCAGACATCAAAGTCCAAATCGAATAGAAACTCACTCCCTATATGCCATTAGAACATCTGCCAAACACCGATACGATTTAATAAGCTTTAAACATAATACCTTTCGCTGCCAATAACTCAAATCAATCACTAACACTGGACCCCATGAGTCATATTAGATACCCTCACTGCGAGATTCTATAAGGATTATTGATATAAATAATTCAATAAGCAATTATGTTTGTCACTGCAGGGTCACCCCTGTAATCTGCTTACTTAAATCCAATATGGCATGCTTTGGTTAAGATTTTTGTTGCAAAAGGACGAAGCCATAGTGGCGAAGGATATTTTTTACTATTAAAGCGTTTACAAATAGGCCTAGGTGACTAGTTATCTGAATGAAATTACTTTTGTGTAACAAATTTATTAAAAACATCTGCTTGGCCTATTTCTGTGCCTAAAATACCATAGAGAAATATGTATTTATGTAAGCTTCTTTAGAATGCTCATTCCATACATGGCTATTCTTACTATAATAGTAATAATGGGAGGTATGGTAAAACTTACGAAGCTTAAATCTTATTATAAATAAGTTTCCGCGAAACTCGCTTAGAACTTATTACATATAGTCGTATAGAGTGAGTAATCTACGCTTACTTATTTCTCTATGCTAATACTAATGGGATTCAAAAATATGGAATTTCCGAGCTCAAATTATGTTGCTTAAATCCGACGTTCGTTTCAATTTTTTTCGATACCTAACGTGTTTTCTCAAGGAATCCCTCGACAAGCATAAGCCACCGCTGTAGCTACCAGGAAAACTGTTCCTATTATTCTCCTATAAATCCTAAACTAACACAATTCGTCGCTGGGCCTGCAAAAATCGCTATGTGTTTTATACCAATTTTTCAGGAGCAACAAAAAACAAGTTTTCTCAGTATGCATTGAAAGCAAGTAAAAAAGAAAAAAAACCGGCCAAGAGCATGTCGGGCCACGCTCAGTGTAGGGTTCCGTAGTTACTCTTCCGTCACAATAAGCTAAACTAGAGCTTAAAGTATAGTAAATTGTTAACCAAGGGATGAAACGGTACCTTTCACCCGAGTTAAACAAATAAGCAAATTTGCATAATCAGTACCTAATTAAAGTAAGTCTTTTTTACTATGAAGGGAAAACTTTTTGCGATAACTCAAAAACAGCTCAACTGATCATGTCCGCTATAGTTTTCATTTAATGTCTTTCTTAAGCTCTACTTCCACGATTTTTTTCATATTTTTTGGACCTATGGTTCAAAAGTTAGAGGGGGGGGGACACATTTTTTTTTTCTTTCGGAGCGATTATCTCCGAATATATTCACTTTATCAAAAAATGTTTCTTGAAAACCCCTATTAGTTTTGTAAGACCTTTCCAACGATACCCCACACTCTAGGGTTGAAGCAAAAAAAAAAATTCACCCCCACTTTACGTGTAGGGGAGGTACCCTAAAAAAAATTAAATTTTTAGATTTTATTGTACGACTTTGTCGGTTTTATTGATTTATATATCCATGCCAAATTTCAGCTTTCTAGCACTAACGACCACGGAGCAAAGCCTCGGACAGACAGACAGACAGACAGACAGACAGACAGACAGACAGACAGACAGACAGACAGACGGACATGGCGAAACTATAAGGGTTCCGTTTTATGCCATTTGGCTACGGAACCCTAAAAAGGGTAACAGAGTTTTATTTTTTACGTAATTTAAGAATATTTTTAAAATTACATAATGGAAAGCAAATTTTATATTTCAAAAAAAAACTTAATTTTGCACATAGCGACAAATATTTGGGTTCCAAAATAACCTCCATGTGCATAATTAGTACATAGCAATTTCAAATTGTTGCTGAGGCAGTCTGAATTGTGCTTCAAATTGCACATAGTTATTTTTGCAAAGAGGACGCTCAGCTAATAAAACAGAATATAAAATAGGCAAAAAAATTTAATTAAATAAAAATGGTCTTCTCCACATTCCTTAAATTAAATTTATCAATTGCACTTAACAAAAAAGTAATCTTGAACTGTATGTTCATTATCGACCTACTCAAAATTTACTTAAAATATCTAAATTTGAACTTCTTCAAAAGTAAGAGAAACAGACCTAATGAGATCCTTAAAAACAAAATATAAAACAAGCTCAAACTTATTTCTTCTTAAAAAAACTTACTAAATCGTCGATATAATAATAATTACTACAAAATTAAAATTAAATAACTTGAGATCAGAATTAATGAGGTAAATTATCATAGAAAGAATGATAGTCTCGGTGCATGTATTTTTTTAGACTTTGTAAATGGTTAAATTTAGTATTGTCGATTTTAACAGGAGAGTTGTACAGTCTTATCGCTTCCTTATCTTCAGAGGTGGGATTTCTTCTTTGTGGTAAAGTGGTCCAGTCATATGAGTGACGGAGCTTGTATTTTACGTCGCCGTCGACATAGAGCAGGCCTCTTATGTCTGTTACAGTTGGATCACCTATTTTCTTACCAGGCCTTATACTATTCGTTAGTTAAGTTGTTAAGTACCAAAAAGTTATGATTCTAAACAAACATCATTTAAACACACCTTAAGCTTAACTGATACCCTTTGACATGCAGATGCGGCCGCGGAAATAACATTTATTATTAAAAAGTATTTATGAAAACCGATTACCACCGTATTAAGCGAGAATTAAAGAAAAAACTCAGTACCAAACCAAACATTTCCACCAGTAGTCATTTTAACTCTAATCAGTAATATTTAATATTAACAGCACTTCCTTTTACTTAAATAAATAGTTAAATTACTTACCCCGTCACACTTTACTCGCATTAACACATTAACTTATTAAATAGGTAATCACGATCTTAACTAAAACGATGTTGCCACAAGAACCGCCAAAACATCAATGAACACTTTACTTTAATAAATACGCATGTGTCAGTTCATCGGATCCTAACGCGAAGTGCGACAGGTCATAACTTGTACTAAAATGTCGCTATGTGCCGAAGATCACATCGCAGGCGCAAACGACCCGATCAAACTAGTACGAATAATTTGCTATGTGCTTCAAAGCACATAGCGAATTATTCGTACACATATCGGCCACAATTTTGCTTTAATAGTATTATACCAATGACACAGTTATGTGATTAGTGAAACTTAGCTATTTTCTAAGGCACTTTTAATGTATGAACTTCACATGCTTATTTTTAGCATGGCCAGAAATAATAATGTTAGCTTATCGCTGTTTTTGGACCATATGAGTATTGACGTAAGGTTCAAAATGGTGCCAAAAACGAAAAAATGAAAAAATGCACATAGCGACTTTTGCAGGCCCAGCGACGAATTGGTGCGATATTCGGAACTTATCGAAGATGGCAACTCTCTAGTTACGTTTATCGGAACCGATAGCTCAGTTCGACATCCAAATTAAGTGCTAGAAGTTAGAATATCCTCACCGTGGTCCAATCTACGCGTTAACTGTGCAAATGTAGTTCGCTGCAGTGAGCGATTTCCCGCTTACACACGGCCAATACGAACTGTGCAAATTTAAACCGAAACTTGGAACTTACGGAGGACTAATTATACTAGCATTTGGGTTGAGTTATAGGTAGATTTGGATTGAGTCAAACGGAAGGATTAATGTTATATGCATTACATTTAATTAAAGTTGAGTTGAGGTTCGTTACTCGATGATCATTTATTATTTACGTTGGTAATCCAATTTCTAATTAAGGCAATGGATATAGGTATTAGGTACTTATTACTGTCATGTATAGATACAGTCAAGAAATTTGATTTTTGTGCCACTTTCTGAGACAGCTAAAAGTCGCGGTACCAACATTATAATAATAAGTACTGATCATCAGTTTGGCTGTTTAATGGACCTGTACCCTCATTGGATATGGCCATTTAAACTTTTGTAAAGTTTTAAACGACATACAGTACCCCTAGTGTAAATATTTTCGACAGCGAAACGTGACGTACGCGTTTGCGTTAAGTGTCATTTTGTATGAGATTTTTGACTTTCCAAAACGTCCCGCTTGGCGCGCTGTTCAAAAAACAATACAAAATGAGACTTAACGCAAACGCGTACGTCACGTTTCGCTATCGACTAAATTTACACTAGGGGTACAGGTAATGAAATTTGTATGCAACATTGAAGAAGTCCTAAAATCTGTACTGCAATGTTTTTACTAACTGCGCCTTCGCGACCTATTTTTTAACCGGCAAAGTCAACATTTCCTTCCTTTTTTGAGAAAAAATATAGTAATTTACAGCTCTAAAATCAGCCTTGCGGTTTCAAACTTTTGTTGGTCTTTCTTCCCTTCTGATTTTTTCTTACTACGTCTTTCGAATTAAAGACCATCGGCCCGATTCGAAAAATGATTAAGACGCGTTTAAGATGTTGGAAAGATCTTTAAAAGATCGATAACTCAACGACATGTCAAAATGGACGTTTATTTTGATTCTGCTGTGATCCCAATAAGATCTATCTACGATATTTCTAACGTCAAAGTGACATTCGTTGCCCGAATCGAGCTGCTTCTGTCAATTATACGACATACAAACGATGCCTAGATGATAACTTATCTAAACCAGAACTTATCGTTATCGTATCTCATTCTTCGAATCGGGCCGCATGACAACGATACCCAGATCTCAAGTGCACTCAGTTTCAACACAGACAGAAGATTATAGAGACGCTAGCATGCAAATGATTCAGTGACCTCTTGACTGAGTTAAATAGGGCTTCCGTGTCGGGTGACAAGGCTCCTGATCCTAGGGTTGAGACACTATTACTTAGTCTGTACGTCATATGGCAACTATGTAGTACGGGACAAAATAAATACAATGAGGTATATTCGTACTTCGCAAATACATCATTTCTACATCACTCTTATTTGAACTTACATCAAAATCTACGGAACGAAATCTCCATGTACCAAAAAGTGTCATCAAAAAACTTTAAATAGGTGGCGCTACAATACCTAGAGTACTTGAACAAAAAAATCAAATCATAGACAGCGCAATTCACTCCGTCAATAACGCCTAGGTTCTTAGCTACTCTAGCGCTACTCTGTAGAGATTTGGAACTATTATTTATAGCTGACAGCTGGACACTTTTGCAACAGTTCTACCATAAGAGATGCCACTCCTCTTAATTCCACACTCCATATCAAAATCCCTGCAAATTCATAAGGCAAAGTCAAAGTCAATATATTCTTTATTCAAATAGGCCTAGCAACAAGCACTTTTAAATCGTCAAATTTTACAAATATCATCTTAATCTAAATATCAGAGCAATTTATTGATGCAGTTATTATTGTTCTCAAAAACTTTTCTCATGCTAATATTATAAAAGCGAAAATATGTACACTTTATGTAGGCATTACAGTTGTCTCTCAAATAAGCAGATTGAATAAAAAAAAATGTGCCCAAATTCGGGTTATAGATAATTTAATTTATTTCAAAAGAAATATTACGTTTCACTTATCACTCACACTCATTTATAGGGTACAGTCAAGTGTAAAAATATGGGTGTACAAAACTTACTCAAAAATATGTCCCATAGCATCGTATTCCAGTGTAATAAGAGCGTAGTACCATATTTATGAGACGATTCTCTCGATACATATTTTCGCAGCTGACTGTACTGAGCGTTAATAGTAATGCAAAATACACGTCATTTTTATTGGAGGGAACAGTAATAACAAAATGAACACAATAATATAAACTGCTGACATAATACTTAACAGGTAATAATTTGCGAATTTACTTGCGAAGTTTTTATTCCAAAGTGCGCGATTCTAAAATATACCGAGGCTCGAGGCGATAACGTGTTGCCGTTTGCCAGGGCTGGATTTAGGTGCCTGAAATATTATCTAAAAGACGTGTTACTTACTAAGCAGACGAACCCGCGGGCAAAAGCTAGTAATTATATAACTAACCACGATCGGAATTCACTGTGTTTTCAAAATGAGTTTCATTTAAGGTTGTTCATTAAACAATCCTTTGTGGTAGTTAGATACATCTAAGAGTATATAAAATAATACATAAACTACATATATAGATGATTAAAAAAATGATGATATTACAAGCGGAATCCTCTTAATCTTTTAATAAACAACTGTGTATCAAATAACAAAATCGAAAATAGAAATGTAAATCATTCTTCGAACTTTAGAAATAGTTTTTTTATTCCCATAATTACAAGTTTAATTAACTCCACGGAGTACAAAGTATATCGGGAAAGTAAACAAATTAAGTATGTCCGTTTTCGATCCGTAGATACATCTCTTTGTTTCGTGAATTCCGTAAATAAGCTCTTCACCAAAAGGAGTCCCACGAAATGCTTTCAGTCCGGATTTGCAGCGATGTTTCTCAGAAATTCGTTCAGTTCAGCGGTTCTGACAGGTATCCTGTGGATTGGATGGTATTATGCTTTATGTGTCAAGCAATAAAAACACGAAAATTCGACTGTCATTCTTTGTAACAGAGCGGAGACTAATCTGGTAACACGAATGGGATTCTGTTTGATGATTAACGTGTCTTTCACTTCGGCTACTCAGGTTATTTTTATTGGATAGTTCGATGCTGCATATAACCGTCCAGTTCGTAGTAAGCTTAATTAATGCTAGCTCATGGATTTTCAATCAGGATGTACGATTGTGAAGAGAATTTGCACCGGCCATCGGTGTTTTGTTTTAAAAGTGGAATCTATATTGTATGATGTAATCTTGTAAAATTAATCTAATGGACGCTCGATATTGGTCTGGTCTGCCATTGCCTTTTAGTTCGTGTAGCTACCGTTGGCGCTTGTTGCGTATGCAGCTGTAATGTTTAGCCAAGGTATGATTGGACCGGACCGATGCAGTGTTCTGTGTACGATGCTTGATATATAAATAATCTTTACTTAATTTAGTCGTTATCTTTTATCTATTTTTCAATTTGTTCACTCTATATTATTTTATGTCTTTCTCCTTCTTGTCTGTTACCTTTCGTGATTTTTCTCACTTGATGGTTTCATCGAAGATCAGCGCTGGAAACCACCAGCAATATGAGGCCATTTCGTGGCACTTTATACTTTCTTTGTTTTTGTTATAATATGTAATATAATGTGTCTTGTTTGTGTTTACGAAAAGAAGTCAACATGTATTTGCGAATTGGGAGCGCATTTTTCGTATGTTTGTAAGTAAAGACTTTTGCTTAAATCGATTAGCTTGATTCAGGTTTTGGGATTACTGATCAACTTGGTCAATATAGGTGAGTGTGGCATGCGGGTGTGGCTGGCCTTCGCATTGGGGCGACATTGGACGAATGTATACATCTCTAATAAAGTATCTAATATTCATTGATTGCATAGTTGTAATTGTATTTTTTAATTTTTGGTAATTTTTAAAGCTTGTAAAAAAAACATGTAAAAGTGCCCTTGTGGCCTATTTGCTGAATAAATGTTTGATGTTGATAATGTCACACTTGTATTGTAGTATATCAATATGGTGCTTGTATATAATATGAAATTAAACAAGCTGGATGTATAATTTGTCTGAAATACCAGACTTTAGCGGGCTACATCCAACACAAACACATGCCTAAATCCAACAGCAGAAATCAGTTGATATTGACTGTTTGGATGCTTATCCGATGATTTCAAATCAACAGCAACTGTCAGACATTTCAGATAATTGGTTAATCAGCTAGCCAGCTAGTTATAGCGGCCTAAAGGTGCATCCACACCGCAGTTACTTTTTTTAGAACAACGTATCCACGTATCCAAGTATTAACTGCTACATTAGGTAACTATCTGTAGCCACAAAAGTTACGTAATCTGTTGCAGAGTGTACGGTATGGATGTAAGGTAATTTTGGAAATTGAATAATCCCGAAAATCATTTTAAAATCATTGGTATCCCGTTGTCTTATTACAAAGGGATACGAGATACGGGAAACGTCCCTTTTCGGAAGTATCCGCCGCTTTTTTAGTGATTTTTTTCCATTTGGATTTAACCGAATACACCTTATAAAATTACTTAAGATTTATATATATATATATATATATATATTTGCTTAGCTTATGTACGCCTTCAACCCCAGAAGAGTTACATGCGACCCTAAGACTCCGCACCATCGTTGAGCTCTGGCAACTATTTTTCCATTACTGAGCGTTTCTTTAAATAAGGGTACTATTATAAATGTGCACTCTGAAAATTCTGCTTAGAATCACGAGCTTTTTTTTATACTTTTTCAGTGGCAAACAAGCATACGGTCTGCCTGATGGTGAGCAGAATTTTTGAGAGGATACTCGTAAGCGAATTTTAAGATCCGCCTCACATATATACAAAACTCCTTGTCTAACAGCGGTAATCCATAAACAAAACATTAATTATTTATTTCCTCATACGTATACCACATCTCTACTTACGAGTATCCTCTCAAAAACAAATACCAACTACCTAGTACAAAACATTCAATTGACAGCTAAATCCTCTTCAAACAGGTTTTAGGGACAGAAAACTATCCCAAGACTAGGGCTATAATCCCTAAGGTACGGTGTGCAAATTAATGCAGGGGTTGTTTTGATGGTGGATGCAACGTAATGCAGTTTTCGTGTTGTGGTTGGTTATGATTATGAGTCATATGCATCTTTGACTAGGTAAGGTTTTATAGGTGTTGTAAAGTTACTTAGGCTTACCATTAGTCCTGTTATGGGAGTTTTAATATCGTATTAGTTTTTTTACGATGTCTGTCACTAATGGTATGATCAGATATGGATTTTTGGGGATGTACTAAGTGATCACTCATCTTCGATATCAGTAAAAATATAGTGTATTCCTATTTGTCCTCGCCCCGCGTGACCACTACCATACATGAGGCGGGGACAGATGAGAATTATTTATATGAATCGCCTATTCCCATCTGTACCCGGCTGGGACAAGAGGGAATACACCAAACAAATACTATAATTTGTATTTTTTGCGGAACATTACAGGTATAAAAGGTTTGTTAATATGTACTTATATGGAATTAAATAACAGTCAGTCAAGTATATATTTGTACAGTATTTCATGCCAAAGTGATCCTACTTTGACCGTCGAGGAAAAATAAAAGTTAGAAAAGATGTTCACTTATTATTTTAAGCACTTAATTTTTCTTCACATATATTTTATTCGTCTCCACTACCCAAACTGATATAGAATTAAGCTCTTAGACCGAATATTGTCTACAATATTTTGTGTACAGTATTGTACGGTAACCTAAAACAGTGGTACCCTGCTGTCCCTCCGTAATCCGGAGTGGCTTAAACAAGGGCTGCGAGACGGCACGGTCCGCTGCCCGTTTTTAACAACCCTACCGAGACAACGCCAATTATTGATGCCAAACGTTTGCTTTGGAGCTCCTGTTTATAGAAAATTGGATGATTGTGGCAAAACTATGGCTGTTTTAACTGTAAGGTTCTGCAAATACCCTTAACGTAATTGGTTGTGTATTGGAAAAATATTCTGATAGAAAGGCCATAGGCTTTTTTAGTAGTAAATAATCCTAGTGAGACAATGCCAATTATTGATGCCAAACGTTTGCTTTGGAGCTACTGTTTATAGAAAATTGGATGATTGTGGCAAAACCATGGCTGTTTTAACTGTAAGGCTAGGTTCTGCAAATACCCTTAACGTAATTGGTTGTGTATTGGAAAAATATTCTGATAGAAAGGCCATAGGCTTTTTTAGTTGTAAACAATCCTAGTGAGAAAATGCCAATTATTGATGCCAAACGTTTGCTTTGGAGCTACTGTTTATAGAAAATTGGATGATTGTGGCAAAACTATGGCTGCTTTAACTGTAAGGTTAGATTCTGCAAATACCCTTAACGTAATTGGTTGTGTATTGGAAAAATATTCTGATAGAAAGGCCATAGGCTTTTTTAGTTGTAAACAATCCTAGTGAGACAACGCCAATTATTGATGTCAAATGTTTGCTTTGGAGTTACTGTTTATAGAAAATTGGATGATTGTGGCAAAACTATGGCTGTTTTAACTGTAAGGCTAGGTTCTGCAAATACCCTTAACGTAATTGGTTGTGTATTGGAAAAATATTCTGATAGAAAGGCCATAGGCTTTTTTAGTTGTAAACAATCCTAGTGAGACAATGCCAATTATTGATGTCAAACGTTTGCTTTGGAGTTACTGTTAATAGGAAATTGGATGATTGTGGCAAAAATATAACTGTGTTACTGTTAGGTTAGGTTAGGTTCCGCAAATGACCGCAACGTAATAGGCTGTGTGTCTTGGACAAATTATTCAGATACAAAGGCTTTATTTTTTTGTCTTAACAACCCTAGCGAGACAATGCCAATTATTGATGCCAAACGTTTGCTTTGGAGTTGCGCTACTAATATGTAGGTATATAAGCAATTGGATGATTGTGGTAAAACTATAGTAATGGAACTTTTAACCTTAATATTAAATAACAGAGCGTAATGTAGGTGTTTTTGTATGTACCTGTTTTTAAATTATCTCTGAAGCTCCAACCCTTTGAACCATTAGGTATTTTTTAACCAGCAAGCAACAATAACGTTATAACTAATTTGAACTATTGAATTTACTGAAAAAAAGCGCTAAAGTATTTTTCGTTTCTCGACCGTAATTTCTACAACCCTATTAATAACTACAAATCCAGCAATTTAACCCCTCTGCTGCTGAAACCAGACTCCTACAATTTTCCTGAACCTGATAACAATTGGGGACCAATATAAATCTTCCTACGTTCACAGTCAGAATGGTTACAGTCAACATATAACAGTACCTAGACTGGCATCACTTTAGTAAACATTGTATTGTATAATCATATAAATACCACGGATGACTAACTGCCTTGCAATTTTTTTGGTTTTTAGGCTTTTTTTAGCGCAGATCAGATAATAAACTTTTAAGCTTATAAATAATTACAAACTCGGACCTGGAAAAGGAGAGTGGGTGAGCTTTTTTTACATTTTTAATAAAAAAGTTTTTTTGTTCGATTTATTTCTTTTTAATAGAAACTAATCATTACATATTTTAAGGTACATAGCGTAATCTATATTATACAATATTTAACGTGAATATCAGTATGTGACTTACGTTATGTTATTTTTACGCCGTTTACGTCATAATTCAATAAATAATTTAATATCAGTCATAAAAAGTCGCGATGTAACGTCGGTACCGCTCTCATCATATTAATTCACAGGATTGCGGTGGGCTTCAATTGTAACAATTATAGTAACTCATCAATATTCATTAGTCTGCATAAACTTACATTTAAAACTGTAACTCTCCGAAGTTTTCTTATAAATCCTAAATCAGACAAAATTTAATAATTTAAAGTCAAAGTACTGAATCTTAACTGCGGAAGGGTCCACTGGCGTCCACTGGTCCACATGAGCTAGCCTATAAAACTGTCTCCTGTGATCTACGGCCGAGGTCTGTGGAGGTGAATGCTGGGTTGATAATGAAATGATTTCTAATTATGCTGTGGCCTATGTTTTTATACCTTTCTTGGAATCTTCTTGTATAAGTAGTAGTAGGTATGTACAGTCACGTCTGATAATATCGACGAAAAATGTGTCAAAAATATGTATACACTACCTTAATATATGGGCAATAAAGTCGTGTGTACATATTTTTGGCACTTTTTTCGTATCAATAATTATATTAATTAATTAATTTAACCATAGAGACTATACATCTCTATTGTATTGTATTAATTATTTATTTTAAGATTATTATAATGTAATGTTTGCCCAGGTATTGGCTGTTGTATTTATAAATGTTGTTATGTATTTTTCATGTCACTATATGATGTTACTATAAATGTTGTATTGACTTGTAAAAGAGCCCTTGAGGCCTACTTGCAGAATAAGTTTTTGAATTTTGAATTTTTTTGAATATTTTCAGACGTGACCGTACATGTAACATTTCCCAAAAAAAGCCCAATTGGCATTAAACTAGCTATTGCCTAAATCTCTATTTACAATGAGCAGGAGCTTATAGATCGTGTCTTGACTCATAATGCCATGTTATTAAAGGTTAGATTTGACAAATCTGCGCGTCATCGTGGATGACACGAACTATATTTATTAAATTATTTTTTGTTTTCGCGACGCACGAGTACTTCACTTTTTTGTATTGCTTATTTAAATTACACAGCAATAACAATGTGATTATAAATTAAAATAAAATTATTAACATCCTCACGACTTTGAATTTACTGCCCCAAATGTAGCGACGACTTTACCTCTTTTATTACATTCATATATCGTTTCGTTTATTAAATAAAATTAAATTGAAACCACAACCATCATCTAAATCCAATGCACAGGCTTCGTCAAAAGCATAGGTAATAAACAGAATCCGCAACAAACTTCGTCCAATCTACATTAGTGATAAATTGATAATCCGCCACAGACTTCGTCATAAATAAATAAATAAATATTATAGGACATTATTACACAAATTGACTAAGTCCCACAGTAAGCTCAATAAGGCTTGTGTTGAGAGTACTTAGACAACGATATATATAATATATAAAGATTTATAAATACTTAAATACATAGAAAACACCCATGACTCAGGAACAAATATCCATGCTCATCACACGAATACATGCCCTTACCAGGATTTGAACCCGGGACCATCAGCTTCGTAGGCAGGGTCATTACCCACTAGGCCAAACCGGTCGTCTAGTAGTCATAAATGATAAAAGATAATATCCGCAAGATTTGTCCAAAAACCTAACACTACTCACGGGGACACCCATTAATTCCCGAGACGACACGTACCCGGCGCAAAAATTCCAAAAATACTTACCGCATTACCGCGCTGTACTGCCAGTGATATTTGCTACCAGGTAAATCATAAATTACATCTATAGCTCAAAATGTTTTGATTATTAAGTCTTCATTCTCAAAAAGTCGGACAAAAACGTTATATTGACACGCAATAATCTAAACAAGTGTTTCATTGCGACTTTTTACGTCTACATTATACGCAATAAAGAAAATGAGGAAAACATAATATAATAAGAAACTCGCAGAGAGGAACGACTTGTGCACGTTTTGTCTCTGGATTCATTTACTTTGAAATAAAATGACAGCGCTACCAACATTGCAAAATATTTTTTGAAAAATGCTGGCATTAAGTTTGCAACGCTGAGTGACAACTTGAAACATCTGATTGGTTTGATATTGCTTTTGACATTACTTGAGACTCAGTGTAATGCAATGTAAATACTATCATATTAAAATATGAAAGTGACCCTGTTCACTCAGCTGGAGGTTGTCTTGGGGTTTGAATCCCGGTAAGGGCATTTAAAATAAGGGTTAAGCATGAATGTTTATTTCTTAGTTATTAATGGTTTCTCTTTACAGAATAATCCGTCAAACCAATTTCTAAGTGGAAAAGGTAGCAAATTTGATAATATGAATTTGCGAGAGGGTAATGTACCATATAAATTTAAAAATTCGCGTCTTTTCCATCGAGAAATTTTCCAGACGATTTATAAGCAAATCATCGCCTACTTCACAACGTACAATTCGTTTGCATTAAAATATTTACAGTACATATGGTGCTATTTTACCGTGCTAGTGCGATAATTAGTATATCACGTAACTATATCGAAAATTTTAAGGGACATAAAACGTTGTACAATACATGTGCGATTAGGTAATTCGCAGCTTGTGTCAACGCAAATTTATCGTCACTCATTACGAATTTTCTATTTTTCGCACTTGTATCTTAATGTACTATTACTTATTCAATATAATTATTTAGGAAAGGAAATCAATCTTTATTTATAATTTTTATAAATACATTGAATGTCTGAAACAGTAGAAAGTTTACGTTCTAAATTCAAATTTGAAAATTGTTTATCTTGAAACATCATGAATGCTTGATCAATGTTGTGGTATAATTTATCGGTAAACAAAAGTTGTACAAACAAGTTGTTTATTAAAAAGCTCACAAGTGCCCTTTGGCGGATTAATTGAATAATTTTCGCGTAAACATTTCAAACCGACAGTTGTCGAGTATTGATTTCCACTACCCTCTAGTGGGGGTGTGGTCTAAGTCATGAGATAATAGGAATACAATTATTTCAAAGCACCTATTATTTTTAATAGCTAAAAATTAGCCTTCATTTACTGAAAAGGATGCAACCTCAAAAACATGGCATTAATTATTGTAATTTTTTGTTGGTTATATCATTTTAGGTTTGAGGAACTTTATTTCTGAAAGAAATTTACATTTCGCTTGATGAGAAAATGACATTTAAATTTTCCCTATAACGTCTAATAGTCAGACCTACCTAATTAAAAATTCTGCAGATATCTATAAGTACTAAGATGTAGGTAAATTATGTTAGTTTCATATTATTCTGAAGCAACTTATACAGACGTCTACAAGAATCTTCAATAAGTGGGTTTATGCCAATAATTTATATCGCCATCTTACTAACAAAACCGCATCGCACCGAGACCGTACACTTGTTGTTAACCACCATCGGTAAAATAAAATTTACCCGCCTATACTCTACCGTTTGGACCCCATCGGCATCACCTCACAAAAACAAGGGTGGATTTGCAGAATTAAATAAAAAAAGTACACCTTTCTGGACACCGAAATGGCGTCAAGTCTATTGGATTTTTTTCCAAGCATCAGCAATTCCTCTAATAGTGTTATTAGGGAAAAAACGGAAAAAAAGAGGGAAAAATGATCGCAGCATTTGATTCGATTGAGATGAAGATGCTTTCTGACGGAAATGGCAGACATTTAGGGGATAAATAATATGACACGAGGAGCTGTCAGTTTGACATGTCGAAGTAGGGAACTATCAATAGAGTGCGCTCTAATAGCAGATTGGTGTGACGATAAATTCCCTTTTACAAATGGCACTTGCTTGGAACAAATTGTCTACAGTAAAGTATTTTCCGGGACTTTTACCTACCGCATTTTTCTTATGAACTTAAAATCAAAGTTGTTATTTCATATACCGAATAAATAATTATTATGGTAGTGTAAAAGATAAATTAATGGTAATAGTTATTTGTTTTACAAGGGGGCAAAGTTGTTGTTTAACCGCTCGTGCTAATATTAATACCCGAGCAAGCGAAAGATTCCAAGGAAGAAGAAAGATTAAACAAATATGACCACGAGTGAAACACAAAAAAAAAAAAAATGACATACGTTAAATAGTTAAGTATAGAATAAGCTTACTGCTAATGCAATAATGGAATAGGTCAATGACACTGCATTCCCGCATCGATCAATCGAATGCGAATAAAACATGTTCCTAATTCAGTCTACGATATAAAATAGATAATATCCTTTCCATATTCAATTCACATGACTATTTCGGTAAAAACAGACTTTGATCAAATAATGGAACGTTAATTGAAATCCCGAATCGACAAGTAATAAGTTTTTGGCATAAACTTCATTTTTGGTAAAAGTTTTTATCGCTGACTTTTTTCCACAGGCAACTAATACACATATACTTTGTACTTTTTACTAGTTGTATTTTACTTTTGATATGTTTTTTTAAGATTACTACGACTACTACTCATTGCTATTCTAAATGCCCCAAACACAATTAGTTTGCGTTGTTTTATCACAGAGTTCCCATGGTCACCTCCCGTCTCCATGAGATCGGCTCCATGTATGCAAAATTTCAGCCCAATCGAAGACCAGCAACGCATTTATTACCGAAGCATAATACATGCTAAGTGGTGACCCTTCGTAGCCATATAGCAGCGCCAATATTTCTTTTACGTGCTGTCTATTTTTGTGTAACATATTATTTTAAGAATCTAGTTTTAAGTGTTTAGTAAGTTCTTTTTTGTAACTGAAGTGGCGCCGTATGTAGAGTCAGACCAAGATGAGTTGGCAGCGATTTTGATAGCCCAGACGGTGCACGGGTTATTTTAAACGTCAATCTTCTATGAAATTATGGGTTCTACTTGACACTTGCACCGTTTGGGCTATTAAAATCGCTGCTAACTTATCTTGGTCTGGGTCTAAGGTTTTTACGAAAAAATATCTTTCTATTCTATTCTAATCGGAAAACGGGACTCACTAACTAACATACATACCTAGATACTAACAGGGCAATTATAAAAGCTTGTAAAACTGTACGTAAATAACAGATGTGACTAAAAGTCACGTCATCATTTGCATACAATATTTAAGTTTCAGTAGACGTTTTCAATAAAAAAATCAAATAGTAGCTTAAGTCTAACTTTTTGGGTAAACATATTACTCTATTTCGTTATCATTAATCAAATATACATGAACTCAACAATAAATCTAATCCAATAATAAAAAATTAAAGAAAGGCCATATCTCACAAGATTATTATAGTCTCTTATATTCTTTTAAATCTAAAGAAAATCCGCATATTCCCGCTAAAAGCACCCTTCTATTTGCTGTCATTCATTCCCATAGCTACCTATCTCAAAACCAAAATATACCAGTGTAATGTGACCCTGAGTTACATGTTATTGTTACAAGAAAAGAGTTCAAACTTATTTTGGTTTTCATAAGGCTTGGAAGCCGTTATGAATGAAAGCGCTGGTGCAATTCATTCGACTTATGCTGCATGATGCATGAACTAGCCAGTACTGTAAATATTTGTATTAATTTCAAAACCTCGCATCTCATTCTATCCTGACATTGTAAAATCAACCATATCATTCGGTTGTTAGGATAACTTTTAAACGTTTGGAAAAAGAGAGGGGTGTGGTTGCAAAAATAGATTGTTGGTAAATATAGATGACGGGCTTTTTGGAAACATATGGGTAAAACATTTGCCAGTTCGCAGTCGCAAAATGTGAATAGAGGCAGATGAGCCGGCTAGACTGACAGTGGCATAATAAAATTATGGTGTACCTAAGAGGAAATCATAAAAAAAAAACTATGATTAGTTTGTTATAGAGTTGACATAATATCATTTATAACTATCGTTCCAAGTTGATGCATTGTTGAATTGCCGTATACTTTATAAATAATAATTTGAATTTCCAAATTACATTTCTACTTGACACTTCGGAATTGCATTTGAGATCATTGTAACCTAAGAATCGCCAGCCCTACAATAACATAAACATGACGTCACAGCTCCCTGACGTTTTATTGGACGCGTAACGCTTTGATCACGTCGCTGCACGTATAGCGTTACCAATTAGAGGCGACAGCGATACAATTGAAGTTAGGGTTGTCAATCAATAAAGGCAAGACATTCAAGATTGGATCAAGACTGCTATTATTGATTTTATATAGGACTGTGATACAAAACATAGCGAGAGACCTTTGCTTTATTTTAAAAGCTAAAAGGTAACTAAAATAACGCAAGAAAAATAGATTCGTTATTAAAGCTGTTATACTAAAATAGACTCCATATTATATTCTATTTTC
Source organism: Cydia pomonella (assembly GCF_033807575.1). Classification (NCBI taxonomy): domain Eukaryota; kingdom Metazoa; phylum Arthropoda; class Insecta; order Lepidoptera; family Tortricidae; genus Cydia; species Cydia pomonella. The sequence goes on along the minus strand of NC_084711.1, from coordinate 3,599,669 downwards.
ACAAATGAAACATATCTGTAAGTTAGAGGAAATTGGGGTGAAATGATGTCATTATAACCAGTCTTCATAAAATAAAAATACATATATGAAGAACAAATTATTAATAAATATGTAATAGTAAAAGCTTCATACAGAGCTAAATTCTCATGAGAAATGGAGTATGTTCGAAAACACGCGAGAGCAAGAAACAAAATAGAAGCAAGCACAAAACCAGATGCGCCACCAGACTGTCTTATCGAGTTACCGGCAAATAAGTTTTAGAGTTAGCTCCGTTGCAGAACTGTGTGTAAAATATTCGATTATGGCTTTTATAAAAGGATTTCTAGATCTTGACCTAAGAATTTCGCTAACCAAGTTTGATTTTACTTTAGGTTTTACTAATAATAATAAAAAAATGTGTAGTAGGTTAATAGAACAAAATAACATTTTGACTTGGCAAGTTTCCAATATTACCTTGTTAAAGTTAACTAGTTTTTTTGACTATAATTACATAAATTAATTGCTAAGTTATTTTGACTTCGTAATAAAGAAGGAAGGACAAAGTCAGGAGTTAAAAAGAACCGGGGGAGAAACCTTTGCCCAGCAGTAGGACACTCAAATAGGCTAAGAAAAAAAAAAGTTAAACCGCACGCCGTCTACTTCATATAGTTATATATGTTTATAAAGTGAGCTCTTAAGTAAAATTCGTAAAACCTTAAAAATTCCAACTACTACATAGTTATATTATATGTATAAGACAGCTCAATTTTGATTATTTACTTACCAATACACCGAGGTATATTATAGTCTACTGTTTATAAAATATTTGTATACCAAAACTTTTTAGTCATAAGATATTTGACGTGTAAACTGTATTGTATTTTTATAAATAAATATTTGAAATCTGATTTTACCAATATAAATTTACACCAACAATTGCTTAAATTTCTAGTGCAAGCAACTATTTAAACTATCCCCATTCCTCCCCAACTTCCTCACTAAATAATCAAATATCTTAAATCGAGTAAGTCAGGGGCAATACGAGCAAGTAATCGCGTAATCATATCCACGGGCGGATATTGAATTCTGCCGCCGGAAGATCTGGACTCGTCTTTTTGCTGTTGATGTTGTAACCGTAGTAAGCAAACTTACTGAACGTACAAAAATATTGTTTGACGTCACTTATTGGGTTTGTTTTGGTTGATGTTTCTTTTCGAAGTGCTTTATGTGATTGAGTAACTAATAATTCGTGACTGTCTATTAAAACGTACGTGCATTTGAATTTAGAGGGTTTCAATTTAATAAAAAATAAACTATAAGTAATGTGCAAACCATATTTAACGTGCAATTTTTTTTTGTAGATGAAAAATTGTAATTTCACTAGTTGATTGATACCTCTGATCAGTACGTGTACTTTTTATTATAAATATTTTTTTACTATCATGATTAGCCCATGATGATTACGAGTATGTGTTGTTTTGTGTTATTTAAGCACATAATGTCTACTCGTAATAACAAGCACACTTAGTTCAGGAAAAAGGAATTTAAATGTTGTTATCATACTGTGAAATTGTTACAAATCCTTTGTGAGCTGATAAATAAACATTTTTATTATTTTATTACTCTAATGCAATTTTTATAATAAGTATAGCAAACCTATCACATTATAAAATTCAAGTGATTGCAACGGTAGATTAACCAAAAACCTAAACCTAATTACTGGAAACGCATCTGCACCCCTAAACACATGCGTCAATCGTTTTTTAACCCGATTTCCATCAAGTCATCCATCATGCACAAATGACTGGTGGCATCTGATCGTGATGACGTATCATACAGTGCACAATAATAAGATTTTGAGAAAGTTTAGGTTTTTAAAGTTTCAATTGAAATTAAATTTTTGATCACCCTGGCCGCTCCGATATATCTGATGGCAACTTTACATCTTCTAGTAAACAATATTACTCTGACTATGTGATTCAGTGATAACAACGCCATCTATCAGAATATTCGGTCTCTAATGACAGCATGTTATTATCAAAAGCAAAAGGTCTTTAATTTTGACGCATGTAGAGTCAAGTAAACGTCATAAATTCATAAAAGTTTGACGTTTAACATGACCCGTGCACCGTCTGGGCTATCAAAATCGCTGCCAACTTATCATGGTCTCACTCTAGCGTTTTATCGAGAACTGAACAGATCCTATATTATGCTAATAGTATTAAGCGGGTTCGAAAGTAGTAATAACATTTTGTTCCGTGTTGCCCAACGAATATGTTTGATGCAGGCAAGCATCATACAAATTCTGTGTTAACAACATGAAGTTTTTCTTCATATCTTCGCAATCCTCGATATAAATCCGGTTTATGGCAGTTCCTGGTTCAGCGATACCGACGCCATTAACGTGAGTTATGTGGTGCCACAAACAGCTTGTAAATCAAAGATATTTGTTGGTTTTTGTAACGGGGAAATGTTGAAGATCTTTTTGCACACTTTCAGCCAAGTGGTTTCAAGTAGTTCGTGTTCATGGCAGGTAATATTTCTTAAAGCATTTGACGATAGTGCATAATGTACTAACATATACTTTTGTAATAATTATTAAAAATAAATTCAAATGTTGTAACATTTATTTCGAGTTTAGAGGGCTTTATTTTCACATCAACATTAATTGTTATATATCAATAAATAAGAATAAAATCCCCGCTATCCTCTAATCACGGCCATTATTGAAATACTCTTGCAGAGTTTACTCACTTACGAATAAGAAAATCGTAAGTATTTACAAATATTTTTTCTGAATGAAGGTAACTAATCCTAAACTTAGCTCACAGGCCAATTAGAACATACACTGATATCAGTCTGATATCAGTAATGAAGTCATTTAGTTATCGTTCATTTCGATCCTCGGTCCTGTCACATATACGTATGGCATTAGGAAGGATGTAAATCAAACAAATGTTAGGCTCGAACTCAACTGTACCTATTAGGTACTCAGCACGATTATATAGTGTACATAAAGTTGCATATACTTAGAGTTGATGACTTTACCACTACAGTACTTATTGTCCGTTCATGTATTTATGCGAGACGCACGATAACCTAAAATTAATGGAAGATTCTGATGTCAGTATGCGTTCATATTGGCCTGTCAGTTTCTTAAAGAAAATGTGTGCCTCTGCCTATGAATATTAATATAAACCTAAGGGTGAAAAGGGTCATATTATACTTCAGAATTACAAAGCACCTAAGGTGTGGAAATGTTAATTGGGTCGATTGTGTCCACTGATAAGGAAATTCATTACAAGCTGATAAGATAAAATCTTGCGAAATTTATCCCGTACTAAACTACCAGACTCTTTATTTGTAGCATTCGTAGTAGGTACCTAGATTGTTTTCGAATTGGGAAAGAAATATATTTTTTAACTTCTTGTGTTTTCATAACAGATCTTCAAACCAAACGGAGTCCAGACATATTAAACATACAAAACATGCGGTCAATGCGGCCAAATCTGTCTGTGGAAAATTCCGTACACAAGCGTATTTTTTTTTCTATCTAGAAAATAGAGCCCATCTGCTTCATTTGAAAAAAAGTGCTCTTGTACGAAATTACCCGCAAATAGATTTGGCCGCATTAACTTACTTTTGCTGCTAGTTAATCAGATGCAGTGCACACTTACTTTACATATTCGTAAAGAACCTAACCAGGAATCAACGTCTTCCCGGCCTGTAAGCCGTAGCCTCTCTATTTCCTTTACCCGGCACGGCGCTATGTATTACGTTGGCTGCAGTCGGCACTAACTGAGTTATGGCGCTTAATGGCCTAGCCGGAGAAATTGCTGTTTTGGAATATTTGTTGCCGGATTCTTATATTGTCATAAGTACTTTTGAATACATATTTATATTAGGGACTGAAATTGGTAAATAACCAATTAATAAGGCGTATGTTAACGGCGCCAATCATGGGACTTTTAAGAGAAAATTTGGAGTATTTTTGATACTCGCCGACACAGTTTCAATATTATGAACAAATTAAAACTATGTGTTTTTGACAGATATGGGATGTATAGCGCGTTTAATTTTAAAACTAACAAAAATCTATGAAAAGTAAAACTGAAGCATCTCTATGGCTCTTGTTTATGGTAAAATGTTGCCAGTGTTTAAAAACCATGATAAATATTTATGTTAAAAAGATTCTTCTATACCATCCCATTACTGGTGCCACGTCCATTATAGGCATGTTTACTATACTCTTACACTATTTTATATCTTTATTTTTTTTATTTGAATCGTCAGCCGCCTTGACAGTAAAATCTACTGTTCCAAATTTTAACTGCTTTTCTACGTTAAACGATCTCTGAGAAAAACGCATTTAACTAATTTACTAGAACGAAGAATATACGATAAATACGGAAGATTCTCTTATTAATAAATTCTAGTCAATTAAACAAATAGTAAGACAACAATAAGAGATGGCAAAAGAAAGAAAATTTACAGATCTACGCAATCAAAAATGCAAAAAATGTTAATAACAAACCAAATTATCAAAACAAGCGATGAGCACTCTACAAAAGCCTTAAAAATAGTAGAAAATGATGATACTAACATGATTTACACCGGAGACTCGTGTCTTGTTCAATTTAGATAGGTTAGTGCCCATCCGGAGCCATTAATGGCGGAATTCCAACCTTAAACCCATACACTAAGAGTCCGAATTCCTCTACACTTACAATTAGTTCGATGGTAAATTTGGCACAGTTTTCATACAAAAGTTTTCACTTATTATATCACAATTGTAAAAGTTTGAACACAATTTGTAAATTAGTCTTTTTAAAGCCACTTTGGTTCACGTGGAAGCTGGAAAGAAATAATTACAATTTATTTCGGGTTTATCTCTAGAGAAGAAAATAAAAATGCCAAACACCCATTCGAATCCTTCCTTTAGCGAACTCATGGATAATTTGTTTAATAAAATAGCTAATTTGAATCCTTTTTTTCTCAGATATGCTAGAAGAGTTCGTGAAAGTAAGCAATCGATTTGTTTCACAACTAAGAATTAACCCGTCTGTTACGGTTTACGGTTCAATTTGTAATGGTAAATTGACGATTCTAATTAACGTTCGGCCAACAGTGGTGGTAGTGATATTTAAAGTAATGTCAATATGGGTAAGTGTGGCATACGCTTAAGTGTGGCTGGAATTGACATTGGGGCCTGTTTACACATTGATTAGTATTTATTGCGAGTTCGTACATTTGCTACTTGCTACGTTTGGTGGCAAATGTATGAATTCGCAATAAACACTTATCAATACGTAAATAGGTCAGCCACACTTATCCCACAGCCACACTTGGTTCAATACAGGTGCATTGACCTTAAGTGAACGGTATTGAGATTAGAAATTTCCAAACTGATAACGCTCGTTGTTAGTAATTCTATAGCGTTTTTAGATGTTGTTCTGTTATAGAAGATAAATCCTACAGAATTTTTAGCATATTTTTTTTCTGTTCTATACAGCACAAACGAGGTTTTAACCCACGGTTTTTGACCACCACACGCTTATGAAAGGTTAAGGAGGCGACTGACTTGTAACATTTGCCGGTCAATTATCGTTCACGGTGATCGTGTTACATTACACCGAAATAAGTCAGTCGCCAGCTTTAAATACCACTAAAATATCAGACCATAAATATTACTACATGTATCTGCCTTAATTTACGAAACGTAAGTACCAAAACGCATCATCTCTCGCCATGCATGCCCACGCCGCCGTGGGCGAACATGTTTTGTCTTCTTATTCTGATCATAACCTGATTAACATCACTTTTAAGTTTTTGTTACTAATTTTGGTCAATTTGTTCCCAAATTACATTATAAATGTAATATTAAATAAAAAGCCTTTTATTTCTTGAATTAATACATTGTTTACGTATTTGTTATGTTTTTGGCAAATTATTCAAATCCCCGCTTTACCTATCAAATTACATTACCTATCTTTAATAAAAAAAAGTTTATATCCTGATCTGCTTCCTCAATTATTGTAAATTTGCGAGTTTAGTTCTTCAACATTTTGTCAAAAATAATGATTTTTAAAGATTTCACTACTATGGGGTACCATAAACACATACCAAAGCCCTGAATATTTCATGACAATATATAAATTAATGTCTGTCTTCTCATCTGTGTGTATATGAATACTTAAAGTGTAATAAATACCTCCGTAATCTTTTAGCGTGAAAAACACACTGAACAATTTTTCTATTACACAAAAGCCATCGATAGATCCGAACTATCCGTGTGCTGCTTCAACTAAAACCTATATCCGTCGGCTATAACGGGCTGGCAGCCTAATACTATTAAAGCTCGACGACATGGACTGACCTGACCTGTCACTCAACGCTTGATGTCACTACGTACATATGTACAGACGCCATCAGATATATCGGAGCGGCCACAAATATCTGAACACGCCTCTATTATCAAGGCGCTAGTGCGTGTTCAGATATTTTTGAGCACTTTGGCTGCTCTGATATATCTAATGGCGACTGTACACCGAAATAGGAAATAAATGACGACGGGCATTAAAATATATTTGTGTTTCGGTAACTTTCTGCGTTAACTGATGATACGATTCGATAACTAATCCATTTAGATATTTTCCTATTACAGTTAGTTTCAAGTTAAATCTGCGTCTCAACCTAGCTTCCGAAATAATGAATCCATTTGCGGTATTTTTGATCCGATGCGACCCATCTGTCAATTAGTTTGGTTTTTTGGATCCAGGTGTAACAAATTAAGTATATATTTAAAAATAAAAGTGTTACTGTTACATTACTTTTATATTACGGTATACGAGTTGTAACTTCATTAAGTACGTAGCAGAAAATTGAAAATAAATGTTGTCATCTCCGAATAAGACTTCAATTTAATCCAGTATTGTTGCAACTCTTACTTTGGAATTGGAATAGCCATTTGGTTTCGTAAATTTGCAACACAATTTGTACATTACCTTTTAAAGCCTCGATTTTATAGCACTCTTTAGTACGGAATCAAGTCGTCAATTCTACTTTATGTACAATTATTAAAGACCTTGATGTCTTGTTTGGGTAAAACATAAGTATAAAACGAGTCATTAATTATATTAATGCTATATATTTTCCCAATGCATTACAATTATTACTGGATATTTCGATTTTTAGGGTTCCGTGACTCAAAAGGAAAACAACGGAACCCTTATAGGATCACTTTGCTGTCCGTCCGTCTGCCTGTCTATTAAGCCCCTTTATCTCAGAAACGCGTGGAGGTATCGAGTTGAAATTAAAACCATATATCTATTCAGGTCTGCAGTCCCTTGAAGCTGTGAAAAAATCAAACTTGTAAGTTAACGTAAAAAAAGATATGGCCGTTTATTTTATACCGCATAAAAAAACGTATATTTCGACACTCAAGGGAATAAAAATTTATATAGTTGGCAAGTAATATCGTCTTACACTACAAATACAACGAAAACTCTGAAATGAGTTTCGACTCGCAATTGTCCGGTTTTTTTTTGTTTTACTAATATTCAAGAATGATGTATTGATTTTTTTATTTACTTAATAAGTAGAAACGAGACCACCCTCTGAGACACAATAAGTCACCTAAATATATCAGGGGTACTTCAGAAAGATATCACAAAGTCCATGTTTCTAATTAAAATAATCTTTAAAATCTAACCGCGGGGTATCACTGCCATCCCCTAATTAGTATTCTATCTCTAAATCTATGGGGGCTTGTAAGCCATGACTCACTGTGTACTATGTGTTATACCGAAAAACTTAAAAGGGCATATGTGTATAACCGTGAAATGGTGCATATGCTTTTTCGTTCCGCGGCATTTTCGTTGTGTATCAGAGTTTACACCCTGCAATTTTAACTGGGGAACTTAGTTAATCGAAAACTAACTTTAATGATTTGAAATAAGGTGCTTACCAATAATTGTATTATTGTGGTTTTTCAGTAGGCTTGATTTGTGATCATTGTTTCATGTTAAACTACAGAATGGTAATGAGATCCCCTGTGTGCTATGCAAATTTATTTGATTAAAATTGTTGTAAAATAGATTTAATCGCGTAAAGTAAAATTATATTTCGTATAAAAAAATTTTTTTTTAAAGTATATCTAATTATTTTGATGCCCAATATTTTCAAATCAGCAAGACGGCCTTAATGACATTTCAAAAGAAGGTAGATACTTAACTCAATTAAGGGTCTGTTTCACAAAGTCTGAATAATGTATTGGATAGCTGATTAACAAATATATTAACTTCCAGATAAAACTTCCTGCAAAAATAAACTGCACTTTATCTACCTAATCTTTAATTGTGAAACACCAATGATGACTTTATTCGTCAGATAAGTGGCAAGTAGCTAATTCTTACTTTACTTAGACATTGTGAAACGGACTCCGAGTCCAAGTTTAATGTTTTAATAAAACACGAAATTGTTATCAATAAATATAATTAGTAATGATTTTGGAAAATATACACAAAACTACGTTTAATTAGGTAAATAAACAGTAGCTACCTGTCATACCAATTTACATCGGTGCTGGCCGAAACGTTAATGCAATTGACAATTAACTATTACAAATTGAACCGTAAACTGTAACCGTCCGTTACGGTGTACGGTTCAATTTGTAATGGTTAATGGTCAATTGCAATTAACGTTCGGCCAACACTGCTTTACATATTCGAAGTAAAACCTCTTTCCCTCTAAGACACTATTCATCCGTAAATGGTGTATTCCCAGTACTGAAATTCATCAATATCCGAAAAAAGTTCTTATCTATTACCTACAGTACATATTAGTAATAATTTGCAAAACCCTTCTCCACATTGACCAGTAGGTATTATACTTTAAATTGTCCGATCAATACGGTTAGTTTTAAATACAAGCAAGGGGTTGCGCCCTTCATGATATGATATACGTATAACCGGCCCTCATAACCGAGTTACTAACATTTGATCAAGTTCTAATGAGACTTTTTTATTCAGTTTTGAGTTCAGATTCAAAACCCTACTTAATATAATAATAAATAAATATTATAGGACATTATTACACAAATTGACTAAGCTCCACAGTAAGCTCAATAAGGCTTGTGTTGAGGGTACTTAGACAACAACGATATATATACTATATAAATATTTATAAATACTTAAATACATAGAAAACACCCATGACTCAGGAACAAATATCCATGCTCATCACACGAATAAATGCCCTTACCAGGATTTGAACCCGGGACCATCAGCTTCGTAGGCAGGGTCACTACCCACTAAGCCAAACCGGTCGAACTGTCCATGCTCATCACACAAATAAATGCCCTTACCGGGATTTGAACCCAGAACCATCGGGTTCATAGGCAGAGTCGCCCACTAGGCCAGACCAGTCGTCAAATAAATGCGAATGTTATTTTATCTGTCTGTCTGTATGTCTATTACGTTTCTAATAATTAGATACTCTAAGCACAAATGAAATTCTTCGAGAGTAATATCGGGTATCAAAACAATATGATATTATTAGATTAATATGATTGGAATACCTATCAAAGCAGGCATGAAAGGATAACCGTAATACGGTAAAAAGGTTTTTTATTTATTATTATTTATTGACTTATTATATGAAATTTAATAAAATATTATATGAAATAATCATCCTATTGTTTTTTTTTTCCAAAAATTTATTCATATTTTTAAATGGTTCTTTAAATTTATTTAAGTAAGAATACATAAAATATTTTGAGTTTCGTGTGTGTATACTAAATACAATGTAAACAAAACTGCAGTATCAGTAATTTGTAAACATGCACTTTGTTTTGGTAGTATTAATAAGTAACTAATTTATACCATTCAATGCGGCAGTCAAGTTTGTAAAAAGGATTTTAAATAAAATTGATGTTTATTATAAATGGTAATGAGGAAAAAGCACTTTACTGATATTAATAATATAATTTAATATGATTTAAGTACATCATGAAAGTAAATATTTGTTTATTTCACATCGAATGGTAATTTTATGCCAATCGGTAATAAGCGGTCTTATTCATTATTCATGGGTTCGGGATCATTCCAATTCGCTTCACTTTTAATGGGCTACAATATTTTATTTATTAAAAACGCCTGGAGTTGCAGGCGTCCATAGGCTGCGGTGACTGCTTACCATCAGGCGGGCCGTATTCTTGTTTAACACCGTCGTGGTATAAAAAAATTGACAAATTTGTTTACTTACGTTCTTCAAAAACCTACTTCGACTTAAAATGTTGAGATATTTACCCGAGGTTTACGCACTTAACTCGCAATCAATTAAATTAGTCCCCAAAATTGAACAATTACTTAATTCATTACAGTCTATTTAAAAGTTAAAATAAAGAAATTTATATGTTTATACAGGTATATCGTGTATCATTATTTCTTAAATAATTATAAAAGATTTATTTCATAAAGGGTGTGGCAAAAAAAAAACAAATCACCTTAAAAAACTGGTATAAAATAATTTTCGCTCCTTTCCGTCCTTAAACGCACAAAACAACGCCAATAACGTTGCAACACTGTCCTAGCACTTTCAAGGTCACTTTTGTATCACTGAGTGTTTGTTTGGCTGTCGCAGCTGATTTATGGAACAAACCGGCACGCGTCCGACCTCCGCGGTGGTCGACCCCTGACTGACTGGACTAGGGAACTCACACAGCCGCAACCTCTCGCTCACTCCCTTCCGAGGGCGCTTATTTGGCCTCTTTGTTGTCCCTAACAGGGGTAAATTATTACGGTTTTGCGATAACATAATAGAATGCACTAAATATAATCGAAAGGATAACGCTTTTTACTAGCCTAAATATTGAATTTTCCGGAGCTGCCTATATTTTATGGAAAGGTTTCGATAAATTAACGGTTATTTTCGCGGTACCCTTAGCTAATATTTACAATATTCCCTTTATATGAGGACACACCTAACTAAAGATAAAAAAAAATATATAAAAATATTATTATATTAAGAAACGTTTGATCAAATTTACAAATTGAAAAATTTGTAACAACATTTTATTTACATTTTTACTGCATTATTAGATGAAACTGTAAACAAAGAAAGTGGCAATATATTCTGCTTCAGTCGTCAACAGAGCATCCATTTTCGCAGAAAAATGAAATAAAACCCTGACGAACGGCAGGGCCTGCGCCGTTCAACTTTCTACATTCACATAGAATTTTTACTGGAAGTAAGTGTAAACAGAGCGTACTACGCCGTACTGTAGACCGTTTTCTTAAGACTCCGCAATCACTGCAGCGTGAAGGATAATACGAAGACTCGCGGTTACTAAAAATAATGACACCGCTTAGTAGCACTTAAAATTATTTTTACGTCTAATACAATTTCGTTTATATTTATTTGTATATAATATAACATGAGTTTTGATATTAAGTGCTATAACTCGAAGTACATCTTGATTACACTAGAGTCGAACCAAGCTAACTCTGCGTAGTCTGCATGGCATTTGTAATGAGAAAGTGTGGCAATGACATCATTAATGTCAAATTCTATGAAAACATGACGTTTATAATGCCACCCCTTCAGTTTGTTCTATGCAAATCGGTGCAAAGTTAGCTTAGACGGTGTCTAATATTTGCCGGTGAGGTTAATTGATGCAAATTTTAAATCAATAAAGTTGCGCTCTCGTACTAAATCAAATATAGGATCGATGACCGTGATTCGCCTTCCCTGATCTGTCTAGCACAATGGTCTAGTCAGCGACGGAATATACTTACGAGTATCGAAACTCATAGTACATTTATAACTTCGAAACCGTGGTCCATGACTTGTCTGACCTCTTGCCGCGGCATCACAATATTTGATGTTTTCAACATGCGCGCTGTTACTGAATCGCTTGCGGCACAACTTCCGTGGGGTCATTATTGAGCTCTAGTCAGTTTTCTATAGATCTAGTTCGTCGGGTCTAGAAGGTCTTCTTCTTCTTCTCTTTTTCCTCGTTCCCTATTGCTAAGGATCGCGACCACATGTGATTTGTCTCCATTTTGTCTGGTCATAAGCCAATATGTGAACTGGATGAGTCTGGATGGTGCAGATCGCCGCCAGCCAAACTCTTCATAGCGTTTGACCATCTCATACGCGCCCCACCCCGATTACGTTTGCCATTCATTCGGCCTAATATCATATATTTCTCCACATTCTTCTTACTCTTGTCATAGTAATCTTAGTCATTGAAGTCGTTGTGCGGGCTTTTTTATTCTTCGATCTTGCAGGTAAGTGGTCTGTAATCATACACTGTCTGGTCGTGTATTAAATATGCTCCTCCCGGCGCGTTCTTTCATAGAAACGTCAATGGGCTAGAGAAATGTAGGCACTTTAATGTCGGCATTAGATTGTATTGAGATGCTTGCTTACGAAGTTGTATGGGCTGCATGGGATTCTTATTCAAAAAGAGTGATATTTTAGTACGCTATTCAGCTGATATATATTTACTGCATTTTTTGCTCTTGGTCATCAACCAAGGAAAAACACCTCCACACACATTTATGCAAATTCAATAACTTCAAGACCCTCCGACTTGCAAGTCAACAGGATAAAATGAGAGACAGGGACATATCAAGATGTTTAGCAATTTAGGATATGGGCTTTAGGATATTTACATCGCGAGTATTATAGGTACTGCTTACACGTCTCCGGCTTACGCTTATGCAGCCAAATATGTTGCTTACCTGTGAACAATAAAAAATTTGGTCAAACAATTTATATTTGAACATGCAGCCTGTTCCTGCAATTATATTACCGCAATTTCGGGGTTGGTCCCATAGTAAAAATTGCTCAGTATGACCTATATATTCACCCCGTAAATTATTGCAGGTGACTAAATAAACACTATGTATAATGTGACTATTTTAAAAATACAAAGAAAAATATGTAAGAAAGTAATTTGATTTATTCCCAATAGTAGTAAATACACTTTTACATAATTTCCCTTTATCAAACATCATAATCACAAATCAATTTGTATTTTATTTATGACTGAATAGGAATCATTTTACTATTAACCAGTCATTAGTACAATCGACGTTGATGAGGAAACAATTGAAGAACAACCATTACTCTATCAGCTGGCTGATCAGTCACAATCATTAAGATTTCAGTTATGAAATGGAATTTTAATACATTTAGTGCCGTGTGATGGTTACACTTAATTGATTGGCTTCAAGCAAATATTGCTTGTATTTTTTTTGGGGAAAATGGCATGCTCTGATTGATGTAGGAGTCTTTAACTACATAATAGTACATATAACATTAACATAATATATAGGCTATTTTTGGTTTTGATATACCTCGAAAACCTCGAGATTTTTTTCTTTAGGGTTCGATAAACAAATGAAATAAATAAAAGAATTACAATTTTAATAGTTATTTGTTTTACAAGGGCGCAACGTTGTTGTTTAACCGCTCGTGCTAATATTGATACCCGAGCAAGCGAATGATTCCAAAATTGTACTACGATTTTGGCGAGTGGTTCGAAAAGTGGAAGCTTGAGCGTTGCGAGGGTTTCAAGGCACGATGGTTAAACAAACTTTGCCTCCGAGTGAAACATAAAATTTTTCACCACACCAACGCGAGAAAAGTACTAACTAAGAAATATCAAAAAAATCGAATTAAATGAAATCCAAATGAACGCAATAAAAAAATATTCATGATCATCATTTAAAAGTCAATTCTACCAGCTAACATAAGGAAACAATTCAAAATATGCATCTGATTGCTTTGCCCCACATGTGGATAAAATGCAATTTTCTCATTAGTTTTGGACAATCAAGAGATTGAGTTCCCTATTTAAATATCGTCACACACTCTTCGTTCAATAGCAACCAAATTTTGTTTTAACAACTATTACCGCTATGTATATTTTATACTGACATGTTGTTCATATTTATTAATGACAGGCGAATGAATGGGTACAGTGGGTAACTGGAGTATACTCCATGTTACAACATGTGGTGCCCAAAATAGATCTGCGCGGGAGACCCCCGCGTCGCGAGTTCATTATTGACGTTTGGGATGACATAATAATGGTTATTTATGCACTAAAGTTTATCTGTTTAGTACAGTTTATTATTAATCTCTTAAATACATCTATTAATTTATTCATTGTAGATTTTACTTTAATTAGTCTAATTTTATTGTACATACCTATGGAAAATTATTTCTGGAATTAAACATTTCATTAATTCATTATATAATTTTCATAGAATTGGAAGAAAAAAACCTACATAAAGAAGTTATCGTAAAATGATCGTCGGACATATTTGAACTTAGGTATACATACATTTACGTAAACGTTATTTGATTCATAGAAAATTAATATTTATGTGGCCATTTAGACACAATAGTATATAAATAATAGCTATGGCTAAAATAATTAAATGATGAATCATACAATGTTCAAAATTCAAAGTCGTTTTTTAAGTTTGACGCAATACTGTACGCTCCTTACCAGTGTTAGTCTAACATTAATTGTAATTGACCATTAACCATTACAAATTGAACCGTAAACCGTAACGGACGGTTACAGTTTACGGTTCAATTTATAATGGTTATTAGTCAATTGCATTAACGTTTCGGCCAACACTGCTCCTTAGTGTTACTCATGCTGAAGTATTTAAATTACTTTAAGTTAATAACAAGAAAATATAAATCACTGAATTTCGTCAATAATGGCTGTTTGTGCTGCAGAGTGCCGCACACTGGAATCCCACAGTCAAAGCATTATTTGTTATTATTTAAGCATGAACTTTGTAATTTCATTAAACTATTCTAGCAAAAAGTCGCACCCTCACAAAGCTAAGTGATTATCCTTATTATTAAAACAGGGCCCCGTCCAACATTAGTGCAAACACGTAGTCTAGTCTAGACCCCGTCCGTTCAAGGTTATTCCCACCCTCGGGCATTTAAAAGAGAATATCATATCAACTGTCCAATTAAATGAGTAAAAGCATACATAACTCATTTTAAAACCTACCTTGTTACTTGGAAATACGGCTGAATTTACAGTGAAAGTGAAAGTTAGTTATGACGTTATGATAGTTAATTGTGATGTTTACGTGTTTTGTTGTTATTTGATTTTGGACAGTAGTACGTTGTAAATAAGACTTGAAAGTCTTGTTTTTTTATTGTTTGGGGATAGACGTTTAGCCTTGAGGAAAATTTTATTATTAAAGCACTTATATCAATACTATGTATGTTTAGGATCGAAATTAAAAATGCTCCATTAAATTACTATACCTACTTTCTAATATATACTGTTTTCCTCCGTTCAAGGTAGCTGCAATTAGTAAACGCCTAGATACCTTATAATATGGAAATATATATGTATACCTACAAATATTTTGGTTCGGCATGCAAGTTTAGTAGACGGTTACCGACAATTCTTCTTTGAATAATTTAGAAGGCTCATTAGACCTAATTATAATATTACGCCTTACTGGAAATTCTAACAAACTTATACATAAAATAATCAAATAATCAAGTCCTTGGGGGCTGGAGGCCCTAAAACTTATTCAACAATTAAAACAAATCTTTTCCTCATCCGCTCCACTAGCCATCACACAGCAAGGCTGGCTCGTTCCCCGCTCCGCGCATTGGTATTGACAATTTGCCATCCAGCGAGGAAACGCAACCAGTCGATATAATTTAGATCCCATAAAAAACATACATTTTTTAAGCCAAATAAAGCCATATTCCTTACTTTACATTGTTATTCAGTAGACAGGCTAACGTTAAGATACGTTTAGTTTTGTTGTAAACGTGTGTACAGTCAAGTGTAAAAATAGGGGTGTACACATCTTACCATCATCATTCAATACATATTTTTGCACTTGACGGTACTCGTAATTGAAATAAAATTTATTTTAAATGTCAGTAATCAATCAATCAATCTAAGTATATAAAAATGTCCTTTATTCATTAAATAAAATTGAAAAAAAAAACGAATGTCACACCAACGAAACCCCTTCAATATGAACTGTAAACATTCTTTATCGCGTAATATTGGCCTTCATTTAGAATCTTATTAACAATCATACATCACAAAACGAAACGAAAAGTAAAAATGTAAGATAACATGCTAAGAAAAGTCATGTGAATATGTCCATAAATTATTCAAGTTTATATTCCCGTTTTTTAACGATTACCATCCTGGCTAGGCGTTCTGAGTTCGCAACGTCTAACCAAAACAGTTAACTTTTCGCTACGAAGCTTCCCTACAAGCTGTACACATTGTTTCCACACGCCAGCATCCATCAGGCATCGAGATAAAACCCGGTCCGATTACCGGGCTCATTACGACGGCAGTAAACCAGCCGATCCATCAAACGGACCGACTTACCGACTTAGGGTAACTCAACCTTTACACCTGTGGATAAAAACGAGCGTTTACTATACAGTAAAAACCAAGTGTAGACCAGTACTACAACTCGGTTCAAAGATTCAATACGTAATTACTACGTCAGCGGGCCTAACTGATGGTAACTCACCGGCAGTAACACAACACTTAGACGCACTTGTTACACCAAAACAAATATATTTGAGTTAATTTGGGATAATAGTCGGGAGATTTTGGACTATAGATAGTTGGGTGGAACCTGGAACAACGGATCAGCCTACAAACCAAGCCCCTATGTATCAGTACTATTGCAAACAAGTCCCTTAGCTAGCGAATACCTACGGTCGCAACAAACTCACTGCAGAGTTAATATAGCCTGTTAAACTGATAGAGTGGCTTCACAGAGATGATTCGATGAATTTTACTATGATGATGATGTCCTCCCAGACGTATCCGTCGACGGCGACATCCTGACAAGTTATTTAAGTGTCTAGGCATTACTTAATAAGAGTTGCATGCTTCGCATTTACATCGCGTGCCTAATAGGTTATTATAAATAATTAATTCTAGTAAAAGCAAGAGGCGTGGTTAATCGCGCATAATTCATGCTGCATTTTAGCGCACTTTCATCTAATAAAAGAGACTGCTCATTTGACAATAATCTTAGGTTAATTAGATATGACACGACATATTTACTTAATATCAAAGGTCAACAAACTTACAAATTAAATTAGATTTTAATTAACTTATACCAACACGATTTTTCTGAATATTTTAAGTACATTTATTTAGTAGGTAAACAATTATCAGCTTGAAACGCGGAAAATATTAGTTTTTTCGCATTTCAAGCCCATAATTGCATAATAAATAAGCGTTTATACGTGATAGCTCGTCGAATATTCCATTTACTGGTATTTTCTTTGTTCTTTCGTAGGGTAATTGATAGGCCGCAAATACCCGCGCGTGCTTTTCATTTAGGATAGGCTGTTCTCTTTGGCGCTTGTTAGCAAACGGCCGAAAGGCGGAGAATTACTCGTGCAGGCGGAATGCCGAAAGCAGTTCTACTTATACCTTATATTCTAGTTTTCAGAGAGATTGGTTTAGTGCGGTGAAACGAGGCTTCATTTACGCTTTAAGCTGAATTGGGGTAACTTCCAAAGCGGGGTTATTTAGAAAAACGTTAATATCTACCTACTTAACTAATAAGGCCTGAGTGGAAAGTGCTTCTAGTTTCGTAGATATTTCTTCTTCTTCTTTGCTTATTCCCACATTTAGTGGGGTCGGCTCTCTAATTTTTCTGCACCATGACATTCTATCTAGGGTTGTCGGATCAGTAAGATTTTCCATCTTTAACAGGCTGGTCATACTGGTCTATCATGTTGATGGGGGCTGGCCTGTACCTCTTCTTTTTCCGGCAGCTATAGCCACATACTCATCACCTCTCCGCATAACATGTTCGTAGCGCCTCAGATAACCTTCCTTTTCAGGGATAGAGGCTACGTTGAAAATTCCACGTATGTGTTCATTTCTGATCTTATCGAGCCTAGTAACCCCTCGTTGCGAAAAAAGTAAAAAAAAAATACTTACATTAAAGAATCAACATAACCATTTTTATTTTCTAAGAAGCTACTCACACAACATTCTTATTTAGGTACGGAACTGTGAGTGTCATTTTAAAAGTGCAGTTCTTCGGCCATTTAAAGTCATTTATCATTTGTTTTATTTGTATCTCTCTGAAGTTCAAGGCATACTATCCTTATACCTCGTTTTATCCTCCTCGTTATTATGATTACAAAAAGGGTAAACAATCTTGATGTGCCTTTTATTTTAAAAACACAATTGAAAAATAAGTCCCAAAAATTATATAACAAATATATGGCATATATTATGATCATTTACATTATTTTGGTTTCATAAGTAAAACTAATTAAAAATAAACAAAATTAATAGCTATAGTCCATAACGTTTTCGGCACTGTATTGTCTATATTAAATGTAATATTTTTCAATGTAACTCTTCTGTAATGACCGTTTGTGCCAAAACAAAGAGAAAAAACGTTATTGTTACTGTTTATAATAGCGTTTGCCAATAAAAAGACACGTCTAGATTGTTTACACTTTTTGTAATGCTAAAAAACAAAGTAAGTATATAGAATTCGGACATAGTTCAATTTTCTAAAGATTTTCCTAAATATGTACAAGTACTTGTAACGGACACTGTTAATTCAGCAAATTACTACATAATGTGGCTTTACGAATACATTAGATGTTACACTTAATTAGAATAAATTCATTCCTAAACGCCGAGCGTGTTCAATTTACTTGACATACTACACTGACGGCACGTCATGTCACTCTGTCAGCGTTACCATTGGCAGCAGGTGAAAATAAAGATAAAGATCAAAAGATAAAGATAGTTTAGTATTCAAGTATGTTAACGGCACCAATCATGGGACATTTAAGAGGAAATTCGGAGTATTTTTGATATCTCATCGACACCTGTAAAATTGCTACCGCTTTACGCTTTAAAAGTTGGATGTCCAATTCGTCCTTTATGTTTTCTGTGTATTTAATGAAAGCTACTGTAATTGGTTTCAACATTATTAACCAATGAAAACTGTGGTTTTTTACTCCAGTCATGGCATGCATGGCGCCATTCATTTTCTAACTAACAAATATCAATGAAAAATTTAACTTAAGCAGCCTCTTTGTCTCTTATTTATGGTAAAATGTTGCCAGCGATTAAAAACTGGTGATAAATACTTGTTTTACAGGATTTGTCTATACCATTCCATTACTGGTGCCTATGTTCTATTATAGGGATGATTACTATAGGCATATTACAATGAGCTTATGAACGTCAAATAAATAGAACCCGAAGTTAGCTCGCAAACCGTCTGAGTAACCTCCTTAAATTCTAGAATTGTAGATCCCGTACGAAAGCCGCATTTCTCGAACGCACACCCACTCAACGAGCAAATAGTACCACTTCCGTTGGTTTCAAATATCCGCACCGCAAAGCTTACAGAAACACAAATTTACGCTTTCAGCTCAAAGCGGCGCCAAAAGTCCACAAACTCTCGCTAATTGTAAGCAGTCATCGTCATTCTTCTAGTTCACCATCCGCACAAGTAAACTTGCCAAGCTTACAAAAACACAAATTAACACTTTCAGCTCAAAGCGGCTTCAAAAGTCCACAAATTCTCACTAATTGTTCGCAGTCAACGTCATTCCTCTAGTTCACCATCCGCACAGGTAAATTTGCCGAGCTGTACTTGGGTGTCCTTAAATTTTGGAGCATTTCAGACTTGATATGCTCCATATGCTGGGCTTATTTATGTAGAAGGTTGTGGGAATTTAAATAGACATGCTAAATAAGCTTAGGTGACGTTTTGTAGAAACGTAAGAACAGAATTGAGGGTGATATTTTTGAAGATAAACTTGACAGAAAGGAAATAGAGGTATTTACTTATAGTTGTAACGATGTAGGCATACAAAAACCATAGCCCAGCATCATTTTCGAATTCTGTTAGAAATAGACCTTTGCCATAGACTCGACATCAATGAAAATTAGGAACTTGTATTGAAATATTAATACTGAATGACCTGTTTTCAGCCCCTTGTTTTTATAGATTATATTATACATACAAACAACAATATACATTACAATAAAGTTATTTTAGACAATCGGTTAGTATAGTAATCACATATTATAACTATGTAGTATATATGACAAACGGAATTAAAACAATAAAATTTTCACGTTAATATCAATTTTTTCAAAATGACTCCATATAAGCAATATATTGATTGGATTTATTTATACTACGTCGGTGGCAAACTCGCATACGGGCCACAGAATTCAAATATTGTAGGGTTTCAAAGCATTTACATACAGAGTAACTGAATTGAGTGCATCTAAGCCAAGCCGTGGAAAACTGCATTCCACTGAAAACTAGGTTACCAACCGAAAACACAAACTAAATTCCAGTGCTGCCAACAAACAGAAACAAACACGTTAAACAATTACCGGCCAGATACAATACTGCCAACTTTACATCGAAAGGTCCTAAGTCCTAACTCACCTTCCTTTTATAAAATCTAAGGTATATAAAGTGACCTATAATATACCTTATTGCAACGGCATAAGATCTTTAAACGATCATTCGAGCGAGTTGATGTTTGCATTCACTTTGCTTACCAAGCACAGATGAACTGAGGACCTACCGTGAAAATATAGAACCGACTCGTTAAAATCTGCCTCTCTGTCACTCTTGCTTATTCGAGCGATAAGGAAGCAGATAACAAAACTTTAATTATCAATTTTCGGGGTAAGCTCTCTAGGTAGTAGAAGGATCAGTAGATCGTGACATCGAGATCTGAAGGTATGCTTTATAATATGTAGGTCACATTTACAGGTTAAGCCGACTTACACACTTAACACAGGGCTAATTGTTGGATACTGTACTGAAAGGCAATCAATGGCAATTTCCTAGAATGGTACCTGCAGCTGAGTAGCAGAAGTCCAAGATCTTTCTAGTAATCAATGTTTGGTGACGATCCCTCACTTTGTTAGTAGCTGCAGCCTGTGCGTCTGCAAAAATTTAGACGTATGCGCGCATCTCTCCTGTTTAACGGGACATTCGCTCTCATGCCGGCTGTACACACTCGTCGAGAGATCCCGAGACAGGCCGAGAGCGAGTATGTTCTGCTCCCTTCTCGCGCTCGCTGATAAGCAGGCACTTGCATTGTATTACACGTGAAAGAGCCCTCTTGAAGCCTACTTACGAGTACAGAATATTACAAATTGTGATTTTTGTGTGACGTTGCTGACGGGTGTGCTCGCACTCGGTCCGTCATTGGAATCGTAACTCAGAGATACGTCGTTCCATAATAGTGAGGTGAGGTCGGTGGTCGGCCATTTGCGCGTTTTCCGACCTCTAACTCTGTTAGAGGCTCTGAGGCACGGACGTGATGTAAACTGAAATAAATGTCATATACTCGTACTAAGAAAAAGTAACCAAAGCCCTCCAGTGCCCCAGGATGGAATCGAACCAGCGTCCTCTGCTATCGCGGCAGATGCTTGAGCCACTCGGCCACCGAGTTCATGGCGGAATTGGTCGAATTTTTCCAAGTATATGCATTACTTACTGAAGATTTTCTGAAAATAATTAAATTTGTTCTAATACTTCTAATAGTACCTACGGACGTGATGGTTCGAGTGAAAAAGAAAAAAAAGACATTTATTCGTAACAATTACAACGCATGTACGAATATGTACACATTCAGTGCCGGATTAACCCTTAAGCAAAATAAGCACTTGCTTAGGGCACCACGTCTAGGGGGGGCACCAAAATCGGAGGAAAAAAAAACGTGCAGGTTGCATCAGCATCGTAGTCGTAGTGGAGTATGTACACAAAACTTCATGATACGTGTGCAAGTACCCATCTAATAACGAAGGGTCATAAAAGTAAGAGAGTGAGGACACTTAAGTACGTCTCCAACGTAGGCCTTCGCTTTGACCTTACGCGGAGGGCCTTGTGGCCAAAAACCAAGCTTTTGGCCAAGCTCATGGCCAAATATCTTACCATGGCCAGCCGATTTTTTCGACGTAGATTACCGATATTGTAGCGAACTCTGCTCTCTTGCACGCCAGATTTGTCAGCTAGGCCGAGTTGCTGCAGAGCCGCGATCCTACGACCTAATTGTCAAAATAAAGGGCCCCGCGAATTCCGAAAACCAAAAGCATCTTATCAAGTCGTGCTTTCGAGTTAAGCCAAAGGCCGAGTAGTAGGAGAACCGTGATATGTTTGTTTTGAAGCCACTCTTTTGCAGTTCGGCGTTAGGTCTTATGCGACGCTAGGCTAGTAGGCCTTATACTTTATGCAAAAGTCGATCTTCTGCCTCATTTTCACTTGCCCATAGATCCAATTCCAAGCTTTCTTCTCTCGCAGCTGGGCCTTCTGCCTTGCTCACACTTCACCACTGGTTGTATTGTATGAACACGCTCCGGACGTTCAGCCATTCCAACTCTGCTTTCTTCCAGCTCGACCTTTGGCCTCATTCACACGCGCCGATTGAACGCTCCGCGTCAGCCTTATAAAAAGCTAAACCTTAGACTTTGCCTTTAAAAACACTGATTTAAACTTTCACGACTTAGGTCAATCAAATTAGATCAAAAAATAGCGTGTTGAGGAACTAATTCCCAGCAAGCTGGAAATCGTTTTAATACTTTCATTTGGTCCTAAATACGTGTAATCCGAGTTTACTCAATCCCAGGTGTGCGTACATTTTTATCTCAAAAATTTCTTCAAGAACGATTTGTTGTTGTTGCTAAGAGATCCTTAGGAGATATTTTTTCCTTGGATTGCCAAACCACTCGATAGGTACACCTCCTGAAGGTACACCTCTTGGGATGGAGCAAACTCGGATTACACGCAATTAGGACCAAAGGGAAGTAGGAAAACGATTTCCAGCTTGCTGAGAATTAATTCCTTAAAACTTGTCAGAGCTAAGCCCCCACTGAAGCTCGGCCTTTGCCCTCACATGAATAAGCTTCGCAGGAAAGCTCTTGAGGTTGCAAAACCCCTGTACAAAGCACGGCCTACGTCCTGCGTCTTCGCTTACACTTGCGTAAGATCGGCCTCCGGCCTTATGCGAAGCACGGTCTTCGAATTTGCTTACACTTGACCATTGTTTATTCCAAAGTCTGCTCTAATTATAATCAAAATACACTGTTAAAAACTATCGGGTTACTCTTGGGCAGGTGAATAAGTCATGTTACGCTACGAGAACCTTGTGAACCAAAGCAGGTTTTAATTTTAATCGCATAGTATAAAGCACACAATGATAGATAGGTAATTTCGGTCATTTCGTTTAGGTCAGCTTTGATAAAGGTGACATTCATCATGGTGACTGCAGCAGTATTACTCGTACCTACTGTTGCAACATTACTGCAACGTTGCAGCACTGTCAATTTTCGTGATAAAATGATATAACGGATTGAAAATTAAATTCTCAACAGTAATGCGGCAATAAAAGTCACTCAATTTACCAAGAAAATTCGATGTAATCTTGATGAGGGGGCACCATGGTCTAGAAATGCTTAGGGCATCAAAATATCTTAATCCGGCACTGTACACATTGTACAGACAACAACAGTAAGAAAAGAACAGATCATTAAATGTGCTTCACGACGTGGACCCGACTCACCGTCTGTAAAGCCAGCGCTGGGCTGTTACCGCGAAAATCGAAGTTCGTCAATTGCGGGCATTTTTCTCTGTCATCCTAATTACATCTTAATGAGAGTAAAAGAGAAAAATCCCCGCAATTTACGAATTTCGATTTTCGCGGTAGGCCCCCTGGTCTTCCGTACGGGCGTTCGGTGAAAAACGCTGCTAATTGTAAAGATGAATGAAAAGGATGATAAAAAGTGTGAATTTGTTTTAATTAAATACATTTTAAGCTCATTTTTTACATGTCTTCAAATTGAAAACTCATAGTGTTTGAAGAAGACAGCTATCTGCTAAAGTAATTCTTAAGTAGTGCTTGTTTACAACAGACGTGATATAAAAAAAAAAAAAATCAAATGATATTCTGGCGCTGTTTACTGTCAACCCGAGCAATAAGATCCTAAAGCACTGGACAGCCGTGCACCTGGACGAAAATGGTAAATATGTATAAATGTATATAACAAAGGATCTGTCTATAGCATCTGCTTCAATTTATGTTTAATTTTATGTTATTGTTTTATTTATTTAATTGTATTGTATGAGTTTTTTAAACTTGAAATAAAGAATTTATTATTATATTTACTTACATGCATGTACCTAACTAAAACTTTGAACTGACTAATACTCGTAACACAGTGGAAATAATTAGGACAGTAGGTAAGTGTGGTCCTTTATCTTGTAGGGACGAAATTAGGTTACTGTATAGTGTCATCCACGATGACGCGCAGATTTGTCAAATCTAACCTTTATAAACATGACATTACGAGTCAAGGCAAGCGTCATCGTAAATGACACGATCTATTGATGTAGAGTAAACTATATAAATGGGTACGATTTTATTGCGTATATTCAAGCTATTGGTAAATATTTAAATTAACTAGTAGTTCGCCCTGAACTGAGAACTCGCGGTTCACCAAAAAGATCTTGCTAATTATTTTAAAATCACAAATTAAAAAACAATATTATATGCAATATATCAAGACCCCTCAAAAATAGCTTTTTGGCCTTCTAGGCTCTTCTAGCTCCATAACCCCTTGATCCAGCCTGATCATAATTTAATGAGTAAAATATAATGTCTTCAACTACACGTTTATCCAATTTTATTTAAATTAGAACTAATTTACTTAAGTTATTGTCCATCAAACTATCCTCTGATAGTTCAGCTTAAAAACATCGAAATGCCGGGACGTGCCCCTAGCCAACCGTGTGCTCCAAGTTGAATCTAAGAGCTTGCTTCGCTTTGCTCGCTCGATCGATAAGGTCTCCAATTTTTAAATCATTAAAAATATTTAGAAATACGTCTTAAATTTAATTTATTCTTCGAGCAACAACTTACTGAATCATAATGCGAATAATACACACGCATGTTGCACATAAAGTCCTTCTCACAAAAAAAAACTTAGAGTACAAAGGCTTATAATTAAAAACGTATGCGGCAAAAATCCCATATCCACCGAGCGTCGATTAAACAACTCATAATATGCAATTAAGTCTAGACTGAAATAGTCTAGAACACCCTACAAGTCTATATATGAAACTACATAGCCTATACGATAAGTAACCTACGGAGCATGGTATCTAACTCGACTTCCACAGTTAAAAATAAACTCTTCATACTATTGCATAAGGTTTAAATTTAAAAGAACAACATAAACGCATGTGAGATAGTAAAAGTTAGTTCTGTTTCATTGATGTGGCGATGAAACGTGCGTATTTTTTGTTTAGAAGATAATTGGACTAAGGATGTATGAAACACACAGGTAGTTAAGACCTTTTGGATTGAATACAAGAGGCAGACATCTATTCAAGCGGTTTGCTTCGGAGCCTTGGAAATGAGACTTGATTATATTTTTCAGGACTAGGTGTTGAGAAATAGACAGGTATTACGGATATAGGAAATAAAATAATTGTATTTCGAGTTTGTAGTTGTATATTTACAAAAATTATAATAGGTATCTGTAGTGTATGTACAAGTTTAGACGGGAAAGTACTTGTCTCAAACAGCATGTCATACACACAACATAGAGGTTCTATACCTGTCTCGGGTATATATAGCGCGCGTAACGAGAGGGTCTGTGGTGACCGTTCTGGTAGAGCAACTCGTGGGAGCGAGGAGTAATATATGAGAGTGGACGCGGCTGTGTATATTAGCGAGCCAGGATGTAAGGAACACTTAATAGCGTATAATACAGTATCTATATTCAAACATTCAAACAAGCTTTGATCTGGGTGCTTAACTGCTGCCGATCGTGTTTATCACCAGAGTTTTTGGTAACCTTTTAGAGCATTGCAACAACTGTACGTACGTGTAAGAAACGTAATACTTTTTCTTTTAAAATATGGCCTCCATCAAATCTATGATAATTTTGCCAATGTCAAGGGTCGTTGTTGAGTAATAACTTTTAAAAGTGCTCGCAGAGCATGACGTTGTTCGGTAGTTGCTTTTAATAAAGAGATAGCTGGACTTTACTAAAACCCACGATGGATTGCCGGGTGTTGATTAAAATATGGTTGAACGCGTTTCAATATTAGTTTTTCATTACACTGCAAACTTCTACGATAGTTTACTACATAATAAGCTATCTATATTAAGTACAATTTAAACAACATTAATAAGCAAAAACAAAAATATATTCTTGAGACGTCATCGCCATCTTGAATCTCAATGGCAACCTTAGAAGCACGATCAAATTGGCAACTGTGCAAGTCATTCACATCGGCGTTCTAATACATACGTATGAATTACTTAAAACAAATAAAAGCGTACAATCAGACCAAAATGTAGATTAAAACATACTCAAAACCATTAAAGAGCATAACTAGACATGGACTTACGATACAGTTTCCTGTTATTCCGCCATACAATCTAGTCCAAACGACCAGTTTACAGCCGTTAAGCGACTCTAATACAGCCATTGCTAACAATGACTTCCTGGAAAAAGCACCATTCTCACTTTCTAAACGTATTTTGCTGGATAATGGCTTTCTAGCAGACGCTATTTTGTTTGGTGCCGTAAATTAATAATAATAGCAGATGTGCATATGGCGCCTTCATTTTATTCCTATTAAGTACGATTGTCTACAAAACTTGACACCCATTTAGATCTCTATTAGTGAAGCCGACAAGACGTATCAGTGATGGCCGAACATTAATTAGAATTGAAAATATTAGAAATTAACCATTACAAATTGAATCGTAAACTGTAACCATCCGTTACGGTTTTCAATTCTAATTAACGTTTAGCCAACACTGAGACGTGTTCTTTAGGGAATGCTCCCGGTACTGAGTTTGTATCACGAGAACCCGGAATTCCCGGTTCCTACCTTAAGATATGTGCAATAAGGTCCTGTATACATATTTTTGGCGCTTTGTCCGTATACAAACCGAGTACCGGAAGCACTGCCTAGTTTTCTTAATATTGAACTTGCCTCCACTTTTTTCACAGCCATATTTTGTGGCAATTTCTTTTACTGCGTGCTCGGGAATATAAAATAGAATTACTTGGAAATAGACGAAACATGATATACCTATAGTAAGAAATATTAATTCATCACGACTATTTTTGCATAAAACATTGAAATGCACCATGGGCAAAGAAAACACAATCAAGGAATAAAGCACTTAAAATAAAGTACTAAGGAGCAACACACATACCCGCGATACAACGCCATAACGTTGCACGACGCCGCAACGTGAGACGACGTCATATCGTGGGTATGTGTGTTGGCCCTTACCCAGTGCACAAAGTAAAACAAGTATTCTTACGTTCATTTCATTCCCAAATATTAAAACTTACCCTGAATATTTCATCACCTACAACCAATTCATCCTCCTACGATCAATTTCATCTTCATTTATCCCTCAGTTCTTCAAATGGGTTTATCAATTTAATCGCATACTTAAAACTATCTTAAGTCTAAGCACACTTTCTAGTACGTGTACGTATGATTGAATCTCGAGCTCCAGTTACGCTGTTTCCCTTATCTATTCGTCCACGCACTTGTATCAATGGAAAACAACACGGAGGCTGATTTCGTATAAGCAATTTGATTCGAGTTTCGTCTCATTTTTCGACCTTAAGTCGTGTTATCATTGAAATGTATTTTTTGATAATGCTTAATAATTCAATATAAATAATAATTTCGTCATCACCAATAAGCGTGAGCGGCTAACGCTGATAGCTCAGGAAAAGATCGTATCAAAATAAAATAAAAACCATACCGAATAGCTGAAACAGAATCAGCCGTGCGGCCTCACCGTCATAAAATTTCCATCACACCCACGCGTGTCAAAGGTTAAAAATGTCCACATAAACTATGGGCAACCAGAGTATGGAGTTTATGCCGGGCGTTTGTCAGAATCACCCTTTGCGGCCGAGATGCGAATCTGAGGTTATTATGGCGATCGATAAACATGTTTTATCATGTTTAAAGCTTGTGTGCCTTTATTAAGATAAATGAATAAATATTCCATACAATAGTGCGGTTTTGTATACCTAAAAGGATCTGAATAAAAAAGTAGAATGACTTACTGAAAGCACCTTTTCATTCGTTATTCTTTTTACCTATATTTTTACTTGTTTCTACTTCCTCTATCACTATCATTGTTAGAACTAGAATACGACCTATGTTTTTAGGGTTCCGTAGCCAAATGGCATAAAACGGAACCCTTATAGTTTCGCCATGTCCGTCTGTCTGTCTGTCTGTCTGTCTGTCTGTCTGTCTGTCTGTCTGTCTGTCTGTCTGTCCGAGGCTTTGCTCCGTGGTCGTTAGTGCTAGAAAGCTGAAATTTGGCATGGATATATAAATCAATAAAACCGACAAAGTCGTACAATAAAATCTAAAAATTTAATTTTTTTTAGGGTACCTCCCCTACACGTAAAGTGGGGGTGAATTTTTTTTTTCGCTTCAACCCTAGAGTGTGGGGTATCGTTGGAAAGGTCTTACAAAACTAAACGTTTCATCCCTTGGTTAACAATTTACTATACTTTAAGCTCTAGTTTAGCTTATTGTGACGGAAGAGTAACTACGGAACCCTACACTGAGCGTGGCCCGACATGCTCTTGGCCGGTTTTTAGAAGTAAGTTTTTTTAGAACAAAGTACGGGGTTGACCGGGCGATGTATTTTACAGACAGCGCCAGCATAGGCTTTACCTGTCAATCTACGAATAGTGTAAAGCCCTTCATGTCCCATAGAACAAAACTAAAGACAGGTAGATTGAATCCTATGTTTGCAAACATCTATGAAAACCATTGACAGTGTCCCTCCCCATTCTGAGCTGATTTCATTATTTTTTCCGATACGACTAACACAATCATAGATTTTGTGTTTTTATTGCATTCTTTCAATAAAATAAAAATATAAAGTATAAAGTAACAGGCGCCAGTATGGTATAGACAAATCCTGTAAAACAAGTATTTACCATTAGTTTTTAATCGCTGGCAACAATTTACCATAAACAAGAACCGAAGAGCTCTTCAGCTGCTTAAGTTTAATTTTTCATTGATATTTGTTAGTATGAAAATGAAAGGCGCCATACATCCCATGACTGGAGGAAAAAAACACAGTTTTAATTGTTTAATAATAATGAAACCAATTGCAATAGCTTTCATTAAATATATAGAAAACAAAAACGACGAATTGGGCATTCAACTTTTAAAATGTGAAGCGGTAGAAATTTTACAGGTCTCGGCGAAATATCAAAAATACTCCAAATTTTCTCTTTAATATCCCATGATTGGTGCCATTAACATATATTTTCGAGACAATTTCACACAGATCGACCGAGCTCCAAACTAGGCGAACATATACATTTTTATACAGATAAATACATACTTATATACATAAATAACAAAAACAAATACAAAACGCAATCGAAACTAAACACGAACTCTCTTCATCTCTCCTCTCGATTCGAAAATAATTTTAAATTGCAACGAAATTGCGTACCAATGAAAAAGCAATTTCCTCGCCGAATAAAACTGAAAGTAGAGGCTTTCATAGTGAGTCGTGTTTAATGTCCCTGAAAGCTATTAAACAGCGTTTACAGGACACTTATATGGCCAATGAATATTTTATATAGCCCCGAGTGGCCTGATTTTATTTCGTTACTTTGACGATGCTGAGAGTAAGTGTAGTTTAAATAAATCCTAAAAGTTTTGGAAACTGAAACCGGTTTACAGCGTTCACAATAAAAAGGAGTTAATAGTCATTGTAGGTATTTTAAATGAAGTGTTTTAAAAGAATTAAACAAGATTTGGCTTAATAAACTCGCATCCAGACTATTTTAGTTAAAAAAATTGGTAATTTCGGTTCGACTTTCAATCAATCAAACTAGGCATATGTAACGTAGGTAAATTAACGTCAATTTGATCTCATTTTATCAGCATTTGCCTGTCGGTCCGATTCATAAGATAAGTTCGATAAGTTCTGGTTTAGATAAGTTCTCATTTTGATATCGTTTATATGTCGTATAATTGACAAAAGCAGCTTGATTCGGAAAACCCATGTCACTTTGACATTAGAAATATCGTAGATAGATCTTACTGGGATCACAGCGGAATCTAAATAAACGTCAGTTTTGACATGTCGTTTAGTTATCGATCTGTTAAAGATCTTTCCAAGATCTTAAAGGTGTCTTAATCATTCTTCGAATCGGGCCGTGTGCATCTCGCGAATGAAATCGACGTAAAAAGAGGTCAAAAATAAATGTAACAAAGTTCGAATGTGGCTCAACGACGATTAAATAAATTTGTCACCCACACTGTTACCTCTACGTACTGTAGATTTTACTTCGTTGACGAGTATAATATGTAGTCTGTACCTTACGAGTAAAGTCTGGATTCGTTCTGCGTCGCCAAGATAAATCTCGACATAATGAGAATTTTAATTATTTTACGCTGAGCGATCCGACTGAACGTCTAGCGGTCTTCACCAAGGAGGAATTTTGGCCGAAGGGTGTCGTTCCGGCGGTTTCGAGGTCGGCTCCCCGATACTGTGCATGCATCACAGTCATAATGTGTTTTGCAGTTTTTAGTTAGTTTCAAGGTATTTTTCTTAGCCACTAGTTGTCTTAAATAAAGATTTTTCATTAATTCATTGCGACAATCTACGTAAAATCATGTTTCTTTTTCCAACCGGCAGCGTACTGGACATTCGCATGACCTTAACTGTGCCAACTTTGTAAAAAAGTGATTTCTCATCATTCTCTCCCCAGACTTCTTGGACTTCAGACGGCACCAAAAATAAATTCGAATCTTGACCTTAAAACGACCACTTTTCTAGTTCTAACTCCGACTTTTCCCGATTTTGCCTGCATAGCTACTGCAGTGCGTTCGCGGCGTTTTATTATTCTTCTTATCATTCTTATGCTGATTGAAAGCGACACCGTGTACAAAAGTATGTACTTATATATAAGTGGTGTATGTATACCATAACTGTGCCCCTAGTGTAAATTTAGTGTATAGCGAAATGTGACGTACGCGTTTGCGTTAAGTCTCATTTTGTATGGGTTTTTGAACAGCGCGCCAAGCGGGACGTTTTGGAAAGTCAAAAATCTCATACAAAATGACACTTAACGCAAACGCGTACGTAACGTTTCGCTGTCGAAAATATTTACACTAGGGGTACTGTTGTCCAACAGTTACAATTCACGGGTAAATTTGTAATAGTTAATGGTCAATTTTAATCATAATCATAATCATCTTTATTTGTAAAACCAATTTATACGTCAACATTAAGGATAAATTTATAACTATTTACATTTTACATATAGGTACATTATTCTAATTAAGATAATTAGATTAACGCTCGGCCAACCCTGGTGTATGGTAGATACATATCATCTGACCATTTCTCCCTCGCATATTTCACAACAACCTGAATATTCAAGTTCATTAGACTTATGAATTTGATATTTACCTTCAGTCTAACCGCCGCGCTGTCTAGTCTGTCATGCACACATGTACAGTCTGTATTACTAATTCAAATAATAGTAGTATAGTCGAGTACCATGGTTTGCAACAAAT
Organism: Cydia pomonella; assembly: GCF_033807575.1. Classification (NCBI taxonomy): domain Eukaryota; kingdom Metazoa; phylum Arthropoda; class Insecta; order Lepidoptera; family Tortricidae; genus Cydia; species Cydia pomonella. Next base: position 3,568,020 of record NC_084711.1, on the reverse strand, counting down.
AAATACTTAATATAGTCTAATAAGTCGAAAAGTAAAGGCTAGGCATTATGAAGAGAAGAAAGTTCAACATTGCCGCATGCAGTTATAGTTTATTTGAAAATGCTACCCTATGAGCTAGCTAGGTTTAGGCTAAGTAGGTGTAAGTTTAACTTCATTCCTAAAATGATATCATAGGCTGCTCAATAAAATTCTTCGTACTTATCGGACTATATTTGTGTTGTACTGGTAAATATGTGTATACATATTCCATTATTATTTTTGGTTACCATTAATGAATTGACAATAAAATTTACAGACGCTGAAAGATGTGTGTAAATTTAGCAAAATTTCTTAACTGTTTTCTTCCATTAAATAAATTAAGAAATTAACAGAATGAAGTGTTCTCAGAACAAATTAAATTATTTCATATGAAAATATTTTAATTTGTGTTTTTTTACAAGTATACATACTACTATCCTCGTAAGGCCCAGGGTCCTACCTATAGGACTTATTCAGTTCGATCAAATTTAAATCATATTCAATTAGGACAGAGTTGCATTTGTTTTATTTCGTGAAATTTTCAAACAAAATAAAATCTACCGTATTCCGTGCACTACAGGTTCAAATTCCAGTGGCAAATTTTGGATTTTTCATTTCTATGGCTGGGCCTTAAGAGGATATAACTACTACTACACACTGTATAAGTTACTAGATTTTTAATACTATTTACTCTATTTTATTTCGGTTTTAGAATGAAGTATACGAATTTAGGATTTTCACTTTGACTGATTTCTCGTTTTTAACGATTAAGTAACACGAAAACGAATTATTTACACTTCAATAACTGACTCATAACAGATAATGATACAAATCACAATCATAAAAGTGTGGTAAGCAACACAATTGGCGTTCTTATCGCTAAAGAGAGCCCTTCAGTTATTAGTTGTTATAATGCAGGATTAAAATCTAATGACTCAAACACTGAAGGAAGTGAACTAATCGATCCCCAAACAGTCAATACATACATTCATCAAAGGCATACCTTCAGAGCCCCACTCCAAAACTAAACAAATGAGTGACGCGTTGCTATTGGCAACAATGTATGGCTCATTTGTTAGGTATTTCATTACCTATGTCTGAAGCAGGCACCGTTTGACAAGGGCCGGACCCAAAGCGTACAATTTTATTCAACAACCAAACGATAGTAAAATCAACTTTAGTGAAAATGCAATAGAGACTAAAGATAATGAAAGACCTAAATTGTTGAATGATTTGGAAAGTTTTGATTTTAATAATGCACATGCAAATTCAAATCATAAAATAAATACAGATAAGGTTGATATTGATAAAATTGAGGAAATATTGTATGTTTAAAACGTATCAGGTAGTGTTAACATTAATATGCGGGTTTGTTTAGATGTGACCTCAATTATTCAGGCGTTTAACGGGAAGTAGGGATTAATGGATGGAGAAGGGTTTATTACGGAATTTAAACCGAATCATTGTTTATTCATAAATTGTTGCGAAAGCTATTCATGTGTGATGACACAATTATCCTTTATTGGATATAGTTTTAGTTTAGTTCTACTACTTGTCCAATTAAGTAAAATAAAATATCTGTTACTAAAACTAAATTTTCGAACTAAATTCTCTGAAGAGACAAAAGAAAATCTTCTGTACGAGTAATCCAATCAGAAACACCTTTCCAGGTACTATCATCCTGTTATCTATCGCCTCCATAATTCAATATGACAAAGACTCAATCTTTCACAGATGGCGCATTTCCTTGTAGCAAATCAGTATATAACGCCGGAGCTAATCACCTGGAAACTATTCTCTATTCAGAAGCTTGAAATTTTACACAAAAAATGGTCCACGGTGTCTCTCGTGCCCACCCGGCCAATTTTCGCAGAACTCTGGAAATCCCACGAAAACCCCCGGACGAATAATGTTCGAATTGATGTCAGATAGGGTGGGAAGCTCTAGTGATTCTGGCGCGTAGGGAAGAGAACGATGTGCTCACTCAACCGTTGTTTCCACGTGATTTGACGTGTCATTGCCATGACTCCGTATGACAGATAAAGTTAAATATCAGGCGAGTTAAATCCAAAGTCGCACGCGAATATTCCGTTCTTCAGATGTTCGTGACGACGCAATAATCGAAATGGCTTACTCGTAATGCGATGGTCGTCGTAAATTTTGGGCTTGTTTATGCCTTTATTTTGACAGGGCTTTTGAGGTCAATGATCGTGGTGGGCTTGTTATTGTCTATTCCTCAGTTACAATTGTACCTATATATTCAATTGCACGTCTAACAATGCAAATAGGTATTCCTAATATTACTCATAAATACTTATTAAAGTAATCATAAGGAGTATTTTAAATAGTTATGTGACACAATACTATTCAGAATATGTATTACCCAAGTAACGAGCCATCCAAGTTTCGATAAAAAAACGTAGCCCAACTTTTTCAATAAAAATATTAAATTACCAAGTCACATCCCAGCAGGATGCCTCGGAATCAAAAATTAATTTTCTCGGCTACAAAATATTTTCCTCAAAAACCGTTGATCGGTTCTTTCAAGATTACTATTTTGTGCGGGATGGATTTCCGCATGTTATTGGCAGTTCAGATTAGACGACGGAACCTACTCAGACTTGCCGGTCTTAGAGGCTTTTGATGTAAAGCTAATTTGGAAACGATATATATAATAAATATTGCGTAAAATTTTGACTTACAAGCAAATTTTATTCAATTTATTTTTAATTGTAAATTAGTTAATAGTCATTACACATTCCAATCTTGAAGATGTATGAACAAGCCTCATAAATGATAAATTTACTTATATACATACCGCAAACAATAAAACGTATATGTTGATTACGTTTTTAGTTTATTTGCTTATAAAATAAACTTGAAACCTGTCAAAGTTACATTTCATACAAAAAACATTCATAATCAAATTACGCTGTTGTTCAACTCTAGAATACAATTGAAATTAACCAATCCCTTAAATCTTGCATCAAAAATAAACACGTCACCACATTATCCTAATCGAAACCTCAGCACATATTTAGTTGATGGGATAAAGAGTATAAATCTGTCATTTTCAGAGTGCTGAATCACGTTAATAAATTTAAGGAAACTGCACACCCTCTTTGACGCATCGACATCGACGCAATGGGGGACGGCTGATAAGGGCCCCTTTGGAAACAGGTGACGATCGATTATTGCAAAAATGTAACAAATATTTTGACAAATTTAAAATTTTACCTATATATGTGTAACGATTGCCATTATGGGGAAATACAAGATGTAATGATATTATTTTATAGAATAGAATAGAATAGAATAGAATCATTTATTGCATGTCACAAACCAGTTGTAAAGGTGGTACATATGATGTGGTTAGTTCAAGTGACGCCCTGTAAGGACATAGCAACATTAATACTACAGATAACTTAAAACTAAACAACTTAACAGCTATAATCAATTTACATAAATAAAAATACTTAAATAAAATACTTTTACAATATCCATTATAAAAGTATTTTAATCATAATTTCCGTTAAAGTAATCTTTCACACTGTAAAAGCACTTACTAATAAGGAAGTATTTTAATTTATTTTGCAATAATTTAGGTTTTTCTAAGTTTTTTAGCGAATTCGGAAGGTGATTAAATAAAATAAGGTAAATTAGGTGATTATAAATAAAAATAAAATAAATAAATACGAGGGCGGGATGATAAGTAACTGGCCTTAGCTATTTAAAAAGTTTGAATTTAAAAATAAACTAGCGTAATTTAAGCTTCGTGTCTCTGGCTATCTGTGTCCGAAATTTAAATTTGATGGCTTAAATATTTTATCGATTTTCTGTTATTTGAAAATATATTGTGACGATTGTTTTCAAAATGGATAAAATTGAACAAAGAGCGGTGATAAAGTTTCTTTACATGAAGGGTATGACGGGGATAGGTATTTATGAAGAGTTAAAGAATGTTTTAGGTGAATGTGCTCTTTCTCACGCCATAGTAAAAAACTGGGTGGCTGAATTTAAACGAGGCCGTACAAGTGTCCAAGATGAAGCCCGCTCTGGACGTCCAAAAAGTGCCACAACTCCGGAAATGGTCTCCAAAGTGCACGATATGGTTTTGGCAGATCGACGATTGAAGTTATCAGAAATAGCTGATACTACAGGGATATCAAAGGAACGGGTACATCATATTCTAAGTGAAGAATTAAATATGAAAAAGTTATCCGCCTGTTGGGTGCCGCGATTGCTTACGCACGATCAAAAAAGAATCCGCGTGCAAAATTCGGAAGAATGTTTGGATCGTTTTCAGAAAAATAAAGCTGATTTTTTGCGTCGATTTGTAACAACAGATGAAACATGGGTTCACCACTACACGCCAGAATCAAAAATTCAATCAAAACAGTGGACTGAATCTGGATGTTCGGGTCCCAAAAAAGCTATGGCTGTAAAGTCGGCTGGAAAAGTTATGGCTTCCGTCTTTTGGGATGCTAGTGGAATTTTGATGATAGACTACCTTCCCAAAGGTAAAACTATTAATGGGGAATACTATGCTAATCTTTTAAATAAGCTTCATCAATGCATTCATCAAAAACGACCAGGCTTAGCAAAAAAAAAATCATCTTCCATCAAGACAACGCTAGGGTTCACACATGTGTTAAAGCCATGGCAAAAATCGGCGAATTAAAGTATGATTTGCTGCCCCATCCACCTTATTCGCCTGATCTGGCACCATCCGAGTTCCACCTGTTCCCGAAGCTTAAAACTTTTTTGGGTGGACAGAAATTTGCCACTAATGATGCCGTCATAGCCGCTGTGGAGGAGTATTTTGCAGGCCTCGAAAAGAATCATTTTATGGAGGGCATCGCAGCTTTAGAGCGAAGATGGAATAAGTGCATAGAGCTAGGTGGAGACTATGTCGAAAAATAAAATTAGTTTTAACACCGAAATTCAAGTATTTTCTACTTAGGCCAGTTACTTATCATCCCACCCTCGTAAATTATAAATATAAATTTAGGTGATTATAAATTTATATGCACATAAAATGAGAGCTAGATGTAACAAGCTTTAATGAGGAGAAAGGCAATTCCAATTTGTTTAAATTTCTCGAACTTATATTTTTTCATTATGATAATTACTTTAATTACAAACCATGTAATTTTAGTGATACTGCAAGCTTTAGTATTTAGAAATAAATCTGTAATATTATTGTTTACGTTTATCGTATTATATTAATGCATGTTTGTTGAACCAAACATTTGTAAAACTTAAAAACTTAACTACGCAATGTATAAATAATAATTAAGAATTTTATGTACCTATTCATAAAATTTTATAGAAAAATGTTTCTCATATAAGTGAAATGTAAATTTCTTTTTGAGAAAATAAAAATATTCTTTAATACGCTTCTATTATCTATTAATGGCGAATAAAGATTGGTATGTTTTCTCACAAATTTGCTTGCTTCATATATGTACAGGCAAGAGTGAGTATCTGGTGTTTAATAAAATAAGGTCTACAGGAATCTAGTTGATCAATATTCACTAGTATTCTGATACATTTTTTTTGTAATATGACAATTGTATCAACATCACAGCTATTTCCCCATAATACGAGACCGTAGGATAACCTAGAATAGGCATATGAATAGTATGCTGTAAGGGCAGTCTCGAAGTCCGTAACTCGTTTAAGGTGTTGAAGCGCGTAGATGAAGGAAGACAACTTTTTTGATAGTTTTTGTATGTGGGATTTCCAAGTCATATTACTGTCTAGACCTAATCCCAACCTGAGGGTCATAAGTAAGAAAACGGACTGCCCCATTCTGGGACACTGGGTTCGAACGCATGCGCAAGTGCCGGGTGTTCCAGGGGGTGGCAGATACTTAAACTAAATTATTATTACTTATTACTTTTTTTGGCCTGTACAATACTATCATACTCGTAGCTTAAGTGTTATGTAATTATTATTAATACTCTATGGATTCTGTCTGAAATAAACATTTTTTTTATTTTTTTTACTTTTTTTTACTCATATCGAGTAAGAGACCTACTGCATAGTTCCTATTATTTATTACGCTTTCCTATTATTTTCTATCGACATTATAATAAAAATAGAACTTATTATTGCTTAATTTGACAATCATAGCTTTGACTATGTTTATTCAATTTATATTCTACCGAATATATACTTCTATAAACAGACAAAACACGGTTTCTAATGTTTCAATTGATATGAGAACAAGTTTCTCTTTCAATTATTTGTGTACAAAAACTTGACTTCAATACAATGCAATGCCCTTCGTGTTAATAATACATTTTCAGTTATAACGTTATCGTAATTACAAATAGCTTGTTCTGCAGTTGCACTGATAAAGATGTAATTTAAAAAAGATACTCGACATCGATATGGATTTTATCAATCTTAATCAAGTATACGAACAAATACTTAGATTTTAAGTACTCTTAACAGAGATACGTAACGCTTGAAATATTCAACTGAAACAAAAGATTTTTTATATAAAAAAACGTTTATAAAACTTATACTCATATGTAACATTAAGCATAAAATGTACTGTGTGGCACTCTGAGATTTTTAAACTAGACGCGTAATTTTTTTACAGGTATAGAATTGACCTAACTGATTTTAACTATGTTATAATAACGTAACATGCATTTACTGAATGACAAATGATACCAGGTAAGTACGTACACATATTATCGGGGATGCACGCTTGCGACCTCATTATTATAAGGCAAAATGAGAAAACGTGCTAATAGAAACCAATACTGGTTAATTAGGTATTACGTAACAAAAGGTGTACAATTTCAACGACTAAATCTATTTGACATTTTTGCTCCAAAATCGTTACCGGGCTCTTAAAATCGAACTTGAACAGATAACTGTGTTTTTGGTGTTTTCGATGAAAATGGTAAAAAGTTTAATATTTTGGCTCAATTTTCTAAGTCTGAAATCATCAATCTAAAACATAACAAACAAATCAAATTAAAATACATTTTAGTGTTGTTAAATTTATTGGTCGATCATAATTATTTGTTAATCATCATTTAAAACAGTAATCCGTCAAAATAACTTACATTATATGTAATACAACATGCGAAACTAAGAGTATAAGATCTTATGGTTTTATTAAAACATCTTCAGAGTTACAGGCAATAACAAACCTGTCAGTATATTTAGGATTAATGTCAAGACATAAGTTAACTATACTATTGGAAAAGTTTAAAAAGATAACTTTTCGGCCAGTTTTATCCAAATCTTGAATCACAGACATGAGGTTTGAAGCCACGGTGGAGTCCATTTTTTTGACATTTGATCCATTTATAACAATTGCTGCATTTCTTACATTTTGAGATGCATGTAATACTTTTTTCCGAACATGGTCAGCCGCACAATATGGCAATTTATCAGGTAAAAGTATTGATAAATATTCTCCTTCTTCGCATAATATTGTAGTTATTTCCACAGATGGTTGTGAAACTGTATATAATAATATCGCAGCGTTAACAACTATTCCAGCAACAATCCCGTATTCTAATCCGATTGATAAAGAAAATGCCATTGTAATAAGTATTAACAATAATTCAATTTTGCTGTTCCTCCATAATCTTCCAAATATATCGAAATCTATCATAGAAAACATTGCTGTTATAATCAAACCAGCCAACGATGCTTTAGGTATAAAATAAAACGTAGACGTCAATAAGCTCAAAGCTAATAATATTAAAAAACCAGTAAAGACACCACCTGCCGGGGTTTGTACTCCTGAAGCATTATTTATAGCTGTTCGTGTAAATGAGCCAGTTATAGGCATGCTTTTAGTAAATGAACCAACTATATTGCACATTCCTAATGCCATCATTTCTTGAGTGGCATCCACTGGTTTGCCTCCTGCAAAAGCCTTTGCAATTGCCACGGATTCCAAAATAGCTACTAAGGGTAACACTAGAGATTGAGGTCCCAGGACTGACATCATGTCACTAAATGTATAAGTTTCGTTACCTACGGTTGTACTGAAAGGAGGAGGTTCTATTTTCGGTAGTCCACTCCCAATATCACCAATAAGAATAAGAGGCTCAGTACCTGTCGATATTTTTAGTAAATATGCTATAATCATACCTATTATAACAACCACAGCATTTCTACCGAGTGAAACAAACCACCGAAGTTGCTTTGTTAAGCCGTCAGTACGGCTGCACCCTTGTCCAATATTCTTCAAAACCAAAAGTATACCGATTGTTGAAAATCCAAGAATCGGATCCCATACTTTCATACTTTTAAAATTGTATACAAAATTGTACACTGACTCTGCAAAGTAATTTCCAGATTTTCCGTCGAGGCCGAATATCGATTTTAATTGGCCTGCAGCTATTTGTAAAGCTGCGGCGGTTGTAAATCCGCTAATGACTGGCATTGATATAAATTCCACCATAAATCCAAGTTGCAGTATCCCCATACCAAGCTCCACCAGTCCAGATACGAAAGCTGCCAGAACAGCGAAGTCTGCTGAATAGCCGGAGACATATTTTGATACCATTGCAGACATGATGGCTGTAGGTCCAACAGTAACATCCTTGCAGCTTCCGAAGAATAAGTAGACAAATCCTCCCATTAATCCTGCATAAAGACCATATTCAGGAGACAGACCAGCTACGACGGCATATGCAATGCCTTGAGGAATAGCTGTCAGTCCTACTGTGATTCCAGCAATTATATCTTGGATCAGTTTCGTCAGATTGTATTCGGGTAGCCATTCCGTTATAGGTAGTCTTTTCTTCACTGTCTTTACACCACACAGATCTTTGGAACATTTCTTCAGTTTTCTACGTACTTGATTTCCATTCTCACTTGTTACAGGCAGAACTGTCATTATTTCGACGAGCTTCACGTGATTTAGCTCGAGTGCTACTGGACAAAGATGTTGAAAGACATATCGACAAGACACTTATCGGTATCGTTGGAATGCTGATCGTGATATTCGTGATCTTGAGAGATAATATTGAGAAAAGGAGATTGACAACGGGATTGATAATTTGAATCTCTCTAATATTATGCAAAAATGGTTAGTTACGTGTCCCCCTGTCTGACTGTAGGTATATTTTCACGGTAAAACTGCTGTAAGATGTGTTGGGGTAACTTCAAAACTGTGGTAATTTTAAAAATTGCAAATATGTACTAAACTAGAATCACTTTATACTGTAGCAACAGTAAACAGTAAGTTGACAGTGTATGAAGGTATTGATATCATTTGACATTCAGAAAACTTAAGCAACTTTAGGATGGGTACCTACACAACTACTTACCATTGTACAGTACATATGGTGCTACTTTCCCCAACCCGTGTGGGAATGAGCACTTTCCGTGCATATGGCGAAACTTTAAAGGACCGTATGTACTGTAAAACGTTGTACGATACACGTGCGCTGCGAATAGGTAATTCGTAACTCGTGTCGATTTAAAACACTCCCTTCGGTGGTGTTTTAATTTAGCACCACTCGTTACGAATTTCATATTTTCTGTACTTGTATCGTAAATAACTATTGTAATGCGCTTCTTAGAGAGAGCGAGGAAATAGCTACAGACTAAAAAAATTGTCGAACGCGGAGTCACGGGTACAGCTAATGTAAAATAAATACCTACAAATAGTAGGACAGTTGGATAGAGCTACACGCACAATAGATACTTATGATATGAGAGATATCGTCTGCTTTGTTGATTTTCCTCCTGATAAGTTAATAAAGCCCTTTACGATGAGACATTATTTATAAAATATTAAGACTAATAATATTTTGATTAAGAATAATATTTTGGTTTTATACACATATTTCATATAAAGTGAACTTTATAATATTATTGTAATATAAAAAAGATACTTTTAAAATGTTTACTGGAGGTAGCTAATCTAAGTTTGTACGCTTACACAAAACTGTACAGGCACTTTATGAATGAAATTAATTCATACTAAGATTATGAATTAATTTCATTCATAAAGTGCATGCACTTTTGCTATCGGCTTCTTCTCAGTTCTAGTAGATATTTATCTGATTATGAACATGATAAACCACCTATCAATGAGAAAAATATCAGCTACCTAACCGTCAAAACTGTCAAGTATCACAACGACTATTACATACATACTTGGGAGTATTTTTCGAGTATGTAAATCATTTTGGCACGTGATCCCTGAAATGACGAAAATATGCATTATCAATGCAATGTAATATGACGTATAAATATTTAAATAAAGAAAAGATAAGCGTAATGTTGCCTTCAGTCACTATGGCTGCAAAGTGCAGCGATGTTTATCATAAAATATCAAGTTACAGAATACTGAAGATTAAATCCTCGATTTTAGTACCTACTCATTAATTGATTTTTTGAATTCTATTACCAAGTTTTAAGATGAAACAGGAGAAACGATAGACGCAGCGTTGCACGCATGAGATTACGGCATGTAGCGAAAATGACAATGTGCTTACCGCTGCGTTTACCGCGGAAAGCAATATACGGTCATTAGATTATCTAATGCGTTTATCACAGCGTGCTTCAACCGCGACCTTTAGTGTCAACACTAGTAGTCTACACTACTTTCGAGCAGTTTGAGTTGGAATAGCCCCTAAATTCCTATAAGTAGGTTCATAGATAGGCTCAAATAGATTTCTCATTGAGATTTGCTTTTGAAACTGTCAAAGATATTTCATACGTATATATTGTTTAACAAAAGGTAAAATTCCTTATGGTCCCCTAATTTCCTTTCCGCAATAAGCTCAGATACTTATGTAGGTTACTGTTTTTGTTGTTTATGTTATCCACTATCAAAGATAAGCCAAAATTTCACAATCACCTGAGACCTTACCCTTCAAGCTAAATCCTTAACAGGCCCTTTTCAAAACCCACTTTTTAATTCCACACGCATGTCGCCATACGTCGTGATGCTATCGACATTTCAGCCGACCGATAGCAGGAATTTATTCCTAGCCCTTACTGAGATAACCGGTAGAAAACTGAGCTTCAGGTCCAAACTAATAAGTATAATAGAGGAACAAACTTATACTGGTTTGTTGAAGACCATGCTATTGATGTGCGACGGGAAATTTACCAGCTTCGAGTCCGGGCTGGCCAGATAAGGGTGTGATGGAGATGCACGTGGCTACGCATATGTTTCTGGCATTACGGAAAACCAAGTTGCATGTGCTGATAAACCATTGGAAATTAACCTCTAAAAAGATGGACATAGAGTATCCGCCGATTAGCTTCTATTGTTGGTTTTGGTCTTGGTACAGTTCTGTCTGCGGCTTTGTACTTGTAAAGAAAATTCTAGTGCTATTGTTATAGAGTTGTAAATAGAATGGAGTGGTGCTAGGGCTTGTTTTGATACTTTTTGTTAGGTTTATGCTATATTCGCAAATTAGCTTTTTGCTTCAGCTTAACTAATTGAAAAATCTTTAGCGCCCCGTGGAGACAGTTTACATTAAAAGTCAGTTTAGCAAACTTCGGGGGTCTGATATTGTTAGGTTATTTGTAATTACGACTGGCTAGTTTCATAAACTTTGTGTTGGAGTTTTGTAAAGTTCGTTTTGAAGCTGTACACATTAGGAAAATATCCATAGACGAGACTAGATGGACGAATAATTAGTCACTAAGATGATTTAAGATAACGAAAAATGTGAATGTGGACGTTTTCAATAGTAAAATTTCAACTGTAAGGTGTAATCTAATTTGACGACCGGTTTGGTCTAGTGGGTAATGACCCTGCCTACGAAGCTGATGGTTCCGGGCTCAAATCCTGGTAAGGGCATTTATTCGTGTGATGAGCATTGATATTTGTTCCTGAGTCATGGGTGTTTTCTATGTATTTAAGTATTTATACATATTTATATATAAGTACCCTTGTACCAGTATCGTTGTCTAAGTACCCTCAATACAAGCCTTATTGAGCTTACTGTGGGACTTAGTCAATTTGTGTAATAATGTCCTATAATAATATTTAATATTATTATATTTATTACTAAGTGTGAACATTCATATGTTATTTTGCCAGTACCGGTAGACCTGTAATTGGCTCTTTGTTATTTATGTATACATACTACTATTATGTTATTCTTATATAGCTGTTGGTTCTCCATGCATTAAATAAATAAATAACTAAACATGAATCATTTGGTAAGAAAGTTAAGAACCTGAACAATTGATCATCCTTTGGGCCGTAGTCATCGGACACCAAACGAGTCGTGAAAGAAATTTCTCACAAACTTGTGTGGGTGTCCGGCGACCTTCGTGCGGGGGAATATTTCGCTCAGCGGCTAAGTCTGGCAAACCAACGGGGAAATGCAGCAAGCGTTCTGGGGACGATGCCCCAGGCAACTCTATTAGGTTTAACAGACGAAAATTGCTAATGTGTATATTTTGTATATTTTAAAGGTAGTTTAACTTGTTCTTTAAAAAAATGATCATCCTTAAACGATGGCTATTGAATAATAAACGGATTTGGACTACAAATTAAAAAAAAAAATTTTAACTTAAAATTTAGGTATAAAACTTAAAAAATAAGTTAGTCCTGATAGTGCTATATAAATGTGATCACCATCGATTATGTCGTTGATGTTTCCTGATCAGCGATTAAATTTCACCGTGTACCTAATAGTTGTCGTAGTATTATAGTTGGTAGTGACCCTGCCTATGAAGCCGATGGTCCCGGGTTCGAATTTGTTTGTGAAATGAACACCGATATTTGTTCCTGAGTCATGGATGTTTTTTTAAGTATATAAGTATGTATTTATCTATAAGTATACGTATGTAAATCGTTTCCTAGTACCCATAGCGCAACCTTTGCTTAGTTTGGGGCTAGGTCGATATGTGTAGAATTTTCCCCAAAAAATAAAAAAAATAGTTTAAAATATTTCTTCCCCCTGCACCAAAGTTGCCAAACCATAAATTAATTAACATTAAATATAAAGTTATCTTTTTATAAACTCGGAAGCACTTAAAAAGTAAAACACCATTAATTACTTCCACGTCATTAACTTTAAATCCGATTTTAAGCAACTATTTCCTTTTTAATACGATTAAAGCCCTAGTCAATAGCTTCATAATCATTAGGGGAGTGATGATCAATCATCGTATGATGATAACAATGACTTTCATCAGTAGGGAGGATTTAAAACTTAATGAAAACGTGAGAATTAATATATTTTCAAGCAAAGTTTTCTCAAGGGACTGAATAGAGTGGAGTTCTTAAATAAGTGTACAGATTTCCACAGAGTTGGCAACGCGCACGTGAGACCTCTAGAGTTGTAAGCGTTGGCTATAGTTACCTCGCTTGTCGAAGTGATAACATCCATTTTACGACGTTAAGCGATAAATATAATTGATTTTTAGGGTCCGTACCCAAAGGGTAAAACGGGACTCTATTACTAAGACTCCGCTGTCCGTCTGTCACCAGGCTGTATCTCAAGAACCGTGATAGTTAGACAGTTAAAACACAGATGATGAATTTCTGTTACCGCTAGCAACATTTTTAAAAACAGAATAATATATTTTTTTAACGGGGCTCCCATACAACAAACGTGATTTTTTTGTCGTTTTTATAGATAATGGTACGGAACCCTTCTTGCGCGAGTTCTACTCGCTATACGCCGGATTTACATTTAAAGTGCTTTACTAGTACCGATTACATAGGTACACAAACACATACATAAATTTACTGTCTCTAAAAAAAGAAATAAAAAATATCCTATTTGCTAAATAGCAGTAAAACCAACTAAATTAAATGTAAAAAAATAATTCTTATCATTTTCCCTTTGAACTCTTCAAATACAGTGTGCAATAAAGCGATCATCATCTCATGTTATTTGGATGTCGTGCGTCTCGCTCGGGCCAATACGTGTACGGACAAGTACGAGCGAAATGCACGATAACTGGATGACATCAGTTAGATATCATTCTGATATCAGTGTATCTAACAGGAAAATACATTTTCCTTTATGTAGATTATCTTAAAAACCTACAAGACAAAGAAAATAAAAATATTGATTGGGATGTTTGGCAAGAAAATTTTTTTATCCTCGATATCTATGTGATAAGCTATATCAAATGTTTTTAACCTAAAAATATTACATCATATTATGACCCTTTTATAACTATATAAATATACAGTTAACTGTATTTGGATCAGCTGACAGTCGGAACGGGACATAGGTCTTGATATACGGTTAGTTTGTTATAATTAATTTAGTTTTTAGGTTTATTTCTACTTTTAATTTTATATTAGAATGCATTTTGGACCTATGTTTATAAATAAAAACAAAATAGAGCAAAAAAAAATTGAATTGTATAATCAGAAATAAATAAAGTATGGTAATTGACATCAAAATGTTAAGTTCTAGGAAATAGTTACTAATCGATAACTTTGCGAGTGTATCCCATAAATAAATGATGAAGATTATCAGCGTATACAAATATGAATCCATTTTAACCCTTCCCTGCTTCAGGGGTACCAAAGACCCCAAAACTTGTCTGATATATAGCAGAATTAATACCCACTTAGAATTAAGCCTCCAGAATCCATTGTCGCAAAATGTTCCAAGTTCCAGACAATTGAGTGACAAATACTAAGAGATTTAAGTTTTGAGTTGAGGTCTAAATTTAATTATTGTTGGGAATCAAGCACAAATATATTTGGAACAGTAAGTTGTTGTTAAGTTTAGGAGAGAATGTTAAGAATAGAATTAATTTAATTTGTAGTTCTGTTGTCATGTTAGAAGTTTCTTACCTTATTATGTAACTGTAATTACAATTTTTGTATTGTCCGTTTGCTTACCTGAAAAAAAAATGCAAAATTAGGATTTCATGTAAAATTTACGTTTAAGACGTTAGTTTTGATTAAAAATACAAGCTTTAGGAATATTCCAACAGACAAGGTTCTTCCATGAAATAAACTATTCAAAACTAAGCCAGTTTTTTAATGCCGCATAATGATAATATATTCTCCTTAAGCAGCAATTTGAAAGACTAGAAAAACATTCCTCATCATAGCGTGTATCTCTTTTTCTTACTGCTATTGTTATTATTATCGCCAAATTCTATACCAAACCACGAAATAAACAACCACCAAATATTCCAATTCTTCACGCTCCTTTGTACCAATAACGTTTCAATAAATTAGCAACAACACAAACACAAACCCCAAACAAGACCATACCTCATCTTCGACTCATCGGGCCGTCGGCGGCAGGCGATTAATTCACGGGCCGAATTAATACCGTACGGTAAACGGAACGCGGCGGGTCGGAACAGTCGGAACCCCCGGCGGCGGGAGGGTTAACGCCTCGATTGCTTTGTATGGGTAATAAATGTTTTATTAGTAAGCTTGTGATTAAGATGAGAGAATGCGTAGGTGTTTCTGCGAATTAAATTTTGAAAAGAAAAAAAAAGAGTTTTTTTGGGAGTACACATATTTATATATGTACGCCCGTGTTCATAAACCAAATAATTGCAGATAAAAATCTAAGAAAACACTTTAAGTGTAGATACTTGGCAATGTTTTTAAATCTCCTGGCTTTCTTAATCTGCATTTCCACCGTAAAAATAACATATTCATCCGATTGCGAAAACCGAACCGTTGCCAAGTTTCGAACAACGAAATGAAAAGCCGGGACAAATCTCCGGGACGTCCATACAGACGTTACAAGGTCCGTATTCAGACTTAAAAATAGTATAACAACTTGATATTAGCAACTGTGTATCACACTTATGTCAGTCAGTGAAATATTGGCAGCCAGCACTGGCTTAGTCTTAACCTAGCTTTACACCTATAATTTGGTAAGAGACGCGAATACGATTGATATCATATTGGGCAACTGTTGTTATATTATTTTTGACATCCGAATACGCTTCACGCTCTTGAAATGTGTTGGAATGGTACCAATACGCTGGAGGTCAGTTTTACTCAAGGGTATATACTATTGCACAGAAGAAAAAAGAACTAAGACACACGAAAATTGTGTTTTGATGTCCTTTTTTGAACGAATAAACGATAGGTGAACGTTCTTTTGGTTAAAGTGCTATTGAAGGAGTTTGTTATTAGACCAGAAGATGGGGTTAGTGTTTAGACACGTTAACGTCTCATCAAACCTTAAGCATATGAAGTTACTAATATAACAAAAGTTTCAGTGCAGAAGTTATATGTATAGATGAGTTTTGCTCCTTCATTATACTTATGGTTAGGGCCTGTTTCATAATGTCCAAGTAAAGTCCTGAATAAGCTACTTGCCAGTTATCTGACGAATAAAGTCATCGTTGGCATTTCACAATCTTCAAATAAGCTTAACTGATAGATAAAGTGCAAAATTTTGCGAATTTATTTTGTGAATTTTATTCTTAATTAGCTATCCTTCATTCAGACTTTGTGAAACAGATCTTTAATATTGCATTATAGGTAAAGTATATTTTTTGGGATGAACTTATGTTGCTAAAACTTTCCCTATGTTTTCTATACCTATGTCGTGTCTAATTACTGCAAGTCCATGTACAATTAATGTTAAGTGTAAGGCCTGAGTGGACGCTCGAAGCGGAGCGTTCGGCGGGGCGTGCAGCGTGGCGTCGGGCTCACAAGTGATGTGAGCAGCGTGCACTGCGGCCGCTGCTATACGTTTGCATTTGTTTAACATATACGCCGCACGCCCCGGCTCGCTGCACGCTCAACTCGAGCGTGGGCTTATACGAAGCAATTAGAATCTTTTGCCTTCTTAGTAAATAATTATTTACTATCCGTTGCTTTCCTAGTTCAGCCTAGTAAATACACACTTATAAATACACTCACGATACAGAAAATAATGTTCATAATATAATCGTGATAATAATAAAGTAGTAATAATGGTCAAGAAATGAAAGAAAGTCACGTTATTTGTATTTTTATCATTTCCATGCATATATACCAAGAACAGTCCGCAATGCTCATTTATTTATTGACATGGACCCAATCCAATTTCTTTAAAAATAATATGGCGTACTCAAAACTAACGACATACAAGCACCGTTAAAACTAATATATAGCGAACGCAACGACTATAATAGTAGCCTTGACTTTGCCAAAAATCAGCGTCTAGACACTCTGGGCAGACCACTCATGTGTTGAATATTTAAATTATGTAAATAATATAGAAGAGGACTAGATTTATTACGGTTTCTTTGTAAGATAAGTAGACATTTTTAAAGATGCATTTGAGCGTGCTTGTCATTGAAATGGTCTTTGCTATTTGTTATACAACTTGGAAAAGTCTTGGCATTTGGATATTAAGAAACACCCCTCATGCTCAAGAAGAAATTAAGAACAAGTGTACCTAAACGAAATTTTGCGTATAAATGTGACGTTGTCTATGAAAAGGGACCTTATTGTCGATGGCGCTTCCGCCGTTATAAACGATGCTCCGATACAAATACAACGCTGCACGACGCAGTGCGGCGTAAGCGCCATCGACAATAAGGTCCCTTTTCATAAATAATGCCACAAAAAAAACGTACCTATACCAATTCATATTTCTCATTTCATCAACGAACTGATCAAAGTTAAACATTTTGGCTGTATTTGTCATCTTATAGGGAATCGTAAACTTTTCAAATCATTAAAAACTGACCCTTAACTATACTGTTAATTTTTAGAGTTCCGTACCCAAAGGGTAAAACGGGACCCTATTTCTAAGACTCCGCAGTCCGCCTATCTGTCTGTCCGTCTGTCACCAGGCTGTATCTCATGAACCGTGATAGTTGAAATTTTCACAGATGATATACTTCTATTGCCGCTATAACAAAAAATACTAAAAAGTACGGAAGCCTCGGTGTGCGAGTCTGACTCGGCCTTGTCCGGTTTTTTAGAATCCATAATGTTTTGCTATTTGAAACTATGATAGACTTAACTTAGACCGATTATTTTAGCTGTGGTTATAAAGAAATCTGCAATAATACTTTAAAAATATGCCAAAAAATAGTTGCATTCCTGTTGCCAGGGAGGTTTTGGGCTTATACTGAGCAATTTTTACTATAGAACCAACCCCGAAAACGCGAAAAAAATTTGTGGCTGTTTCATACCACGTTTAGCTGGTCCATTTACTATGGGAGGGTAATTTTTTTTTTGCGATTTCGGGGTTGGTCCCATAGTAAAAGTTGCTCAGTATAATACCAAAACTTCGCTGGCAACGTAAACGCAGATATTTTTCAGCCACCTTGTATATGAAGTTAACTTATTGAATGTTATAGAAATGTCTAAAATAATCCTCAATTGATAAAGAGAAGAAAAAATAAATAAAGAGCTTGTAGGCCTGGTAAAAAACGAGGAAAAACAGAAATTTTTCCTGTCAGTAGACAACCGATGATAACCGATAGCTCCGTTGACTTCAAGATGGGAATTTATCTTTTATCTTCAACGGCATATCTACGTGCTTTCAATAAGCAGCACTATTTTTGATTATTTCCTTAAAGATAAGAAATGTAGAAAGTAGATTTGAGTACCCATTTAAGTTTACTAACGATTAACGATGTCCAATAATCTAATTTTTTTATGTATTTCTACAAGTAAATCGACCTAGCCTCGATCCTAGCTTGTGCTATGGGTACTAGGCGACGATAGACATGTATAAGTATTTTACTAAATCCATACTTAGATAAACCAAATAAATGAAAATATATAACATCCATAAATCAGAAACATGATGAACATTCGTGATGAACACACAAATAAATGCCCTTACCAGGATTCAAACCCGGAACGTCCTACTTCGTAGACAGTATCACTACCGACTTGGTTAGAAAGGTAATTGGGTACTTGACACATGTTGAATATTATAAAAAAAATTAGCTAATTGGATAGAAAACGAGCCATTCATTATAAAAAAGTGTAATTTAAAAATTAATAGGTATTGAGATTGTAAAAAATACAAGGCTTCAAAAAAAAATTTAACTTTCAAAAACTGAAAAGAAACCATTCGATTCCTTACATTTTATTGAAAAATAAATTCTATTACAACTATTCTATTCTAGTATTTTTGGCACTTTTGGTCCGGGTGAAAATCAGAGTGGGGGGTAGGTTTCTATTTGTTTATTGCTTTTTGTTATATAGATGCTAGGTAGGCCGTTGACGAAACTTGTTGTGGATATATATTTTGTATTAAGTGACTTATTCTTCAATGTAGTGCGAAAATAAATGAAGACAAAATTAAAGTATAGTATATAATATAACTCGTCAAAGTTCTAGCTTCTACCAAGAATGGTTATAAAATTAAAATCTCTTATTAAATAGATGAATGAGTATGAATATTACAACTTACATACACATAAACGCATTATTTCAGGGTCAAAATAGCAATTTCTACGAGTATGATCTTCCATACATTTAGGACAGATTAATGTAATGTGACGTCACATTACAATATCATTTTGTTAGAGGCGTTTCAATCGTCGAATGCGAGCGTCAGACTTTAACTCTCATTTCTGACCTTTGTGTTGCTTAAGTGCCATGAGTCCTATATAGACATTTGATCATCAGGAAAATCAAGATCGATTGACATCATTTACAAAAAACTGTCAAGTAGCCAATTAATTATTTTTCTGCCATTAATAAATACAACGAACGAACGTTTTACAAACTCAGTTCAATTCGAGCTATCGAAAGAAATTAGTCACCCATAAGTCCTGGCGCTATCTGAGCTTGACATATTAGTCTCCTTTCCAAAATGACAAACAATGCAGTTTCTCGGGCTGTCATCTATCAAAACTACAAACGCGTTCAAATCGTCGTTATCTTACGTCCCTGGGGCGGGTATTTTTATCTGCGACCGACAAGGGGGTGATTTGTGGCCTGTGGTAACAATACACTTATTAGTGCACGCGTGCGGTAAACGCTATACTTGTGTCAAAAAAAATCGAAAATTGGAGACGTATTTTTGTAGTTTGTGACTAAATTCGTAGACTCGAGTGGTTTGTGGAGGAAATTGTTTGGCAAGACAACTAGACCTTCAATCTCAAGTAGTTCAGATATTTTTTTATCAATTAACAAATAATGAATACAATCAGGCGTTACTTTGCGGAATACCATACTAATTAAAACAACAAATATTACTTTGCTAATCCGCGAAAAAATAACGTGCTAGTCAATCAGTGCTAACCCGTTATACTTACTTGCGTATTTTTACATGCAATTAATGTTGCCACCCTCCCACTGCAAAAAAAAAAAAATTCCAGCTCCAGCTAGGTTTCAAATTCAAATATGAAAACAGCATAGCACAGCATAGCACATTAACTTAATCAGTTCGGCCGTTAAGACAGAGAGAGGGGCATGTAGTACCGACCTAACGGATTTATAAAACACTGTTATTTGAAAAGTTATGTCAAGAAATTCCTTCTTCCCTATACTATAATTATAAATATCAAAGTATCTCTGTCTGTCTGTTACCTATTCACGACTTTAAACCACTTAACCGATTTAAACGATATTTGGTATGGAGATAGTTTGGGTCCCAGGAACGACATACTTATGTTAGTTTTAAACACTAAAATCATCACATCAGATGAAGTCCCGGGCAGGAATTAGTTTTCAATATTTAAAAAAACGCAATTCAAAAAATATCTTTTCGCATAAAGCTTCCAGAAGCATTCGATACACATATCATAGCTGTACCTACTCGTAATATGCCAAACACACTGTCATTTTGACGTTAGAAGTATCGTAAATAGATCGTATTGGGAACACAGCGAAATCGAAATAAATGTCAATTTTGACATCTCGTTTAGTTAACGATCTTTTAAAGATCTTTCCAAGATCTTAAACGTGTCTTAATCATTCTTCGAATTGGACCGATAGTTTGGTTCCCAGGAACGACATACTTATGTTAGTTTTAAACACTAAAATCATCACATCAGATGAAGTCCCGGGCAGGAATTAGTTTTCAATATTTAAAGAAACGCAATTCAAAAAATATCTTTTCGCATAAAGCTTCCAGAAGCATTCGATACACATATCATGGCTGTACCTACTCGTAATATGCCAAACACACTGTCATTTTGACGTTAGAAGTATCGTAAATAGATCGTATTGGGAACACAGCGAAATCGAAATAAATGTCAATTTTGACATCTCGTTTAGTTAACGATCTTTTAAAGATCTTTCCAAGATCTTAAACGTGTCTTAATCATTCTTCGAATTGGACCGATAGTTTGGTTCCCAGGAACGACATACTTATGTTAGTTTTAAACACTAAAATCATCACATCAGATGAAGTCCCGGGCAGGAATTAGTTTTCAATATTTAAAGAAACGCAATTGAAAAAATATCTTTTCGCATAAAGCTTCCAGAAGCATTCGATACACATATCATGGCTGTACCTACTCGTAATATGCCAAACACACTACAACACTCATCGAGTCAAGAGCGTAAATATCAAAGCAACACTTTGTGCAAACACGACAAACCGAAATTATTGATTATTGCATACAAACACGTTAACAAGGGACAAAGACGACCGGCGCCGGGCGGCGGGCTTGTATCGATGGAGTGTCAATCAACGGTGGAGGCGAGAAGAGAGGGATATGGCAATTTTGTGTATTTATATAGTTATTATTTTAAGTGTTTTGCTTACGGATCGATTCGAAGAATGATTAAGACGCGTTTAAGATCTTGGAAAGATCTTTAAAAGATCGATAACTAAACGACATGTCAAAATTGACGTTTATTTCTATGGAAGGTAGAGTTAAGGAACGCAATCTCCATAGGCAGAATTTATGCAAAAGTGTCCAGTGGTCAGCTATAAATAATAGTTCCAAATCTCTCCAGAGTAGCGCTAGAGTAGCTAAGAACCTAGGCGTTATTGACGGAGTGAAGTGCGCTGTCTATGATTTGATTTTCTTTTCAAGTACTCTAGGTATTGTAGCGCCACCTATTTAAGGTTTTTTGATGACACTTTTTGGTATATGGAGATTCTATTCCTTATCTCCACCTTCCGTATTTATTTCGATTCCGCTGTGATCCCAATAAGATCTATCTACGATATTTCTAACGTCACATTGGTTGCCCGAATCGAGCTGCTTCTGTCAATTATACGATATCTAAATGAGAACTTATTTAAACCAGAACTTATCGTTATTGTATTTAGTACGGAAAAGTTAATAAGTAGATTTGATACCTTAAGGCAATCTATATTAGTTACAGTAAAATTAACGATTATATAGTACCACTACCACGATCTTGTTCCTATAAATTTTATACCGAATCGCAGAAATATCAATTATGTGAGAATTCAAGAGTACCTTTATATATTATAAGTTACAAGTTACAAAGGTTTGAATTTGAATTTTTTGAAATTGAAATATCTAGGTAATATTACCCATATACTCCCAGCTTCTTTCATATTAGATTTTCTCTCCACCCATTAAAAGTTGTTAAAAACTATATAAAGACCTTAACCACTATCATCAAAGCAAGCAATCACCCATCTAAATTCTAATACGTTTACACTCATCTAATATTCATTAGAGTACGTGAGGCCGATTATGCTAAAACAATTGAATATAGTTTTGGTCTTATTTTGACACGACCTTGATACGCGAGCGCTGGTGCACAAATCTGCGTGAGCTGCTGGTGTACGAGTTACAGCGTTGTAGCAGGAGTAAAGCTAAAGCAGAGACGCTTGCGTTGGCAGGGGCATGTGCATCGAATGCAACCTTCTCGTTTGCCGCGGCGTGTTTTGCTTGGCGCCATAGCTGATGCCAAGAGAAGCATCGGTCGGCTAATGCTACTGATATAAGCATTGCGCCAAGCGAGACATGCACGCCTATAACATCCCGGTTCACAAATGGGAAGAGCTTCCCGAGGACAGAGTCAAGTGGCGCAAACTGGTATTCGACGGACGTAAAATTCATAACGACGCTTGGTTTAAGACACTCGCAAGTAAGCGAGCCAAGCGTCATCAGCCTGACACCTGCTCGCCACGGGCAAATTACAACTGCCTGGCTTGTGGTCGTGTTTGCCGCTCCCGTATTGGCTTACACAGCCATGAAAAACGTTGTCGCCCTACCTGACACTGCTTGTATAGTCTGTAATAGACTCGAAGGCAAATGATGAGCAGGAGTGTATCATAAGACATCTCACTCGCATTCATTTGGTGCGAGTGAGATGTCTGATCACAACCTAGAGCCGCAAATAAGATGAAAACAGCGACGGAATACGGTCTTATGACCATACACCGTGCTTGAGGAGGCATTTTGCGGGCATGACAGTTAGTAACGTTTGCCAATAAATAAATAAATTTTCCAGGTAATTTTTATATGTAGGAGCTGTCACGTATGTAAATTTATGTATTTTTTTGAAGTTTAGCATATTCATTTAACATGAATGTAACTTTTAGGAAATAAAAATACGGTAAAAAATATCTCCTATTTTTATGAAACCTAGCCATATAGATTTTTAGGAACTGTTATAGGAATCATCATTCGACATATTAAAATCATACGTCATTATGATTAAATACCAGGTTACAAATACTATGTAGAAAAAATATCTTATTCCGACAACTCGAAATATATTGATTTATTTGCAAAACTTACTAACTGACGTGCCCACAAAATGCCTCCTCGAGTGCCGTGTATGCTTATGTCTGACACTTATCTGAAATCAGCTTTGAATATTGCCCAATACTTATAGTTAGTTCGCGATAAGAATGCAGTAAAAACATCATTTTCCGCCGGCCCAGCGATGCTCGTAACCAATCAAATCGTTCCTAATTAGAAAGTATGCCTGCAGCTGGTCACTGTGAACTTGACTTTCTAATTAGGAACGATTTGATTGGTTACGGATGTGGCTAGGCCGGCGGATAGTGATGATTTTACTGCATTCTTAATGCGAATGAACTATAGACCATTTCCCGCTATCAAAAAAATTTGTGATTGGTCAATAAGGCTTTTGATTGGCTGAAATGAAATTCTATGTATTTGTCGATCCTTTTGCCCGACATTACAATGTTAAACGTTGTCAACATGCGCTTAAAGTCGCTCGCGGCACCATTTCCGTGAGGTCAATGTTGAAGTCTATTCATACTTCAGTAGTTATTCTAGTTGGTTGGATGAAAACCATATCAAATTGTTATAACAGAATCAGCATCGGTTTCGGGCGTCAGACCGGCGCCGCGGGTAAAAGTTACCCTGACATTTGAAGGCCTTTGTTTTTGTCGTTAGTGTGGCGTGGCGAATACAAGGGAACAATGTTGACAGGTCACCAAATCGGAACGGGAGACGGTATATGTTGAGGTGATATCTCCACATCATAGATTCATTAAAGTTTGACGTTTAACACTTGCTCTGTCTAGGCTGTCAACTTATCTTGGTCTGACTCTACCTACGCATCCTCGCACAGCTTTGGTGGAAACGCAGCCTAAAGCTAGAGTTTTGTCAAGACAAGACTAACAATAACTTGTTCTAAACGAATTTTAAACCACCATTACAAGTTTTACTGGCTATTGTCCATATTGAGACACTTTCACGAACTTGTTAGAACGCCCCCGTGATCTATTGCTAAAGCGAAATGAAAATAAAAGTTCGCTAAACTTGCCTAGAAATTGTTCGGTGTTTTTGTCGTTTAATAGGTTCTTTGACCGTCTGCCCTGGATGCGTAAGTACCTACATTTATACGGGATATGTATCTGAACAGTTATATATATTTCAAGCCTATTACGAATCCACATATAGATAATAACTATCTACTCTCCTTCTTCGTCGGTATGATTCTAATAAATTCTCTAAGTTCATCAGGCGGGCCGTACGCTTGTTTGCCACCGACGTAGTATAAAAAAAAGTTTAAATAATCTTAACTCACATGGCTACTTAACCGTATCAAATTAAAAAGAAGTAATATTACTTTAATGTCTACTGTCAAATATTTTAAAGTGTATCCTTAAAGTGTCCGTCTGTGTAACTGTACACATAGCCAATTATATACCTACTCGAAAAATCTTAACCCTTTTCCAGGCAATTCCTAGCTGAACAATTTTTCAAATCTCGAATTTTTGAAGCTATGTTTTTGTCGCGCTGCGGTGGGCGGGAGCGCGTGCGTGCAATAAAGACAACTGCAGCTCGGACTAAAATTCCCACGCAAAAAACTCAAAAATCGAGGTTTCGCTCTCGACTGTTTCCTCCAAAATGCAACCAATCATTATGAAATTTTGGAAATTGCAAGAGGAAGAAATAATCTATGCCGCTATGTTTTGATTTTTTTTATATTTGATGTCATGTTTGTATACTGCGCCTTTTTTTGCAGCCAATTTAATTGAGCCGTTGTTGCGATTTTCGAGCTGCTATATGTTTCTTCATAATAAAATAATCCAAAAAAGCAAAACAAACCGGCACAGATATTGATGATATTGATCTTATTTGAAAAAATCATTTCTTTAGGTTAAAAATCCAGGGAGCAAACAGTCGAGACAGTTTGTACGGAAAAATCGCAACTAGGAATTCCTCTTGACGTTAGATCGGTGGCCCAGAACTGCAAGATAAAATTTCACCAGAGGCATTTACTTATCTATTTTTCCTACATTTCAAAATTTCTAACTTCTTTCTGAATAAATAAAAATGACTTGTTGGTTTCTGTACTCTTGTTAATTTTAATCTATTTAGTCCGTTAGGCTGCCCCAGCAGGGACGTTCCGTATGTAAATGCACCGGAAGCCAGGCGCCGGAAGTCCCGAATGCGAATTACCCCGCGCTTTTGTCACCCCTGAAAGCTTTATGATATAGGGATGCGACAGCGAAGAGGTCTGACTTAGAATTTGTGCTTTGCGATATTTCAAAAACAGTGGCATCGACATTATCTATTTAAATTATATTTTATTACACGATATAAAATTGTACAAATGGCTGACTTAATGCCTTCCGGCATTCTCTACCAATCAACCATTGGGCCAAACAGAAACATACAGTTGGTGCAGGATTGTACACAACGAGAGAGAATATGAAACACAAATCAAGCTATTCTAAACAATATGACAATATTGTATTTATACACTTACACATAAAAATAAAAGCAATATATACCTAGATATATACAAAACATACATACATATATGTAAATAAATATATTATGTATACAAGTAACATGCGGATCATTTTAAACCTACGAACCCACAGCAGACGTAAACGTTCAAGGAACTTAGTACCTGGGCGACCGAGCTTAGCTCGGTTATAACTATTTATTGTAATATGGTGGTGTATAGGTGATAATCTTAACTACATTTTTTTACTAAATTAAACTTGTCTAAAACAATAAAAATTAAAATATTATATATAAGCTTGAACATATATAAAAAAAAAGTTAGTCACCGGGCGGGATTCGAACCCGTACCACTTGCTGTTTCTTGCCACCCGCGTCTTAACCCGCTGGACCAGACGGACAGTGGCCTGCAACACGAAATTAGCGACCATATTCGTCGTCGTAAGAAAAACGCATGAAAACTCGAAAACACGCGTTTTCCCAAACATAAGACTTGTTTACCCCCAAAAACCCCCATATACCAAATTTCAGCGAAATCGTTAGAGCCATTTCCGAGATCCCTGAAATATATATACAAGAATTGCTCGTTTAAAGGTATAAGATAAGATATAAGAATTCAAGCCTTGGAGACCCTCTACATCTCTAAGGATAATTTAATATCTTTTTTAGGGTTCCGTAGTCAACTAGGAACCCTTATAGTTTCGCCATGTCCGTCTGTCTGTCTGTCTGTCCGAGGCTTTGCTCCGTGGTCGTTAGTGCTAGAAAGCTGAAATTTGGCATGGATATCATAATCAATAAAGCCGACAGTCGTATAATAAAATCTAAAAATTTAATTTTTTTAGGATACCTCCCCTACACGTAAAGTGGGGGTGAAATTTTTTTTTCACTTCAACCCTAGATTGTGGGATATTGTTGGAAAGGTCTTTCAAAACAAATAGGGGTTTTCAAGAAACATTTTTTGATAAAGTGAATATATTCGGAGATAATCGCTCCGAAAGAAAAAAAATATGTGTCCCCCCCCTCTAACTTTTGAACCATAGGTCCAAAAATATGAAAAAAATCGTGGAAGTAGAGCTTAAGAAAGACATTAAATGAAAACTATAGCGGACATGATCAGTTTAGCTGTTTTTGAGTTATCGCAAAAAGTTTTCCCTTCATAGTAAAAATACTTACTTTAATTAGGTACTGATTATGCAAATTTGCCTATTGGTTTAACTCGGGTGAAAGGTACCGTTTCATCCCTTGGTTAACAATTTACTATACTTTAAGCTCCAGTTTAGCTTATTGTGACGGAAGAGTAACTACGGAGCCCTACACTGAGCGTGGCCCGACATGCTCTTGGCCGGTTTTTATATTTTATCTCTGACACTTAGAGCCTTATACATCTGTAAAGAATTTTAGTATTTGTTGTTTTTTTTTGTGTAATTTGACATTTAGAGACAGTATACATCTCTAATAAAGTATTTATTATTTCATCGATTCCATATTTGTAATTTTTATTGTTTGTAAAAATGGACATGTAAAAGTGCCCCTGTGGCCTATTTGCTGAATAAATGTTTGATATTTGATATGAAAATTATTTATACATTTACATACCTTTTTGACTCTTTTACATAAATTCTATTTACAAAGGGTACATACAGTGTTACGTACTCTTTGGATTTTTTATAGTTTTTTTCTCAGCTTTAACCACATGTTGCGCCCTTTGTCTCATGGTGGGAGAGGTGCTCGGGAGAGAGGCGCGTAATTTAAAAATGCGTGATATTCAAATCGAGTCTTTCTTAAAAGTACTCTCGCGTTTTGGTCAAAGTTAAAACCTAACCTCCTTGCTTCACTCGTCGTCGCAACTGCACCAATGTGAGCGTAGGTCCTTTGGGAAAAGCGTACAGTAAAAAAATGGTTGATATCAAACCAAATCAAGCTTCGAAGATATTTAAATCGTCCCATCCTTAACCCTACTTTATGAAGGGATTTCAGAAAGCGTGAATGAATGGGTCACGACGATTAGGAGCAAATTGTATAATGACCGGCCCCTAAATTACATGCTTCGCCTTTTCATAGTTCCTAACGGCTAGTCTAGACTTCAAGTCTGGTATTTCTCCTGGGGCTGTATTGACGTATAATCTTTCAACCGTTTTTAGAGAAAACGGATAGAAAACAAATACCTACGATGTAGTGTGTTTATTATTTGAATGTTCTTGAAAACGAAACGGTTTCATGCAGAAAAAAATCATTTCGATTATAAGTTCAGCACATCCACACAAAACCGTCGCTTTTACGGGCTGCTTCAGGTATCTCGCAACCAAGTGCTGGAATAATATCCCTCCACCATTAAGATGCCTTAAAACAAAGCAATCGTTTAAGTCTCATTTTAAAATGTACCTTTTAAATAAACAAATTGCAGGAATACCGCACGGGTACTTGGTTGCAGATTACCGAATCTAGTCTGTATGTGTACAAACTCTTTATATTATTGTAGGCCGTTTTATACTCGACATCTGATATAATAAGGTACTATACACCAACACGCACCACACTTTTACATAATCCATACTACGACACTTATTATTATTTTATAGGCATGCTACTAAATATTTATGTATATATATGTTTTTTTTTGTTACATCGTGAATCGTTCGTGATCTGGGTTCTAGCAGAATTATCAGTGCTTCACCCGAAAGAGTGGACACACAGCACACATTACCTTTTATTGATGCTTTTTGTTCTTTATTTAATTTTTATTTTGGTGTTGCTATTGTTTGTATTATTTTTTGTTTAGTTGTGTGTATTGTAGCAAGCGAATAAATGGTTTATCTATCTATCTAAGTTTTTCTAATTATTGTAAACCAATTTCTTAAGAAGAGCTTTACCGCAACTTGTACATGTAAAAGCAAACGTAAAAACAGTTACCGGACCGGTTTTAAAATTACTATTAACATTCGATCGTTACGATCACAATCTTTTTCACAAATAGGCATCAGACTATAGCCGTAGATATCTTATTATTTCAGCCTCAATATCACCCTCAAACATGGTAACATAATCGCGTTAAACTGTACTAGCAACATTAAATATCAGTGGACCTTATCTCGTTCCATTAAGGTCTACAACACGGTAACTGTGAAAGGAGGCACGCCGTCAATAACTCACGGCACTTCCTGAGATTACTCGACAGTGCGGCGCCGTTGACTGTACTGATCGATGTGTGGGACATTGTTTAGCAGAGGTTAGACATGAGGCATCATGTCCATACCCCAGTTTTTCGGGTGCAATTTAGTTCGACGCTTAAAAATTGCGAGGACATGTAAAACTACTATAAGTCGATGTCAACAAAATTATGACATGAGGAGCATCGTTATGTCATTTTTAAATATCATAATTATTTTTCATTTCTCATGCTACACTACAAAAAAAACTATTTAAAACAATTGAAATTGCATTAACGTTTTACACTTTAAACAGTTCCATATGAGCCTATCGAATAAAACAGTAAATTTAACTGTTTCGAAAAGACTTTATCGTTTTTTCAATACCTAGAAATGTTTTCTTAAACAGCTAAGTTACTCTTTTATTTTCAGTGTACCTCGACTGAAATGAGTACCTTTCATGCCTTGGTTAACAAACTACTATTTTACAATAAAATGGACTGAATTATTATTTGATAAATAATTGAAATTATTGTCAGAATGGCTTGAATCCATTTCATATGACAGATATTTAGTTACAGTAAGATTAAATTGTTTGCAAATAGATAGTACAGGATAGCTTTTAATTGGTGAATAATTTCTAAAAATCATATATGGCAGTGTAATGTAAATATTAAAAAACGATTCCAAATCATATTTATAAATTACAGGTAACCGGTGTATTTATAAATCAACTCTACAGGTTTAACATAGTTACTACGATTTTGTTGGTTGCCAAAATTATTTACTTAAGCAAGATCTTTTATTTTTTATAGCACCCAAAATTATTTACTAGTGTACTTGTCAAAAATGAATAGGTAAGTAGAATTTTCATTCATTAATTTACCAGAAAACTTACAAATTTCGGACCTTACAAGATGAAGTTATAAAAGAAACTGCCATAGTAATTCTAAAACCTACACAATTTTAAAAGCCAGTCTCAAAGTTTCAAAGAAACCTTTTCCCTTTTCTCCTCATAAAGAACTTTCGTTGCCACTTAAGATTAAAAAGAAAACTATTTTTTCCATTTTTTTAGTCGGCGCCTGTCAGTCGGCATTCTCTATGCACCCCGCTGCATCCCAGCTTGATCCTTGAAATTGAAGGGGAGACAGGCATGGAAAATTGCAAGTTTCACGGAAATTTATAAGGGTGTTCGCTAGCTACCACGGTTGCACGGAGCGGGTGATCGGGTTCACGAAAAATAACGTGAGCATGAGCGACGCTAACTGGCGCGGACGCGTGCGGATTTTACCTACAATAGCACCCGCGTGCGGGCGCCCTTAAAGTCTTGTTTTTTTTTAGTGAAGGGTTGTGTATAACCTTTTATTTAAGACTGCAGCTTACTCTTTTAAGGGCACACTAAGATATTATACGGCGAAAATGACCATCCTTAATATATCATCCTTTTGTATTTGTTTCTTATGCAATCTTTTTAAAACCTTATAAAGGCGATAAGTTTTTGAATCGTGTATTTTTTTTATCTGGATCGTTATTTAACTTTTAAGCCAACCACAAAATAAAATAGATATAATTTTTGTTGGTCTGAAAAAGTTATATATACTTGCGTCTAAAATTTCCATTTGGAAGATGTCATGCGTAATTGGATCGGTCAATAATTGTAGTTTGTGTTCCAATCAGTCAATTTACTGTCCCTAGTGGCTTTATTCTTTATTGATTTGACCACTGTACATAATTAGATAAGGTTCTTACTCGTAATTAACACGTACCTATTTCTTATTCCAATAGCACTAATAAAGTCACTAATTAATTTCATAAATATACTACTGGTCAGTAAGCTTCTTTTAACTTTAAGTAGGTATCCATGACTAAAGGTTTTTTTTATTAAATGTTTTGTATTTTTTTTAGGTTTGAAAAAGTTATAAATACTTCCGACTAAAATGTCCTTATAAAAATAACAGTAAAAATACTAAAAAATATTTATATCGTTATTATCGTTTTAGATTCGGATAAAATTTGGCTGGTTTGAAGAGCACCTCATTCTGGGTGAAATAAATACGTATTCAAAACATCGTCGTAAAAAAATATATGCAATTTTTCGTTCAGTTACGAAATTACCATAAGTTTTCGTGGATCGGAAGATTTTTTAGGACATACCTGGCTCAAAATTATTTTCGTTATCTTGTTTCTGACCACTCTGTCACGTCTGTATTGGTGGCTTCTATCAAATTAGAGTGCTATTACATATTTTACTTAAGAAAAATTAAAAAATTCAAATTATCCCATACAAAAAGCTACACTCCGTCACATTTTTGGGGACGAAAAACAAAACAATAAAAATAATTCTAACCCACCTGCGGTGAAATTGCACTTAGGTATATTCTATCAGAATGAGGAAACTTATCAATCCAATAAAATCTAAATTTGATGAAAAAACGATCGTCAATACTCGTAATATAAAAATCGGCCCACTAAGTAAGGAGGCTTACTTAAATCTATTGGGGCCTAAAGCTTTTCCGTCGCTACTACTGAGAAGGATTCCCAAAAGGCAGGCATTCGCTCAATAGCAATGCCTATTCGGTATTCGCTTTATCTAACCACCCTTTTACCTAACCCATCTAATAATTGGCCGTGGAAAAAAATCGGAAATCAAACGTCGTCCCTCACAAATTACCTGCAAATACGCGTTTGTGAATTCAAGTCTCTTTGAATGTTTCCTGAATGTCCCGCGGGACAAGCGGTTTCATTGTGACTCTAGACACATTAGCATAAAAGGTTTGGCAGTTATTATTAGTAAAATTGGTATACAAAAAATATTATTTGAGTGATTTAAACACTACTGTAAGTGGCGGGATCGATGGGGCGTTCCAATCGGCGAAAGAAAGTGGTTGACAAGTAGTTTATTTTTAAACGTGGCGGATATTTACAGACTTGGTTACAGTGCACAAAAAAGGCAACGCTCAACGCAGTCTGTGTAAAAGTATAGACCCACAAGAGTATGCAGAAGCAAACACCCTCAGTACGAACTAAACACGTGTTTCGATACATAGTAATCAGTCTCCAAGCGTCAATAGTAAGAAAGCACACAGAATAGCTAAATATTTCGCATAATAAATTGAATCTATCAAATGAACAAATTCAAACTTAAAACTTAACTATTCCAAAAAAAAACAAACGCTTGTGCGCTCAATCTTGACGCCATCGCCATCTAGCGAACGGCTTGCATACTAATGTCTAATACATGCCATGAAACTGTGAAAGACAAACGCTTGCGCGATGTAACTCGACGCTCTAGCGCCATCTAGCGAGCAATTGGTTAAATTTTCCGTATTGTAAGTGGTTATGTTACACTACTAAATATAAATTGTATCCTGAAATAGATGTCTAACACAAAAGAACAAATGACAAAAGCCTCGACAAATACCTATACCACTCGGCCACCTAGGCACCCTGAGCACTAGATACCTTGGAATTTTTTTCTTTCGTATTAGAAGGATGTTTGTTTTTAATTTTCGGATAATGTGGTTCTAAAATTTGATTATTAGGTACATTTATATTATATTATTGACTTCGTCTGGCTTTTTATTTTAGTTATTATATAAGAATATGTAACATAAAAAATACTGAATAGTGATTTTTCTGTTTAATTTAGGTTTACATTAATTAAAGCAGTACTAGAATAAAAATATACCCATTGCAATTAAAACGTAGCCCCAAAAATTGCTTTAGTTAGCCATTATGTATACTAGCGGCAAAACAAATTGCTTTCAAATCATAAAAACCACCAAAAAGAACGCAGGCCATTATGTATTTTAGATCCCCTTTATAAATTGGGTACCCAAAAACAAAACGGTATACTTACGGGAATTATAAACAGACATATGTCTTTTTGAATCTAGAATGGAAGGCGATGAAAAATGGCCGCAGTTACATTTCCGCTGCACACCGCTGCACCCTGATAATGGGTTTACCTTGCTGTGATATGCTGACCGTGCCATCTCAATTGTTTGGCGAAACGTGGGCGAACCGAGTTCTTATATTATCCAGTAAAACTAGACTTCTAGGGACTTAAAAATTACGTAAAACAGTAGGAAGCCTTTACATTGGTCTGATTGAGCGATCAACTAGTCAACTCTTAGAGGGCGATAAGAATGGCATCCTAGTTTTTAGTAAAAAGAAGGACGGATCCGGCACTGATTTGTCACAGACTTGTGACGTTTTGTGAGAGCGATTTATGATTTTTCATTGTTTTTGCGAACGCTCTGCGGCCCACTATATCCGGACTCTGGTCGTTATCTACGAATTTTATGAGGATTTTGGAAATTTGGGGACGTATGTGCAGATATATTTGAATGGGTTGTTTTTTATACAATTGCCTCGGTATTTATGTATAGTTGCGTACCATTTTGACACTAAAAGTTAAAGAAATAAGCATAACGATATGATACAGGAAAAGTCGACCGAATTGAAAAACGAAACCAACTATTTAAATTAGGAATAAAGTACGCTAAAAACGAAATAAGCCTGGTTATTGCCACAGCTCATGGGAGCCTGGGGTTCGCTTGACAACTAATCCCCAGAATTGGCGTAGGTACTACTTTTTACGAAAGCGACTGCCATCTGACCTTCCAACCCAGAGGGTAAACTAGGCCTTATTGGGATTAGTCCGGTTTCCTCACGATGTTTTCCTTCACCGGCGAAAAGCGACTGGTAAATATGAAATGATATTTCGTACATAAGTTCCGAAAAACTCATTGGTACGAGCCGGGGTTTGAACCCGCGACTTCCGGATTTCAAGTCGCACACTCTTACCGTAAGGCCACCAGCGCTTATACTTGTTGATATCGCATTTAAAAAAAATGTAATGAAAAAAAATCGTATGTTTTCGCTGTGAGAAAAATCAGATAACAAAATTTCAAGTCTACATTCAATTAATCTTAATGGATATAAACATGTTTCATGAGAAATGCTTTCTTTTCTATTTCAAATAATACAGTAGGTAACAGTAAGTACAGACCATTTAAGAGGTGAATAGTAAGAGCGATGTAACTGAATTTCACTCCAGCACATAACCAAATGCCTGCGTGTATAATCTGGCAAAGGGATTTATCTTCGGGGGTCGCATGTCGCTAATATACATCAAGTGCCAGGAATTTATGGACCTAGATTATCTTAGTACAGAGGCGGAAATATGTAAGTTGTTTACAAGACCGTTTGACAAAATTAAGCGTTAATTTAGTCACCTGCAATAATTTACAGAGTTTTTTTTTTATCGTATGGCGTTTACACACTGGTTTTTACAATAATGATTACATCAAATTAAAATTTACAGTTTTGCAGATATACACTCGCGTCCTTTGTCAGTTCTTTAAAATCTTCGACAGGTCCGTTGTGTCTAGTGATGGGGCAATCAAAAACTATATGATGTATGGTCTGTTCCGGATCTCCACAGTCGCACGCCGCCGACTCGCTCCACCCCCATTTGTGCCAGAGGTACGCACAGTTTCCCACACCGGTTCTCAGACGGTTAAGCCTGCACCATATTTGGCGGCTTTCTTTAAACCCTTTGGGCCGTGTATATATACGTAATATAGGTCATACTGAGCAACTTTTACTACGGGAACAGCTCCGAAATCTCGAAAAAAAAATTGACTTTCCCTTACAAAATATCAACATCAGCCAACCAAGATGCATGGGAGTTAATTTTTTTTTCGCGTTTTCGTGGTTGAAACTATATTAAAAGTTGCTCAGTATGACCAAACTGGTGCTCGTAGCACATCTTAATCGATATCATACTTTCCAAAGGAGTCTTGTTGATGATCTTCTAACCGATTTCGGCCACAGCAACAGTTTACTGTGTGCTCTGCAGTAGGCAATTTTAAATTCGCGTTATTAGAGTGTAGCTGATCCACTCTGATTGGGCAAGGTACAAGGAAATTCACAGAAAGCAACAATATCAACGCCGCTCCAGTAACGTCGCAACAACGTGTCAATTGACATCCAATATATGTCACCTGCATGACGCTTCTGCAAACCCCATAATCCTTGCCGCCGACTATGACAAACATCCCCTGATATGAGGGTCTTCAATTACATGACGGAAGGTCGGAGAGCGTTAATTTGTAACTTTGGAATAATGCAATTAGATCCTTCGGGACCCGAGATGTAGAAGGTTGGAGGTTAATTCTGTGTTTTGGTAATTAATAAGAGGTTAATGGGGATAATTAGGTTATTTTGGAATAGTTGGAGTTGAATTGTACAAAAAAATCGTTATTTTTATGTTAAACTAATTCTACGGTGAGTGGGATACTCATGTGTTTTAGTCACTCGCGCGACATGTTTCGGAACATGTCAACATGTTTGGCTCTCCGTGAGTAGGATCCGTAGAATCAATTTTATACTCACCAGAGCAGAGGTATTTTACAAAAGTTTTACCCTAAACCCACTTTCAAACCCCCAAACCCCGTCTTTCTAATCTTTAACCCCATTACAAAATCATAGAGCAGCTACATAATTGATGCGCCCGCGTCTGAGTAATGGCGTGGAAGAGATATGACGATGTTGAGGAATCGTTTGAGAAGCAATAAATAACTGATGCGTTGCAGCGTTAGGGTGTACACTCTATCTGAAACGTTCACTGTGAGGAATTTATAGCTTTTGTGAAGGCAGCTGAAGCGACATGATTTTTTATAAACCATCTTCTTTGCATTATAAGTGTAAGTATTATTGTGTTAAGATACAAGTAAACTAATCACTCGTAAATTAACGTATTATTTACCTTCAATTTTTAATATACTTTAGCAGTAAAGGTACATATCCACTTTTACTGTCAATACTCTTCACAGAATGAACTAAAACTCAATATGAATAACTTTTAACGTATATGTTTTATGCATTAACACTTACAAATAAAACATACAATAAAAAATGTTGTCCAACTATCCCAACAAAGTTTCGAAGAGCATTAGTAAAGCAAATACTGTCGTACACGGGTCACATTCAGAATGAGGTCATCTCCCGATCAGGGCAGACTGAGCGGCGACGCCGTGACCTGATCACACCACAACTCTGAACCGAGTACACAGGACAATTCTCTTCACACATAGGTGGTGTAGTTGCAACGGACAGACTGATCGGCGTCACAGTAACCTCATCACACCGCATCTTTGGATGGAGCATCCAGGACAACTCTCGGTCACCCCACTATGTCCACACAAAATTTTGACTTAAAAAAATTGCCATATGACAGACGATTATTCAACTGAAAGTTATCCCTTCTCCATAAAAATACCCCGCCCTCAGCTTTGAATATGACCCAATCCACAATATCCCGATAGTATAAAAAAATATGGTTGGCTAAATAAATTCTATATGTCAAATCTTTTGCGTCACATCAATAATTAAAGCCCGTGGCTGTACAGTTGAATCGCTCGCGGTACAATTCCCGTGGGATCATTTTTAAGCACTAGTCAGACTTCTATATTTATTATCCTTAGTTGGTGTAGTAGTAATTTAGTAACGGACCTTTTATTTCAGCTGCGTCCATGTTTACCAATTGAAATGTTTAATATGGAAATTTCATTGTAAAGTGATCCGTTTTCATTGCCTTTAGTGTAGTTCCATTTTTAATGAGGTCAACTACCGATCAGGACAGACTGAGCGGCGACGCGCAGAGCTGGTATTATATACTTCCATGTTAATACGTTATACGATTTTATGGATGCCATAAAATACGAGGGAGCGACATGTGAGCTTTGTCGCAGTTCAACCAAATATGAAAGATACTAAACGATCGTCATGACATATAATGCGGTATCAAAGTTTCTAAGAAGAGTTGTTTTTGAATGTTTAAAAAATTAACGAAACTTTATGTAATTTTCAGGCTAGCGTTCAATAAGTTCAAAAGTAAAATTTAATTAATTAAGCATTATCCCAATCGCTCAAAGGTGAAATTTATCTCCCAAACGGAAAATAGAATACAGAATACAGGATTCAGCTTGTAAAAAATAATTTGACATGCTGATAAACTAAATAATTCTAGCGTAGGTTTTTTAAATAGTTTTCAAACTAAATATTAAATAGCTAATTGGTTCATTGCTTTAGTTAAGACAATATGAAATTATTTTGATTGCGTACACAGTAGTACTGAAAATAAAATACTTTTTAAATATGTACATAAAGTAGTAGTTGCGTGCGTTCATCAAGGAAACATTCAAAGTGTTTTCGACTGGCAACACCAATGCTCAATTTGCCTGTCAACGTCACATTACCCCTTCCAAGCAAACCAACTTAAACCTCCACAAACCACACAATAATAATCCTTATTTTTGATAAAATAAGGCCCTTGTCAGGTGAAAATTAAAATGGTTAATGCCATAAATACACAATGACTCGGTAAACTTGTTAGCGAGGTGTGGTAATAATTTGTTTTTGGGTAAATTATTCAGTTTGGCTTGCATTTTGACGTTCTTAATTACAAGCGGGTGGTAAATGTTTTTTTGTTGTAATTAAAAGGGTGGTTTCTGGAATTTTGCATGGCAAATACGTATGTTAATGGCGTCTTGTTGCAGGTGTTTGAGAAATGTATGCATTTAAATTAGAAGGTGGGGAGTTCGTGAAAATAGAGCTACAAGCAGGTACGTTTATTCATCGCAATATTTAACAAGACGTAGTCGGTAAAAAAGTAGGTTTAGAATTGAGCAAAGGGCATGTAGTCGAAATAATGCATAATTTAATCGTAGGTAACAACGAAATAAAATGAAAGTAAAAGCAGCTACTGAAGACAGAATAATTAAGCATTTTATAATCTTAGAATCAAACAAAGTATTCGTATTTATAAATGCATTAAATCTATCTTAAACGTGTTCATCAACAAAAACAACAACAGGAATTGTAAGAAAATAGTGAGATATAATTAACTATTTTCCATTATTCAACAATGCTCAAATTTTAAAACACATTGAATGTTTTCATACCACACAATTTTTATAAAATGTGAAGTCCGCCATGCCTACGTCAAGCCAACAAAACATTTTAGCAAATACCACCGTGGACACAGTTAACCAACCATTTCTAAACCTTACTGCATCGACTATAAGGTCTACCCATGTTCATTAAAGTGTTACCGTTAGTACAGTCGCTATCAGATATATCAAAGCGGCCGAGGCGCTCAAAAATATCTAAACGTTCATTTTAACGTCTTGACAATAATGGCCTTGTTCAGATATTTGTGAATACCAAGGCCGTTCCGATATATCTGACGGCGACTCAACAAAAGCCGTCTATTTACAAATATTCAAGTGAAAAATCGGACTTATTTGCAGAATACGGAGGACATTGGTCCGACGTCGTGGGATTTGTTGAAACGCGGACAGTTTATAATGGAATTCTTTGGTATAATATTTATGGGAATGGATAAAACGTGGACTAACGTGTGCGACTTGTGAGAATGTCTAGTGTACTTTCAACTTGACATTGAAAGAAATAACTACGCATAGGTTTACTTTACATTAAATATTTCGTTTCTTTTGTTTATTAGGAAGGTGGAAATCGTGCAGAATGGAGAGCCTTGGTGCACAAAATAACGATCTCATGTGGTCGCGACCCTCAGTCATGAGGAAACTAGGAAGAACAAATATTTCGCGGGATCGGTAGGGATATGGATTTCTAGGACTTTTATATCAAAGTTTTATATCTATAAGAACTTATTTTTGCTCCTGTTTTAGAATCAAACCATAACGTTTCGGCAGAGAAATGTCTTAAAATTGCTTTTTCGGGAACGTCATATTTTAATATGTATTTTTTTTCATTATGTATTTATCCTTCATGGCGTAGATAATGAAAACAATATATTTTATATTAACGTTGGGGACATTTCTCATAATTTTTAATACCACGATTAATGTTAAAGCTAATTTAAAGTGCGTTAAATTGCGTTTTGAAAGTTAAAAAAAGAAAAACACAGAAAAACCCTGCCCTTTATAGTTCATGTTTTTAATGAAAACCAGTATTTATAAAAAAAGCAATCCAGTCCCGCTACCCAGTAAATTAAATGCCGTTTCCCATTTTTGTCACCTTTGTAAACTCGTCAACTGTTAATTTACCAATGGCGGCCCGTGACGTTGCGTTTGACAGCTCGTTTAAAAGTAAAACTGAGGTGTTTCGCGATTTAATTAAGGGTTCTGTTACTGTTACGTTTACCTTGTTTGCTCTGGAATTATAAGATTGTTAACTAAAATACATATAGGTGATTGTAACTCAGGTTACGTGGTTTCTAATTTTTTGTATAAAATAATATAAACATGTCGCTAATACACCCTGACATAAACAATATCGTGTTCGTTAATTTGTCATTTTATCACAGAAGGTTATTGTCACAATATAATACTCAAATCGTATATAGCAATATATAGTTTGCCAAAAGACTATCTCATTTGAAACATAGACAGAGAGAATCATACTATCTTTGTCTTACATTAGTACTAGCACCGAAAAAAAAAAACGATGAGTATAGTTTTATTTGTTCTTTTTTACTGACAAATTGATTTGACCAACTATAGTTGTTAGCATTACAGGAGCTTTGGTATTATACTATAAATTTAATAATAACGTCAAGTGAGCATCTTTGATATAACAAATGCTTCTAAACATATATGTTGCAAAATGCATACTCTGAAATTGACTAAGTCCCACGGTAAGCCAAGAAGGCTATGTTGTGGGTACTCAGACAACGTTATATATAATATACAAATACTTAAATATATAGAAAACATCCATGACTAAGGAACAAATATCTGTGCTCATCACACAAATCAATGCCCTTACCGGGATTCGAATCCAGGACCATCGGATTCATAGGCAGGGTCACTACCCACTAGGCCAGACCGGTCGTCAAACTACTCAGTAACTTTGACTATTAACCATCCGTTTTAAAATGTCACATAATGTAATTCCATCCAAAACTACCTAGTCAATTACAATATACTTAGCTTGTATGTCATAACAAAAACACATTACCCCAAATTGCATGAACATTGTCAATGAATCACGCAAGATGGCGCTGTTTATCAAACTTCAGAAGGGCTGAATCATAGTTCTGAGTAACGCACTTTGCGAAACATAATCTAATTATTTTGACCAGTATCTTGACTCTAAGGGAGTCCGCTAGATGGCGCGGGTGCGCGCGCACTCACGCGAGTGAAATCCATCGCACGCATCCGCGCCAGTTGGACTCGTCTGGTCGCGCCGCATATAATCACTGCACTAAGCTGCAGCAGCATATTATCTTTGAAAATTATATCTTGAAAGCATCCTTAGACATTGGAGATGCAGATATGAGGTTCCGTTATTTTATATCTATCTACAGGATGTAACAAAAATAGTGAGGATCCGTTTAAGAGCATATTCAGCATCGTGTTCTGATTACGAGACAGTAGATTTTTTTTTTACACGAAATAAATGTTTTTTTTTCCAGTCGTTCAAATTGACCAACCCTTCATTGCAAATGCAAAAAAAAATCTCTTAATTTTATTTTCTTAATCAGAACATGATATCGAATATGCCCTTAAACGAATCCCCACTAGTTTTATTACACCTGCATAACAGAGTAAACTGAGCACCGATGCCCAGATACCCCCCACCTTTTGGTATCTGTTATCATACTAGCTTGATGGTCACAATATACTATTTTAAGTAGAAATGGACATCAGATTCTAATGCAATATTTGATCAAACAAACAATCTGACAAGCATTACAATTTAAATAGAAAAAGTCTTCCCACTGCTTCAATCTTTCTCCTTTAAACAATCGCCAAAGATACAAAATCGCTTGGTTGTTTTATCTATCACTACGCTTATCAATTACTCAAGATACTGTTAACATTAATTCTATTGTGAACGCCCTACAAGACCCTTTGAGTTCGCGGAAAAACTGCCCTAATGTCGTAATTCATGTTTCCATGGTAGTTTCAGTGATTATTTGCAAAGCTAGAAAATATTACGGTTTTATTAACAAACCACTTTGTGAGTCACTGTTTTCCAATATCAAGCACGTAAAGAAAAAAGTCCCATAAAACAACAGCCGTTGTTTTAAAAATAACTTTCAAAATCTTAACTGGATATGTAGACCTGTACATGATTGGCGCGACAGTATCTCGCGGCAAGATAGACTATGGTAGTCTATCCCGACGCGAGATACTGTCGCGCCAATCATGTGCCAGCCCAGATGATGTTGAAATGAATAATATTACCCGTAGTGTCACGGTATTTCCGTTGTTCTGACTTTCAAACCTTCAAGAAAAGAGCGTCTGCCATCATAAGGTGTTGGGTGCGAAGACAAGATACCAATCGTTAACGCTCTGTAGCGAACGAAACGCAAACTCTGTCGCACATATGGAAGAGTGATAGAGAGTGATAGCTACACTACGCTACGGAGTGTGAACGATTGGCATCTTGTATCGCACCCTGATACACTTGAGCATTGACTTGAGCAGAACATTGAGCAGTCGCAGTTTTTAAGCGATAATGCTCATTAAGTAAATGCATGAGTCTGTCAGCACCTGTGAAGGCTGGCGACGCATGGGCAACCCCTCTGGTGTTGCAAGTGTCCATGGGCAATGGTAAGTGCTTACCATCTAGCAATTCGTCTGCTCCTTTACCTATATTATAAAACAATCCATCACGAGGTGCTCTCAAATAAATCACAAAAGATAACTTAAGAGTTTATAACACGGCGTAACACGAGGATCCCAAAAGATTTTAACAGTGTATTCCTGATCACATTTAAAGACTAAAATAGATTGCATAGTAAATAACTAATACCACTCGTCTATAAACTCAAATATTGCATCCCAAATCCGTTACATATCTCATGTATATTCACGGAAAATAATTCAGCACATAAAATACGAAATTTAGGTTTCTGCGAGTGAAAACCGAAACTCATTTGAAATCCAATCTGGCAAGTTGTGCTGTATTCAGGCTACTTTTAGTTTACACGAGGCCTGTAGTTAAAGTGACTATTTAAACTCTGTTTTCGTGCACTGCGTTAACACAAGAATAGTTTTCACCACACCAGCGAATGAAGGCTCTTTATTCGTCAAAAATAGATGTTGGATTTTTTCAATAAGAGTGACCTAGTAATGATGAAAATTTATCATCAAGTAACGATGCAAATTTTGAGTTGTTTTCGCATGTTGGTTGGTGGAATTGACTTTTGATTGATGATTTTGTAATAATAAATATGTGACAGCAGTCATTTGGATTTCGTTTGTAATGTTTTACAATTAGTATTTTCCTCGCGTTGGTGTGGTGAAAATTTTTGAAATTTTTTGCTTGGTCGGATATCAATATTAGCAAGATATTAGCACAATATGGGAACATATAAATTTATTGACGTAAGTTGCTCAATAGGTATGTTTAAGGAAATCACCTACAAGAAAATAACAGCATATAGTATAGGACCAGAGGACCACATTTCACCTCAAAATTTTGATTTACATGCGAACTCCAGCTGAGGTTTAAGGTTCTTGGTCTACCGTAAAAAGGGGTCAGAAATCGCGGAGTGAATGGAGAAATTTGAAGATTACAACAGTTGTTGTTTACAAGTTAAACATATTTGTATAACAAATAACTATTTTCGGCCATATACAAAATGCTTCCACAGATCCGGGCCAGAATTCTAACTAGAGTTACCTACATTACCTAGTACAGACGAAGTCCCGCGCAGAAACTAACTTTAAATATTTTCAAGCATATAATTTTCCGCCAATTAACACTACTACCATATACAATAGGCACTATAATAAAGGATATTGGAGGAGTCGTCAACCTCAAATATTATAAGGAACAATATTTCTACTTTCAAAAAGTGAACTGTATTGATTTGTTGCTGATTTTATATTATACATTAGATACTCCTTATCTAGCCAGTGACCGTTTACATTAGAGGCCTATTGTGCACAGATAGCACAGAACTCGACGCTAAGCGCGACGAGCTACAGACCAGACAATTAGGTAAAGCCGGACCAGAAATATATGATCATTGTCAAGAGGGCGCTGTTGTGTCTCATGTATAGGGTGACAGTTCAGTTTAGTATGAAAAATTTAGTTCCAATGAAATTCCGCAATATGGCGCGTGAACATATATTTGGCTTTAAGTTTCATGCTTTAAGTATGTCGTAGGGGTGCTGACCTGCAGCGAGTTTGGTGGCACATTCGCTGCAAAAATTGTCAATGTCAATCACCTGAGAGCGCACTAGCGACACTCTCAGCCGTGGAACGCAGTAACTATGGCCGAAAATGAGTAGAAGGAGATGATGACCCACAGTGTTGGCCGAACGTTAATTAGAATTGACCAATAACCATTACAAATTGAACCATAAACCGTAACGGACGGGTACAGTTTTCGGTTCAATTTGTAATGGTATTGGTCAATTCTAATTAACGTTCAGCCAACACTGATGACACACTACTTAAATATAAATTGTTATTGCAAACTTACAACTTAAAAACTTGTTTTGAAATATATCTCTGAACTGAAATTTGTCACTAGTCTTGCTACTAAGGAATATATTTCACTTGCTAGTTGTTCAGTAAAATGCTTGCTTACTATATTTTTAGTTTGAAACTTATCTCTCATGAGCTACCTGGTGTGGTAAACTAGCTTACTGGAATATTTTGTTTAGAATCAATGAAATATATCAAGTTGGAATTGGAACCACTCTGATGTTGCAGGTGTCCATAGGCGAAGGTTATTTGTATGTCTATCAGGTAATTAATCTTTCTGGTTTAACACATTAGTTGACTGGTAGAGAATGCCTTAAGGCATTAAGTTCGCCATCGGTTCCTTCATTTATTGTGCAATAAATATTAAATAAATAAATAAATCGTCATCTTGTTTGCCTCATATGTCATAAAAAAAGCCAATGTATCCAACACCCACCGGGGTGGCGCCACAGTCATGTACAGAGCGAATCCTTGGTCCTTTCCTGGGTACATATTAATATCCCCCGGTGGGTCTGTGGGGTTACCTAACCCAAGCCTCAAATTTTATGAACCTCAAATCCCTACATTCTCAACATGAATACCTGAACTAATGCGAAACAAACCGGAAGCAAGAGACCTGTAACAATGGCCGCCGGTTCCGTTTCCGTTAGCTAACAACAGCGTAAAGTATTCACGTTTCGGCTTCCTGTATAATTTTAATGTCCTATACGAACACGGCCGCAGATTTAATTTCGCGTTAAATGGTGGAGTGCAAGGTAAAAGCGACCAGCGGAGCCGGCATGGCGAGACCATGCATTGGTCGATTGGCGCATCGGACTACGTCGAGTCCTCATCAAGGAAGAGTTTTGGCGAAAGCCAGCCGGCGGCCAGCTCCCTGACACTGCGACCTGGTGTTGCGTAAAACATCGCAGCCATAACGTGTTTTGTTGTTTTTAGGATTAAGATATTTAAAAAAAAACGAGTAAAAGTAAACCTAGCTAGAAAAATATAGTAAAAATAACTAAAACAAACCCTGGCCTCTTGGCAGGGTGCCCATCACGCAGGCAGCATTCCCGTGCTGTATCGCGATTTGTTATTTACCAATAAAGTACTTATGATGCTAATCATAAACGCGCTACAAGTCTCAA
This sequence comes from Cydia pomonella, assembly GCF_033807575.1. Taxonomy (NCBI): domain Eukaryota; kingdom Metazoa; phylum Arthropoda; class Insecta; order Lepidoptera; family Tortricidae; genus Cydia; species Cydia pomonella. Next base: position 3,523,193 of record NC_084711.1, on the reverse strand, counting down.
TTAGGTAAGTGATATAAAAAAAATTGTTGATAGGACATAGTGTTTCAATCTATAATTTTAAATTAGGTATTTGTAAGAAAGGGAGAAAAAATAATTTTAATAATTGAACAAAGAGCTTTTACGAATAAGGGGATTAGACTCCAGCAGTCAGATTTTAGACGATAAGATAGTTTCGCAATCGCATCTTAATTTAAGTCGTAGGTTCTTCCCGTTTCCGCTTCCGCTCCCGTCTATGCCCCGCGCTCCGCTGTCTCGTTTAAAACATAACATTTTCTGTTAAGTGGAGTGTTCCTGAACGTTCTAACGACGACGTTATTAGGCCTGAAATACGCAACTGTTACATTTAGTGGGACGCGCTAATTCGGATTTGGATTATGATACCATTTTTGCTTTTATAGCTTGCTGCAATAACTGTTTAAGCTGCTGTAGCTTTTTTTAATACCACAACAAGCATAAGGCCCGCCTGATGGTAAGCAGTCACCGTAGCCTATGGACGCCTGCAACTCCAAAGGTGTCGCCGACCCTTTAAAAACCTGTACACTCCTTTTTTGAAGAACCCCATACTGTAGCCCCTCGGGAAAACCTCGGCAGGAAGCTGATTCCCCAGCCGAAGAAAATTCCTCCCGCCTACCCTACCTACCTAATAAAAAATATTTTGTATTTTGAAAATAAAAAATAGGTCTCAAAAACTATTAAATACAAAATAGTATTCTTGAAAACGTATTTAAATACAAAATAGTTTTCTTCATAACGTATTTAAATACAAATAGGTATTTTGCATTTTGTATTTGCATTTTAAATACAAGTATTTAAAATAAGTCACCCCTCTGTATTTTAATTGATTAATAGAAGCGCTGGAGTAGGAAAACTGTTTGGCGTATGTAGCTACTTAGGTACGGTCATGTCTGAAAATATCGATACGAAAAAAGTGCCAAAAATATGTATACACGACATTATTGCCCATATATTAAGGTAGTGTATACATATTTTTGGCACTTTTTTCATATCGATATTTTGAGACGTGACTGTACTGTATGTAGCACAGCACTAACAATAAGCTTAACTTTAGTAAGAAGTTGGTCCATCTATCGAGTTTAACGATTAAAGTTCTGTTTACACAGTTACACAGTTCAGTGAAACTTCTGTTGTGGTCAGCGGGCGCAGGTGTGGGTCAACAAATCAGGTCTTTGGTTGTGACAAACAGATTTAGCTTGTACTGAGGGTGTAACTGTAATCGATCGATGTCTATCCGTTAGAATAGGTGGCTGGATGGGTGCGATTATATGGACTAAAACCGAATGAACCTAGGTATCGATGGGCGGATGTGGTGGACACGGATCTGCGCGAGCTCCAGGTTGAAGACTGGCGAGAAACTGCACAGGACCGGGATCAGTGGCGAGCAGTAGTGTTGGAGGCCAAGACACACTTTGGGTCGCTGCGCCAGAGGAGTAAGTAGTAAACCCGAATGACCCCTATAAGTCTAAGGTTCTTGAAACATTAAGAGAGAAGAAAGAAACACATTTTTAGTCCTTTTTAGGATTCCATACCCAAAGGGTAAAACGGGACCCTATTACTAAGACTCCGCCTGTCCGTTCTTCCATCCGTCTGTCACCAGGCTGTATCTCATGAATCGTGATAGCTAGTTGAAATTTTCACAGATGATGTATTTCTGTTGCCGCTATAACAACAAATACTAAAAAGCACGGAACCCACGGTGGGCGAGTACGACTCGTATTTGTCCGGTTTTTGTTTTTGCATAAGGGCCTTAACGGCGGCCACGACATTGCGCGACTGGCTTAGGTTAAGGCGACAACCATAGGTAGGAACGAAAGGTTTGATCGCTGTGTCTCGCTCCAACCTACGTTTGTCGCCTTAGCCGAAGCCAGTCGCGCAATGTCGCGCTACAACACCAATAGACAGCCGGCAATGAGTGGCATATTATGATACTTGATATTTACTACTTCATATATATTTATACATATATAATATGTATCATAAATTAACATTACGACAAAGATGATTGCTTAGTAGGCTCGGAAAATCAGTATCCTTACCACCAGTTTGAGACATTCATATTCACTAGCGACTGTGTAATAGTTATTTGTTTTACAAGGGGGCAAAGATGTTGTTTAACCGCTCGTGCTAACCCGAGCAAGCAAACGATTTCAATATTGAAAAGTGGAATCTTGAGCGTAGCGAGGGTTTCAAAGCACGAGAGTTAAACAAATTCTGCCACCGAGTGAAACTCATAAATTTTCACCACACCAACGCGAGGAGAATACTAACTGTAAAACATCAAGTAAAATCAAACCAAAGTAAATCCAAAGGAAAGTTATTAAATATTTATCATTCAAAATCATCATTTAAAAGTCAATTCCAACAGCCAACACAAGTAAACAAACAAAACAAACTCAAAATTTGCAATAAATTACTTTGCTACACACACGTGGATAAAATGCAACTTTCTTACCCGTTTTTGAAGTACCAAGACAGCCTTTACCAGCCGGTGTGGTGAAAATTAACTCACAATGCATCTCCTTCGTACCAACATCGGTGCAAGCGAATTGCTCTGCTTTTGAGATTACGCAGTGGTTTGCCTTAAAGGCGAAACTTATGTAAAAACCATTGACATATATTTAGATATATGTCAATGGTTTTTACATAAGTTTCGCCCTTAAGACCTTAGGGACGGGACTTGCGTGCACTTAGAATGGTGCTAGATTACCGGTGTTACTCACGAATTTGAGCCAATCGTGGAGTGTAACGCAACTAGTTGCGACCATTCGCGCGCGTGATGCGAAATCATCACCCAATCTCGTTGTGGCGTTAGACTACACGATTGGCTCGAATTCGTGTGCGTGACACCGCTGTACAGTCAAAAGAAATATTACGTTTCACATATCACTCACACTCATTTATAGGGTACAGTCAAGTGTAAAAATATGGGTGTACACATCTTACTCAAAAATATGTCCCATAGCATCTTATTCCAGTGTAATAAGAGCATAGTACAATATTTATGAGACGATTCTCTCGATACATATTTTTGCAGCTGATTGTACTGGCCCCATTCTTATTGCCCTAAGGCCGGTCCTTAGATATAACATGTTAATGGAAAAAAACGGAATTGAACCTAGTACTGCGGTTTATCTGTGCGAGCCAGCGGTAAATTAGAGCTACAAGATGATATTAATTTTCCAGTCTGAGCCACAATAGAACACGATTTTTCTTTAACAATGAACTTGTCTTTATCTTAATATCAATGTTAATTAAGTAGTCTGGATCTGGATCCCGACTGAATATAATTAACTTTTTCTTAGTGCTTTTATATTGCTTACATTAATAACTGTGGTACGAGTATTATCATTCCTATTAACCTTTTGACCGCCAAAGACGTCATATGATGCGTGTGGCGACAGCCCAATATCAACCTTCATACATACCGACAAGGTTCACGATTACACGCCGCGTACGATAGGCGTGGCGTTGAAAATGTTAAACACTATGAAACATCTTAAAATGTACAATTTTATTGTAATACAATTTTTATTTCGTAATACTAGAGTTTTCCAACAAAAAAAAATTACATATAAAGCCCATCTGATTTTAAATACTTAAGTAAATAAATAAATCCAATTAAATTAAATTATTTATTCATAAAATTAGAGAAGAGCGCTGGTGGCCTAGCGATAAGAGCATGCGACTTGCAATCCGGAGGACGCGGGTTCATACCCCGGCTCGTACCAATGAGTTTTTCGGAACTTATGTACGACATATCATTAGATATTTACCAGTCGCTTTTCGGTGAAGGGAAACATCGTGAGGAAACCGGACTAATCCCAATAAGGTTTATCCTCTGGAAGGTCAGATGGCAGTCGCTTTCGTAAAACCTAGTGCTACGCCAATTCTGGGGATTAGTTGCCAAGCGGACCCCAGGCTCCCATGAGCCGTGGCAAAATGGCGGGACAACGCAAGGAAGAAGAAGGATTCATAAAATTTACATATTGGGGACAGTGTTACACAGATCGACGGAGCCCCAAATTAAGCAAAGCTTGTACTATGGCTACTAGGCGATATACATACGTATCAGGGGCGGCGCCTCCATACAACTCGATTCCCACCGGCTTGCCTAAAATTTATTGCTACATATACCAAACTTATAAATCATCATTAAAATTAAAAATATATCCACATTGAAAACACTACGTATTTACATTACCTTGGAATTGATAACACGATTCACTAAAGCTTCACGAGCGGGCGCGCAAAGTCAAGCTAGTTAAGCCTAAACTTGACTATTCATTCATAAGACACTACACGGATACGAAAACTCACACACACACTCATAAAGTTTGCTATAGAGAGTCCGCGCGAATGAGCTTCAAAGCAACTCGGTCTTGTATCGAGTTATTCATTTGAATAAAAACCTTAAACGTAATAATTAAGGTTTATATTGGAAAAATGCACACACACATTCATAAAGTTCACGCGAGTACTGAGGGGCCTACCGCGAACCCCGAAGTACGCAAATTGCGGGCAACTTTCTCTTTTACTCCAATCATGGTGTAACTAGAGTGACATAGAAAGGTGCTCGCAATATTTGCAAACCAAGGCGTTCGCGGTAGGCCCCGTAGTACACGGTCGCAACAACGTCCGTTATATTAACATGCTGCTTTATTTGAATTTAAACTTTAAATACAAACAGGTAAGATTTATATTAGAGTGTAATGTTTCACAATTTTGAATCGAGTGGCGTTTGCCGCGCGTATGCTTAATATTGCCATACAAAAACATTGAATTGAATAAACGGGTAAAATTTTATTGTATTTTGCTATAATTAATACCAAGGTTTGTAAAAACCTTTAAAAAAAGATACATTTTATTACATAATCCAAGAAACTTATGTAGTTTCAATTTTTGTAATTTGATAACGAACGTTTCTTCAAAGAAAGTTCTGTTTGAAGGTTTGTAGTAATAGGTTTTAGAATTCGTGGGTGAAAATGGAATAATGTTATGACAACACTCCCGTCTCGGTTGTTCCCAAGGCTTGTGTTTTTATGTGATTTTAGTTAGTTTTGTGCATTTTATATATTATTATGTTACTAAACCAAAACCAGTGAAATTTTGTGCGTATAAGTGTTGGATATTGTTCGTAGCGCAGGTGTTTTCAAGGGACTGACCTTGTTTTTAGGAAAAGGTACTTTCTTTTATTTTACTTATGGCCGCGTTAGTCCACTTCGATTGTTGTGTAGTAGATTATTTATTAAATGACTCATTTCGCTCTTGGCTAACAGAGGAGTTTATGAATATTTGATTCCATATTCGAAGGAATTCAAGGCTATAGTGAGCCCCCGCGACGTCGTCGCCGATTAAATACAGAAATGGACTTAAAAACTCAGTATAAACTACTATATCAAAAAATTATTGATAACGTTTTAATTCAAATAGATTCCCGATATCGATCATTGAATAAACTCACTTTCTTGGATTTATTAAACAAACACAAATACACCCAATATTGCAGATTATTCCCCGATGAAAAAATATCCGATTTAATGAACGAGTTTCCAAATGTTTTCAATTTCACGGCCTTAAAAATGAATTAAATGTTATGTACACCTCGCCAAGTATAAATACATTAGACGCGTATGAACTTTATTTGTACCTCCACAATTCATCCTTGAGGGACATATTCGCGCAACTTTTAACTTTGTGTCACATTTTTTTGACTCTTCCCGTATCGGTTGTATCCGCGGAAAGATCGTTTTCGGCCTTGAAGCGCATTCATACCTACACGCGAAATTGTCAAAAAGAAGAAAGATTGTCAAATTTGGCCATAATTTCAATAGAAAAACATTTACTGCTAAAAATTCAAAAACGTCACGAATTTCACGATAGTGTTTTGGCTCATTTTGTTAAAAAAGACCGCAGAATTATGTTACAATACATATAGACTGTTATTTAAAGCCTAAATCAGAAATTATCATTTAAGAAAATCAATCAGCTTTCAACCTATTTTCAGTTTAGGTAAATGCATGTTTTTTTTAATAAATATTTAGCGTTAGCAAGAGGTGTTGAGACTGTTAAGTCTATTACGGCTCGAACACACGGACGCGGATCCGCGCGCCGTGGCGTGGCGTTGTGCAAACGAGACATCGCTATGTAATGACCATAGCGCTGTCTCGCTCGCAAAGCTTTACGGCAGGTTGCTGGTTTCGGTTTAATAATGTGCAAGATAGTTTTTAATTGGTGTTTTTTAGCTGGTGATTTAAGCTTTGCTTTACTGATTTGGTCATTTCTTATTTCATTAAAACGTGTAATCCTTGTGTTTTTTAAATAACGCGTGGAACGTGCAGGGATTAACAAAACCTAAAAGTAGTTTTGATGATATTTGCAGGTTTAGTAAACGCACGTTTTTTGGAAAAACTTTGAAATAAACATACATTTCGGTTTATTTTATACTCTGAATATAGGACTCGGTTGTGTTTTTAGATAACGACTTCGTATTATTAGATTGCCCAATTAGAAAGGGAATAATTAAGAAAGAACGAAAAAATACCGTTTTCGTTCCCATACAAAAAATACCGGTTTCCGATCCCTGTTTGAAAGACGTGTTGAGTCTATGAGGGCAGGTTTCGGTTTAATAATTCAATAATAGGTTTTAATTGACGTGTTTTAACTTGGTGATTTTGTTTCACTAATATGGTCATATTTTAATTAATTTACATGTGTAATGTTTGTATTTTTTAACCAACGTGTGTGCTGCTTAATTCACCGTTTTTTTTTTGTAAATAAGCAAGTTGCGTTTGCAAGAGGTGTTGTCTATTAGAGCAGGTCGTTGGTTTCGGTTTAATGATGTGCATGATAGCTTTTTAAGTAATGATTTTTACTCGGTATTTTAAGTTTCACTGGTTTGGTGTTTTTTTATTTAATTAACATTTGTAATGCTTGTGTTTTTTTTTAAACTAACGTGTGTTACGTGCTGGGATGTGAATGCTGTTCAAAAGGCTTTTTTCAAAGCCGCTTTTGTCATACTCGATATACACTGTTTACGTGAAGTCAGTGATGACTAGTATGGCAAAGGTGGTTTATGCACTAACTGCAAAAGGTCGCGCCCAAGGACACACATAGCGCACGCTTCACTTTTATCACGGAAAAATAAGTACATAATGTCAAGGTAAGTGTTTTTTTTTGGTCCGAGTTGCCTAGCCAAAATTTCCACGCGCCGCTACTGATACGTATATAGACAAATACATACTTCTATAAGTATAAAACACCCATGACTCAGGAACAAATATTTGTGTTCATCACACAAATAAATGTCCTCACCGGGATTCGAACTCGGGACCATCGGCTTCGTACTTATAGGTAGAGTCACTACCCAGTACCCACTAGGCCAGACCGGTCCTTAATTGTAACTGAAAACCTCCAAAACTTTTAACTATACGTAACCCACAATTACAATTGTATCATTCTGTCATTTCTCTTCACCTGTTATATTGTGTCACAAGTAAGAAAGAAACTAAAACACGTAGATTTCCTTTAAACATACGACCTTTAGCTTATCACAGCCATTTTATGATTAATTCGTATGCAAAAACGGACACAAGTATCGTTTAAAATTCCATCAAAATGGCTGTACCACATGTGACACGGGTTACGTTTTATTACGTTTACCTGCATATTATTACAATAATAGTACAAATACTTACATAACCTTGTTATTTTGACTATTGGTTCCTGAGAAAGGGAACTTTGTCAGACAGCCCGATTCGAATTTTAAGATCTCTTCTTCCTCACGTTTTCCCGGCATTTTGCCACGGCTCATGGTAGCCTGGGGTCCGCTTGGCAACTGATCCCGGGAATTGGCGTAGGAACTAGTTTTCGATTCGAACTTTAAGATACGTCAAAAATGTCCTAAAGATGGCAGGGGTCACCAAATGGAACCGCGGTCCGGACCGCCATCCATTTTTTTTTGCTTATGTAATAAACTTAAGAAGAAACGAACCGCGATGGTCACTATATTTTAAAAACTGGACCCCTCAAGAAACTAATTGGTGACCCTGCTGTATGGATTGGATGTGTTAGTGTCAAAAGTGACGTTTTTGTTTGAAGAAACGTTACTTTTAACACTGACATATCTAATCCATATCGTATATTTAGCAAATGATTGACGTATCTTAAGGCGAATGTGGAGGACCCGTGTGAAATCGCCTTTTCATGCCAACGTAGTCCTCATTTTCCTCTCTGGATACGTACCCTGGGTACGTCCTTAAACTACGTCCAAAAGAGAGATATGGGCATCGTGAATGTCATCTCGCTTTGTGTGGTAGGGCACAGCACAGCGGATGTCATTCCAGATCTAGAGCAGAGCCGAACTGGGAAAATACCTCCACCTTACAGAAAGCCGCAGCCAAATAACACTAGACTAGACCCTAGTGAGACCCATAGTGTTGTGTTCCTGCCGGTGAGTAATGTCTTATTTAAAGGTTGCCAGAACTCAACGAGGGGGGGGGGGATTGGTTCGGCAACGTGCATGTAACTCCTCTGGAGTCGCAGGCGTACATATGCTACGGAGACTGCTTACCATCAGGCGGGCCGTATTCTTGTTTGCCATCGGCGTAGTATAAAAAAAAAATATTTGACACATGTTGTTGTATATCGACCACAGCTTTTGAGTGTTTTCGAATTTTTAATAATTATAAGAGTTAGGAGCATTTAAACATTTGTATAAAATGTATTTTTCGCTTTTAATTTTTACTATAATCTAATAAAGTCAATCGTATACGCATAGCTATGGCTATACATCCAATTATGTAAAAATCCTCCATAATGTCAATATCCAGAGAGGAAAATGGGGACTACGTTTGTATGGAGAAGCGGCCATCCCCTTTCCTCTTAAAGTTCGAGTCGGGCCGATACGATAACGAACCATGGTCATACGTTGCAAATCAATCAACGGTTTCCTGCAATATTTTGCAACATTAACAATGGCTAACTCATACCGAATGTACGGTCACGTCTGAAAATATCGATACGGACAAAGTGCCAAAAACATATATACCCTACCCTAATAAATATATATGGGCCATAAGCCATAAGGTCGTGTATACATATTATTGGCACTTCGATCGTGTCGATGTTTTCAGACGTGACTGTATAACCCTTTGTATTAACAGTTCCCGTTTCACCACGTCTGCTTTGTTAATCTTAATTAACCCAAATAATGACTTAATCATACTAATGACAGCTAGTAGTAGGGCAAATCGGGTCAAATGAAACCCAACTGCAAAACGACGTAACTCCCATTATAGTTCATAGAAACTTAGGCCATTTTACGGTTAACCAAATAAATAAGGTCATTCACACCGTATCTTTTATTCACGTCAAGGACTCCCTCGATGACACCGCGCCTTAATTAAGGGGGAGACCCACCTGTGTTTTAATGACAAGCAACCATAATTATGTATGCATTTCCGGGCAAGTTGTAAATGAAATGGAATTTATTTATAAATGGGTTTTGGTTATTTATGACCTTGTGGAGAGGGTATGAGAGCTCTTGAAATGATGATAAAAGAGATGAATTATAAGTATCTTATCTTACCGATACGACAGATATGTTGTAATGGGTTAGGTTATGAATTTACCTGAAACAAAAATAATTGACATAAATATTAAGAACAAACAATGTATAAAACTATGTTTTATCAAGCAGCGATTATTAGCGAGTTATTGTTTTATGTCAGCGAGCGTTACTCGATCTTTTTTAATTAAAAAAAATTACTCCGGCGGCAGGACTCGAACCTTTGGAACACCGGTACAATCGCTTCGCAAGAACAATAACTTTAAAACAATATATAAATTTCTAAATTGTTTAATACACGTTTATTTGAATTTTTCTGATACGAATTGACCCAATCAATTAAAAAAACTGTATTTCAAATCCCGTTATTTAAATAAAACGGTTACTGGCTATGGGTCAAAGGTTTTTTAAAGATTTGTTAGGATTTAACAATTCTACGCTGGATCAATTTCTCTACGAAAAAAACTCGTATCTATATAACACACACCCTTGTGTCTATATTTTTCTAAATTATATTTATCCCCCTGACACCCTCCGTCATTACAAGAACACCGTCATTCACCGTAATGAATCCGTCACTAATCCGTCCCGTCCGTCATAACGGGGTCATAAAGCCGAATGACGTACAAGCTGGTCATAACGGACACCTGACATTTATAAAGCTGTGTCTACACTACGCCTAATATTAGCACTACCTTCGTTTGAACCCTACATAAAAAAATGGACAAACTCATTGAGTAGGTAATTAAAAAATCGGACTAGTAGTTTTTGAGAAAAATGGCAACATTGGTTTGCACAAACATCCTCTCACCCCAAACGCATATACCGTCTCCATTCCGTCGTGGGTAAAAAAAAACTGAACTTGAGTAATAAAGAAAGAAATTTTGATCAATAATGGGCAGATGGCAAATTGAAAGTTTTGTACAGACAGTAGTAGGCGCCAGCATAATTTTCCTCTGTTACTAGTTGTTATTCTTTCCGATTTTGATAAACAAAAAGAATTGGACACTATTGGTAGGATTAACAAGGAAACCCTAGGCTGGCGACATCTGTAAAGAACTCTGACTGGCCAGCCCTATTGACACAATCACTAAGTATTTTAGGGAGAGAATCTGGTTCCTTCGCGATGTTTTCTTTTTTTTTAATTTATTAGAATCAGGTGTTATTTTATACTTACGTTTCTAATAAAAACTAATTAGTACGAGTCGTGATTCGAACCCCGACCCCCTGTTTGAATTTGAATACCGTACGCCTAACGGCTTGGATACCAGCGCTTGTTAAGGCTATGTCTACACTAGCCCACTTAACTTGCTCATTTTTTTTATTGCCAAAAATGCCTTATATTATGTTGGAAAAGAGCTGATACTCTTGAAACTGCTAGATCGATTTGTTTCAAACATAGCTAAAAACCATCGCTATAACGTGAATTAAACCGCATCGAAATCGGTTCATCCGTTGGAGAGCTACGATACCACAAACAGACACACAGACATACAGATATTGGCGTTAAACATATAACACTCCTCTTTTTGCATCGAGGAATAGTAAAAAGATGGCCTTCATAACCATTAATAAAAGATTTGAAGACGGTACCTGTCTTAAATTTAGATGAAAAGCTTCTTTTCTAATAACCATAATGGAATCTCCACTTTTTAACCCGTTACAGCTCGTTAAAATCACCGTCAAACATCTCATGAAAAATCATCTCTCAAATAATTTCCAAAGCTTTCAGGCCCCATAAAGTTCTGAAGCGTCTCAAAACGTCTAATTAAATAAAATAATGAATGGAATCAGGGGTTCATAAAGCTATGGACCCCGTTGCGGAACCCTTATGGAACCCCTGGAAGGGTTCCGTAGCGGTCACGCCCGTTTACCTTCTAATTATGCTTAGCGAATACTTTGGTTCGAGAGGCCACTCCGGGGGTGGAAGGGGTATCTGACAATTTGAATTGCAATTTATGCTTTGTAGGAATGAAAAGTCTACTTGTAAGTCGTATGGAAGTACATTGTGCTAGAAGAGCGGCAATGAGAAAGAAAGTTGTGATTTTTTTAACGCGGTGGTCGTAGATTCGAATCAGGGCTGATTGTACACAGTATACATAATTTAATTATAAATTTAGATATTTACCTACCTAACCTAACCACTGGTAGAGATAATTTTTAGCTATTATAATTAAAATTTCACAAAAAAAAACTATTATCACTCGTAGCAGATAAATAACTACATAATTATGTAATTGTAACTAAAGTAATATTACATTCTAGTTTAAGAAGTTCACGAGTAGGTAAACACTATTATATTTCGTAGGATGCATCGGATCCATCGAATGCAACGGTGTTACTATTTACTAATAATAAACAAAATGAAAATCGTACGAGAGTAAGTAGAAAACGAAACGAAACGCGAAGATAACCACTAATGGATGGAAATTATAGCGTTTCTTTTCGTATTTTGCAAAGGACTGTCACCTTGTGCCCCCCAAGAGTGTCTTGCAGATTCGCATTAGTGTTATAACTATGAAAAAGCCATGTACCCGGTTTATTTTCACGGCAATAACCTATGCGCTCTGAGTCCTTACTAAAGTTTCTAATGTTTTGATTTCAAATGACGGCTCTCCAATATTTCTTCAAAACCCTTCCCTTTACCGTATCATCCAAACAAAAATAAACTTTGCTTATTCGAAATAAGGTCTAAATTTGTAATATCAATGCGTTTTCATGTAAATATATTCCTTAACAAGACTTAAAAGTATTCAGAAGTAACTTAAACGGGTAAAATTACTTGTAGAGGAGAGGAATGAAAGGAAAGGATATTAATTAAAAGATATTAAGTTCTTAGTTGAATCATTTGTTGCAAAAGTATGATCTGCCGGGCTTCCAAGTTGTTAGTTAGCATATTTAATTAAATTAATAAGTTTCAGAAGCTTATAAATGTACGATATTCGTTAAGTACAACTTTTGACCAAACTTTGACATACCATCGTCCACGTGTGTGACGATTTGTAATTTTTAAACCCCTTTATCAATGTTTCATTGAAAAAGGGCTGGCATAATTACGTGCCCTTAACTTGCCTTTAATATGTACATAACTTCGCCTTAACTAAGAAAATAATAATGAGCGTTCACTGATAATTCTCATAATAAAAAAGCTTAGGCGAAGTAAAGGTATTTTAGACATTATATTTTTTACATAAAACTATGTTTACGCTGCTTTGTAAATTGTTAATGCAACGGATAAATATAATATCGACCGGTCTGGCCTAGTGGATAGTGACCCTGCCTATGAAGCCGATGGTCCCGGGTTCAAATCCTGGTATGGGCATTTATTCGTGTGATGAGCATGGATATTTGTTCCTGAGTCATGGGTGTTTTCTATGTATTTAAGTATTTATAAATATTTATATATTATATATATCGTTGCCTAAGTACCCTCAACACAAGCCTTATTGAGCTTACTGTAGGACTTAGTCAATTTGTGTAACAATGTCCTATAATATTTATTTATTTAATACCTTGGTAAAATCAATATGTTAATGTGTTTAATGGGCGAAGTTAAGATTCTCCACGGTAGATATTGTCAAACCTAATTTTCAATTAATTGCAACATTATTTTGGGTAGGTAATGATAATTTTAAAATAATATCTACCTACCGTTATACTCGTAAATACTTATCTATTACGTAGTAGAGAAAGAGAACTCGTTATATTTCAGACTATGCGGATTATAAAAGCTAACAAAAGCCACCATATTACACTATTAAAACCAAAATGTGGTCACAACACATAAGCTGCTTAAGCAGAGCGTCACAATCGTTAAGACCGAAACTGTGCAAAGTGCACTTTGGGTGCACTCACCTGCACTCATTTGCATCCCAGATTGCCAGGAGACTACTAAGCAATTTATGTTGTTAATGTTTATTCTTGAACAAAGTCTTTCATAACTCATGAGCTTAGATGTTAAAAATTATGTCGACGGTGACGCTCACTCACACTGACATTTTAATGAGATGCGAGTACAAAGAATGTAATAATAGTAATAATAATTCAACCTATATACGTCTCACTGCTGGGCACAGGCCTCCTGTCATGCACGAGAGCTTGGGATATAATCCCCACGCTACCTCAATGCGGATTGGGGATTTCACATACACCTTTGAATTTCTTCGCAGATGTATGCAAGTTTCCTCACGGTGTTTTGCTTCACCGAAAAAGTGGTAAATATCAAATGATATTTCGTAAATAAATTCCGAAAAGCTTATTGGTACGTTTTACACCTGTTCAACAATACAATACAAATCCTCTTTATTGCACAACCTTAGAATAAATTTATATGAACAACAGGCGGCCCTATCGCTACAGAGCGATCTCCTCAAGCAAACCTATAGGTAGTGGAGAAATGAAACTTGTTCTACGTTCGAGTTCGCCTAAGGGAGCCGTAACACTTCAGGATAAGTTGGCATTTGTACATTGCCAACATTATTCTCAAATAATTATTCTCATTCATTATTAAATAAATAAATAAAAATATTCTTTATTTCTTTCATTGTATCTTTACCTGTCCCTTATGTAAATAAAGTGATTACATACATACATACATAAACTTCTTATAACTGCGATATTAATTATTATTATTAATAGTTCATTCAATTAATAGTCATACCGTCTACCACCAGTTTGACACGGACATATTCACTAACGTGTGCATAACTTACTTTCTATGCATCTCGCTCGTATTGACACTACTGGCATATTAGTTCAAGCGAGATGTATAGACAGTAAAATATGTCCGTTTGACACTGCTAAAGCAGTCGAGGTAAGGTAACTTAACGAAGATATTTAATGTAGTTTTGTACTTTAGTTACTGCTATGCAAATATTTCTTTCAATGCTTTTCAGTGTACCCATTATTTGAGTTTAAATGTGGAAACAATATAAATAAAATCACAAACAATGAAAGGTAAACATGTAAAGCCCTTGAAAGAAGACATTAAAAACGAGCGAGTTTGTTCATTTGAAAACATTTTACTTTAAAGGTATTAGAACGTAGACTCGACAAGAAACAGCAACAGTAGATGCAGATGATTTATAAATTTGCTAAATAGGTTAGAGACAAGATTATATCAGCGGCAGTATCATGGTCGCATTTTTATCACTTGTCATGTCATGCGTCACTTTCGCATTTACATATTTGTTAGAACGTGACAGGCATGATGACAGATGATAAAAAACCAACCATCTTGGCCCTACTGATTAACTGGCAACTAGACCGACGTGTGGACGCTACCACGCACAAATAAAGAATGTGGTAAGCGGAAGTGGGGGAAGGTTGCTTTGAGAGTTTTATTCAAAATAGTTACTCTTAAATGTGTGCGATGCTACCAGTACCCCTACCCTAGTGTAAATAAATTCGATTTTGAAACGTGACGTACGCGTTTGCGTTTAGTCTCATTTTGTATTGGATTTAGAAAGAGCGCGCCAAGCGGGACGTTTTGGAAACTCAAAATCCTATACAAAATGAGACTTAACGCAAACGCGTTCGTCACGTTATGATGTCGATAAAATTTACACTAGGGGTACTGTATAATAGGGAAACTACATGGTTAATATAAAATTATATCTGAACAATGAAGTGATGAAATATAATTATTGTTAGCGTAGTATTGGAATGTCAGATTTAGAAAATGAGATGGCATAACCAGGACCCGTAGCATGATCGCATTTTAACTGCGTCGTCAAAATGATATTCATATTTTAAGATTTTTATTATTGTATGTATGTTAGTCTGTAAGGTATGTATGTATGGGCCATAGTTGCCTGAAAATAAATGATATTTAATTTTTTCACTTAAAGTGACGGGCATAGTGACAGGTGATAAAAATGGAAGCATGCTGCGCTGCGGCCGCAGCATTCGAATGCCAAGCAATAGTTTGCGATTTATTTAAATTCAAGCAAGAATTTAATTTTCGCCAAGTCAATCAATATCGTTTTTTATTCTCTTTGCATGTTAATACAAATTAACTACACCACATTAGTCGTATCTTTACAATACTCTACATATTCCTATAATAATGGTAGCTATGTAGGTACTCAATTATGATCTAGCAAAAGCTAACCCATTCCAACTGTGTCCTACACCAGTACGTCGGAAGCTGTAGTATTTGCGTCCGCACGCCCCTGAATATGGAATGGGGCTCTCAGAATAAATTTATGGAATTCTCGCCTCTTAATAGTGTACATTTGCGAAAAAGGATGCTAGTAAATAAGAAGCGAAAATTCTCTTTCATATTTACTTTGAATAAAATTCATACTTTAGCCGCGGTACTTGTAAATCTTTGCTGAAAGTAGATACGAATGGGTTTTATTTGTTTAAACTTTATTGCACAAAATACAAAAATAATGTACAAATAGTTATTCTTGAATGGAATGCCATTACTGGTAGATGTACCAGTCAAGCATCGGGCTAAACTGAGACACGTGAAAAAGATGAAAGGAGAAAGGAAGAGATTTACTAAAACTATGGCAAAAAATTGAAAAACTCGATAAACGAGGTACACATAAAATACACATTTCTTTTTTTATTTTCGGTTGTTTCAGTCACTCTCAAAATAAAGTTTCAAAGAAACCATTATAGTTAACTACCGTATTTCGTCCCAAACAGAAAAGGTAAATTCAAAGTTTAGATATGTTTATAAAAAAAGAGAATATTTTCAATTGTCATATGTTTCAATAATAATATTATTCCGAAGCTTTTACTATAACTTTAATTAAAACAGTCTTAATCATTCTCACTGAAAAAGTGAGCACCTACTGGCTATAGTAAGATTTTTTCAGAGGACCTTTGCGATCCTATCGAAATAACGGGACTTTTTCTATGAAATTCTAACGTTTTCTCCTCACTAAATCTTAATAAATCACTTTGATTTTAATGTCGATCGCTTCAGCATAATATATTATAGGTTTTAATTATTTTTTTTCAAATTTTCATAAAAAAACGAAAACCTATAACCTAGTTTTTCATTATAAAAAATATTTGGAAAGTTAAAAAAACGTTTTCTCTTTTTCTTTAGACGATCACGTGGTATAGGTACCTACATCCCTCTTAAGTTGTCTGAATTGAATAATATGTACTTAGTCCGTAAAATAAAACTAACTATCACTAACTGATTCACACACTACAGTCCACATACGCCACACACATGACAAACGCCATCTATCGCATATAATCGTTATGAAAAATGACGGCCATTATTTTCAGGAAATGCTCTCTGACACACAATTTATCGGCCCATTCGCGGGGCAAGCAATATCTATAGGGAGACGCATGATTATCCGGGTAACCAGAAAAATATTGGTAGGTATTG
Source organism: Cydia pomonella (assembly GCF_033807575.1). Taxonomy (NCBI): domain Eukaryota; kingdom Metazoa; phylum Arthropoda; class Insecta; order Lepidoptera; family Tortricidae; genus Cydia; species Cydia pomonella. The sequence continues at coordinate 3,506,250 of NC_084711.1, read as the reverse complement.
TTTATGGTAATAATTTTTTAATAGCGTAAAACCACTTATCCGAACCCAAAATATTTTGGTACCTACTAATAATTACACAAAAAAGGAATTGCGAACTATATATGTGTTACACTGGCTAATAGCTCGCAACAAAAGGTTGAAGGATATTAATCAATAGTATTGTGTAACGGGGGTAAGTGAAATATTGGAAACGAGGGAATTAAAGGCCTGAGTTTGCAATTTTCTTACCCCTGGAGTTACACACAATGTTTTTCATCACATTTGCGAATAAAAACAATTTTTTTAGCGAAATAATTCTTAGTTACGGTGACATATCAAACATTCGTCCGCGATTGTAATTTTTGACATATTAGGCATCGAAGGCACAGCCTATTCGGCATTCAGCCACGATTAAAATTATTTAAATAAAATTTAAACGGCTATTAAATCAATCAAATTGCAAATACTTTTAAACATGAACAAAAATATTTAAGTATAAACGTCAGTATTTTAAAAGTATAACACTAACGCTACTTGGTTTGTATGAATTAGTGACATAATTTTAAAAGAGGTATAATTTGCTTTTTTCACAATCCACACTCCCGTGGGAACAATATAGGCCTTTGTCCTTCAGTACACCTGCATGAAATAAGATCTTTTTCGAGCAACTATGATGACCAATTATTTATTACTTAAGTTAGTTTAGTAGTCTCTGATTTACTGAATGAGTTTGGCTATTTTTTTAGCGCATACAAATTGCGATAGTTATTTGAAGTTGAAGTATACATACCTGCAGTAACTTGTATACTTAGTAGGCACTAATTAAAGAAGGAATGCAATCTAAAATTATCGCCAAGCATTCTTCAGCGCAGTTCAGGACCCGATGAGAAACGACCGCAGGTGCCACATTCAGGTGATGCAAAACGAAATGCATCGCGAATCGAGGAATCTCTGGACCACATCCAAAAAACACCCGACCATCAACAACCAACCTTATATATTCATCTATAAGACCCTATTTGCATCGACAGCTTTTATCATATAACCCATTTATCATTAAAGTCGTTTTAAATTTATTTCAATTCTAAATTCGACTTTAAATCAATCCATTACGGTTACATTTACTTTGTTAATGATAAGTACTAATAAGTCAATTTGTTTTTAAATGTGGGTAGTGCAAAAACATCCGGCTCGAAGGACCATCTAATTGCGCCGGTCACGCACATTCCAGCGCGCGCGCACCCTTTGAGACGCGTGCCGTCCACCTTTACGGTTAATTGCGAACGAGATTGATTCATTAGCTCGGTTCCTTGGCTGTTTGTTGCGATTTGTTACGGCATCAAAGAGTTCATGAAAGCTGGGTTGTGATTGGTTTAATGAAGACGGATATCGGTTATTGTAGATGACGGGATATCTGTGAAATATATTTTGCTGTTTTGGACAAATCTGCAAATCATAACCATCCTTTCAGCATTTTATCGTCCACTGCTGAGCATACGAGTAGGCCTCTCGATTACGCCACTTTTCCCGGCCTTGAGCTAATCTCGTCCAGAAGTGACCCGCAATCTTCCGAATGGTGTCCACCTCCTGCGCTCCTTTAATAGTCTGTAAGCTTTTTTTGTCTGCGTTCATCTGCTAACTATTTCTATGTCATCAAATCCGCAAATGTTCCCGAGTTCGCTACGTACCAGTCTGACTAAAAGGAATTTTTTTATATAAAAGTCATACTTGTTTCTATCAAAATTTCGTATTCATGAGAAAATCTTTCGATGCTTTTACTTCGCTCTCAGCTCGACTTTAAACTTCCACTAATAATAACATGTCTATAATTTAAGCAAACAAGCGAGGACAAAACACGAGCAGTAAGTTCATGCAATTCAAAACACGATTCTCCTCATTTGTACCTACTCACGTACCAGTTAATCTCTCTTAAAGTTGACTACGTGGCTCAGTGGCGTTTTAAACTTTCGCTCATATATCGTCTGGCATGCGCCTTGCGACGATACAGCCATAGTTCGAGATTTATGCTCTGTTGTTCTAATGAATTGGTATGCTCGAAGCGTTTGAAGATGGCGTCAGTGTGTCTGTGCTGTGACAGCGATCCAGTTAGTGTTGGTTAAGTCCTCTGTGTAAGACTCGAGTCAGTTTTACAGACATAAAATTAAGAAGAAGCTCGAGTCCTTTTCAACTTTTTAGAGACCTGGGGGCCTACTCGACTCGGACCTGTAAAAGACTCGGAAGTTTTATGTGCTGAGCCTCGTAAAAACGAGTCGAGTTCTTCAAATTTAGACTCAAAAGAGTAGAGTTATTTCCAACACTAGAACAACTTATAAGTACATACTTAGAAAAAGATATACATGTAACTTCATGGTTCACAATCAATGAGATGTTTGTATCGGTCTCAACATCTATAGAATTTATAAGTAGATTAATTGTCCTGATACGACTTTGTGAATTCCTGTAACTTATTAGATACGGTATATGTCTTTATTATGTACTATTATCAAAAACCTAGACAGCTCATCAAACTCAAGGGCCAGTTCTTAGCCTACTTGAAGAAAAAAAAATTCTAATTTTAGTTAATGTCAAACTCAAGAATGCCTAGCAGTCATTTGTTGTGGTGTAGCTATGCAAAATGCGAGTGGTTAGTCGGCGAAGTTAAACATCAAGCCAGACATCTTGACCGCTTTGAACCTGGGCAAGTTTGTATCGTCTGGGGGTCGTGTTTCAATGTGATCCGGGAATTTGCATAGATGGTGAGACGGGTATTCTGGCCAGCTTATTTACATACGTAATCCAATCGTCAAGATGTGAAGGGGCAACACTTTTCTAACGCTAAAATTAGGTGTTATTTAAAAAGAAGTAAATAAAATAATTGAATCAGAGATAACAACTTTATTTTTGGTAAATTAAAAAAAGTGCTGTTGGCCTAATGGTCTCACCATTAGGCCAACAGCACTGAGTAAGAGCGTGCGACTTTCAATCCGGAGGTCGCGGATTCAAACCCCGGCTCGTGCTAATGAGTTTTTCGGAACTTGTGTACGAAATATCATGTGATATTTACCAGTCGCTTTTATGGTGAAGGAAAACATCGTGAGGAAACCGGCCTCTCAATAAGGCCTAGTTTACCCTCTAGGTTGGAAGTTCAGATGGCAGTCGCTTTCGTAAAAACTAGTGCCTACGGGGATTAGTTGTCAAGCGGACCCCAGACTCCCATGAGCCGTGGCAAAACGCCGGGACAACGCGAGAAAGAAGATTTTTGTTAAATTTAAAATTAAAATAAAATCATGGTTAATAGACTTGGTTGACTTTTGACATAATATGGAGTCCGACAAAAACACTGTAAGTGATCCAAATGTAAACAATAATGTTGATTTTGAACTTTTTCATTTGAAAAATTATTGTCTATAACCAAGCTAAAAACGTTTCTATTACAAACTAGACTTTTATTATATAAATGATCATAGGAGATAAGTATTATTATTTAAAACCTTACCTCATTAGTCTTGCAAATCTATCATGCAAAGTAATTTGATTAAATTAACTTATTTTTTCAACAGACAATTCAAGTAATAAATAGCTAAAAAGCGGCCAAATGCGAGTCGGACTCGCCCATGAAGGGTTCCGTACCATTTATGACGTATTAAAAAAAAACTACTTACTGAATCTCGTTCAAACCAATTTTCGGTGGAAGTTTGCATGGTAATGTATATATATATTTTTTTTAGATTTTTCATTCTGTTAATTTAGAAGTTACAGGGGGGGGGCACACATTTTTCCACTTTGGAAGTGTCTCTCGCGCAAACTATTCAGTTGAGAAAAAAATGATGTTAGAAACCTAAATATCATTTTTGAAGACCTATCCATAGATAACCCACACGTATGGGTTTGATGAAAAAAGATTTTTTGAGTTTCAGTTTAGTATGGGGAACCCTCAAAATTTATTGTTTTTTTTTCTATTTTGTGTAAAAATCTTAATGCGGTTCATAGAATACATCTACTTACCAAGTTTGAACAGTATAGTTTCGGGAAAAAGTGGCTGTGACATAAACGGACAGACAGACGGACATGACGAATCTATAAGGGTTCCGTTTTTTGCCATTTGGCTACGGAACCCTAAAAAAGCTTGTGAATAAGCCTAGTAGTGTCCAGCATATTGTTACAAGCATCATTAAACGCCATCTGTCTGTTTCCGCACATCAAAGATGTTGGAGTGTAAACAAATGTATGGACCGCCCGGCTTCGACACCTGTTTTCTAAGAACTTTCATTTTAATTTAACGCTTCCTTTTTTGGCAGTTTTGGGTTAAGCGTTCAGTGTGGCATGTTACAGTTGTGTCGATGGTAGGTAACTACCTAACCATATTGGGATGGTATACTGTTGATGTTTATTTAAATTTTATTATTTCATATTTTCAAGTTATACTCTTCATTGTACACATACAAAAGTTGTTTGTGACTTTATTACAAAAAAAAGAGAAACCACTAATGGCGCTCCTAAAGCCAATATGATTCACAGCCAGCGCGAATTACGCGCTACGAGTGTAGCCGATAACACGTTATGCCCCGTATGTAGCGAAAAGCGCCTACCTACTCACAGAGAGCTCGGCTGGCATCGCTGGCAGTGATTATATTAAACATGGGGCCATTTATTTATTTATTTATTTTAAACTTTATTGCACAATAAAAATAAGTACAAATGGCGGACTTAATGCCTTAAGGCATTCTAAGCGCTAAGGTTGAACATTTACTTCCAGAGCCTACGAGGAAAATACTTGTATAATTTTATGCGAAACTTTATTCTAGGTATTTGATTGATTAGTTATTTCATCTGATTATTTTCATTCTGATGGTTGACTGGTAGAGAATACCATTATGCATTAAGTAAGCGAACTGTACATTTTTTTTTAATTTTGTGCAATAAAGTTCAAATAAATAAATAAACTTATTTATTTATTTAAACATTATTGCACAAAACATGAAAATACAAATGGCGGACTTAATGCTAGAAGGCGTTCTCTACCCGTCAACTATGAGTTAAACCGAAAGATTGAGTTGGTGCAGGATAAAACACATTAAAAAAAAGGAAACAACAATATAGGTTATAAGGTCATTGTAAATATTTTTATATGTTGTCATCAAAAAAACACAAACAAGATACTGTAACCTTTACCTTCTTATTTACCTTTGTGTTTTAATGTAGATACCGATACGCTTAGCGTAAACAACATATTGGCTTTATAACTGACCCTTTTATTACCGAATGTGAACATTTATTACCGAATGTGAACGTTTATTATCGAATGTGAAAGCTTCATTAACTATTGTTTAACGTTCGATTTGAATAAGAAACAATTACATAGGGGCACGAACCGTGACTAAGATCACAAGACAAGGAACTCATTTGTGACGCACTTAATGAATAAACGGGTGGTTTTTACGTGCCGAATTTTCAATGTCTCAATTTTAATCAAGAATAGAAAATAACAACTATTATGGCATTGCTTTATTCAATAATTTATAATTCAATTATTAATAAATACCTAAGAATAAAGAAATAATCTAGCGATAAACTTAATAAATGAGATAAAACTTAAACTAACCTATAAATACCTACTAAAACTATTCGAACAACCCGGCATCGCTTCTGACGCAAAATGTTAAACCTTATTGTTCATCCTTCTGGCTATCAAGTTAGTCTAATTTTCCGGGATACTTTGTCAAACCTTTATCGATAGGTATTTCATTTGTTTATGTAGAGGACTTTGATTTATTACATGATGCCTGTTTGTATGTTGTGTAAAATATTAATAAATTCCTAGAGTAGTTAGCAATTGAAAGCATTGAAAAATCCAACCGAGTAAGTATGAGAAGTTCGTATATAAATTACATAATTATGTATTTATGTTGTTGTTTTACAAGCCCATCTTTTGAAGCTAAGCAAGAAAAAAAAAACGCTCAAAAATAAACGTCGCGTTTCTCACAATAAACCATACCCAGTAGGGACAGTAAAGATCTTGTCTCAGTAATAAGGGTCATCTGATGGCGCCGCGTGTAATTGAATCTCCCAAGTTTGATTAGTTGGATGCGTAACGATTATTGCCCTACTGTTCTTTGTCAAGATTATGGTTTAGTGGCCTCTCGGGATGTTTGGTAATTAAAGGCAGGTATGAAATTAAGGCTTGCATGAGATCAACAACTATATGTCATAAGACTGAAATTTGATCTAGCAACTTAGGGCTCTTTAGGAAACAGATTGTCTAAGAGATGAAAACAGTAGAAGCCTTACTATTTGCGTCAAGTTGCATCTAATTTATAGTACCTAACCTATCATATAAATGACATCATTTAGATATCACTGACATCCATAGTCGATATGTAGCCGATGGCCCCGGGTTCATATCCTGGTAAGGGCATGTATTCGTGTGATGAGCATGGATATTTGTTCCTGAGTCATGGGTATTTTCTATGTATTTATAAATATTTATATATTATAATTATATCTACAATAGATTTATTTGAATATTTATGGTATATTTAGAGACCGTCATTCGGATATTCCTATTTCTAGTTGATGTCTATAAATTTAGATTTTTAGAAAATAAATTGCATACATATGTAGTTCCATTTCATGACTTTGGCTGTAGGCTATCGTCTACATATTTTTTTTATTATCTCTCAATCGTTCTTCCCACATTGAATAACAAGTAAGTTAGACACGACGACGTAAACTTTCGAAATATTTTGGTATCCATCAGATCTTTCTTTCTTCAACACTGACGTTAACTGGAAACTATTTTTGCGAGCGCCATTCAGACACCAAGACCAATAAATGATTATAACCTTTCAAACCACTTCAACTGCTCACTCGATCAAACAGGCAACTATAAAACTAAAATACAAGAGCATTCCGGCTACACTTTCATTCCACAGAAGGCAGTAACAGGCATGCTTACCCTATAGACGGCAATCGTTTTATATTGAGAATGTTACTTGAGAGTTTCATCTATCACAGAAGGCAGTAACGGGCACGTTTACCCTATAGAAGGAAAACGTTTTAAATTGAGAATGCAGTATTTTAGTTGGGAGTTTCATTAGAGTTGGTGCAAGTTGCCGGCGGGTCCGTCTCGGCAAACAGGGGTTGTTCACAAACTATCCACCGAATGGAAACCAGTATAAAATTTAACTTTGATTAATAGTTTAAAATTCTCATATATACATCGCAGAAATGAGGCTAGTCAAAGAATACCCAACGAACCTAACTATATTCCAGCTTAATCTACACCATGAGAGGAAGGGCAATGGTTTGTAAAGCTTGCGGCATTTGGTGTTGGCGAAGACTGCTGCGTATACCTTGGAGAGCTAGAAGAACCAATCTCCCTATTTGAAATGACCTCAACATTGATACTCACGAAAAGAGAGCTCACACACACTCCCGTAGATTCATCAGACATAAGGTATTATGCGGTCTCAAATATATAACTTTAGGGCGAATGAATGGCAAAAGTGCCAGGGGTGGGGCACGTACGTATGAGATGATCAAATGCTATGAAGAGGTCGACTGGCGGCAGTCTGCACCATGCAGTTCACATGGCTTACGCTCGCGTACAATTGAGGCAAATTACATGTGGTCACGAAAGCAAGCTCGCAACCGATCCTTATAACGACGACCACTCTGGCAAGAATGGGACGATAAAGATGAAGTTATAAATTAGTACACATATGTTACCAGTCTCTTGGTCACTTTAAACTAGAGTTAAGAGCAGCGAAGACTTTGTGAATCGCAAAGCCGGACATTGAGACAAGAAGATGCGACAGTTGCGGACAGACTGGCGGTTATAAGCTCTTTTGTATGATAGTACTGGCCGTATTGACGATGCAGTTGACAGTCTGTGTTTAAATTTCTGCTGTCTATATATTTATGCTGTCTTATTGAGATTTCTTTAGCAATAATAAAAGAGCTAGCATTAAAATAAAAGTTTAAAGATTGTTGTAGATTTAATTTACCTGCGTTCTTTTAATCAAGTAAAATGTTTTGTTAATGTACCTATAGGTACAGTCAACCAATTTGAATCCTAGGCCACTATAGAACCTTGTCGCTTTAACTACTCTATACATGACATGCATCACTCAATAAGCACTGTCGTAGAAGTCATTATGACATGGTTCTATAGTGGCCTAGGAATCAAATTGGTTGACCGTACATGGAATGAAAAACAAAGAAAAATCTCTTAGAATATGTGTGTACGGGCACGGGCTTGTGAAAGTAGGCAAAATTTAATTAAAACGTGTCACTTTGTCTAAAAATTAGCCATTACATTACTCTCAAGTTTTTGATCGTCATACTATTATGAATTATTTGACACTGTAACGACATGATAAAAAAAAACAAAGTTAAAGCAGCAGTCTGTATTTATTTATTATAGCTATATTTCACTAATCTCTTTCGGTAACCTATCGGAGAAGACATTTCCTGTATGCTAAGATTTTGATGAAAGTGATAAATCAACATGCAAATACAGAGTTAGTATGCAAATGTGTAAGTTAACAAAGGCTAAACGAAGACAATATTGGATACATTGGCAGTATAAAACTAACAGAACGATGTTGTTGTTGCTGTGTTACATATAAACAATAAATCTTTCGATTTACTCGTAATAAAAAATATAGTACAGTCAGTATCAAAAGTAGCGGATGAAACAACGCATCAAAAGTATCTGATACCCCGGATAAATTTACTAAATGTGGGTAAAATAAATCTCTAAAATTCACGTCCTAAAGTATATCTTTTACCGTCTAAATTGTTCTACATATAGAAGCATCACTTTTTGTTAAGCTGTTACAGAATGGTAGATACTTTTGAAGCGTTGTTTGATCCGCTACTTTTGATGCTGACTGTACTTATAGACCTTTTCTTAATCTGAGAGGTATTTTTAGCTCGATTTTTTAAGTCATGACAGAAGACGATAAACGAATGGCCCTCAAATGAACACAGCAGCTTATGATGTCAAAGTGCAGGCAACTTCGTTTAACTTTATTGGTACTTAATTAAAAGTAGATATTCACTTTGGCGACAGGTCAAGGCACAAATTCAGATCCGTCTCAACCAACACGGCTTCTTGAGCTTTAAACACAAGTTGAAACAAAGCATCTTCCAAAAATCCCGACAATGTCAGCATCCTTCAATAAACGCTAAATTACCTCGTCTAATTAAAGCACAGCAAAGCAAACACAAATCACAGAGGAAATATGCAGACAAATTCCACCAGAGTAATAGACAGACGCAAAAAGAAGACCAATCAATTTTACGCGGCAATCAAGGGTATTCCCGTAGGGCTGTGTCGGGCTCGGGATAAATGACGCATTGTGCAAAGTTGTGTCCTGGTTTTGCGAAAATAGTGAAAAAACAACAACATGGAAACCGCGAGTTTACGAAAAGAAATGGCAGGTAAGTAATCATTTCTTTCTTTCTCTCTCCTTTCTTTCGTTTTTAAAAGAACTTTTATCGTGTTGTCTAATATATATTTCTAAGCAATTAAGACAGGTGCAAAAAGAATACCAATTTTACGCGACAATGGAGGATATTCCCGTAGGGCAGTGTTGGAACAACAACACTAGACAATTGTAAGTTCTTTTTGCTTTTCTGGAGAGATCGCTTCTTAGCCATAGGACTGCCTATTAGTACCTAGCTCTTGTTGTTCTGTTCTATTTGCATTTTTCTTCTCTGTGTTCAAACGATAGACTGGACGAAATCATTGTTAGATAGATTGTACCTATGCTTTGCGGTCACATTTGTATTAAATAGGGACACAAACACTAGACCCTACTTTAGAGATGAGAATAAATATTTTTCTCTCAAAACAAGTCTTACTTTAGAAATCCACACATATACACCATGTTTTTTTTTAATTTCCGTTAATTTCAAGGGTGCATACCTGAGCTTAAATTAAGTAACTTTCTCAAAGTCACCGGTATTCTAATTAACTCCATTTCGGAAATAATCGATATTTATTTTTTATCTTATAAGGCCCTTAAGAGCGTGTACACTTGCCTTAGGGCCTGTTTACATATTGATTAGTGTTTAGTATGAGATAATACATTTGCTACTAAACGTAATTACTATCTCGGACGATTGTTGTTCGAAATGACATTGATATGTCACAGTTTTCAATTGTTTGGTTGAGTTAAATGTAATGCCCGTGTTACAACAACGCTATATGCAACATTTAATTACTTTTTATATATATTTTTTTTTAATTAACTATGCCATTTAGTTTCCCTTGACGTTCTTACCGATACCCCGAAGTTAACGGAATTCAATAAAAACACGGTGTATAAGACAATACGACTTATATAAAACCACGATGTAAAATGGCCGAAAGCATACCACAAACAATCCATGAAATGACCGGTCTGGCGTAGTGGGTAGTGACCCTGCCTATGAAGCCAATGATGGTCCCGGGTTCGAATCTCGATAAGGGCATTTATTTCTGTGATGAACACAGATATTTGGTCCTGAGTCATGGGTGTTTTCTATGTATACCTATATAAGTGCCTATGTATTTATCTATATATACGTATGTACCCAAAGTACAAGCTTTGCTTAGTTTGAGGCTAGGTTAGCCCCAAACGTGGAAATTGTTACCAATTTCATTAGTATTCAATTGATCTGCGTTTAATAAACTGGAGTGTCGATCTAATGTGATTAATAAACTACCCCTAAAAAACCATAGTTTTTTTTTTTTCAATAGCAGTACTCATATGAAGCGAAAATACTCTGAGCGAAAATACCAGCCGGTCTGCATTCCGCATTGTTTTTTGGCAGGTGTATTTGCAGAGTCATGGGTCCAATCCTACAATATTTATAAATATCGTGATATAGACCTTTGTGACACGCTCTTCATACGTGCGTGTTTGTTCCTTTCTCATTTTCTGAAAGGTTAGCTGAAAAAGATCCCTTTTACGGATAAGATCACCTTGACCTTGATGAACTGTTTGGCCTAGTGGGTAGTGACCCTGCCTATGAAGCCGATGGTACTGGGTTCAAATCCTGGTAAGGGCATTTATGTGTGTGATTGATGAGCACGGATATTTGTTCCTGAGTCATGGGTGTTTTTTACGTATTTAAGTATTTATAAAAAAATCTATATTATATATATCGTTGCCTAAGTACCCCCAACAAGCATTATTGAGCTTACTATGGGACTTAGTCAATTTGTGTAAGCGCTGGTGGCCTAGCAGTAAGAGCGTGCGACTTGCAATCCGGAGGTCGCGGGTTCAAACCCCGGCTCATACCAATGAGTTTTTCGGAACTTATATACGAAATATCATTTGATATTTACCAGTCGCTTTTCGGTGAAGGAAAACATCGTGAGGAAACCGGACTAATCCCAACAAGGCCTAGTTTACCCTCTGGGTTGGAAGGGCGGATGGCAGTCGCTTTCGTAAAAACTAGTGCCTACGCCAAATCTTGGGATTAGTTGTCAAGCGGACCCCAGGCTCCCATGAGCCGTGGCAAAATGCCGGGACAACGCGAGGAAGAAGAAGACAAATGTATATACACTTACATGTTTAAAGTACTTTGTTTTGTCTTTTTTGTGTATCTATACTTGTTTATGTGGAATAAAATGACATACATATTATACGAGCATGATCATTCGTGCGCGTGCAGCTGCCAAGGAAATAAGAAAAATGATTTGGACAAAAGCGATCACCATATTATCATCATTTCTGTACAAGACTGAAAGAATACAAAGCTAGACCCTACTCATAGTGTTGTGTTCCTGCCCGTGAGTAAGGTTGCCAAAGCTAAACGAGGGTGTGGAGTGTTAGGGTCGGCAACGCGCATGTATCTCCTCTGGAGTTGCCGGAGTCCATAGGTTACGGAGACTGCATACTATCAGGCAGGCTCCGCTCCGTGATCTTTAGTGCTAGATAGCTGAAATTTGGCATGGATACATAAATCATGCATTGCGACAGAACGGGTAAAATAAAAACTATAAAAAAATTAGGATACCTCTCGTACAAAATGTTTTTACTTTGATATTTTTTTGCTTTGACCCTGTAGTGTGGCGTATGGTTGGATAAGCTCTTTCGAAACGAATAATGGTCTCCAAAAACCTTTTTTTAAATAAAGTTATTATTTTCGGAAATAATCGCTCCGAAAGAAAAAAAAATGTAGGGAGGAATTTCGATCTTTTTATTTTTTTACTAATACATTTTAAAAGAGCCTAATTTTAATGAAGTTGTGTTATTTTATCACAGTTCCTTTCTTTTATATAGGTTTCCTCCTTACCTTCGGTTTTCATCATCAGATTAGGTCGATTTTGCCAAATTTTGACAAATGGTCAAAAAATAGTTTGCAGATGGTTTGCAGGTTTTGAAAACAACTTACGAGTATTACAAGTTAAAGCATGTAGGGATACTGTTTAACAACATCAAGATTATTAAGTTTAATAAAAGCTTGTAAAAATAGGTGAAAAGTGAGTCGGACCTAAGAAGTGGAAACTAATGGCTAAGTGAGCCAAAAAACAAGCCCGAAGGCTGAGCCCCACGAGCTGAATATCCGGACCGATCGGACCACCCGATTTCGTAGCGTTCCCGTGCGAAACCGAAGGCCAAGCTGCAGGAAAGCAGAGTCTAGAATGAAATCAATGCCAGAGTGTGAACGAGGCCGTAGGCCGAGCTCCGTATAAGGGTGGAGGCCCGGAGCGTTCAATCAAGGCGCGCCACCATGCAAAGACTGAATTGTAGGAGAACAGAGTTTGGAATTGATCTCGGCTCGCCTGCTGCTCGGCCTTAGTTCTTGCTCGAAAGTGCGACTTGCTGGCATGCTTTGGGTATCGGACCCTATGTAGGGCTTTACATCCGGCTTATGCGAATGCAAAGCCCTGCATAGGGGCCCCGCTGTTTTCTTTTTATAACATTTTGACAATTAGATCATATGTATCACGGCTTTGCAGCAACTCGGCATATTTTGGGCCCGGCCAGCCGTAGAGGAGCGCGTCCTTTGGCCTACTACGGGCTCAAAGCTGATCATCATTAGGCATTAGCTGTAAGGTGCAATTTGTTATTTGAAATAATAATTAGTAAATAAATCATCCTTCCTTGCTTTTCACTAATATGTTTTTAAACACAGTATCTTCTTTTGTTCGTTTCAGAGCTCTGCTCTTTCCTGCAGCTTAGCCATGCACAAAAGTTTGCACCTTCCCCAACACTCTGCACCTTCGGTATTATGCTAAACTCTGCTCTAGGTCTTTGCGTAAGCCTAAAAAAATCTTTAAATTTGGAATCGTTGTAAAGAAAAATAGACAGGATAATAACAAATAATAATAATTGATCAATATTGTTACTGAGTTACGAAAAAAATACATTGTAAATAAAATGTGGTGGTACAGGATCCGCGGAGTGCGAGTTCTACTTGGCCGGTTCCGCGTGCCGAAATCGCATGGTCAGGGTCGGAGCGCGGGGCCCCCCTTAGGCGCGGGGCCCTTAGCATATGCTTTTTCTGCTGTTCGGTTAATCCGCCACTGCTAAAATTCACGTCCTAAAGTATATCTTTTACCGTCTAAATTGTTCTACATATAGAAGCATCACTTTTTGTTAAGCTGTTACAGAATGGTAGATACTTTTGAAGCGTTGTTTGATCCGCTACTTTTGATGCTGACTGTACTTATAGATCTTTTCTTAATCTGAGAGGTATTTTTAGCTCGATTTTTTAAGTCATGACAGAAGACGATAAACGAATGGCCCTCAATTGAACACAGCAGCTTATGATGTCAAAGTGCAGGCAACTTCGTTTAACTTTATTGGTACTTAATTAAAAGTAGATATTCACTTTGGCGACAGGTCAAGGCACAAATTCAGATCCGTCTCAACCAACACGGCTTCTTGAGCTTTAAACACAAGTTGAAACAAAGTATCTTCCAAAAATCCCGACAATGTCAGCATCCTTCAATAAACGGTAAATTACCTCGTCTAATTAAAGCACAGCAAAGCAAACACAAATCACAGAGGAAATATGCAGACAAATTCCACCAGAGTAATAGACAGACGCAAAAAGAAGACCAATCAATTTTACGCGGCAATCAAGGGTATTCCCGTAGGGCTGTGTCGGGCTCGGGATAAATGACGCATTGTGTAAAGTTGTGTCCTGGTTTTGCGAAAATAGTGGAAAAACAACAACATGGAAACCGCGAGTTTACGAAAACAAATGGCAGGTAAGTAATCATTTCTTTCTTACTTTCTCTCTCCTTTCTTTCGTTTTTAAAGGAACTTTAATCGTGTTGTCTAATTTATATTTCTAAGCAATTAAGACAGGTGCAAAAAGAATACCAATTTTACGCGACAATGGAGGATATTCCCGTAGGGCAGTGTTGGAACAACAACACTAGACAATTGTAAGTTCTTTTTGCTTGTCTGGAGAGATCGCTTCTTAGCCATAGGACTGCCTATTAGTACCTAGCTCTTGTTGTTCTGATCTATTTGCATTTTTCTTCTCTGTGTTCAAACGATAGACTGGACGAAATCATTGTTAGATAGATTGTACCTATGCTTTGCGGTCACATTTGTATTAAATAGGGACACAAACACTAGACCCTACTTTAGAGATGAGAATAAATATTTTTCTCTCAAAACAAGTCTTACTTTAGAAATCCACACATATACACCATGTTTTTTTTTAATTTCCGTTAATTTCAAGGGTGCATACCTGAGCTTAAATTAAGTAACTTTCTCAAAGTCACCGGTATTCTAATTAACTCCATTTCGGAAATAATCGATATTTATTTTTTATCTTATAAGGCCCTTAAGAGCGTGTACACTTGCCTTAGGGCCTGTTTACATATTGATTAGTGTTTAGTATGAGATAATACATTTGCTACTAAACGTAATTACTATCTCGGACGATTGTTGTTCGAAATGACATTGATATGTCACAGTTTTCAATTGTTTGGTTGAGTTAAATGTAATGCCCGTGTTACAACAACGCTATATGCAACATTTAATTACTTTTTATATATATATTTTTTTAATTAACTATGCCATTTAGTTTCCCTTGACGTTCTTACCGATACCCCGAAGTTAACGGAATTCAATAAAAACACGGTGTATAAGACAATACGACTTATATAAAACCACGATGTAAAATGGCCGAAAGCATACCACAAACAATCCATGAAATGACCGGTCTGGCGTAGTGGGTAGTGACCCTGCCTATGAAGCCAATGATGGTCCCGGGTTCGAATCTCGATAAGGGCATTTATTTCTGTGATGAACACAGATATTTGGTCCTGAGTCATGGGTGTTTTCTATGTATACCTATATAAGTGCCTATGTATTTATCTATATATACGTATGTACCCAAAGTACAAGCTTTGCTTAGTTTGAGGCTAGGTTAGCCCCAAACGTGGAAATTGTTACCAATTTCATTAGTATTCAATTGATCTGCGTTTAATAAACTGGAGTGTCGATCTAATGTGATTAATAAACTACCCCTAAAAAACCATAGTTTTTTTTTTTCAATAGCAGTACTCATATGAAGCGAAAATACTCTGAGCGAAAATACCAGCCGGTCTGCATTCCGCATTGTTTTTTGGCAGGTGTATTTGCAGAGTCATGGGTCCAATCCTACAATATTTATAAATATCGTGATATAGACCTTTGTGACACGCTCTTCATACGTGCGTGTTTGTTCCTTTCTCATTTTCTGAAAGGTTAGCTGAAAAAGATCCCTTTTACGGATAAGATCACCTTGACCTTGATGAACTGTTTGGCCTAGTGGGTAGTGACCCTGCCTATGAAGCCGATGGTACTGGGTTCAAATCCTGGTAAGGGCATTTATGTGTGTGATTGATGAGCACGGATATTTGTTCCTGAGTCATGGGTGTTTTTTACGTATTTAAGTATTTATAAAAAAATCTATATTATATATATCGTTGCCTAAGTACCCCCAACAAGCATTATTGAGCTTACTATGGGACTTAGTCAATTTGTGTAAGCGCTGGTGGCCTAGCAGTAAGAGCGTGCGACTTGCAATCCGGAGGTCGCGGGTTCAAACCCCGGCTCATACCAATGAGTTTTTCGGAACTTATATACGAAATATCATTTGATATTTACCAGTCGCTTTTCGGTGAAGGAAAACATCGTGAGGAAACCGGACTAATCCCAACAAGGCCTAGTTTACCCTCTGGGTTGGAAGGGCGGATGGCAGTCGCTTTCGTAAAAACTAGTGCCTACGCCAAATCTTGGGATTAGTTGTCAAGCGGACCCCAGGCTCCCATGAGCCGTGGCAAAATGCCGGGACAACGCGAGGAAGAAGAAGACAAATGTATATACACTTACATGTTTAAAGTACTTTGTTTTGTCTTTTTTGTGTATCTATACTTGTTTATGTGGAATAAAATGACATACATATTATACGAGCATGATCATTCGTGCGCGTGCAGCTGCCAAGGAAATAAGAAAAATGATTTGGACAAAAGCGATCACCATATTATCATCATTTCTGTACAAGACTGAAAGAATACAAAGCTAGACCCTACTCATAGTGTTGTGTTCCTGCCCGTGAGTAAGGTTGCCAAAGCTAAACGAGGGTGTGGAGTGTTAGGGTCGGCAACGCGCATGTATCTCCTCTGGAGTTGCCGGAGTCCATAGGTTACGGAGACTGCATACTATCAGGCAGGCCGTATGCTTGATTGCCGTCGCTAAATTAATGTAACGGTTTCAAGCTCCACCTAATCTAGCACCCTAGTTAAAAGGTGCAAGGTTCCCATTCTTCCATGTCACCGTCTGTTACTTGAACAAGTCGAATTGACTCCCAGGCCAATACGCAGGTCCGATTTTTTCGTTTTAGGGTGCTCGCTGCTCGCTGGAAAATGTGTTGAATTTCACAAACCCCCTTTTAATTGAACATTGATGAAGGAACAGGGAAGGTATCCGATATTTTATGACGATTATTGATAAATATTTAATAACGTTTATATCAATGCCATTTTCAACATCAATCGTCGGAGATAGTACCTACGTTTAGTAGTAAATGTATACACTCGTTCTAAACACTAATCAATATGTAAACAGGCCCTAAGGCAAGTGTATACGCTCGTAAGGGCCTTATAAAATAAAATAAAAATATTGATTATCTCCGAAATGGAGTTAATTAGAATACCGAGATCTTTGAGAAAATTACTTAATTTAAGCTCAGGAATGCACTCTTGAAATTGACGGAAATAAAAAAAACACGGTGAATATATTATATACATCGATGTCAAAGTACCCGCAACACAAGCCTTATTGAGCTTACTATGGGGCTTAGTCAATTTGTGTAATAATGGCTTATAATATTTATTTCTTTATTTACCTATTGTGATTATGGTGTAAGGTTTCCTGTAATAATTATATATATATATTATTACCACAGCCGGCCTGTAAATTGACGGATATACGTCGGCAATTCGTCTGTTTCAGGGTCCGATTAAACCTTCGCGGGGGAGCTTAATTAACAGAAGCCAAATATTGACAACCTCTCTTAAGGGCAAGACTGAATTTGAGTTTATTTTTTGGTTATCGATTAAGGAACCGAAAAGATTTTAAATACGCATTCCTGAGGCCAAAAAAAGGAAAAAAAATATATAAGTAAAGCTCAATTTCGGCAAAAAAATTGTTTTATTAATTCGTGTGTTTTAATCTATTTGTACATAAAAATCAAATCTTAGTTGTAAACCTGTCATTGAAAATTATTTTTGGTGAAACCTAGTTTTTACAAAGTGTTATTTGTCACTTTTTTACATCCATCAATGAGGATATTCAAACTACGTCCCATAGTAGCAATATCGCCATCAAAAAGGCGTTTAGCACTAAGTACATTTTTTTTTTCAATTGGCATTAACTCTGAAACTAGGCGAATTCCAGAAAAGTTTACATATAGGACATTTTAGCCATAATACACTAATAAAATCTTTCGGGTTCCTCGTTAAACACCGTGCACAAATAACTTTTATCTACACACGTATCATAAATCCTCTATAATACGTTCAAAAACCGCAAATTAAGGCCAGAATTAAGATATGTCGTTTTGTTACAACAAATTTCTTATCTGTGAACTTGTTATTATTGCGTAATAATAACATTGATACAGATTGAATAATAACATTCAGATATCGAACATCGCTGAAAAACAAAGTAATTTGATTTGACCTCACCTTGCATCAGTCAAGATGACATTTTGCGTTTCTGAACACATCATACAGCACAATTAATATAATTAGGCATCGGAGTTTTTATCACACGGTATGACGTTAGCGAACTATGGAGTCGACATTAGCAATAAAATTCAACTCATATTCATACTCATACTCATTCATGATTTTATTGACTGATTTTAATTTTAAATTTAATGAATGATGCTGCAAACAAGAATCATAAAAACTCCGATGTCTACTTACAATCTGTGTGTAGATAAAGCAGTGTATATGTAACTGTATATAATTAGGCATTATGTAACAGTCACACAAAACTACTAATTCATTACATGAATTTTCTAATGCACTAATACTTCGCCTTAACGAAGCAGGTATCCATAGAAATGAAACAGCTATTGTACAGTCTCCTTATAATTGTTTCAATCTCCGAGGTAATATTTAACTAAAGATTATTCCCCCCAAGATGCAGTGGGGCACACGAAAAATTCAATCAAAACCTTCGAGCTTCGTTCTAACCCTTCAATCAATGACAATGTTCTGTAAACTAGGTGACAGGTTAATTTTACAAAGCTTTTGAATTTTAAACCTTATTTCAGAGAATTTAAGTAGCATTTCGAATGTGCTAGTTGCTATTATTATTGGAAAATAAACGGATTTTTAGCACGTTCGGTATAAATCAATTTCAATTCGTAAAACATGGAATTTATGAAATTTATTGCTTGCAGGAGCAGTTGTGATACGCAAAATCCCTAATTAAAAAGGCATCAAAAATATTAGAACCTATCAAGTTTCAAGCTATCATTGGATTATCAATGACTGTTTTATTTTGTAATGTAATGGGTATCTCACAACAAACGTTGCGTGCTTGTGGCGAATTCATTGCGCGCTCGCCTGGCTTTCAACTCTCCCGCAAATCCACACTATGATAGGCTCTTAAATGTAATGGAAATTACGATGAAATTTCTAGAAGACCTAGCGGGTACCTTAATCAGCTTGTTCTGGAGTTTGGTAACGGTCATTCGTTCACGCTGCGTGCGCGACATCTCTTCCAGCTGGCCCTACAGTTCTTTGATCCGCCTTTCCATAATTTTCAAACAATGAATATTTCTAGAAGATTTTAGCACGTACCTTAATCAGCTTGTTCTGGAGCTTGGTGACGGTCATTCGTTCGCGCTGCGTGCGCGATTTCTCCTCTTCCAGCTGGCCCTCCAGCTGTTTGATCCGCCTTTCCAGCAGTTCCTGAAACAATAAAAATCAAAATGAAAAATTGCATTCTTCCATTTACACTACACACCGCGGTACACCTATGCATCGGTTCTAACACTTCTAGAAGGTTCTAGAAGCAAGTAGTTCTTGAGTTATTTATTTTTAATTTTTTTTATACCTATAGATATAATTTAATAAGGTGAGTTGAATAAAATAGTTAAATTTTATATAATTTGTTGTTACTTAGCGGGACTTTAACACGAACCAAGATCGCAGTAAAAATCGCAAACTCAAAGAAAAGCTACGAAAAGAAAGCACAGACCGTTCACCATTTAGCCCGTTTACTCACAAAATTGCTCATTAAAAGACGCCATTTTGTTTTTTTTATTGTTTCTCCCTGGGCGAAAATCATAAAACGCCAAATAACAGTAGGATGGAAAAGTAAAAGTCGTAGTATAATCATATATAGTATAGTATATGTGTATTTTTTTTATTGCATCTGGAACACCTACTGACATAACATATATATATATTTTTTAATTCCGCTACCTAAAGGTTGTCTGGAAGAGATCGCTTTTTAGCAATAAGACCGCCTGTTGTTTACCTCTTCTTTATGTGTTGTATTATTTGTACTGTTTCTGTATTGAGGTGTGCAATAAAGTATATTTGTATTGTATTGTATTTTACTTTCAGCTCCCGAAAGTGAAATTAACTTATTTATTGGTTATCATTCAACCTGACAAGTGGTGTCGTAAGTATGTGCTTTTTTTGTTCCAAAGTGACGGCCTCCGAAATTCGAAGATCAAATAACCAACGCCGACAGCAACTAACGACAATTAGGTATACAAAATTCAACTGTTACACAATTAAACGAGTACTTTATTTAAGGGGACCCTTAATGTTGCTACATTCTCCATACAAACGTAGTTACGCTTTCATATTAAGACGACTAGCTATATTGCTCTGAAACTGTACTTGTACTTACAATAGGATAAGCTATATCTAGTCCTGTTATTAGTTTATGTAGCTTCAGATACCATAGTTAAAAAAATGCAGCGAAGATTTTCATACAAAACTTGTTTTCGCTCTATTTCGTTTGTTTTATAAACAGCAACTATATGAACTAATTACAGGTCTAGATATACCTCATGTCATTGTATGTGCAAAGTTTCATTACAATACAACACGTAGTTTTAAAATGAGAACGATACTCCGTTTGTATGTGAAGGTGAAATTCGGCCGAGCATGCTGGCGGCTCTTAGTATTTAAATTCGTAATAAATTATTGTACACATGTTTAAATAACCAATCTTCATTGAAGATCCTCTAGGTATCCCTGCATTACCTAGAAAAGAGCGTTGGCCTCGACAGTCAAGTCCCATTCAAATTGGTTCTACTGTAATTTTCTCCCCACAAAGCAGTAACTTACGACAATTTTCTTGATTTCAAAATTAACGACTTGGCCATAATTAGGAGTTTGAAAGGCCATTCCCGAGTTTAATGTCCTGGCTGCATTTACTCGCCGATTTATTGTGTTAGCCTCTGTCATATTCAAATGGGCACGGCTGAGCTCTTTTTTAAAGTAAAATATAAACTACGATAAAATTACGGTAAAGTAATTTTTGATAAAAAATAACATTAATAATATTAGCTTTGTGTTCCTGCAGGTGAGTAAGGTTGCCCGAGCTCAACGAGGGTCGGCAATGCGCATGTAACTCCTCTGGAGTTGCCGGCGTCCATAGGCTACGCAAACTGCTTACCATCAGGCGGGCCGTGTGCTTGTTTGCCACCGACGTAGTATTAAAAAATATATACATGCTGTTAAATCACAGCCTAGTCAAAAGGATACTTGCTTACAAAGTTATTTAAAAATGAATGAGTTCAAGACAATATAAGAAAGCCGTATTTATTAAATTATCAATAAATTGTGTATGAATTCTAATAAAAAAACGCAAATTATAAAAAAAAGACTCAATGATATATAAATAAATATTATAGGACATTATTACACAAATTGACCAAGTCCCACAGTAAGCTCAATAAGGCTTGTGTGGTGTAACTTAGACAACGATATATATAATATATAACTATTTATAAATACATAGAAAATACCCATGACTCAGGAAGAAATATCCATGCTCATCACACGAATAAATGCCCTTACCAGGATTTGAACCCGAGACCATCAGCTTCATAGGCAGGGTCACTACCCACTAGGCCAGACCGGTCGTCCAGAACGTAATTTACTTTCTATACATCTCGCTCGCACTTATCCGCGAGTACGAGCGAGATGCATAGAAAGTAAGTTACGTTCGCGATAGCGTTTATGTCAGTGCCGAACTGAGGGCCTACCGCGAACCACGTTCTACGTGTTGCCTCTCTGTCGCACTTGTAAATTTGTACGTAAGCGTGACAGAGAGGCAACACGTCGAACGTGGTTCGCGGTAGGCCCTCTGGTGGTAGCCACAAAGGCCATATATCTCAATCGATTCTCGTGAAATTTTGCGAGAAGGTTTGATAGTTATACGGTTTTTTTAGATTCGTATTTCGGGAAAATATCAAAATGGCGGAGACATGGGGGTTCGGAACATATAGTCTTGACTTATTGTCCTATGTCCCCTAGATCTAGTACCTAATCATTATTCTCCCTATATCAAATTACCAATATAAAACTTAATTCTTATTAAACCAATTTAAAATTAGAAAGACAATGCCTTATACAAACAGCCGTAGCTATTACTTGTCCAGCACCCACCGGAAGTGACGTCGTATATCCAGCGCCATTAGCCGGAAATGCGACCCCGGCGCCCTCTGTTGTTCCACGGTTGAAATATGCGCGCTTTCATTTAGAAGATAATATATTGTCATTTATAATGCTACCTTTTACTATATCTATACTTAAAACTTTGTTAAGCGTGTCGCATACGGAGCTTTTATACATATAATATTAATATACCTAACATAAGATACCGACAGATATCTTATAATATAGCTAAGCGTCACACACACCAACGATACCATAATATATCATAAGATACCAAAATATATATTATAGATTCGTGTGTGGACTCACGACCCGATTCGAAGAATGAAATACGATAACGATAAGTTCTGGTTTAGATAAGTTCTCATTTAGATATCATTTGTATGTCGTATAATTGACAGAAGCAGCTCGATTCGGGCAACCAATGTCACTTTGACGTTAGAAATATCGTAGATAGATCTTATTGGGATCATAATGGAATCGATATAAACGTCAAGTTTGACATGTCGTTTAGTTATCGATCTTTTAAAGATCTTTCCAAGATCTTAAACGTGTCTTAATCATTCTTCGAATCGGGCCGTCTGTTAAATGTTACATAAAATATATCGTAAGATGCCTTGCTATACGATATCTTTTGGTATATTATCGCTCCGTCTGTGACGGGCTTTATGGACGAATCATGCCAGAATAGTCCGGGTCCGGGTCTGACACTTCCTTTTCTATAGAAAACATAACCGACCTGGGTCCTAGAACCCGAACCGTTCTATAGTTCGTTCTTTTGCATTAGGAAAAAGGTAAGTATTGCAAAATTACTTATTACATTTATTGGAAATTATTGCAAAACCCTTTTAAAAAATTTGATTATATTACTTATGAAAGCAAAAGAATGTAAATGATCGTATTTCATTTATAATTGTTATATATTTGCCGTGACTTATTTTTCATATGCGTTTTTTAATAAAAATACATGTCATGATCACTTACTTTTTTGTAATGATAAAAAACGTCCTTTTTCTTTAGTGTATGAAGTGTGGAATTAAAATGAGGAAAATCTCTTATGGCAGAACTATTGCAAAAGTGACCACTGACCAGCTTTCAGATTTAAATAATAGTTCCTAATCTCTCCGGTGGCGCTAGGTAGGCTCATGGATTACATGAACCATAGAGGTATAATAATATAGAGATGAAATGGGGGAGGGGCAACAAATAACCCGATCAAATTACGTAGGGTGATTTGGGTATGTTGTCAGGAATGTTAAAATGTGTTTTTAATTTTGTCGCTTTGCGTATGTTCTGTCCCTCACGGGCGCACGCGTATAGCGTGGCGCCGCCTATTTAATGTTTTTTGATGGACACTTTTTATACATACAGATGTTCCTCCTTTTATTCCACACTCCATACTTTAGTGTACCTCAAACTGACGTTTTAGCGCTATAAATATTTACAGATAAATTCACTCTTGTTTTAATATAAGTTCTTATTACCGTTTATTTTTTTATGATTGATTTCATGTTATCATATCCCAGTATGAGAACTAGTATTATAAGCATGTAATAAGCTACAGATTTTATGAAGCGCCTACCATTTTTGTTCAAGCAACGGGTTCTATCTGCGCTTTAATCAAACAACAGAATGAACGGGACAATATATCTAAATCTAAAGGCATGATATTCATTATTTGATTTGAAACTTTATTTGCCTTGAAATAAACTTAGTTTAGTAACAAAGGTACCTACGTGACCTAGCTGTATGGGTCACATTTCATAATCGAGGATTTTCAAACAAAATGTCCGCACGCAAAAATAATATACTTATATACAACTCAACTCAACTTTAATAAAATCATTTCAAAATTTATAATCAAATACAAAAGTCATCCGACACAATCATAAATATTTCAAAAATTCTAATGTTCTTCGATTCTTATTAAATAAAATCTTTAAATGAGCTCATATTTTAACCGACTTCAAAAAAGTAGGAGGTTATTAGATCTATCGGTAGCTACACTAAAATCTATGAAAAATAACTTAATCTTACAATAGCCCAGTGCCCAAACCTATCAATTTGTTCTAGAGGAGTTTTTCTTAAACTTCATCATTAGTATTAGCTTCCAAACAATTGGTTATCTCTGACAAAAATACAATTGAGGAAGAAACTTTATTCCTAACGATTTTTTTACACGATTTACCTATTATCAAATCTCAGAGTAATCTGACAATACATCAAAGTTTTCCGAAAGAGTTCTTTCAGACAAAGACACCCTACCACATTAATCATGATTAAATCACACCAAACTGAACTCAACTGTGATTTAATCACACTAAACTGCACTCTAAGGATGCGAAAAAGTAATTTTGATTCCACATTCATTATCGGGCATTAGTCAAATGAGTTAGACTGTATTTTTTGTACTTGGAAGACAAATGGGATTGTTTGTTCGTATATTTTTTCATCTAAATTGAAATTGCCAAGGAACTTACCAAGTTAAAGATATAACTACTTAGGTATGCAGTTTTCAATCAAAAAGGCAGTGTGGTTAGTACGGTAGTCAATCAGTTGACACTACAGAAATACCCAAGAAATATAAAGCAACTGTACCTACTTAATATGTGACCGCGGCCGGCAAAACGGCAAAACCACTTTGTCGCTTGCCATAAGGACGAGATTTACTTGTATCTTAATATACGAATAACCTGACAATGACAATGTGTCCTAATGGCAAGCGACAAAGTAGACGTTTTGCCCGCCGCGGTCATATACAGTCAAGTGGAAAAATATGGGTGTACACATCTTACTCAAAAATATGTCCCATAGCATCTTATTCCAGTGTAATAAGAGCGTAGTACAATATTTATGAGACGATTCTTTCGATACATATTTTTGCACTTGACTGTACATATAAGTATTAAACTATTAAATACTTAATGTTTAAATGATTCCTGTCCACCTATAAAAGCCTATTAACAAATTCATTTTAATATTGAATTTGTCAAATGTGATAACATAACATTTCTATTATGTTCATAAACAATACCTTTATTCCATTAAATATTTCATAAATATTATGATATTTCAACGATCCCTAGCTAAGAATCCTGGCGCCATTGCATAAACAATACCAACACATTCGAGTACTAACTCCAAAAAGACTAAATTAATATGAAAAATACGTCGCTTAGGCCTTTCTTAATGAAGAACTTAAGAAGGGTAGATACAAGTGATACTCATCTACTAGATTGTCCATGATAGAAAACTGTCGCTCACCGGAATTGGCACTCTTATATAAAACCTATTCAAATATTTCAATTGCGTCTACGTTCATGTCCGTTACTCATATATGTATTGTAAACGAATATCAACAAAAGCTATCGAAATAAACGTGGAGATTTTAGTATGAGTAGTACGTTTTAATAGAGCGATGAGATTTGTGTCACAGTTTAGAGGTTTACGAAAACGATAGACTTTTCGCTCCAATTTAGATACTACCACCGCATACATAACTGGTGCGTGGTCACTAGAGTTTGCAATCCGGATCCGAAATGTATGGAATTATCCGGATCTGCATCCGCATCCACGGACCTTCCCATACAAATCAGATCCGACGTGCAAACCCTAGTGGTGACAGTTAAAGATTACATTCTGATAGCGACTGCTGCAGCATTGATGCCAGGGCCGGATTTCCGCCTTCCGCCCACAAGGCTCACAGGCAACCTGGCAATAGTTTGGAGGTGGAATAAGGGGCCTGATACATTTAGAGAGGCCCCCTGGAATTCCAAGTGCCACACCAAGGGGCCTAGTGTCTCTAAATCCAGACCTGACTGATGCGAGGAAAAGAAAAATGTAACTGTCAGTCTCCTTGATAAAATTAGTGACGTATTAAACGTTCTAATCGCGTCAGTATTGCAGCAATAAGAGCAACACAGTTTACTAAATAATTGACCCAACATCGCCCATTTTCCAGAAGGCTACATCAGTAACACAGCTGCAGTCACATTCCAAATGTAACCTGAGCTGAGTCTTCGTAAACGCCTCATAATGCGAAATCTATCGGACTTAGTCTATGCTAAAATATCACGACATCACTTCCGAAGGGGGTGAATCTATGCGGAATGATCGCGAAACGAACAGCCTTCATCGGTGCATGTTCCATTTTCACCCCCGTTCACATTTTGCCAAATTACCCATAAAGATTTGAGAAGGGGAATAGTTTATTTATTGACCTGGTTATTGGAACTAGTGGTACATGGTTTGAGTTCCATTGTGTCAGTTTGTTTCAGATTATACCTATATTTGGTTATTTGTTTCCTTCAAGAGTTTTAAGAAAAAATACGGTACAAAAACAACAAAGTAGTCTCTGTGCGGCAGTTTTGCCACGGCTCATGGGAGCCTGGGGCCCGCTTGGCAACTTATACCAAGAATTGGCGTAAGCACTAGTTATTACGAAAGCGACTGCCATCTGACCTTCCAACCCAGAGGGTAAATTAGGTTTTAATTGGGATTAGTCCGGTTTCCTCACGATGTTTTCGTTCACCGAAAAGCGACTGGTAAATATCAAATGATATTTCGTACATAAGTTCCGAAAAACTCATTGGTACGAGCCGGGGTTTGAGCCGGATTGAAAGCCGAGCGCTTTTACACATAGGCCACCAGCGCACTCAAAAAAAACAGTAGTGTTTTTTCGAAAAAAATTTTTTGATTATTTCTAGCTTAGTCAGTAGTGATCCTGCTTACGAAGCACGAGTTCCCGGGTTCAAATCCTGATAAGGCCATTTATTTGCGTGTTCATCAGAGATTTTGTTCCTGAGTTATGATATGGTTATGATTTCTATGTATTTAAGTATGTATCTATATCTATCTATTATTACTCGTCGTCTACTACTGCATAGACTGATTGTAATTATGCAGTGGGGTCATCTCTCTCAGCTGACTGTACATAAGAATTATTGAGCTTACGCGGGGCGTTGATTTGTGTAAGATTGTCATTTTTAGGGTTCCGTACCAAAAAGGTAAAAACCCTTATGGTGCGACTCTGTCTGTTTTTCTGTCTGTCACATCGCTAAATATCTCGAGAACCACTTAAGCTATTTTTAATTTATAATAATACTTAAATTATGTTAAATAAAGAACTCAAAAAAAAAAAAAAAAAAACTTAAGCTATCGATTTGAAATTTGGAATAGTTATGAAAAACGCTAATCCAGACACATTTAAAGTATTATTATTTTTTTGATTAAGTATGGAAAATGCCCAATATGAAGAGGGGGCAAAATTTCAAAGTCTAGTGACTAGGTCAAGTGGGGTATCATTTGAAAGAGCTCAAATTGTTCATTCCAAAACATTTTTTTTTCATACAGACATTTTTTACATTATATTAACATTATTATAAATTTTACAGGAAAAATATAATCAGTCCTCTATCTTGGTAACTTTTTTTATCAACAAAAAACCTTTCCGAATTCAGTTTTCAATTTAACTAAATTTACGTGTGTTTATTACACCTGAAATTTCTACGAGATTACATTAAATACACCTTTTTTCAAATAAAAGATCAATTTTTGAAATCGTTTCACATGATAGAGAATTATTCTCGAAAAACCAACATACGTGCATTACATCGCGCAAATTAGTTAGACAATTTGCCGATAGATGGCGCTATACACAAATATACTTAGTATAGGTACTTCTGTTAAGAAGTATTTGCCTTTATAGTTACACGAGATAATGCTAAGTTTGTACGGAACCCTCGGTGCGCGAGTAAAACAAACTCGCACTTGACCGGTTTTTTTTTTTCTTTACTCGGTGGTTAGAGTGGAACGGCAGTATTGACCTCTCGTGTGCCGCAAGTTCTTTTTTCAAATATTTCCGTTGCATCCACGTCCAGTATATGAGAAGTTAATAGCGTCGCATGAGGAGAATTTTAGCTCTCATTTTCCTAACATATTTAAGTGGTGTACAAATCCTTTTCGGGTCCACACGCTCCACAGAAAAGTCTATTTAACTATTCCCTGCCAGACATCCTCCAATCTCACTTCTAGGTAAATCCAACTAAAATATTTACGCAAAGAAAAACCACTGCGACATAGGCTCAAAACAGTTGGCAAATTTGAAGTACACCTTAAAAAAAAAAAAAACGTGAGCGGGAACGCCGCTTTCACACGCACCCACACAGGCTCCACGCATTTTCATCGCTTACCGAACTATTGTCTCTAGCAAAATCGAAATAG
Organism: Cydia pomonella; assembly: GCF_033807575.1. Taxonomy (NCBI): domain Eukaryota; kingdom Metazoa; phylum Arthropoda; class Insecta; order Lepidoptera; family Tortricidae; genus Cydia; species Cydia pomonella. Next base: position 3,477,884 of record NC_084711.1, on the reverse strand, counting down.
AACAAACATCGAAATCTCTTGGACAGTCCTGAAATTCGGTATGTATGTAAATAAAATGCTCCTTATTCATGTCCATATCATTTGACATTTGGGGACCTCTAGGAATCGCAGTCATCTTGGAAAATGTGTACCGTGTGAAAATTCGAGTTTTACTCAAAATCTACGTTATCTAGGAAAATATGGTTTAAGACAACATTAAAGATTATTAAATTCTGCACAAAAACGACTAGATATCTTTGCGAAAAAAATACATCTTGTTATGGATAATACTCGCTGAATCTCGGTTTAACGCTTTTACACTTCAAGGGGACATTATTTTAATAGGAAACATGTGGTGAAGCTGCTGATTCGCTTCTTAAAGAGCTTACAGCCCTGTCCAATTTCATGCTCTCGGGATCGGTAAACCCGGATATAACCAATGTCCTTTACGGTGCCAACCTGTGTGCATTGGCCAAAAAAGATGGTGGAATTAGGCCAATAGCGGTTGGGTCAACCTACCGTCGCCTGACCGCCAAATGCTGTTGCACTGCTGTGTCAACCAAATTGTCCAATTATTTCCAGCCCGTGCAGCTGGGTTTTGGCTTGAAGGGCGGCTGTGAGGCGGCGGTGCATGCATTACGGACATTCATTAATAGAAAAGAATGTGAGGTTTTGGTAAAAGTTGATGTTAAAAATGCTTTTAACTCTGTCGACCGTGGTACCTTGCTGGCTCAAGTCAAAGAAAAAACACCGGAGCTTTTCAACTTTGTTTGGCAATGTTACAGTACCCCCTCAAAATTATTTTTCAAAAACAATTCCATATTGTCTTCTGTCGGATGTCAACAGGGAGATCCCTTGGGTCCGGCTTTGTTTAGCTTGGCAATTCAACCCATCATCGAGAGTCTAAATTGTAGCTTTAATGTTTGGTATTTAGATGACGGTACCCTGGGGGGTGACGTCAACGTGGTGTTAAATGATTTGCAAACTCTTACCCATAAATTTGCTGAAATAGGCCTCGAATTCAATTTCGCTAAATGTGAATTATTTTTTCCAGATGCGTATAGTCAAAGAGGCCTTGCGTTATCGAGTTTTCGCACCATCGCACCAAGCATCCAAGTCATAGACACCGCCTCGCTTCACCTCCTTGGGTCACCTGTACTTGACGAATCTTTTCCGGACTTTGTTGATCAAAATTACCAAAAATTCATTAAATTTACCGACCGCTTGCTCCAAATTAATGCCCATATGGCTTACACTCTAATTAAATATTGCCTTTTTGTACCAAAATTTACGTATGCCCTCCGTTGCAGTCACCTTTGGTTGTATCCTGAACTTTTGGAAAAACTCGACAATGTTATAAAGACCACCCTTTCATCCGTCATCAATATAAATTTGGACAACAACCAGTGGTCCCAGGCCTCCCTTCCTATCAGGCACGGAGGTATTGGGATCCGCAAAATTTCGATCATATCTCTTCCGGCATTTCTTTCATCAATCCATAGCACTCAAAGTTTAGTTGCCAAAATCCTAAAAAACCCTAGTGATCTCAAAATTTCTTTTGCTACAGATGCCATAGAGCTTTGGAGAGTCATCTGCCCCAACTCTGACCTGCCTACGACCGCCTGCTCGCAAAGACAATGGGACGAGCCGCTCTGCGTGCTGGTACGGGATCACCTGTATGAAACGTTTACCAGCCCCGCGGAACGCGCTCGCTTCCTTGCTTGTTCCGAGTGGGAGTCAGGGGCGTGGTTACATGCTGTACCCTCCAAAAATCTAGGCACTCTTCTTAGCAACGAAACATTTAGACTCTCGATGGCACTGCGACTCGGTGCGGTCTGTGTTGCCCCGCACAAATGTCATTGTGGTGCCAATGTTACTGGTAGGGGCCTTCATGGTCTGTCCTGCAGCAGGAGCGCAGGCCGCATCCCACGCCATGCCAGTATCAATGACATTCTGCGCCGGGCGTTTACCAGTGCCGGGGCACCAGCCGTCCTAGAGCCCACAGGCTTAGACAGGGACGATGGCAAGCGGCCGGACGGCATGACTCTGGTTCCTTGGAAGCTGGGACGGCCTTTAGTTTGGGACGCCACATGTGTGGATACCCTTGCGCCGTCCCACCTCCCAGGGACCTCGACCAAGGCCGGAACGGCCGCTGATGCAGCCGAGCGTCTCAAACGGCGCAAATATGCATCCATTGATTCCGGTTGTATGTTTGAGCCGTTTGGGGTGGAGACCCTCGGACCCTGGGGACCCGGAGCCCATTGTATTTTCAGAGAGCTGGCGAAGCGTCTCATTGATGCTACGGGTGACCAGAGGGCTGGTTCTTTCCTTGCCCAGCGAATTGGCATCGCCATACAGCGCGGTAATGCCACCAGCCTTCTGGGCACCCTACCATCGGGCGACGAGCTAGCCCCCATTTTTTATTTGTAAATATATGTATTTAGATATGTTTCTTTACTTTAGTTATATTCTTTTTTATATCTACTTCCTTTTGCTGAATAAACTAAGTATTATAGGAAACTCGGAAGAATATTAATTCCACTTTTGTGTATACATTTGTAAATGATCTACTCCAACATCAATATTTTACTTGACTGCGACTTCTCCAGAAAGTAGGTTAAGGTTAGGGTTTAAGGTTTAAGTACTCATGATTCAGTACACCCTGTAGTAAGTAAGCAAATATTCTTTATTGTGCACTATGCAGTTAAAAATAGACAGGAAATGAAAAACACTTAAATGTTAGGTAATAATAATAACAGGCGGTCTTATCGCTAAGAAGCGATCTCTTCCTGACAACCTTTGGGTAGCAGGAAACTATGAACTTACAACATTGAAACGCCTGTAGCTTAGGATACTGCCTGGATTAAATACCTGGATTTTATATCTATGCCTGGATTTCTCTTGCCCTTCACGACTTGTATACACTTGTTTTATTAAAGAAAAATCAGTAGAGTCGCCTTGAGAGGACTCCGAATACTAAATCATATTTTTTCTACTAACGCCTAAATTATAGAGCAGATTTCAATAAATGGACATCTGTAGATCCGTAATTGGTACACGAGTGCTATGCAATTAGCGATTTTTTAAAGTTCAATGATGTTGTATTAGATTATAGATAATAACTAAAATGTATGAAAAATAATTCTAAAGACATTTTTTTAAGTTGTTAAATAATTTTTTTATAGTTTGATATAAGTAGGTACAATATTTTTTAATTATTTGATCATTTTATTACGAACACGACATCAGCCTTTTATTCAAAAATTCACTTACCCTCCGCAACAAGCAATCTCCATAACAAGCATGAAAGTGCGAGTAATGTTGTCCAAATTTATAAATAAGGTATAGTTTTCACGCCTCACTCCGTATACTGGTTGGTCTGAGATGAATGATGAGCTCGCCGCGCGTTAGTAATACAGAATCGCCCATCCGTCCTGTGGAGTGTCGTTGCCGCTTAAACAGACTTTTAACTGGGCGTTTAAAGCAATTACTTTCAAAACCTCACATATCAATCAACTGCATCGTTCTAAAAACAACCTTAACTTAATAGCATTATGTTCTCACTTTGAAAATACAGTTGAGTAGGAATTACGATGGAAAAAGAGTGATGAAACAGTTGTCTTTTGTTTTTACCGGACGGTTTGGAACATACGGCCTGTCGCGTTCGGTCGCCTTCGAATTTCAAAAAAAATATTCGTTTTCTGTTGAAGAGGTTTCAAGCAAAAAGTAGGTGTGAGCGATGTAGGAGAGGCGATATTCTTGTGTGCGTAGCAGCCAAATAATAAGTACAGTTGACATCAGAGGTTATAGGTCTGTCGTTTATTTAACTCAGAAGGTAAAAGTTTGCAAAAAAATAATAAAGAATTATGGTCAGTTTACGAACTGGTTGAAAGCTTGAATGAATTATGTTAAGTGAGTAAGTTTTAGTTTCAAACTCTGCTAACTTCTGTTAAAAAATAACTACGCAGCTTCTTTCCCAACCGCTTGAGATAAGTGACCTTTGAGTGAGCGAGGTTTTTAAAAAGAGCTGAAAACAATTTTGAATTTTATTGTTAATCTACTAAAAGCGTATGAACATTAAAGTTTTGACACATTTAACTACTTCAGGTGCATCCATACCTAAAGAAATGTCATTTCTTTTTCTTTATTTATGAGATATTTATTTTATTAGAATGGTATCCTTTAATAAATAAATGTTTTGAGACAATCTTACACATAGACCTAGTCCCACGGTAAGATCAATAAGGCCATACATAGAAAACATTACAATTCAAGAGCAAATGTCTGTGATAAACAAAAATAAATATCGTGTTTACCAGTTATTTTATGTTATTATATGTCTTTCTTCTCTGTTACCTTCCTTGATTCTTCTCACTTGATGGTCCCATCGGAAGAACAACGCTGGAAGCCACCAGCAACATGCTGAGATGAGACCATTTCGTGGCACTTTACACTTTCTATGTTTTGTTATATTATGTAATTTGTCTTGTTTGTGTTTACGAATAAAATAACTCTATTATATTTTATTTGCATAGTATTAATCGTGATTAATTTTGTATCATTACAAACAATATTTTTTTTATGTTTAACAATACCTGTAATCTACCTGCTGATACCAATTTTATCCAGATCGTAATGGAAAACTTGAAAAAACAACCTCATTAGCGGCGGGCCAGCAAAGCGCATTTTTAAGGCTTTGGCCACCATCGCTCGCTGTCAAGGGAGCTAATGATCGCCTAATGCTATCTGCAACGGATTTGTTCAAACTTAATCAATCACGTATTGCACGCGGCCGGAAAATAAGACATTTTTATATATATCATAATTTTATTTAAAATGTAAATTGTATTTTGAGCCTTGAACATATATTGTATTACCTACTTCATAACATTGAAAATGATACAAACCTATAGTAATTTTCAGGTTTCTCGATATGCATAGGAATTTCACGATCGACCTAATCTTACGATCGGCCGCTAACACATACATAATCAAAGCTTTTTTGTAATGAGAAGGTGTAAACGAGAAAAAAAATACAAGGAGATAACGTGTTTATTATAACTTTTATACCTAATTGAAATATAATAATCATAGTTTTTACAGACAGATGGTATACGTAATAGTAGTAGAAGAAAAACTTCTAAAATTTTCAGCCTAAAAGTAGGTACCTATAGCCGAATTAATCTTACTTAAGGTGAACAAAAAGGATTTAAGGCTACTTCTAAAGTATAAATACAGAGGAAGATAAAAAGAGAGGAAGAGGAAGAGAAAAAGAGAGAAAGAGGAGAACTGCGCCAAGCTTAAAATTTTTCATACTTTTATAAGTGTGATTGGCTTCAAATTTTGCGTCCATCTCCGCTAATACCATAGATAAAACTGCAAGTTTATATTAAACATAATAAAAATAAGGACGGACGTTCTTTGGTGCAGGTATTATTTGTAACTGTAAGACAATGTTTTCCCTATAGCTTGCATTGTCTCAATCTATCCGTATTCCAGGGTTGTCAACAAGGCTGCATCATTTTTCACGCGCGCGATAAATTCGTGCCCTGCCCCTGTCAGCGTGTCAGCGAACGATTGTCGTGCGCGTACGGACTTGGTTTGATTTCTATCATTACATTCAGTATTAATGGTTAACGTTCATTAGAATTGACCATATTGAAAATTAACCATTACAAATTGAACCGTAAACTGTAACCGTCCCTTACGGGCATTTATTTGTGTGATGAACACATATTTGTTTCAGTCATGGATGTTTTCTATGTATGTATTCATCTATAATCGTATGTATATCTTCGCCTAGTACCTAATCATATAATCACACAGGGCCCATAGTGTAATTAGTGTTGGCCGAACGTTAATTAGAATTGAACACATTGAAAATTAACCATTCAATTCGGTTTATAAGTGTGATTGGGTTGGGTTCAAATAACCGCTTAATAAAAACTGATGTCTTTAATATAGAACAAATGAGACGTTAAAGATATACATTGGAACATGAATTTTAGAAATTTATCTATATTTGGAAAAGTTATCTGAGATGTCAGATTTTGGCGCGTTGTTTCATCCGCTACTATTGATGCTGTACACAATCTGTACAGTAGTCCAAATCCGTGCTCACACCACGATTCTCCGCTACAACCTCCCATTGTCCCATTGTCTCCATTTGTCTACGGACGGCTTTATTGTGTCCCCCTTTTTCGGACCCCCATTAAGATCTTAAGGACTGTTTCGATTGCCTATACAACGTACCCGTGGAAAATGTATAATCGTCTTACGGGTAAAATAAAACATATTATTAACAATAACAATTTACGTATTGGATATACAGGGTGTCCCAAAAAGGACACGCCATAGCGACACTGGAGGTAGACCAGCCTGAGAGGGTTCCAACCAACCTAACATGACCCTAGTAAAAGTTGCACCGTTTTCAAGTTATTGGCAATTTAACGTTTTTCGTGAATTTTGACCGTTTTCAGCATTGTTAGGCTCAGTGTGCACTTATAAAGCCCTTAAAATAAGTTTTTTTTATGTGTACGGCACCATGAATAGTTAATTAGGATAATAAAAGAGATATTTCATCGATAACTTACGTGAAATGTAAAAAAACAATGGCTTGATCTAAAGTTTTATTCGCAGCGAAACATCAATTTCATTTTTGACCACCTGCCGTGAAAAAAAACTACTTAAAAGGTAACAAAAAAATAACGGTATAATATTAAGCATTTTATGCAGATTCTAAAATGGTATAAAACATGCACATTTCTGCCATAAAATAATGAGTTATTATCATCTTTCGAATGCCTCATAAAGCTAAGTTGGCCTAGGGAATCTGCAATCCTTTTTGGATATGTTTCGAGCTGCCTCCAATGACGCGTACCTAATTCATCTTGGATTCTTATTGGCTTTAAGTGCAAGTTCTCAAATGGTTAAGAGAGTGAGACAACATGAAATGCACTCGCTCTATCTCGCTCTTTTTATCTTAACTTTGTCACACGGTCAACTGCTACCTGGGATTATCCTACGAATTATCTCTTTAAAAACAGAAGGAGGAGGGATAGCCACTAGTCATCCTTATCGCTAGTAAGTATTTAGGAATCCTAATCCTGATTAGTTCGTTACCGTGTGTTTCGTGCAATTGTTGTGTTATCTTTGCTGCTGTGTATTCGTGGTCCTAAACAAATCTACTTGGCTTTCATCTGGACTCTGATTTCTTTTTGACTTGGTATGTTTGTGGGACTGAAACGACAACTTGGCACCGCTCACGGACACTGATTATTGCTTTTTGGAACCTCTCCATCACAATGGCAGATCACAACTACACCGATCGTGAGTACAGTGACATGCACATGATCTATGGAGAAACTAGGCGTGTCTCTAACAGAGGAATTGTCTCATACAACGCCAGATCGGCTGCAAGATTGTACAATCAAAGGTATGCCAATCGTCATGCCACGAATCATGAAATCATTTTAAGAGTTGTGAATGCATATCGAAATGGCAGAAGGCCAGGACAGGCTTACGCTGAAGGAAGGCCCCGGACTATTGACGACGACGTGGTTTTAAATATGGTACAAAGAGAGCCAGAAATTTCTCTAAGAAATATTGAACGTCGTATCGGCGTAAATAAATCCTCAGCACAGAGAATTTTAAAACGTCATAAATATCATGCGTATCATATTCAACGCCTGCAAACACTTCTTCCGACGGATTACGCACCCCGCGTTGAATTTTGCCGACAAATGCTTCAAAAACTGAAAGAAAATGAAAACTTTTTTAATGAAGTGATGTGGAGCGACGAATCCACGTGTAGAAGCGATGGGTATCTCAATCTCCACAATATTCATAGCTGGCAAATTGAAAACCCACACGAAGGGAGAGAAGACCGGTCCCAACATCAATTTTAAATTAATTTGTGGACGGGAATATTTAATGGCCAAATAATAGGACCGGTCGAATTGCCAGCTATTTTAAATGGGAGAAATTACCTGCAGTTCTTGCAAAACGATCTGCCAGTTTTACTTGAAGACACACCACTCGCACTGAGACAGAGGATGTGGTACCAGCACATTCGCGCAGCATGTTCGCGACCATCTCTCGCAGACATTCCCAAGAAGATGGATCGGCCGATTAGGACCAGTATTATGGCCACCGCGTTCGCCGGACCTAAATCCATTGGATTTTTTTTATTGGGGATGCTTAAAAGACAAGGTCTACTCCGAGCCAATAAGGTCCTTACTTAGTAGCAATGATATCATCAGCTTACGCATTCCGGAATGCTTATTAGATATGGATGACACAATTGTACAAACAAAAGCTTACACTTCTGTCTTCAAAGAGATAAGCCCTACGATAATCCCAGGTAGCAGTTGACCGTGTGACAAAGTTGAGATAAAAAGAGCGAGATAGAGCGAGTGCACCTCATGTTGTCTCACTCTTTTAACCATTTGAGAACTTGCACTCAAAGCCAATAAGAATCCAAGATGAATTACGCGTCATTGGATTGCAGATTCCCTAGTCCAACTTAGCTTTATGAGGCATTCGAAAGATGATAATAACTCATTATTTTATGGCAGAAAGGTGCATGTTTTATACCATTTTAGAATCTGCATAAAATGCTTAATATTATACCGTTATTTTTTTGTTACCTTTTAAGTAGTTTTTTTTCACGGCAGGTGGTCAAAGTTGAAATTGATGTTTCGCTGCGAATAAAACTTTAGATCAAGCCCTTGTTTTTTTAAATTTCACGTAGGTTATCGAGGAAATATCTCTTTTATTATCCTAATTAACTATTCATAGTGCCGTACACATAAAAAAAACTTATTTTAAGGGCTTTATAAGTGCACACTGAGCCTAACAATGCTGAAAACGGTCAAAATTCACGAAAAACGTTAAATTGCCAATAACTTGAAAACGGTGCATCTTTTACTAGGGTCATGTTAGGTTGGTTGGAACCCTCTCAGGCTGGTCTACCTCCAGTGTCGCTATGGCGTGTCCTTTTTGGGACACCCTGTATACAGAGGCATTGCTACAACTAGATTAAATCTAAAATAGGCCCTTGAGGCATTGTACCAAGGATGCAGGCGGCATTGACTCGTTGTATCGCAACACTGATAAGTTGTACGAGGAAGCCGCCAGCTCTTCGGTGACCAGTTACGTCAACCAGACGCTTCGCGATTTCTGCAAAAAAACTTGTGCGCGCTGGGACCCCATGGACCTAGGGTTTCAACTAGGGCTCCTGATATCCGTGATACACGCCGATCCGTAGCTACGGGTTCTTAAGCCCGGCGGTACTAAGATCACGAATTTCACGAACACGGCAAGGTACGTACCTCGTACCTGCGTTCGCGTCCGGATTCACGTGACACGCCGTGACCGTGACACGCCATGATACGTAGCCCGTACCTGCGTTCGTGTGCGGAGCTTCGGGCTCGGTTCCGTTGGATAGGTACTTATCGCACGTCTCGTATGTTCGACACGCCCGGGAGAAAAATAAATAAGGACTAGGTATTGTTGAATTGAGTTACCACTTAGTATATAGAATACGGGACGTTCGTCGGACAAACATTTACGTGTGAATTAAACTTAAATTGTATTTTTGCATCGATTTGAATATAATGGTTATATCTAAATAATTTATGGGGTTATTCTGTTTTTTGTATAACCAGCTATTGATTTTAGTCAAAACTAGTGACCTGCTCGTTGCATTGCACTAATATAAATATAAGGTGTAAAACTCCCTAGTAAGTATCATTATAAAATTATGAACTTAAGCAACGCTGTGCTACTGGTTGTCAAAGTCAAAGAATATAACGTAGCCTAAATATAAACAAGGCAATCCTAATCCAAAGAAACAAAAGGGTAAATTTCTGCAAATCTTTGGTAGGTATGATAAAGATAATACAGGTAAACAAATTCAACAAAAACACATGTACGGGGCCACGGAAAAAAAAGTACGCAGCTGCAGTACTTATCAGTTTCGGACTTTCGGCACATTAAAGAGTACTGTTTTGTTTCTAGATTGAAGGTAATAATGACATATTATTGTTAGAGTGTTTTATTGTATGACTAACAAGCTAAGCCAACATACCGGGTTTTTTTGTAGATAATAAGTGCAGTTGCACGTGCAGACAAAGATAATAAGATTTGCGAGCGACTTATTAAAATGAAACAAACCATATACATAAGTAGCTGTGGGCTTTACCTTTTGTTCGTGCTGTTGAAAGAAGTGACCGCGATGTTTTGTTTTACAAATTCGTGGTATTTTTTATTTAATCTGGAGGGGGCAGTTTAGAATTTTGAACTCGCATTCATTGTCATTAGTTACTCCTGACATCACAGTTGGTCTTCAAGTTTTAATTTAGCCGTGATTTTAAAGTTATTTTTGTTGTTGTTTCGTAATTATTTTTTTTGTTATTGTTAGTGTATGATTAGTGTTACTCTAATGGTGTGTTTAAACTATTAACAATGAAGAGAAGTTGGGTGTGGAGATATGCCACCAGAGTAGGGTTGCCAGATCGAAAGGCGCTATTATCGGGAAAAGATATCAATTTTTCGGGATTTTGGGAGTGAAGTCGGGAAAAAAACGTTCAAATTATAGTAATTGTATTAATAACAACGATATTTTACATTATTGGCACTACGTCAGCTGCTCTGCCCATAGACGTTTTTATATAAAAATAATATAAATTCTTTGAGATCTTGAACAAATAAAAAAAAAATGTCTTCTCATTATCTACCTATACTATCATACTTATACTTATTAGGTATCAATAATCAACCAAATTTATTGAAATAATTTATTTCTTAGCTTGCCACATGTATTTTATATTACTTTTGACCGATTTAACCATTTCTTGGCCTTTTTCGCTATTTAAGCTAGACTTGAAAGTCATGCAGTTTTCGTCAAAGTTGAGTCGAATCATTAATTCGGCTTTAATTAGATCCATTCCCATTCTATTCCTTTCTTTTGTGTAGAGGTAAGGCAAACGCGCTCCCGCCCCGCACCGCACCCCTCACCGCACAATCTCACGCCAGCTCGCCACGCGCGCCCCGCGCGCGCGCAGTCAGACGCCCTTGACGCGGGTCGCTCGCTCGTTCGCTCGGCGACAGTTCGGAACTTGAAATTATTGTTTTATTATAACGTGAAGCTGTTTTTCGGGACAGTCTTCACTTCGTCGGGAATCGGGAACACATGCTAAAAATCGGGAGAATCCCGCCAAATCCCGACCATCTGGCAACCCTACACGAGAGTCGGAGATACAGCTTTATGTACCTTGTGCAATGATCGCACAAATAATGAGTTTTCCTGTCGTATTATTTGTCGTCTTTTAGCAACCCGTTTATTAAAGTAGCTATTCATTGTAATCAATGTTTGGTTCTTTTCATTTATTACTCATTAATATTTAAAAGGCCTTACTAATGGAAATAAATTTTAATTCAAAAGTAATGAAACGGAATTAGAGCTTTGAATAAAAAACTCACGATACATTTTTATTCGTAGCTCTTAGAGACCGCATCGTATCTTCACTCAACGTCGCGGGCGGACCGAACCGGCGTGTTCTTAAGATACGTGAAGCCGTGATCACGCCTACACGGATTTACACGGATTCACGTACCCTAATTTCACGTAGCCGAATGTCACGTGCGGAACGGACCATAAAACCGTTGCCGTGAAACACGAAACCGGGCGCACGGCTACGGGTTCACGAATCACGGTCACGACCGCGAGCCCTAGTTTCAACGCCAAAATTAATTATTTTAAAAATAAAATAACTATTTATTCCAAGATCGTTTTCTCTATTCTTAGAAAACAAGTATTTTTATAGTTGTCAAACATGTTCAATAGTAATATTATCAGCTTTCATTTATTTAGTCGTATGGCATATTTCAATTCTTGGTCGCTTTACAAATTTACAAATTAATATCTAAGGTCTTCACCCAATGGGCTGCGTTTTCGCTTAGCTTAAGTAACTCCAGAGGATCTCCCTTGTACTTTCTTTTTGGACACTCATGGACAATGTGGTAAATGGACTGTACAGGTGCTCCACAGTCGCACTTCGGTGTATTCACATATTCGGTGTATCAGCTTTCATTGATTCTATTTTGTTCAGTATGACGAGAAAACTAGTAATTGAGTAGAGAAACATATGAAGATTGTGAAGTTATACCGCGAGTGTATTTTTATTGTTATACACTATCAGCACTTCTTAAATTTCTAAAATATGATCTAGTCTTTTTGAGAGAGTTCACCGAACGGTGCACTATCAACAATTTCTGGTAGAGAGTTCCACACATTTGCCACACGATTCGGCGAGAAGTGTTTTCTAGGGTTGCCTAGCACACAGAGTTTAGTAATAATTTTAAAGAGTAAGTATCCTCTCAATCTTACATTCTGGGTTAATATGTATATTGTACAGATTTATGTGACGGTGTATGTGTCACTGTTTTATTATTTTTAATCTACAGTTAAAGTTTATAGAGCTAGGTAGCTGTCAAACGAAAGGTAGATTTGTTTTGCGTATATGTTATGCAATAACATAAACACTGGTTCGAATGGGAACCTTCAGAGACAATGAGGCGAGATTAACCCGGAATTAACCAGACTCCGCACCGCGGGTGCGTGAGAGGTTCAAGCGACGAGCGTAAGAGACCTAGCGTCTCCCGAACGCCGACGTCTTGTCAACGCAACGTCAGTGCTCGACGCAACGTTGGCGCAAGCAGTGGGGCGACACTCCTCCTTTCGGGCATTCTCGGCTCCGTCCGGGTCAACATTGCTCCGAGCAATTATTAGGGTTGGCACAATCTGAGGTCCCTATGCGTGCACGACTACAGATAAGATAATGACTTGAATTTTGACAACCCTAAATAGCCGAAAGGGATAGTGCCATACATTAGAAAGGGACAGCATGATTCGTCCCTGAATCGCTGTCAAACTTCGGTTTTGTAGGAAGTATCATTTATGTACGGTAGTACTATTATTTATTCTGTGGCGCAAGTCGGCAAACGACTCCATTTTCCGTAGCGCTGACTAGACGCCGAAGCTCAAAAGACGCTAATAGCGTCTAGGTCTATAACTAAGCGATGAGCATCAAATATAACAATTAGACGCTATAACGGGTCATAAAGCGTTCTTTTAAAGAAAATTGTATATTTCACTTTTTTTAAGTTACCTAAGTAAAAATGTACCATTCAATCGAATTTAATATTTTTCTAGTTAAGTTTTTCACAAATCACAATCATTAAATGTGACAAATTCCATTTAATGATTATACAAGGTGTAAAAAGTATAGTGGGGATCCGTTTAAGGGCATATTCAGGATCGTGTTCAGATTAGGAAAAAGTAGAAGAAAAAACTTTTTGACGCAAATAAAAAAAAAAAACTATTGGTCACGTCGTCCAAGTCGGCCAACCCTCCATACAAAGGCCAAAAATATTTCGCGACAAAAAAATGTATATACCATAGACTAGTCAGTTTTAGCTACCTTACTGTCGCCGAATTTGACTCTGTATTAGTGTATGTATTTGTAACGATAATATCAAGCTGCACCTACTATCTGCCATTTAAGAAATAAAGATAATTATTTGTTTTTTTTTTAATGATTCGCTACCGCTTGTAACTCGCCCCTCAACCCCAAAATACCGTCACCCCCTCTTTCATCCATCATTAGCGGACAATGGCTAATCTAACGTGTAGGGCACTTCATCACATCCCCCTCTGCGCCTCTCCCCTCTACAGATCGAGATAATTAACGGTCCAGATTAAAACGTCAGACCGGCAGTCACTTGACCGGACGTTGGATGACATGTATATTATAGGTACCGGTCAGAGATAAATATTGGTGATTTTTCAAGTTCCTGGCCGTTTAAAGCTGGAGTCGGCAAGATTTTAGGAAGAAGCAGTGGTCTAAAATGCCTAATTTGATGTGTTTACCAAATGTCCTGGCAGATGTCGCTGTTACCATAAAGATAGTTTATTATTCAAGTTTTAGAGCTGAAGTCGGCGAGATTTTGGGAAGAAGCATTAGTGTGAAAAGTTTGCCAATAATCATGGGTTGTTATATAATGTAAATAAATCCGAATACATGTTTTTTAGCGGGGGAAATAAAGTGCCTAGTAGTGTACCGGAGATTAAATTGTATGGTTCTCCACTAAACAGAGTGCAGCAATTTAAGTATTTGGGGCATATACTTACTCCAAGTCTTAAAGACGATAGTGATTTTGAAAGGGAGCGTAGGGCGTTGTCGGTGAGAGCCAATATGTTGGCCCGCAGGTTTGCTCGTTGTTCCAACGAAGTTAAAAAAACGCTTTTTAAAGCTTATTGCACATCTTTTTACACGAACAGCCTGTGGGTAAACTACACTCGAAAAACTTACACCGCCCTACGCGTACAATATAATAATGCGTTCAGGGTGTTGATGCGGCTGCCCCGCTTCTGCAGCGCATCAGGGATGTTTGCGGAAGCGAGAGTTGACTGCTTTTATGCAACAATCAGAAAGAAATGCGCGTCCCTGGTGCGGCGGGTGCGGGATAGCCGCAACAGCATCCTGGCCATGATAGCGGATAGGATTGATTGTCCTTATATACGACATTGCTGCAGTGTGCACATCTCTAACAATGCTCAAGTAGTGGGGTGATGTGCGCACTGTTGCAATGGAGTATTTATTTATTTGTGTACATAGCCATAGTAATATAAAAACCTTAGATATAAGAATACTAACGTAGATAATAAGATAATGAACTATTATGTTACTAACCATGTATTATGAATCCTTGTTATTTGAAATAAATGATTAATAATTAGTATAAAACGCCTAATTTGATGTGGTTACCAAATATCCTGGTAGATGTCGCTGTTACCATAAAGATAGTTTATTATTCAAGTTTTAGAGCTGTAGTCGGCGAGATTTTGGGAAGAAGCATTAGTATAAAACGCCTAATTTGATGTGTTTACCAAATATCCTGGTAGATGTCGCTGTTACGATAAAGATAAAGATAGGTAAAGATAACGATACTTTATTATCCAAATAGGCATATTACAATGCGCTTATGAACGACTGGCAAATATTACATCGCATGAACGTTTGAGCATTGTAGAATCTTTAAGATTTTAAACTTGTCTTTATATATTTGAGAGGATTTGTATGTGTATAGTACAGCTTTAATAAACATACGTCTGTTTAATCAAACTCGGTTGTTTCTTACTTCCCCTTCTAGACTAGTGCAAAATTGTACCCCATACGCAGTAAAGATTAAAAGTTCTCTCTAAAATATCAAAGTTTTTCAGTGATTTAAGAACTAAGAACTTCAGGTACCTATAAAGGTATTTTATTTGTATCTAGTAAAACACCCTACATATTTAACTCAAAGAGTTTGATTTGTTTTTATTTCGCCGTTCGCTGCAACGGCAACTTTGCCCAAGTTAAATTGAAATGAAAACTAATTATCAGAGTTTAATTAATGCAGTTGCTATTCTTTTGTGTCCGCGTGTTCCACTATAACTTGGTTCCTTTTGATTAAAGTAAAAATAATGCAAAATAGACCAAAAGTATAAAAAAAAAACTAAGTTGCCTCATTTTTTTTTGTGTCAGTTAGTAACCTGACAAAAAAGTTAGAAATAATAGTGACGCATTACAAATTAGCAAAGTACAATGATTAATGTAGTATTATTACTTTCTTTGTATATAAATATTCTGTATATAATATATTATATAGATCGTTGTCTAGTGCCCAGATCACAAGCCTTATTGAGCTTTCTGTGTAAGATTGCCCCATAATGTACATATACATACATAATAATTATATGTTTTTAATAATTTGATAAAAACTTCGTAACTTATATTTTTTTTATAAGTACTTATAGACATCTATTTGCCACACAATAAAAAATAATACTGTAATCAACAATGGCCTACATGGGCAATTTACATATTATTAATATTTTATATATTACCTCCCACAATAAAAAACGAAAAATTAACATGTTAATTAATATGTATTGATATGATATATTACCAGTAACGTCGTAATTTTTTATATCCTGCTTTTATATTTTACAGTACATATGGTGCTATTTTACCGCACTAGTGCAATAATTCGCAAATTGCGTAACAATGTCGCAAATTTAAAGGGCCATATGTACTTAACCGTAAAATGTTGTACGATGTACGATACAAGTGCGAATAGGCAACCAGCAACTCGTGTTGATATAAAACACTCGTGTTTTAATTTATCCCTACTCGTTGTGAATTTCCTATTTTTCGCACTTGCATCGTAATGTAAGTACTAGGTACTACGTATATTATATAATTTGTCTGCCTTCCTAGCTTCCTACCATCAATTGTTTCTATCTAGTGAAAATAAAAGAGCACTGCCATTTCTTTGTCACGTAATTTCTATTGCATGTCTGTATCGTATTGTTGTTTCCCTAAA
This sequence comes from Cydia pomonella, assembly GCF_033807575.1. NCBI lineage: Eukaryota > Metazoa > Arthropoda > Insecta > Lepidoptera > Tortricidae > Cydia > Cydia pomonella. The sequence goes on along the minus strand of NC_084711.1, from coordinate 3,461,474 downwards.
ACGTCCCTTTCTATTCACGTTGTCGGGGCCTGATTGATGAAGTCCTTTGGCCCTTTGTAGACAACTTAAGGGTCCGTCTGACCCGTCGAGTTAAAAAGCTATACGCTGTTAGTCTAAGGGTGCGATACTTTGAAATAGGGCACGTTTTGAGGTACATATAATAAAATGAAAAAAAAAAACGAATGGTTTTTTTTTTACACTAAATATACGTAGATATATGTACTTACCTAGCCTACACTCTCACGATTGAGATTAACATACTTTTTCGCTAATCAGACAGTAACACTAGACCCTACTCATAGTGTTGTGTTCCTGCCGGTGAGTAAGGTTGCCAGAGCTCAACGAGGGGGGGTCGGGTTTAGGGTCGGCAACGCGAATGTAACTCCTCTGGAGTTGCAGGCGTACATAGGCTACGGAGACTGCTTACCATCAGGCGGGCCGTATGCTTGATTGCCACCGACGTAGTATAAAAAAAAAGTAACGATGTTCTATGAAACGGTAGACATTAAATAATTCTACTCGCCTTTATAAATAATTATATGAAATTATAATTCCAATAAAAAAATACAGACAAATTGAAATGGTTTATAATGAGATAATTAATCTCATAGTACAAAAGTACACAACATTTTAACACTATGTTTTCATATATGGAAAAACCTCTAGATCTCTAATTAAGATATAACTAGTGTTCTTGTACAGTTGGATATATTTGTTTTAAGAAAATAAAATCGTTGCCTCAAAATTACAGTGCTACATTTTTTAGGTCAACGTGAAGCAACTTTGCCCACTTTTATTTTACTGGAAAATATGTACTCCAATTTTTAGTATGAGAACAGGCAGGTTAGTCAAGTTTGTTCAGTCACGTCTGAAAATATAGGTCCGACGTGACCGTACAAACTTAAAGACAATTTTAACCACTATCTTTTGAGGACGTAGAGGTTCAATGTCCTAAAAAAGAGACATTCTGTACTAAGTGTCCTAAAAAAGTACAATATGGTCAACTAGTAAATCCATCCAATTTCACCTTCCCATACAAACAGAGTTTCTTTCTCATTTAAAACTTCGTGTTGGCTTGTAGTAAAACTTTTCACATATAATGACATGATGTATATTTATACCTGTAATTATTTTATATAGCACCAGCTTATAAAACAAACAAAATTGCGTAAAAACAATTATTTGTGTGAAGAACTTAAATTCGCTGTACCTTGTAACGATGGTATCTGAAGCTACATAAACTAATATAGGTAAAAAACTTAAGTAAGTCACCTGTTGTATGTAGTTGTGACGTGTTCGAATAGACATTTGTTTTGTGTGTGTGTCTTTTAAACATGTATTGTCTATTCGAACACGTCACAACTACATACAACTGGTGACTTACTTAAGTTTTTTAGCTATACAGACATAGATATACCTTATCCTATTGTAAGTAGATTCAGAGCAATCTAACTAATCGTTTTAAGATAAGAGCGTCACTACGTTTGTATGGAGAACCAACTTTGCGGCGGACTTTTAATTTAACTGATATAAACACACATGTAACAAAACTACCGAATAATAACGAACATTGTCCGGACACATAGCATATTTAAAAATTGTAACGTCGGTAAAATTATATACTGCGCTGGTGGCCTAGCGGTAAGAGCGTACGACTTGCAATCCGGAGGTCTCGAGTTCAAACCCGGCTCGTACCAATGAGTTTTTCGGAACTTATGTATGAAATATCATTTGATATTTACCAGTCGCTTTCCGGTGAAGGAGGAAGGAGGAGTTTCTCGTGAGGAAACCGGACTTAATCCCACCAGACCTAGTTTACCCTCTGGGTTAGAAGGTCAGATGGCAGTCGCTTTCGTAAAAACTAGTGCCTACGCCAAATCTTGGGATTAGTTGTCAAGCGGACCCCAGGCTCCCATGAGCCGTGGCAAAATGCCGAGACAACGCGAGGAAGAAGATAACGTCAGTAAAATGGTTCCTACACTTTTTCAAACTGTTCTATCCAAGTTTTTCCGACTGTACACCTGAGCGTGATGGCAGTACATTTGTTAAAGCCGCAGATACACCTGCGCTTTGTTTTAGACAAATCACCTCTAGTGTGCACACGCCTTACACTTGTAGTAGTTTCGTTGAAAAGTGGCTGGATTTACTTTTGCTAAGATTTGTGCTTGTTTTGCTAGAAATATCATTTGTTTGGAGTTTATCTTCAACAGTGTTGTTTTCTGAAGTAAAAATACGTAGTTATTGTTTTTTTTTACCTCATTTTATTACCTATATATAAAAAAAAGATTTTGTTCATCAATTTATTATATACCACTGTAACTGATAGATGCTACAGTTCAAAATATTTGAGTATAGTAATCTAGTTACCTTTTAGTTTTTATTAAAATTACTAAAAAAAGCAAAGTAATGTATTTACAACGTTTATTAGTACCTAAGTTTAAGTACAGGTATTTGTTTTGCTTGTACCTATAGTCTGTATCTTTAGGTATTTAAAAAAAGGTAAACAAAATCTACCCTCAAATTGCTCCTTAAGGCAGCTGAGGGTAGATGAAAACATTACATGATCAAATAATGTAGGTTTAAAGTCAGGTCGTTCAGTGACAGATCCAGGCGGTTTTGTATTTGGTTGGTTAACCAATAAATATTAAAACTACCCGAAAATTTACAAATTGTTTGTTTACCTTTTTTTTATACCTAAAGATACAAACTATATGTATTGTAGTTTACAAGATATAGTCTGACAAGCCATTAACGTCGGTACAAATAAGAGGCAAATATAAAAAGGCGCCAAATCGTCTCGTAGATAATTTGAATTTCGCGCCTTTTTCTACTGACTGGTTTGACCGGCTATAGTCAATCTTCAGATTATCGTTTCTTTCTGTTCGGTGTTTTTGAAATAATTTCTCAGTTAAATAAATACATACATTTTGAAATAATGTATGTCCTTTTTAAACACTACTATATGTCGGCGGCCGATCGTAAAGTTCCTGTGTTTTGACGGTAGTCACATTAAACTAATAGATAGGTAGGATAGATTCGTTAAGTTGCTTCAGATCCCCGAAGGGCAAACTGTTCAGAAACAGAAACCTTGCGTAGCTGCTCTCAGAGAACGAGACAATAACTTTCACGTTTTACGATATGCCTAAGAATTTCATTATCTGGCGGATATTACTATCGGCTGCCAACATATATAAGTAATATAGGTATAAGACACTCGGTCATCACGGGTCAATTGCTCCAAGTGAACGCGTAATTCAACCGACAATGCTTCAATTAGGCTAAACCGATTGTAATGAAACTATCGCTGCTCCTCCAATTTACTAGTTTAGTGCTCGTAACGTTTCCTGCAAGGTTTTGACTGAAATTACACATCGTTACTTTACTAAGATCATCAAAAGACCTACATACGTAAACCTACGTAAATTACATTTCTTTTTTAGTTGTAGGTACATATCCCACACTTTTTATCTAAATATATAGATTGAGATTAGATATATCTTATTCCATACTGTCGAATTAGGATAGCCTGTAACGATGGTTGTGTGTATGTAATAAAATATATATATATATATATATATATATTGACTTGGCAATCACACCAAACTATAATATGTGTTACTTACTTGTGAGATATATAGTGTTTATTAATAGTGTTTTGATGCGATGGCCAAGTCATTCTGTTTATTTAAAACATAAAAAAATTAAATATTGATATGGTCGCTATAAAATGTTGTTAGGGTAGCTAATTACGTAATAACTTAAGACAGAATGTCCCTTAAGTAGGGACTGAGTAAATTAACCGACTTGGTTGGGTTGGGTTGGTGGATCTCACAACTTTTTACAGTAGAAGAACCGAATTGCGAGACTTGTTTTTTTTTTACAAGTTATGTTTTGATGGCATGTCAATTATTTTTGTAGATAGTCCTATTTTTTTTCCTTTCCGGTACCTACTACTTCTTAAATTCCATTAGATTATACATATACAGGTACACTGGATCATTCACTGCAACATTGTAGTTACATAACATTGTAATCCTATACATTTATATGGGATTACAAAGTTAATGTATCTAGTTCAGTAGGTGTATCTAGAAAACTGGACCGAAATTGCAACATATTTGAGTTTTTCTTAGATTTATACACTAAACACTAATTGTATTCTAAATTTGAGCTTCTAAGTCTGCTAGAAGTGCCTTAGAGTTTTGATGATCGGTCAATCAGTGAGTGAGTGACAAAATTAAGAAACTTTGACCAGTTATAGTTCTTAAACTACTGTATAAATATAATGCCTGCTTGGTTACTAAAAATTCAGCCTTCTAGTTTTATCCACAACGAAGTTATAGGGGAAAAAGGGGAAGTTGTCGGGTAAAAGGATGGTACGGCCGTGCCGCTATTTTGCTCGACTTGGCGGGGGCACTGCCGTGCCCCCCAATACATTAAGTGCTGAATAAAAACCTCGCCTGTGAATACCTCGCCTTACTTTCACTCATCTTGAGCGTATGAACAATGAATATACAAACTAACTAGGAACAGTCATGAAATCGTTCCAAGTCGGTGAATCAAACACAAACAAATAAACTAGAAACAAACACCAACTGCGGCCCGTGATACGGGAAACTTTTTATGATATTCGAAAACTCGAGTTACTTCCATTAACTTCCACTTATGTTGATTAACACGCACAATATAAATAACTTCTCGGCTGCAATAGGAATTGCAGGCCTTGTATTTATGACACTCTTCTTCCTCGCGTTGTCCCAGCATTTTATCACGACTCTTAGGAGCATCTATTATCAAGTATCAATACTGATAAATCCGCTACTTGACGCTAGATGGCGACTACGAAAATAAGCGTTTTGGTAAGAAAACGAATGTATGGTATGAGCACTATGCTTACGTACTTATTTCTCTAGGGTGTAACGTGCACATTTCCCCACATTACTTATTTTATTAGAATAATCAATTGTCAAATTACAGGCCTACAAAAATAAATAAATACAAATACATATACCTTAGTTGCTTTCCTATTTGTAACATGAGTAGGTAAATTATAAATATTATAATATTTATGCTCACCTTAACATAATGAGAATTCCCGTTGTTATATGAATACTTGAACATGACACCCACATTTATTTCACAACACGAGACTCTTGCTTGGTAACTCTCAAGACACTGAATAAGTACTTATCGTGTATAATTACTATTAAATCTAACAATAGGAGACATCACCACGAAAACATAAATATCACTAAATATTCACAAAACGATTCGTTCATATTACTAGAAATAATGGCAAAGAAGCGATAGATTTAAATAACCAGTTTTTAAATATTAATGCAAGGTCAAGGATGCAACACTAGACTACTCTATGCAAAAAGATTTCTCGAAGCACACTAGAAAATGTTACAGATTAAAACAACAAAATTCTTTGTTTTTTTAGTAGATGATTTTCACACCTTTACATAGAATACACAATTTATTATTGCACTTCATTCAAGACGTGAATATTACAAAACATTTTATCAATTTAACTTTCAAAATACAAATTTAAAAATGCATATTATATATACAGTACTTAATTTTCTAAAACGTGTACGATGTTACACATATGTAGATCAAAACTTTTTTTTTTTGCTTCTATGTTCATTATGAAACGATTGAATAAAGTTGTATTATGTTAATTAAAACGTCCCGTACGAAAGCAATCGCATTGTTTTCAAACAATCGGTCCGTTACGAGTTTCAATATGAACTGACGGCGCGAGTCAGTCAACTGCCACTGATAGAGTACCATAAAGAATGGCATAACATATTTAATAAGTTTATTTATGCACTTTCTTAAATCAGCAGCAGGGTTTTAAAATATTATACTCTTATCTACTTAATTAAAACGGTACTTGCTATCACTGAAAACCATTGTTTTTTTTTTACTTTTACGACATTGAAATATCAAGAGAATTTATTTTATAAAATTTCATGATACAACAAGCCGACTGTGTTTTTCTTTTAACAGTCTTTAGGTTGATGAGGTTGCGTTTTTTTATCGCCTTGATCTTAAGCTTGGCTACCAATAATTTCATAAGTATATAAATATACATTTTTTTTTAATTAAAGTTCCAAAAAAAAATGCGAATTTCCATGTTTCCTTTCTGCTAAAGTCATGAATGGCTTAATTACAGCAAGGGACTTATTAAATTAATTAATATAACAAAGCAAATATATGTTTAGGTACAAAATATAGTCGTAATTATTTCATATGAAATAATTTTTAATTTTTTTAATTGATTTAGAGTTGGATATGTATTATAAATCTTGTATGTGTTTCGGAAGGCTATTTCTTATTTTTTTAAGTATGAACTTATTAGTTCTCGTTCCGTAGACATTATTATATGATGGTAGTATGAATCTAGATGCATTTGGGATACTTCTTAATCTATTGTTTCTATGATATTCATTTAATTTATCTATGATTGAGCCCAATCAAACGTTGAAAATGGTTATAATTTAAGTTCCAGAAGATTACCGAAACACGAATTAACTGTATGAAAGAGTAATTATTGTATCCTAATAGAACGTTACCGATGACCGACCGACCGACCGACCGTATTACCGATGTTTAATAAAAATTTAAAAACCTTTTTAGTCAGCAAATGTTATTATAATGTACATGAATTTTTTAATGATAAATTTGATTAATAATGTTAATATATGCATGTTAGTTTTAAGTATATTGCTGTGCCCTTGCAGGGTGTCACATTTGAACTCACCTACTTGTAAGCTCCACCTTATAATGTGTAATGTGATATGCAATAAACATTTTGAATTTTGTTATAAAAGCTTGTAAGGCCTAATAGACATTGTAAGTTTTACTTACGTAATTAGGGACAAAGCTATTTGTTAGAGTGAGATAATGATATTCATCTCTCATTCTGTATATTTATTTTGAAGTCTCTACGCCACAATACTCTGCGTTAATTTATGTTCATAGCGCACTTGATACAGCGTGCTCTCAATACGTTTTGCGTTGAATGGACAACGATAATAACATGTAATGAAATAAAGTACGCTTGTCTTTTGCTAGTAGCATCGATAACAAGAGGCCCTTATTTTAACATATACCTATTATAACAACATACAAGTTTACAGGCCTGTAGGCGTGTTCTTAATGTTCTTATTGTAATAATAGTTTATTTATTTGATCTGGATTTGTTAACGACATAACTTTGGTTTTACAATCAGAATATTCTGCCCGATTAAGGAATAGCACCTGGGCGACCGAGCTTTGCTCGGTTATAACTATTTATTGTTATATGGTGGTGTATAGGTGATGAAAACTCGAAAACACGCGTTTTCCCAAACATAAGACTAATCTAGATCGATTGTATACCCCCAAAAACCCCCATATGCCAAATTTCAGCGAGATCGTTAGAGCCGTTTCCGAGATCACAGAAATATATATAAATATATATTTATATACAAGAATTGCTCGTTTAAAGGTATAAGATTAATAGAGAAAATGTCAAAATATTTATTGCAGTATGCCTATTCGTTGGTAAGTAGGTATATATGATAATTTTGTGTGTATGTACACAAATTTTTTCAATACTTATCCTTAACATTTTGAATTTATCCACTAACATAAACATAAGAAACGTATCTAATTGTGTAATGGGAATATTTACCCAACGGTGAAGTCGGAATGTTTGTATTGTTTACATGTATTGTGAATAAATACGTCAGTCTACGCTACGCTCTCGCGTAGCAAAGTATATGAATATATGATGTTCACAAAATTAAAATATCTTCCCTTTCCAAAACCAATAATGAAACACAACATAGATGCGGCAACAGTAATTACAAAAGGAAAACAAACTAATCCCAAGGATTATAACACACAGACGGCTTCAAAGAGACGCATCCATTTGCCAAATTCGTTTTTCCATTACTCAAATTGGGTAGGGGTTAACTTTTGTATGGTAAGTGCGTAACGTATCTGTTTGTAGGTATGCATCTAGTTTTCTTTATGTCTGGTCTGGTACGATTGATTCGTAATGCTAGCATTGATATTATATGCAGATTAAACTCGATTTTGTTAGCAAAAGTTGTTATGTAATAGGTAATTAGAAAAATAAACACATGTTTCATTTTCTTAAGGCATGCTTTTCTGAATAAATCTTAGCCATAATGTTAAACCAACATCTATTTAAACTTTATTGCACAAATACAAGTAAAACGTGCAATAGGCGGACTTCATGTCTAGAGGCATTCTCTACCAGTCAACCACTGGACTAACCACTGAATTTACCTACTGATTGAGCAATTAAAATCCATAGTATAATTTTTTTCAAGTGATTTTTACGCCTAAGACTAAGCCATATCACACTAGCGATTTGCGAGTATCTTAGCATGCAGCGAAATCTTTCCTTTCTTCGAGACATGTAAAACAGCCACATATGACAGCTAGTTTTGGTTTCGAAAGAGACATCGTTGTAAACAACCGTTACTAATTAAATCTGGATCACAACTGAGATGTCCATCGCCATGTGTGGCTAATTCGCGGATCAGATCTGAGACGTGACCGGCGGACAAATCTGTGCGTTTAGCTGATCGCTAAGCTAAATCGCGGACGGACTGACAGACAGACGGAGGCGGAACTATACTTAGTCGACGAAGGAATTCTTAAAAAATGCCCGTTATGTTATAATTAATAAACTTAAAAACACCACGTCTATATACGTAATGTTTTTGAGGAGAGGAAACAAGAAAACGAACACAAGTATATATATATATATATATTGTATTATATTATATTGTATATTTATTAGTATATTAGGTATTGTTTTAATACTTATATAAGTAGTATGTGTGTTTGTATTTAATAGTCTCCATATTTAGCTCCTTGCACTACCTGTTGACTTTTGTATGAGTTCGAAATTTCCTGCTACCTAAAGGTTGTCTGGAAGAGATCGCTTTTTAGCGATAAGACCGCCTGTTGTTACCTGGTTCTATTTTCCTTTGAAATTCATTTGTAGTTTTACATGTATGTAAAATGTATAATTGTTGGTGCAATAAAGAATATTTACTTACTTACTTACAAGTGGGGTAAAGGTACCCGTAACTTCACCCTATGAAGTACATCCAACCAATAACCCTGGTAATAGACGGGGGCAAAATAACATATGCGGTGCTTTACCTAATGTCTCTGACAAGCCTGAGTGGCTAAATGGGACCGTTACCTGTCTATTGTCGTTAATGTGAATGTGTGCTTGTATGGATTTGAGATGGTTGTACCTTAGGAAGATATGTGTTTGGGTACCAATGAGTTATTAGGAACTTATGTAAGTACCTACTCGTACAGTCAGAGAAAACTATTCGCTTAGCACCCGTGCATACAAAAGGGGTGCCAAGCTAATCGCTTGGCTGACTGTACTAATAAATAATCTCATCATGATCTCTATATTTCTAACATCACATGAAAATTGAAATTTGCTACAAGATTTTTCTAATAACTAAAAAATGTGTCTTTAACTTTAACATTGTTCTTTTTTACTAAAACACCCGTAGGTATTAAATTATATTATTTATGATTCAAGTTGGAATGGTACGGTCACGTCTGAAAATATCAATACGGATAAAATGCCAAAAATATGTATACACGACCTTATCGCCCATATAATAAGGCAGTGTGTACATATTTTTGGGATTTTATCCGTATCGATATTTTCAGACGTGACTACCTATACACAAACAAAAATTGTTCCGTGTTGTAGGGGCTTACAGTAAGTAACAATGAATAAAACCGGCCAAGAGCATGTCGGGCCACGCTCAGTGTAGGGTTCCGTAGTTACTCTTCCGTCACAAAAAGCTAAACTGGAGCTTAAAGTATAGTAAATTAACCAAGGGATGAAACGGTACCTTTCACGCGAGTTAAACAAATAGGCAAATTTGCATAATCAGTACATAATTAAAGTAAGTATTTTTACTATGAAGGGGAAACTTTTTGCGACAACTCAAAAACAGCTAAACTGATCATGTCCGCTATAGTTTTCATTTAATGTCTTTCTTAAGCTCTACTTCCACGATTTTTTTCATATTTTTTGGACCTATGGTTCAAAAGTTAGAGGGGGGAGACACATTTTTTTTTGTTTCGGAGCGATTATCTCCGAATATATTCACTTTATCAAAAAATGTTTGTTGAAGACCCCTATTAGTTTTGAAAGACCTTTCCAACCATACCCCACACTGTAGGGTTGAAGCAAAAAAAAGAATTCACCCCCACTTTACGTGTAGGGGAGGTACCCTCAAAAAAATTAAATTTTTAGATTTTATTGTACGACTTTGTCGGCTTTATTGATTTATATATCCATGCCGAATTTCAGTTTTCCAGCACTAACGCCCACGGAGCAAAGCCTCGGACAGACAGACAGACAGACAGACAGACAGACAGACGGACATGGCGAAACTATAAGGGTTCCTAGTTGACTACGGAACCCTAAAAAGGACCAAAAGGTAGAAATTCATATCTCTGATCAAACGTAGATTCCGCTAAACCCAAACAAAAGTACTAAAAACCACTGTCAACCAAAGCCCATAGCACACAAGCCCATACATTTTTAAACCAGGATCTTGCGGCATCAAACTAGAAAATTCGAAAATGGAACACAAAAACTGAACACACCGTTGGAAGCGGGCCAATGGCGGCCATAACGGAATTAATTACCGGCAGATGGCGCTGATCGCCAGGTGTATATCATGTGAGACATGGTCAACATTTGGGAAATATTGGGAAAGTTGGTTATTTATTTACGTAAAAATAAAGGATAGTGGGGAACTATCAATTAATAAATTGCTCTAGCTAAACAATAAAATTTAAAATTTATTGTGAGTAGATGCCGTCGATGAACTATGGTTCATTATGGTATAAGTTATATGACTTTCTAATGTTTAGTTCTACATTTTATTTTCCCCTTACCCTTTGCCTAGGCAATTATCAAATGAAAACTTAAGGTAGTGCCTTTAAAGAGCATTTTATTTTTCCAGTGCGTTTTTTTCGTTTATATTACGATACCCGCTTACCAGAGATGTGACTTATTTGAAATACTTGTATTTAAAATGCAAATACAAAATGCAAAATACCTATTTTGTATTTTGTATTTAAATACCTTTTAAAGAAAACTATTTTGTATTTTATTTCAAATAGTTTTTGGGACCTATTTTCTATTTTCAAAATACAAAATACTTTACAGTACATATGGGGCTACTTTATAGCACTAGTGCGAGAAGTAGCATATTACGTTACTGTGTCGAACATTTAAAGGGCCATATGTACTGTAAAACGTTGTACGATACATGTGCGAATAGGTAATTCGCAACTCGTGTCGATTTAAAACACTCCCTTCGGTCGTGTTTTAATTTATCGCCACTCGTTTCGAATTTCCTATTTTTCGCACTTGTATCGTAATGTACTATTTTATTAGGTGAAGTAAGTTGGAGTTACAATCTCTTCTGACGTTACAATCCTTGCAACTCTATCATTCTTTTATGGCGACCGGTCTGGCCTAGTGGGTAGTGACCCTGCCTATGAAGCCGATGGTCCCGGGTTCAAATCCTGGTAAGGGCATTTATTTGTGTGATGAACACAGATATTTGTTCCTGAGTCATGGGTATTTTCTGTGTTTTTTTTATAGTGTATTTATTCACTATGATTTTTTTGAAACAGGGTTTAACACAATAAGCCACTATTGAAAACCTCTAGGGTTTATGTAATAGTTGGCGAGATCGCGCGGACTGATTCGCGTTTGCTTAATACTATTATTACATACTTAGTTATGTTTTCCTGTCGAAGCTGTTATTGTATCTATCGTTTAAATATCGACCTTATGTATATGTATTTAAGTATTTATAAATATTTATCATTGTCTAGTACCCACAACACAAACCTTAATGAGCTTATTACTGTGGGACTTAGTCAATTTGTGTAATAATGTCCTATAATATTTATTTATTTATTTATTATTTTAAGATGGAACTGGTGAATCTGTTTAGTAACGCCGTAAATGACCACAAGCGTAGCGAGATATTAAAAATGTGGAATCTTAAGCGTTGCAAGGGTTTCAAGGCACGAGAGGTAAACAAACTTTACTGCCCTGGTGAAACACAAACGAGACGTTTTCACCAACCAACGAGAGGTATATACTATACAAATATAAATTAATGCTTTTAATAATTGACCGTTAAAAACCATCACATAAAAGTCCATTCAACCGTTAAACATGGGGAGACACAAAATTTGCAGTCTAGAGGACTGATGTACACACTATTTTTAAAGAATAAAGAAAGCCTTTCCAACTTGTAAATTCCGAGCAATACTAACTTTTTAATTCAGACTAGGTATTCACTATTTAAGAGTACCTTTTATCGCAAAGTATTTGTATTTTAAAAAAGCATTTTGAAAATACCTATTTTGTATTTAGTATTTTAAATACAAATTTGAAAACTATTTTGTATTTTGCATTTGAAATAGTATATCAAGGAAGTATTTGTATTTTGTATTTAAATACTTTTTATAAACTATTTTTCACATCTCTGCCGCTTACTCCCCATTCCATAAATCACGATACTTTTATATAATTTTTTTTTTTTTTAAAGAAAATATTTATTTATTTCAATACAAAAACTATTACATTCTTAATTACTCTAAAAAAAAACATTAAAATGGACTATAAACTAAATAGAAGTAAAAGTAAACAAAAAGAAAGACACAAATACAAAAACTAATCAAACAACCCGCCCCGAGCCCTCCCAGACGCAAAGGTGCCCAAATTGCAATTGTTAATTGAAACTACCCTCAAGAAATACTATGAAAGTTTATACTTAGTCATGTTTTTTTAATACATATATTTATTTTCCTCGTACTCAAAGTGAAAAGTATAGTGTTTAACTCGGGTGAAGGGCGCCATTTCAGTCTCGAACTACCTCGACAGAAATGTGTGCCTTTCATCCCTTGGTTAACAATCTACTATAACAGTAGTTTATGGACAGTTAAATATGTAAAGTGCAATAAAATAATATAATTTGATTTATGTCTAAACTGTAAATATTTGGTTTTTTTCTTTCGTCGCGTATATACGTAGTAGGGTAGTAGGGTTCATGGTTAATTTTCTTCCTTAATTCTAAGAACATTTCTAATACCATGGTTGCAAAGAATAAATGATTTATGATGTTTAACAGAAACGCAGCCGTCAATTTGGCCTCTTTTGGCCGCACCAAGCGCTGCGATCGTTTTTGTTTTTCCTGCAAGAACTTTGCACCCAACCAATAGGGAAAGTATAATACATCACCTAGTCGCTTTTAAAGATTTTACCAATTATTTCTACGAAAAAAGGCAAATAAATCACAACCTCTGATCTCGACCGATACAAACGCATTAATTAAAGGTGAACGAATTTTTGAGCACACGTGACGAGCAACCCTTCTAGTGAATTATTCAGAACGTATCGGCTGATCGATGTTTTAATCTAACGCGGAGGGTTGCCAGATGTTAGGATTTTTCCTGACATATTGGGAATATAATTATTTTAAACAGGTTTCTTATGTTGAGAATTTTGGTTACGCCCAAGAATGGGACAGGCCAATGAAAGTTGATTGTGGAGGACACGTCTTTTGTAAATTTCATACGAACGTTCTCCATTTAGTATGGGGAAGGTTCACACGAGAACATTCACTATACAAAACAGAGAACGTTCCTAACTTACGTATTAACGTTGCATAACTGTATATGAGACACAGAAAATGCATGGTTAACATGTGGAGAAAGTAAAAATCATACAAATAGTTACTTCCTTTTACCGTGGCTCAAATCTACAACCTTGTGTTTTTGAGGTTTTCGTAAAAATTCGGATTAAACATCGAACCATTTTCACTACAAACAACGTTAAATATGGCGGAGGCAGCTGTCATCCCATAAAGGCATAAAGAACTGTAAAACTTTTTTTTTACGAACGACCATGACGTGGACATACATTTTCGTGTAACCAGCCCTAAAATAACTTTCTATCGAATTTTAACAGATTGGATGGACATGAGAAAGTTTGAAATTGAGAAAGAAGTATTGTACCTAATGATGTTTGTCTAATACTTGTAATCGAATGCAACTACAGACTGTATAAAATGAACCAATGCTTGTGACAGTGACAGCGAGTGGCGTCTTTTTTCAGTACAGACGCTAGTTGAAGAAACCGGATAACATGTTTGAGAGCTGCCTACACTTGGGGTTAGTCGATTTTTGACCTCAGATATGTAAAACATATTTTTAAATAATTTGTTAATAAATTCAGTGTTAACGTAACGTAACGAAATGTTGGCTCGTTGGGTGGACGACATTCGGAAAATTGCGGGACACTTCTGGATGCGATTAGCTCAGGATCGAGACAAGTGGCGTACTGGAAGAGAGGCCTATGCTCAGCAGTGGGTGATAAAAGGCTGATATGATGATGAACGTAATGTTCTATTAGTAAACGTTACAGGTATTTCTGAAATTTGTATCAGGTAACCCTACGCGGGCCAAAGCGCAAACAGGCCGGCAATCTATTAAATGACATTTTTTGTAAATGACAGTTATCTGCGTGATTGATTGCATTTGCATGCCCTAGGGCGTCGTTAAAGGTTTCACGCATGGCGGATCAATGAGAATGCAAATTTTGAACGGATGTGTGGAAATATTGTCGTTTATTCTCATGGGGCGAAAATATGGTCGATATATGCCAATCATCTGTGATTCGTGTATGTAGTGTTGGTGGAGTATATGCTATATTTCTCACATGGTTTAAAATAGTTCTAATAATGGACTGTTAATATCCTTTTCTCCTTTTTCCTCGTATTATGAAAAAAATTGCATATGCACAGCCGGGCCAGCAGATAGTGCATAAGCATTCGAAATTGTTCATTACTTTTTTACAGAGGTAGGTTATGCCTAGCTACACGTCAAGATTAGGTACATTAAACTGGATTACATTAGAGTTGCCTGGGGCATTCGGGCATGCCTAGCTAGCTCAAAATCCCTCTTTCAACCTTTTGATAAACTCTGAAACCGAGTGAAGACGCAGCCGTTTGGGAAAAGATTCTAGGTAGCTCGATTCGAAGGACTTTTACGTCATACAGGTTAATAGACGAAAAATTTTGATCTTCAATTCTAAAACACTTTTAACGCAATTTCTTCCAGTCTCTAAAACACGTCACACAATTAAGACAGTAGACAGACTTTAAGTTTCAGCTCAGACTTTAAAGTTCAACGACTGAGACCCCTCCGTCTAGAGAGCCCTTTTAGAGGTTCACATTATTTCCTAATAGGGATATAGTTTATGTACTTCACAGGGCTTCCAGATTTCCTGCGAGAATTGTAAATGTAGACGGCAAATAAAATGGCAGGTGCTTGACAGAAAAAGGCTAGCAGCGAGAGACTCTCGGAGAGAGGTTGAATGTTTGCATATAGAAGGCATCATTGTAGAAGTATCCATATTGTAGAGAGGGAAACATACCAAGTTGATTATTTATAAAGGTTACAAACATTCTGAAAATATATTTCAACTTCTAAAAAAAATAATCTACAAACCAAAAAATATATAATTTTAGAACTTCAGCTCAGGTCCGGGATGCGTGACATATCGACACGAAGGGACGCCTGTCTTCAGCAGTCGGCGACAATAGGTTAAAATGATGATGATGAAGAATTTCGGACAGCAAACAATCATACTCATACGATGTTTAATTATAACAAAATATTCATGACATAAATATTTCAAAGTACTTCATCCTCGCGTTGTCCCGACATTTTCGCCTCGGCTCATGGGAACCTGGGGTCCGCTTGGCAACTAATCCCTAGAATTGGCGTAGGCTCTAATTTTTACGAAAGCGACTGCCATCTGACCTTTTAACCCAGAGGGTAAACTAGGTCTTACTGGGATTAGTCCGGTTTCCTCACGATGTTTTCCTTCACTGAAAAGCGACTGGTATATATCAAATGTATACAAAAAACTCATTGACCACGCGACCTCCGGTTTGAAAGCCGCACGCTCTTACCGCTAGGCCACCAGTGCTTCCCATATATATATAATATTTAAAAATAAAACCGGATTAATTTTTATTTGGTGGATCTAAACAGACTTTCAATCGTGAAGATTTTATACCTATAACTACTACCTCATATCCTTCCCAAGGGGCGCCATAAAAGTATAATTGGAACTGCACCTTAATGTATCCTTAGTCGCGCCTAAATTGTTTTTGAAAGCTCAAGGCGGAGGTTTAGGGGATTCTTCATAAAGTTACTTAAGCCGGGATATACGGTAAGGTTTGTTAGGGTTGGGGAGATAGGTGGAAAAATAAATTGGTGTTGAAAATCTATTGCAGTTTCGATACAAATAGAACAAAAGTTCAACCTAAAATTTGTTTCACCAACAAATAAAGGATGACTTACGATAGACCGGGCCCGGGCCGGGCCGGAGCTTCTGGCGCTTCGTTTTCTTTGAAAAGCAGCACGTGATCACCGATCAGCCGTCATAGAAAATGAAGTGTTGGACGCCTCGGCCCGGGCAAGGGCTGGTCTAGCAGTCATCCTTAAAGTAAGTATTCGATTCCTTACATTTTATCAAAGATTGTATAGCGACTAATATACTCGTACATAAATGCAATATTTCACCGACAAAATCGCAATTTCTGGTTTTCCATACTTCAAGATAGGCTCTCAGTGACCATCAGGTCACGATCACTTATCGTTTTGTTATGAGCGTTTCGCGAGTGAAGTACGAGTACGACTGTCGGACTTTGACTATCATTTCTGACTTTTGTATTGCTTTAAGACAATAGGTCCCATATAGACATTTGATCCTAAAAACAAACCTGATCTATTGTCATGATTTATTTATGCTTACATTTAAGATAGCAGTTAAATAATAAATACTGTGACAACATTATTATGTTACCCCGATTAATACAGGGGTAGTTGGGAAAATAACATTCGCTTTCGTAAAAACTAGTGCCTACGCCAAATCTTGGGATTAGTTGTCAAGCGGACCCCGGCTCCCATGAGCCGTGGCAAAATGCCGGGACAACGCGAGGAAGAAGAAGAAGAGTTGGGAAAATAACATTATACTGTTGGCAACACGGTAGTTTTAGCAAGTGGTGGGGACACGGTAAATGTTGGACAGGCTCGTTCACTTGGGTTGAGGCCGTCAAAGAGGACGCATCGTAATGAACTGGTTAGGTCAGAGTACCTGCAAGTATCCCGATTGTTGTAGTAGTAATAGTTTAGAGGAAGCACTACACTATTGAAGCACGAAACAATTGTCATCTAGCCTATAGGTGGAAAACTTTAATTTTTTTCCAGTTATCGGATAGAATCACGGCTAAAGAATGGAATGAGCTCCCGCCCTCTGTATTCCCTGATAAATATGACCTCGGTCTCTTTAAAGTAAGAGTGAATAGGCTACTACTGAACCGGTGAGCTCCATCTTAGGCCCTGTCTTCACTTTCCATCAGGTGTGACTAGAGCCAATCGCCGATCAGTTTTTAATAAATAAATAAAAAAATCCAAAGAAGCTTACTGTAGAACTAAACCTAGAATTTACGAGGGCAATCACTACGGCTAATAACATTATTTGTAAATGCAAATCACTGCGACCTATTAAGCAGAACTAACTGCAGCCAAGTTCGGCAATTCGAACGAGACGGTCGTGTTAGATGCATACTAATTTAGATGAGATAATATAAGTGGAAAGTTGTAACTAAGCGTTGAGTTGAGAGTAACCGCGCGATTGGAACTTAGATACGTCAAATATTAGGTTACATACGGCACGGCCGTGCCCCCGCCAAGGCGAGACAAAGGGCAAAAGGCAGTGCCTATCTTTTCTGTGTATGTATTTCTTAAAACAAAAACTTCACTGTTGACACTGACATATCCGATCCATATCGTATCTAAACCTAATATTTGACGCATCTTAAAGTTCGAATCGGGCCGTTAGTCAATTCCTAGTCTTAGAGCCTCGAAGAGTCTTAGAGATTTAAGCTTAATATATATACAGTATGTAATAGAACGAAAGGTAAAGAAATAGATCCATTAATGTTTACGTCATACTGAGCAACTTTTACTATAGGACCAACCCCGAAATCGCATAAAAATTTAGCTCTCCTATAGGAAATTTCAGCAACAGACGGGTAAAATGTATGAAACAGCCAAATTTTTTTTCGGTATTTTAGAGTTGGTCTCGTAATAAAAGTTGCTCAGTATGACCTAAACATTAATGGGACCCTTTCTTTGCCTTTCGTTCTGTTACTTACTGTATAATAAGTATTAATAAAATAAGTAGTTTTACATACAAGTGCGAAAGGTAGTCATTCATTATACACGGTGAGTTTAAGCGAGGAAAAGTCAACGGACAAGAAAAATAACACTTGCGTATATTATTTAATACATTTGCTAAAAAAAACTCCTGTATTACGATTTTTTTCTTAATATTGCAATAATAAAATTGTTAATATTGCGCAGAAAATTAATAACAATAGTTCATTTTATACATGTACTAATATGAGTTAAAAGGAACTAGTAAACATAAACTGACGCGCACTTTAATACATAAATTACTTTTTCAGCAGCCGTATTTTACGTGTTTTTAAGTTATGCTCATAGGTATGTTAAATTTAATAGTTTCAATTCAAGTTCCTAATGGCGTATTCAAGTACTTCTACTACTTATTATAAGAGTCGCTTTTATTCGGTATCGAACTCATACCAGGAAAGAGCATTTCAACGTTTTCTATAAATTGATATTAAACTCTATCCAATCCACATAAAGGCGCTTTTCATGATTCATTTGACAGATGTTAAGTTTGTGAAATATCCAGTTCACGTATCTAACCACTCGCTGCTCGAAGAGTGGATGAATTAATGCGTGCACGTTACTGGGTCCTGAGGACTGCAGAAAGTACCAACTCTATAGTTTTCAGATAGAAACCTTAGAATATTAAAATCTAGAAATATAGTTCCGTTAATCCTAATGGTTATTTCTATTTAAGGTAAGAAAGAAGGCTGGTTACCTTCTTTCTTAGAACAGGTAGGTCGTCAAACATGAAAACACAGGAGTTATCTATCCGCGTCACAACCGAATACCCAAATTTGACAGTTTAAATTTAACTCAGTCAAGTTGACAGAGTCAAAACTTACTTGGGGCCTATCTGTACAATGTGTAGGACGTGGGTCGTAAAGCTAATTTGTAATAAAACGTATATCTAGACACTTATAAAGGTATATCGTTCAGAAGATAGAAATTCAATTGGAATAATACCTCTTTTTTAGGGTTCCGTAGCCAAATGGCATAAAACGGAACCCTTATAGTTTCGCCATGTCCGTCTGTCTGTCTGTCTGTCTGTCTGTCTGTCTGTCCGAGGCTTTGCTCCGTGGTCGTTAGTGCTAGAAAGCTGAAATTTGGCATGGATATATAAATCAATAAAGCCGACAAAGTCGTACTATAAAATCTAAAAATTTAATTTTTTTTAGGGTACCTCCCCTACACGTAAAGTGGTGGTGAATTTTTTTTTCGCTTCAACCCTAGAGTGTGGGGTATCGTTGGAAAGGTCTTTCAAACCTAATAGGGGTTTTCACGAAACATTTTTTGATAAAGTGAATATATTCGGAGATAATCACTCCGAAAGAAAAAAAAAAAGTGTCCCCCCCCCCTCTAACTTTTGAACCATAGGTCCAAAAAATATGAAAAAAAATCGTGGAAGTAGAGCTTAAGAAAGACATTAAATGAAAACTATAGCGGACATGATCAGTTTAGCTGTTTTTGAGTTATCGCAAAAAGTTTTCCCTTCATAGTAAAAAGACTTACTTTAATTAGGTACTGATTATGCTAATTTGCCTATTTGTTTAACTCGGGTGAAAGGTACCGTTTCATCCCTTGGTTAACAATTTACTATACTTTAAGCTCCAGTTTAGCTTATTGTGACGGAAGAGTAACTACGGAACCCTACACTGAGCGTGGCCCGACATGCTCTTGGCCGGTTTTCTTCTTTCCATCCTGTTTGGGTGTAGGATTCGAATCATTTTCTTCCACTGACTACGGTCCTGGACAGCTTGGGTAGTCCCACTCAATCCCCAATACACCCAGCTCTTGCTCCACGGAACGGAGGTAAATTTATGGCAACCATGTTTCCGTTTTCTGGGCATCTTCCAGGGCAGGGCCATTTTGGATAACCCACCTATCAGTCAGGCTTCCTGAGTATATGCCCAATCCGACGCCATTTGCGCATTTGGATATCCTTGAGTACAGTTGCTTCTCCGGTTATTCTCCTTAAGTGACCGTTTGTGATCTAGTTATGCCTAAATATGCCTAGAATTTGCCTTAAGCATTTGTTCAAAAACACTTGGACTTTTGTTATTAGATCTTTGCGGACAAACAGGTGTAAGTTTCGCACCCGTACAGTAACACGGCCTTTACAGAATTGAAGATCTTCACTTTAGTTCTTCTAGTCAGGCTAGAGGAGTTCCACTCCGGTTTAAACTGGCTGAATGCAGCTCAGGCTTTGTTTATTCGAGTTTCAATGTCGGCTTCCATTCCTCCGCTCTGGTCGACAATACTGCCCAGATAGCAAAAGTTAGCTACTAGATCAATCTGGTTTCCCTTAAACAATACCTATTGTATGATATACCTACATATAAATACTCGTAATAATAATAAGGTTCAGTAAGTATAATAACAAAATGCATATGTAGAATGTTTATGAAGGATTATATGTAAGGACATCAGCGATAGTTTTAGGTAATGTTACGTTTTCTATTTTTAGTAGGAGAAATTTAATTTAGGATTATATATTATCTAATATATATTCTTTATGATATCTGTGTCTTCATGAGTAGTTAAGACACGTTAGCTCAACTCCGGATAGGACTCACCTACGTCTTTTGTGAGTTGCTTTAATTTCTTGTGAAAAGTTCGAGTGCAGTTTTCCCTAAATGATAATGAAATGCATGAAGTTGGTTAAAATTTTCCGTAGTTAAAATATTCGGTAAGATAATTAATAATAAATAATAATAATAAATAAATAATAAATAAATGAGAATACATGTATGGACGTGTAATCAGCATCAAAAGTGGCGTAGCAAACTATGCGCGAAAATGATCTACCATTATCTGATAGCTATATGACATTACCTGATAGCTATTATTCTTTTTGACATTTCGTTTCGACAATACCTAGGTTGTCCTTAGCTATGTATACATTGACATTTTCTTTTTTGTCGTGACATTTCTTTATTTATGAATTTTAAATTTTTTGTATTTTTTGTTTTAATGTTATGTTGACGATCTTTTAGTGAAAGCCTTTGTTTTATCCTTTTGTGTGAAATAATATGTCTTTTCTTTAAGAAATAAATAAATCTAATCTAATCTAAATATAATCTATGGAACAATTAAGCTGTTGCAAATTTTTTGGAAAGCGAAATGTCGAGTTTTTGATATGAAAAAGTATTTGAGGTTGGCCGATAGGTATGGCCCATTTCATTTACCATGGCGGGATTCCATTTGAAATCACCATACGATTATGTTGATCTATTGTTTAACAATTGCTTTATGAGTTCTGCTCTTCAAATACAGCGTGTGGTCAAATAATAACACAAAAGGATCAAGATTGGACAGTTTCATCGACGACGACGCCGCAAAAAAGTTTGCCGGGTATCTTTTGTTGTCACTTCTTGTATTGTTCACGCCTAATGACCGTCTCAAGTGGAATCCCGCCATGGTAAATGAAAGGGGGTATACTGTTGGTGCGTTGTTTCATACAAGTACCATTAACGCTGACAGCTACGTTCAATTTGTCTAACATGAGCATTGATCACCACATCAGCATGCAAGTACGCGCGAACTGAGCATTTAACTATTTGTAACTGTGCAAACCGTGTGGTTTAGTGCTAGTGGTCAGGACGTTAGCCGCGTAAGCTGAAGACACCGGTTCGATTCCGGCCTCGGCCACTGGAGGGCTTATTCACTTTTTCTTGAGTACCTAACATATATTTCAGTTTATAATCCACGTACGTTCGATATGTCCAACATGAGCATTGAGCACAAAGAAGCAAGTGCAGATTGAGCATTTAACTATGCAAATGTGTCTCCGATATCGTGTAAGGCCTGCGTCTGAACATGTATTAGGTGAGACGCAGTGTACAGAATTTTAACAGAAGGATATGTGTTAGAATATTCTTATTACTGTATGGGGCAATTAGTCTCGTCACATTCTGAAATATCATGAAATTTCAACATTCAAGTAGCATATACCACCAAAAACATTTTCATGTAAAATTTCAGTAATTAAAAAAAAATAACGGCACCTAATGTGGCGTTACATGTATAACTCGTATTAAGTATGTACATATTTTTGGGTACGGTGACCGCTGTTATCTTCATATAATTATGTATTAAACTAAAAGTCTTAAAGCGCGAAATATGTATTGAGATGACAGCTATGACAGTTATACTAAAGCTGTGTGAAAAATACCATACTCGTAATATTCTGTTCCA
This sequence comes from Cydia pomonella, assembly GCF_033807575.1. Taxonomy (NCBI): domain Eukaryota; kingdom Metazoa; phylum Arthropoda; class Insecta; order Lepidoptera; family Tortricidae; genus Cydia; species Cydia pomonella. The sequence goes on along the minus strand of NC_084711.1, from coordinate 3,438,908 downwards.
CGGCAGACAAATGATTCTTATTTTAAATCTTTTTTTTTTGTTTCCTCGCGTTGTCCCGGCATTTTGCCACGGCTCATGGGAGCCTGGGGTCCGCTTGACAACTAATCCCAAGATTTGGCGTAGACACTAGTTTTTACGAAAGCGACTGCCATCTGACCTTCCAACCCAGAGGGTAAACTAGGCCTTGTTGGGATTAGTCCGGTTTCCTCACGATGTTTTCCTTCACCGAAAAGCGACTGGTAAATATCAAATGATATTTCGTACATAAGTTCCGAAAAACTCATTGGTACGAGCCGGGGTTTGAACCCGCGACCTCCGGATTGCAAGTCGCACGCTCTTACCACTAGGCCACCAGCGCTGAAATGATTCTTATTTTAAATATCCCACAGAAAGCGTATATAATACTACGGTTTACAATATGTGTAGTGTGCCATCGCGGCCAATGATTCCTTTATTAATATTAATAAGTTGTCTGCACTTTACAGGAAGCCATTTTCAGTCTGCGGCGCCTTTCGTAAAAACTGTCTTGGCTTGCGATTTGCACAGAATTATGTAGTGGCTAGGATTTATATACCTACTTTGCAATGTATTTTATTTCTAGGTACTTATTTTCTTGGAAAAATTGCTGAGTTAATGAATTGCTAATGTCAAAGAAATGTTTTTGCCGCTGCTGGAAAATCAGAGTTTCTTTAGATGAAACAAGCGTTACTGGCCGCGTAGCCAACGTTACAATCGTTAACGCTCCGTAGCGTATCGTAGCTATCTCTCTCTATCACTCTTCCATATTAGTGCGATTGTGACAGTTGCGTTTCGTTCGCCACGGAGCGTGAACGATATGCACGTTGGCTACGCGGCCTGGTGTTTTTGTTTATCTACTGTCTGTCCTAAAAAAATGGCTGTCTGACCTTGATTTTCTATAGGAGATTAAATATTTTTCCACGATTTCGGGGTTGATCCCATAGTAAAATTTGCTCAGTAAGACCTATATATTCAGCCCGTAATATATTGCAGGTGACTAAATAAAACCTCTGTATTGATTAAGTATACAATATACTCTATTGTCCTGTACCCCTAGTGTAAATAAATTCGATTTCGAAACGTGACGTACGCGTTTGCGTTTAGTCTCATTTTGTATTGGATTTAGAAAGAGCGCGCCAAGCGGGACGTTTTGGAAACTCAAAATCCTATACAAAATGAGACTTAACGCAAACGCGTTCGTCACGTTATGATGTCGATAAAATTTACACTAGGGGTACTGAAGACTAATTCGAACGTACATTTTGATATCTACGAGTAGGTAAATGATGTCATAAAGTTCTCATACTCGTCCGACGTCTGTGCAGGTTTTGGCGCCAGTAAGACGTGCGGGCGAATAGTAACTAAATCACAACATTTTGATGTCAAAAAGTAACTTTTAACGACCTCCTGGTGCTATTAATAAATATTATAGGGCATTCTTACACAGATGATCTCACACAAATAAATTATTTAACACGTGCACGTCCATACTCCATACAAAAAGAGAAAACGTTTTCCCACTGCAAAATATTTTCCAGTCTGCATAATATTTTAGTATGTTATTGTTTTTTCATAATTCATATTTTTTTATTGCATGAAAGTGAGTACAAAAGGTGTTAGTATTTACAAAAGTTCATCACAATCTGCCGAAATCGAGCAGGCAATATATTACCTATATATTTTAATTTAAAAATGTTGCTTTTTCTTTAAAGCGAAACCTATAAACCTGGAATATATTATGCTAAAACGATCGACATCAAAATCAAAGTGATTTGTTTAGATTTCGTTAGTGGAAACCGTTTTCTCCCGAAATGAAATTTCATAGAAAAAGTACCGTTATTTCATTAGGATCGCAAAGCTATTCTTCCCTCTTAAACTACCTATCTAGTAAAAGGGAAAGTGCTATTTTTATGTCAACATAAAGATATCTTATTTGTCTTTAGTAATGAGTTTTCAGTGTTTTTAACTCTTAGATCCATACCAATCGAAATAAAATTTATTTTAAATTTTGATATTAATATCAAAATAATATTTTATGTTGATGATATTACATTAACATTACCAAAAAATACCCCTATAAAAGTTTAGCCTATGTATCTATATTTTTCGTTTCAATGTATGATATAAAAGTTTAACCACTTCCAAAGTGCGGTTTCGCTGGGACACACTTTTCCCTTTTAACGAGACATTTTCCCTAGTGTATATTTATACCTCGTTTTCCCTAAAAGATTAAACTGTAAACGTATACAAACAAATAAAAAGTTTTCGAAGCCTTCAAAGATTCCTGATAAGGGTGAACCGCAAGTGTTGAAGATTTGTTCAAATTGAAATGTGATCCCTTAGCTTCTTTTCCTTCGGAAGAATATTATCTGTGGAAACTTTTTAAAACTTTGTAAAAGGTATCGAATATTGAAGGAAGATTTTTCTAAAAGTGTTGAAGTTTTCTTATTAAATGTTGTTTTAGGGTTTTGCTTGCATACAAAGTATAGCCGGTCCAAAGTTGCTCATAGATATAAAATCGAAACCTATTGTTACTTCAGTCTAGGTCTAGGTCGTTTAGGTCGAGATTTTTTTTAATAAGTAGGTAAGTCAGTGTTTTTAGGAATTTAATTGCTGACTGTATTTTTAAAAGGCTATCTTACGTCTTATCAAGACATAATGACCATTACAACAATTGCACACTGTACAGACTTTGCACACAGTTGCTCACTGAAAGACCACGTGTGGAAGTATCATTTTAGTCTAAATATTTGTAACATTGCCTTATCAATGTTATCACACAAGATACCTTAACCATCAAAACATTTAAATTTGTAAACAGCGCCACCTACCTTATCCCCATCGAACTTCTCAGTCGGCTCATCATAAACCCGCTCGCGTTTCTCTCGCGACCCGCGCCGCGCCACCGGCGTCTGCGGTGGCGACACTAACGCCACACTATTCCTAGCGCTCCCTGACGGGGACTTTATGAACTCAATCTTCCCTCCTTCGACACAAATGTTCGGTGTGAGCGGATACATAGGCGACATGGCTACGTTCGTATTCGCTAAATGGTTGTAACTGTAATCCTCTAGAGGGAGCGCTTTAGGTTTCCTCTTGTAAGTGGAATCGTAGGCGAGGACTTGGGTTTTTTCTTCTGGGTGGACTTGGCGAGCCTTTCCGGGGGGGCGGTCGGGGGGTTCGGGGGATATGTTGCCTTCTGCTTCAGGACTTTCATTTCTGTCGGCGTTTGATGTTCTGCAACAAAAAAAGAAATAAATTAGGTGATGCAGCTCCTGAGCTCCTTTGAGATACAACCGTAATAACAATAGCCCACTACTACAACATACACATAAGACCTATTCATTAGCTATTTGATTCAAATTCAATCTGATAAATAAATATGTCATAGCTTTGACGCCCTTAGCAATTAGCCAAAACATAGAAACTAATGAAATAAAACTATGTAAACGGAATGAATTTCAAGTAAGTTCCGACGTTTCCCTTTACAGCGTTCAGAGACCAGGAACGGTGGTTGGGCGGGATGTGTTTTAAATTCTACATACGTATACCAGCAGAGGCGGCGTTAGGCGTGGGCGACGTGGGCCCCCGCCTACGGCCTCGCGGTACAAGGGGCCTCGCGCCTCAAATAAGTACCTATATCTGGGTAAGGTAAAAATGCCAGTGCCACCAGAGGGCCTCGCAAAATGTACCTTGCCCACATAAAATTTTGGTCTTGCCCCTCCACTGCATACCAGTATAATCCGTTTATGAAAACGTGTAGGTTGGCAACGCCCGTGTGACCCATAGGTACAAATGGTACAATAGAGAAATAAGTAACCTTACCTGACTTATTTCTCTAGTCTATGCCCTTACGGACTATCCGGAGTTGTAAGTGATCAAAAGGAGTTACATTTAGGTGGGCCGGACCCTTGTTGACCACCCACGGTCATGAAATAAACAACATAACGTACAGAAATATACATAATATGTAGAATCCTGTAACTAAAACAATTTTGGGTGTATTCCCAATTGGGGAATACACCCAATTTTGGTCTCATAATTCTTCAGTAAGTTAAGAAAAGCGACACTGTTTTGAAGCGGAATTTTCCTGTAACGCAATTTCAGCACTTACTCAACAACGTTTACACGACGATCCAATAGATGACGCCACAAGAGCCACTCACGCTCTTTGTACCAATCTTTAAATAATATATTTTAAAGTAACACCAATTTTGAGTCAAAAAGTACCTTATCATAATTGAATAAGCTCGATTGATGAGTTGACATACATTGTACCAAAGTTTTTGCAATTATTTCCATACAAAATTATGCACATGTCCTACAACACGCTTGTAACATTTTTCAACCTCTCTGTATATATACTTTTCAGCGGGCTGGCACCATCGGAGGTGTGTTCTTTAGTGTGATGCCACTACTGTCCGTATAGATCACTACTAGTTAGACGATCTACAACAGCTCGTGACGTCACGCGCTAGTTGCTGGCCGTCCCTGTAACGTGCGCTGCGGACGATCGCCCGCGCGGCTGCGACGGCCGGTAGCGCATGTTCCTCGGTGGCCTATTCACGCGGTATTAGTTACACGTTAGCTTAGCTCCGGTTAAATTAAGAGCACTTCCATGACTATGGCGGCGAGATAATCTCGAATGCCAGTTTTTGGACTTTTTTGTCTCACTAAACTCTCAGCTGTCGCCGTGTGGTGCCGGCGTTTAGAATAGCACCACCCCATCTCGTCCCGTGGGTGTCGTAAAAGGCGACTAAGGGAAAACCGACGGACGGGCAGCAGCGTCCGTCGTGTATTGAGATCAACACCTACTGCGGTCCCAATTCGCATATTCAACTAAAATATCTACAATCAAACCCCCATCTCAAATCAAAAAACCATTTTATTTAACTCGCCGCTTATCTTACTACATTCAAAAACCAAAATAAAATTATCGCAACACAAACCAACTTCAAAATAATCATTCCAAACACAAATCTCAACCAGGGCCCATGGCCGCCCGTACTCAATGCGGGGACCATGGGTCCATCAAAAGCTCAATCACGAAAACAACGCCGGGCCTCTAAACTGAGCATCACCATTGCTTTTCGTCTGATGGTGATGCCGGGCCCGGCATCGCATAATTCACTACAGCCTTTCACAAACGTCATCGCGGGCACAGGGTCGCCAGTATCCCTAGCGAGGGCCCTGTGTCTTCACTCGACACAATACTAACCTTTAAAAAAAAAACTCTCAGCTGTCAACCTCAAAGATTCAATATTTATACAGAGTTATTTAGTCACCTGATTGGGCTTGCTCCCATAATATAAGTTGGTCAGTATGACCAATATATTCAACCCGTAAATTATTGCAGGTGACAAAATAAACATCCTCTATAAAGTGAATGTTAAAAAAACGGCGAACTAAATAAAAATCGCGCCATCTACTTTAGTTGTGTAAAAAAAAATGGCAAAATAAGTTAAAAAACGCCTTCTACATTGAGAACCTAAAGGTATAGCAGGTAACCTAGGAGTACCTAACACAAGTATAGGACCTAAGTCCTTAGGCACGAAACTGTATGTGTTACTAACTTTTATATCATACATTGAAACGAAAAATATACATAAATTGGCTTAACTTTTACAGGGGTATTTTTGGTAGTGTTCATGTACACATACAGTTAAGTGCGAGACGGGGGATCTAAAAGCAAAGCAATGCAATGCGGCGTGGGAAAAATGTAAACTTTAGCGGGCAGACATTTTCAAGATTATTTTATTTTATTTACACTTCTGCCTGCAGTTCTGTGGCATCTGCGTGGAATAATTATGTTGATTGATAAATTATTTACTTTCGCATTTATAGTAGGAAAACTAGAGATTTATATTGGCCAATATGGGACACTCTGACAACACCGATTGTCTAATGTGTGGCGAAATAGAAGATACGGTAAAACACCTGATGTGTGAATGTCAATTGTCACGCCCTCGCCAGACAAAGAATGAAGGGCTATGAAGCAGGCTATCTAGAACCAAAGTAATTCAAAATGCTTCCCACGAGCTCCATCATCCGGCACATGGAGATGGTCGGAAAATGTCTTGAGTAGTTGACGGATCTTTCCTAAGGGGGTAATTATAATTACACAAAAGACCCCTATGGGTCGAAGTGTATCCGCAAGGGCCCCAAAAATCATAACGCACTGAATGACGCGACGTGACGTCACAACGGTCACAAGTGAAGTTGATGTACGAAATATATTGCCGCTCGAAAAAAATCAAAAATTAATTATGCTCTGGTAATTAAGACTAAATCAAAAAACTTTCAGAATCGTTTTATAGCACTAAAATCTACGTCTAGTTTCAGTTTGCGGTTATGTCAAAAATACACACTGTGTGTCGAGTACCTACATAAAACAATAAGGTCTGTTGTGCCGTAGGAATCAAATTGGCTAACTGTACATTGCCCCACAGAACTATAGCAAGTAGCACAGTTTGACTGTGGAATCCGCATCTACGAAATCCGAAATCTCAAATTAAATAATATATATACATTTTATGTCTCTGTCCATCCCTCTTCATCGGACTGGTTTCATGTCGAATCAAATATTCTGATTTCTGATCCTTACAGTATCAAATATGCTCAGAATAAGTTTGCATTTAAGAAATCTTTAAGTACGTACTTTCTCTGGGAATGAAAAATTCATAATGAATGTATTAGCTCTGTACGTTTCGTCATTATTTATCTATATATTATAAGTAATATATTTATATGTATGTATTGTGTTATTATATTATATTCGGTTGTTGTGGTTAAAGTAGCACCGCCACAATTTCTCTGATGTGGCTAAAGATTGACTGGTAGAGAATTCCTCATGGCATTAAGTCGGCCTTTTGTACTGTAAGGTTTTTTGTGCAATAAAGGTTTAATAAATAAACTTCTTACATCTTCGTATATTTTCAACAATCTCACGCTACAGACAAAACAAACGCGTACAGAATTCAAACATTATGAGGATTCCTTCGATAAAATCTAAAAAAAAGCTCTAGAACTTTATCACAATAAAAAATAACTTCACATCTCGACTCCAACATTGGAAGCATTTAGTAATTGAGTATGAAAAGGTTCTAAGTAGCGTACATTAGTGTTATCAAGAAGTTGATCTGGCTACTGTTATGAGCTTCCTTATCTAACAACCTGTTGACAAATGTATTAAGGTAGCTTCTTGGTTGACAAGCTGTTTTTTATGAAGTTCTCATTGGATTGTTTTTTTTGTACATTGGGTTTTTCATACGTAATAGGTGGCTCAAAAATACGTTGAAGTTATACAACGTATTAAAGATAATACATAAACGAAAAATAATGTCTACGTATTTTTGAGCCACCTACGTATAAAGGTAAAATACTCTCCCATAGAAAATGTCAAGGTCAGACAGCCAAAATGTATGTAACAGCCATTTTTTTTTCGCGATTTCAGGGTTGGTCCTATAGTAAAAGTTGCTCAGTAAGACCTATATATTCACCCCGTAAATTATTGCAGATGACTAAATAAACATCCTGTATAGTAGTGTGACTACTTACAACACAAATCAAGAAATATGTCATAAATACCACAAATTTAAATTATCAAAACAACAGTGTAATGTAATCGAACAAACATCAATATTAATATGCGCTTCCACCCTGCATCGTACCTGGCTCAAAAGTACCCGTAATGCCTGCAGCATTTCCTCGCTTCACTGCAATTGAGATCTGTTGAACCAGGTACGATCGAGAGCGGGGGTCGCAGCCCCTCTCCCGAAGACGCCGACCCAGTTCTGCAATCAGGCGGCGAGCCTCAGAGCCCCAGGGCCCCGCGGTCTCTATTGCGACCGGTACGAAATCATATCTTGATCCCAGGGCGGAGTATTTAGTGTGCTTTAGCTTGGGACGCGGCAAAGGTGTCATAAATTAAATTGATTTGTTCCCTAATTAAAGCGCATATTAATTTGGTACCATAAAGTGTTAAAATAAAAAGAATTTCCATCTCCTCAGCTTTAATCTAACTTTACTTAGGCACTCAATTCTAATTAGATCCTCGTAAGTGCTTAGCATAAACAAGAGCAATAAACGTCGGCGTACACTTAAATTTACGATCCTTATCATTAAGCTATCACCTGTTAGTTGTAAAACTTAAGCTATTTACTTATTACTTAGAGTGACGTTATACTGTAAAGTACAGACTGATAATTTGTAAACCTTTGCATATAAAAAACATAACACTAGACGCTACTCATAGTGTTGTGTTCCTGCCGGTGAGTAAGGTTACGAGAGCTCAACGAGGGTGCGGAGTGTTAACGTGCATGTAACACCGCTGGTATTGCAGGCGCCCATAGGCTACGGAGACTGTTAACCATCAGACGGGCCGTATGCTTTCCCTTTAGAGGTTTTGACAAAAGTCTGCCCTTGTAAATAGAATCTTGTTTCCTTAACTTAATAATGCCTTTAATGAAATGTCTTCCGAATACGAATAAATAACATACAAGGTGCCCGTGAGCATTGCGAGAGATTTTAACGGTGCATTTCTGATGGCAACAGAAGCAAAAAATGTCAAGTATATGACTTTTTGTGAAAACGAAAAAAAAAATTTGTTTGTTTTTTATTTTTCCCTTTTTTGAACACTCCTGTATATCAAACGTATTTTTTATTGATAAACACATAACCTAAAATAAACCAAAAAGTTTTTTTTTTTATTTGGGGGTATCCTCTCGAATACATTTTTTTTAATTTTTTGATGCCAATCAACAACTAGACCTCAAAGTGGCAATACCGCAGTCAAAATGTGTTTTGTACCGACTTATGGCGAAAGAATGATTTCGAAAAACATTTATTTAACTCTGAAACTAGGCCTAATCTAGAAAAAATTATATGACATTTTAGTTTTTAAATATTACCAGGAATGCTTAGTTAAAATGTCTCGCAATGCTCACGGGCCCCTTGTATATCTACTCATATATCTGGTATTAGTTTTCGTTGCTAGGATTTCTGATACACGGAAATTAGTGCGAGTAGAAGCACATACAAAACGTTTACTCGGCCTGGTCTCTTTGTACTGCAATTGTGTTATTTTGATTGTAAATCGGCGACTATGTATTTGTAAGAGTGAAGAATAGCTTTTTGAATCTAACGAAATAACGGTATTTTTTCTATGAAATTCCATTTCGGGAGAAAACGTTTTCCACTAACTAAATCTTAAATCATTTTTTTTTTGCAAATTTTGAAAAAAAGGAATAGTACAACTCGCGGATGAGTTTCGATTTTGTCGGGACGACGCGAAGCGGAGTCCGACCGACAAAGACGAATCCACTAATTGCTGTTTCTGCCGAGGCATATACAGTGCTTTTCTCCAAACATGCGAGGAAATCAGGTAAAATAATCATAATGTAAGCATCAGCCAGCACTCAAATCGAACCTTCACATCAAAAACGTCAAAATAAATTTCCCTCTTTAATTATTTATTTAAATTTAAAGGCACAATTATTCTGCCATTCAGTACCCATTCAATATTCGCTCATTTAATATAATTGTGCAATATAAGCTGTCTTTGCACGCATGACATCATTAAAAAAATATAAAAGTTATATAGTCTTTGATTTTATTACGCAGTATTCGCACGATCATACACAACGGTCTTACACGACCCAATCCTATAGCTTGAAATGATGCTGACCGGGTCGTGTAGACGCAACCTGCGGCTATATTAATTGGCTGTTTACGTTTTTCTTATTAGTGAATGCATGTTTTTAAAAAATAAAAAAAACAATACAGTAATAACTTTCCGTCCGCTAAAACACGATAATAATGGTTTGATTTTTTTTTATTTGAGTTTGACCATAACGAAGAACTTCCCGTACTATGTTTGCTACAGTAAGGAGAACATTTCCGAGAATATTGGAGAAAAACCTATAAACCTAGTTTTTCATTGAGTCAATAGCATACAAAAAAACAAGGAGGATGGAAAATATTTATTAGAAGTGGAAAAACGTTTTCTCTTTTTGTCAACAATATTTATACAACAACACAATACAATATATAATACAAAATACAATTGCAAAGGTCGTCTTTCGCCAGCAAACGGGTTAACTTTTAATAGAGTTCCCAACTTTATGCCTTCAGTATTTATGTATTAAATAGTTTAACCAATATTAAACTTACTAAGGAAATGCAGTTTAAGAGTTAAAGTAAGTTTCAGTAAAGTTAAGCGATGTCAAGCTGTTTATGTTGACGGTTTTTACGAGAATAAATTGAATTTAAAGTTCTAAACAGAATTTAAGTTACAACCCGATTCGAACTTTAAGATACGTCAAACATGTGCTAAAGATACGATGTGATAAAGGTGGATGTTTGTTCAAAAAATAACGTCACTTTTTACACAGACATATTCAATCCATAGCGTATCTTTAGGAAAATTTTGACGTATCTTAAGCCTCGAATCGAGCCGTATGTTAGTAGTTACAACTTCGTGTACTGGAATGTCTGGAATTGAGAATTAGCTATATTTCATGTTGAATTTGAAAATAAAATGGAATTGTACTAATTCATCGTCACAGGCAATATTGCAACTCTCGACCTTTCGAATCACCGAAAGCTTTTCACTTGTATAAAACCCGTAATTTCGCCAGTCTTGATTAATTGTTATCAATGATGACTTGGGGCTTCGATGCCATTAAGCTGCCTTTCCACCGAGGCCGAGATTAGAGTAAACGTGCGGAAACTAACCAACAACATTAAGTAGGTAGTTGTAATTCTGCGGAAAAGAGAACCAACGCTATTGGTTGATGCCACGTTTCCTCTTATCTCCGGCGCTGATCTTCGCCTAAGTGGATAGGCAGCTTTATGGTGTAGACCTCTTTCGTACTACTTTTGTATAACATGATAGGATGTTTCTCAATAACGCCAAGTTCAATAATGTTATATAAATCTTTGTGTTACTTATTTTACTTATTTAGGAGTTAGCTTAACTTTTATCAAATAAATAGAGTTTTTTGACGACCGGTCTGGCCTAGTGGGTAGTGACCCTGCCTTGGAAGCTGATGGTCCCGGGTTCAAATCCTGGTAAGGGCATGTATTCGTGTGATGAGCATGGATATTTGTTCCTGAGTCATGGGTGTTTTCTATGTATTTAAGTATTTATAAATATTTATATATTATATATATCGTTGTCTAAGTACCCTCAACACAAGCCTTATTGAGCTTACTGTGGGACTTAGTCAATTTGTGTAATGATGTCCTATAATATTTATTTATTTATATTCACAATAGAAGTCATCTACTTGTATTTCTTATCGCCCTAAAAAGAAAATCTTACAAGAAGAGACAAATAAGCGACTAAACGTTCACCAAAAGAAACAAATTCCTTTCAAACGCTCAGATACTAAACCCTATTTAAATAAAAAAAAAACTTTTCAGCGTATCTAAAGCCTAAGCACCAAATTATACGAGCCTGCTGATGCAGATAAATACACTAGGCAACCAAGTATCCGAACACAAATACGAACGGCTAAATAAAACTGTAACATCTATGGCGTAAGGTTGAATTCTCGTAAATCTAGAGCAGGACATTTGTTGCGAATTGTACACGCTTCTCGAAATTTCGCGAAGGGATGTTTCGTTCTTATCTTTTCTACGACTTGAATACAGTTTGATGTTGTTCATATTTTATTGAGGACTGCTCAGATAAGTTTTATGACGAATCTGTCAAGTGTCTATAGTAAACACCCCAGTAATTGGATGGTATTTACGTTGACAAATCCTGTGAAACAAATATTTAATCGCTGGCAACATTTTACCATAAACAAGAGCCAAAGAGCTGCTTAAGTTTAGTTCGTTTGAAAATCAATGGCGCCTTACATCCCATGACTGGAGTTGTAGTAGCAGTAGCTTTCATTAAATACATAAAAAACATTAAGGACGAATTGGATTTTCAACTTTTAAAGCATAAAGCGGTAGAAATTTTACAAAACAAAAATACTCCAATTTTTTTCTTCAATGTCCCATGATTGGTTTCGTCACCGACACCTTAAACACGTCATCGAAATCATGCTGCTTTTGCTTAAACGAGTGATAGAGAGGCAAATAGACAAACGAATGATAGTACTTATATTTAAAATATTTCCTATAGGGAGCGTGCATGAACTGTAGGAGGCAGCACAGGAGCCGTCAGATTTTTGGCGCGAGGCGTAAATGTGATGTTTATTGTTGCGATGTGGCCCACAAGATGGCAGAACCTACTATGCACAAGAAAACACGTGACGTGTAAATGTACATGTTTATGGTTCCGATTCAGGCCACAAGATGGCAGACCCTCCAACGCGCACGGTCCCTATAGCATATAGAAATAAGTAAGGATAGAATGCTAACTTCATAAGTACATCAGTTGTCTTAGGAAAAAGTAGGGGATTTATCAGTACGAGTACAGCTACTTGACACCATGTCACGTGTGTCGCGACTGAGGAAAAACGTATTGCTTAAACAATTAGAACTCATATTACAAGCAGGAATTGTAAATGAGTTCCTGTTAATCCGGTTAAATTAGCTGAAAATTGTGCAGCATTAGATTTTTCGTTCGTCGCGACATCTATTATCAAGTAGCAGTACTGATAAATTCGCTATTTGACGCTAGATATCGACTACGAATATAGCGTTTTAGTAAGAAAACTGATGTATAGAGTTAGCAATCCTTACTTATTTCTCTATGCCTATAGGAAAAGACAGGCACATTTTTTATATAATTTAGCTCTTAAATCATAATGTAGTGATCATATTTGACAAACACGACATGGTAATAACAACATAAATTACAATTTCAAACACACATTAATATGACATTCCCAAATTTACGATTATTAAATCTAATAAATGACCAGATACATTAATCAAAATTAATCACAAAGTTACAACATAAAGTAGCCGGCGTTACACGATTTCACACGACATTTCGTAAGAGACGTATTAATTTAGTGTATCAACAAATACTGTATGTATTTTAAACCTTATTACATTTTAAATAAGATCCTACAAAGTCTTTGATGCATTAAATCCGTGATTTATAGTGTTAAAATCGTCATTCCCTAGCTATGCAAAAGAGCGTAAGTGGTTTCATACACGAATGTACATAATACCAACCTTGCTTCACTAGCAAATGGTAAAAGGCCGTAAGCGCCGCAAGATATGAAGGGACATAAGACGTTTTGGGTGAAGTATTTGGCAAGCTTTGATGTAAAGTATTGTAAAGCAAGACAGATGGGCTTTTAGTTGAATTCGGTAGTAACTGTTAATCAAGTTAATCGTGTAGACGGAAATCCGTTGAGTTTCGATTAGTTTCGTAATCTAATGAAATTTATAAAAAGTGTTATCTCACAAACTAATGACAGATAGGTATTATTTGAAAAGAGTATTCAGGTTTCTTTGTCCTTCTTATCCCAGTTTATCTTGGGTTGGGTCTTACCTTACATTTGCGCCAAAGAATTTTATTTCGGGTTGTCTGTGGATTAATGTTCTGATTATGGATCTCTCTTTGCACGTTAGACCACCATGTAGAAGGTGACCTGCCTTGTCCCTTCGGTTGTTCTGGGAGATTGCATATGGACCCGTTTTATGGGATGAGTTTCTTCACGCTGCATTACGTGCCCATACCAATGTAATCGTCCTTCTTTCCAACAACCCTCGCACATACTCATTGCAGACTTTGCCGAGACTGTGAGTGACTGTGACTCCGTCTGCCCATCTCAGCATCTTCATTCGTTGACGTCCCATTGCTGTTCGTGAGTCTTTTTCACTCTTGTGTCATGGCTGGTCTGACAACGGGTTTGTAGATTATGCCTTTTATTTGTATGGGCATCTTGGGACCACATAGCACGCCGAAATGAGCGCCACTACATCCAAGCGGTGTTAATACGTGTACATCTTTATCGACGTTTGCATCAGGAGTTATAACAGAACCGAAGTACTTGAAGTGGTCTACCTTCGATATGGGTTTATTATCTATATTGATGCTACAGTAGTTAGTATTGAGTGTACCATAGTATCATTCCATGTACTCGGTTTCGCTGCGACTGATGCGAAGTCCCCGGCTTTCTATCTTTGCTCACCCATTACCATTAGTCAAGGCTTTTCTGCAGTTCGGCTGTACTTTTGCTCATGAGTGCTATTTATTTGTTTAAACTTTATTGCACAAAAGAAAAACTTAATGTACATCAGGCGAACTTAATGCCATGAGGCATTCTCTACCAGTCAACCTTAGGGCAAAGCAGAAAAGATTGTAGGCGGTGCGTTTAAAACTAAAAGAAATTGTTATTGAAAGAATTAGAGTCCTGTGCTATGTCCTATGTATGTATGTGTATGTATGTATGTATGTGCTATGTCCTCCGCATAGAGCATACACTATGGGACCGGCTCCTTTATGTCTTGAGTTATGTAAAAAAGATTAAATAAAAGCAGAATTAGAGCTGATCCCTGGTGCACTCCGACTCCTACGTTGACAAAAAAGGTTCACTTACTCCTGCTGGGCTTCTGACATGTGTCCTCGTGTTTTTGTACATATCTTGGACAATCAATATATACCTTCTGGGATCGATCAGGCGCTCATGGATTGCCAGACTAGTTAACTTGGGACACGATCATCAATATAGTATTCAGACCAAACATTATATACTTATTGTAAAAGTTCGTTTTACATCTAGGTATAATATTTGAAACCTTGAAATCGTCTTATAGCCTTATGCAATGTTCTTGGCATCGGTATACCAATGGAATAGCTGGGGACCAGTTGAATAAAATTAGACATTGATTAGAGAAAGGAAATATTCTTCAATTATATGAAGCGCACTTGAATTTGGCTGACGGCAGTATACTCTTTACAATGTTTGAATCAAGATTGACCAGTCTTAGGGTAAACTTTTCAACTAACTATATTAGTTTATTAATAAAAAAATACTACAATTATCACATCTGTTTCCCAGTTATCCCGCTTGACGTTACATATAGCATCTCAAATGTCCTTAAAAATAAACTTTGTATGATGTAGCTATGAAGTTCCTTATTTAGGTACAATAAAGAACAATGAAAAGGGAAAATGTTTGTTGTATACTATAGTGTATGAAAATAAATACTTAGAAAAATAAAATACGACGTTTCCAAAGTAATCCGGTGATTTCTATATTCGTCCGCTCGACGGGAAGGAAGCACTTTACAAAACAAATATAAGCAAAAATACAAGCTACAAGCTAAATTAGACTTTATCGCTTGAAACTTAAGTTCAGAATAGCTGTGAGACATTGGTTGTAACATAATGCTTTCCATTTGTCGTGAACATAATTTGGGCACTGTGTCTTTTTGACGTTTTTGGGGCGACTACTGATATAATGAACTTGGAAGTAACGCTTTCAAAGCTTAACATTTATTATTTTTTACAATGTGTTAAAATCTTTTATTAGGTAAGTTTAAATCTTCCTAGCGTTGTCCCGGCATATTGCCACGGCTCAAGGGAGCCTGGGGTCCGCTTTGACAACTAATCCCAAGATTTGGCGTAGGCACTAGTTTTTACGAAAGCGACTGCCATCTGACCTTCCAACCCAGAGGGTAAAACTAAGCCTTGTTGGGATTAGTCCGGTTTCCTCACGATGTTTTCCTTCACCGAAAAGCGACTGGTAAATATCAAATGATATTTCGTACATAAGTTCCGAATAACTCATTGGTACGAGCCGGGGTTTGAACCCGCGACCTCCGGATTGCAAGTCGCACGCTCTTACCGCTAGGCCACCAGCGCTTAGGTAAGTATTAAATACGAGTAAATATGTTTATACAATGATAACACACCAGTCTCATGATCTGGTCTCCATGACTGTTGGATAGGCTTGGACACGTCAAAAAACCTACTTATACACACTAGGGTACGCCTGTGCAGTTTTGCCTGTACAGTTCAACTGCACAGTCGAAGCTGGTTAGAAAACTACAGTTAGCAAAACTGCGCAGGCGTGCCGCGTGTAGTATGTATGGCCAGCTTAAGAGGGAAGAAAAGCTTTTCGAATCGAACGAAGTAGGTAATCGTAATTTTTCTATGAAATTCCATTTCGGGAGAAAACGTTTTAAACTAAATCTTAACAAATCACTCTGATTTTGATGTCGAGCTTCAGCATAATATATTCTAAGTTTAAAGGTATACGCTTTAAAAAAAATTGTTTTGCAAATTTTAAAAAAGAGGAAAACCTGTAAATCTAGTTTTTCATAGTGTCAATAACATACCAAAAATCATGGAGAATGGAAAATGTTTAGAAGTGGAAAAACGTTTTCTCCCTTTGTATGGACTATCATGTGTACTTTTCTCTTAAAATGAGTTTTCACCACCCCAATAAGTACTGAATAGTTATTTGTGTCCCAAGGGAGGAAAAGTAGGAAATTGCGTGCCGCGTGTACAATTGTTATAATAATATGGTATGTCCTACCGTTTCCTCCCGTGGTGCGCATACTATTTTTCTGCTCGAAAGCGGCGGAAAGCGGCAACTTCCTATAGCGCAGCGGGAGCAAAGTTGACGCTTTCCGCCCGGAGGGAAGAAAAGATTTAAGTACATCCGGAGCAGCTAACAAATTTCGGACCAGCCCCGGTTAATATGAATGTAATTTTTTTATCTTAGTTTACTGCATTGACCATAATATTTGAAGGATCGTCACCCATAATAGCAGCTCGTGATAGCGTGTGTGCACTTTATTGGGTCAATAACCTTTTAACTATGAGTTAATATAAAAAACTTATGCGTTTTCCTGTGGATATTATAAAATGAACTGACTTTAAAGCCTAATTTTCTTACTTTATCCTTAAAGGTATATTAGTATTTTTTTGGACCCGGGTACGTCCTTAAAATACGTCCACAAGAGAGGTATGGGCATTGTGACTGTCATCTCGCTTTCTGTGGTAGGGCACAGCACAGCGGATGTCATTCAAGATCTAGAGCAGAGCCCAACTGGGGAAGTACCTCCACCTTACAGAAAACCGCAGCCAAATAACACTAGACCCTACTCATAGTGTTCCTACTGTTCGGTATTATACTGAGAGGAACACGCCAGTCTACGCATGCTTTTTGGACTTGTCGAAGGCATTTGATCGGGTGTCATACCAAGTGTTGTGGAATAAGTTATGCGTGAGCTCAAGTTTACCAGATGAAGTCATAAATATTCTAAGATACTGGTATGACAGCCAATCAAACGTAGTTCGATGGACGGGGGCATATTCTGATGTCTATAAAATGGAGGGTGGGGTTAGACAGGGGGGGTTAACTTCGCCCACTTTGTTCAACATGTATATTAACGGCTTGATTGAGGAGCTCAGCAGTGCGGGTGTCGGATGTTCGGTTGATGGTTGTTTCGTCAACAACATAAGCTACGCAGACGACATGGTACTGCTGAGCCCCTCAATCAGTGGACTTAGGATTCTGCTTGATATATGTGACAGATATGCGGTGGCCCATGGACTAAAATATAATGTGCAAAAGAGTGAGGTATTACTGTTCAAGTCTGGCGCTAAAACATATCCCATTCCGCCAATAATGCTCAGTGGTTCTCCTCTTCAAACAGTAACTAGATTTAAATACTTGGGTCACTGGGTTACTGACACTCTTAAAGATGATGCTGACATAGAAAGGGAGCGCAGAGCACTGTCGGTAAGGTGTAACATGCTCTCTCGCAGGTTTGCACGCTGTTCTAAGGAGGTGAAAATTACCTTGTTTAAAACGTATTGTCAAACCCTATACACGTGCAACCTGTGGAGTGACTACACTAAAAAAGCCTACAGTGCTCTGCGCGTCCAGTACAATAACGCCTTCAGGGGGTTGTTGGGGCTGCCCTGGCGCTGCAGCGCGTCAGGGATGTTCGCCGCATGGAGAACCGACGGTTTCCAAGCCGTGATGCGGAAGCGGACAGCGTCCCTGGGCGAACGTGTTCGGGGCAGTACCAACACTCTCCTGAAAGTGATTGCTGAGAGGATGGACAGCCCTATCCTTATTCACTGGATGTCGCTGCATGCCATTCCAAACTGTAATTATACTTTTTACTAACACACTTAGCCGTAAGTCATTACTAACATAATATGGATGTTTTTGTCCGAAATAAATGTTTTCATTTCATTTCATTTCATAGTGTTGTGTTCCTGCCGGTGAGTAAGGTTGCCAGAGCAACGAAGGAAGGGAGGGGTGTTAGGGTCGGCAACGCGCATGTATCTCCTCTGGAGTTGCAGGCGCACATAGGCTACGGAGACTGCTTACCACCAGGCGGGCCGTATGCTTGTTTGCCACCGACGTAGTATTAAAAAAATATTAATAAAAACCTTCTAGTCTAGTTCTTAAAAGTTGTATGAAAAGATTGATAAGCAAGTCTTGGAAATATCTATCCAAATCTTTAACTCTTGAAATGTCCACAGTAGAGACGCCGGTTTCGCCGAATTTTTACTATTTTCACCTCCAACCTCCAATATATGTCCTTGTAATGCTTACTTCTTATATCTATGTTGTAATGCCTTGCAATAAATAGTACATATCGAAACGTCATAAGCGTCAAAATAAGTATTCTTTTAAAATTCCATATTAATATTTAAATTACTTTTTTTTAATTGCATCAGATGTAATGTTTTGAAAAGATGTGCCCCGCCGAGTTTCTTGCCAGTCCGATATTGGGATACCGTCCTACAATTTTGGAGGGATTTAAATCTTCTCGGGTCAGAGATGTAGGGTTAGACCTGGCGTAGCATAATTTGATGTTCATAAGCGCATTGTAATATGCCTACTTGGAAAATAAACTATATTTATCTTTATCTAATTGACGTAGGTGACACGTCATGGCGCGAGATCAAAGCGTGTCAGTCTCGTCAGAATACGCTATTTCCGACTGACGTGTCATTCGAGCTGGGCGAAATGTAGGGCGAATCCGGGAGACTTGCCCAGGAGACTTAAACCATTATATGAAGAAGTGTCAAAATCAAAATATTTATTTACAGTACATATGGGGCTACTTTATAGCACTAGTGCGAGAAGTAGCATATTACGTTACTGTGTCGAACATTTAAAGGGCCATATGTACTGTAAAACGTTGTACGATACATGTGCGAATAGGTAATTCGCAACTCGTGTCGATTTAAAACACTCCCTTCGGTCGTGTCTTAATTTATCGCCACTCGTTTCGAATTTCCTATTTTTCGCACTTGTATCGTAATGTACTATTTTAGCATGCATGTGTCAAAAGTGGAAATCCAGAGGCCGTGAGCTTAAGTTTTAACCAAGGCAGTAATTTTTGCACTTTTAAATTTATTCTAAGGTTAATAGCATCGTTCGCAGACGTTTCTGCTTTTTATTTTATTTTTTCTACTCGTCGACTGTAATGGTTGAATTAAGATTTCGTATACCAAACTATAATTGCTTACTTTTCTTGTATGGGCTCCCAACTCAACTATAAAAATTTATTTCGATACGCTGTAGTCAACTATAAAATAAATTGACCAATCATGTTCCGCCGCGCTCCCATAGAACGGGGGAAGTGCGGGCGGGGGCGCGCGCGTTTTGTAATACTTGCATGTCTTTTGTAATACTTTTTTGTCTACTAGATACTTAGATACTTACCAATTTTCATTACTTATTTAGGTTAGTAAAAAATATTATTTTTGACGACTCGTAGAAAAATTATTGTATACAATAGTGATATAATCAAGCTTTTCAATCTCGTACCTCACTTAGGCAACTCAGCGAGCTTCGCCTAAACACGGTACTCGACTGAAAAACTCTCTATTATATCACGATTGGATAGAATACTATAAAACCTCATAAGTAGAAAAATCTTAATAGCGCGAAGTAGTCAATAGAACCGCTGTTCTATGTCGCCACATCTAGTGTGATATTGGGCAACTATAAAACGAAACTACATTTAACAATGCAGTGGAACAGAGGTCAACGAGCTGTTATCTACCTAAAATTTTTACATTGACGTAAATAACGTGAGTTTCATGGTAAGATAAGATGTTTTTAATGTAAACAGGATACCTGCAGTTATCACTACCGTGCGATAAGTTCATTGTGACTTGTGACAAGTTGTAGTGAAGGAACACCATTAAATTTATGTTTAGTTAAGTGCAGGATGCTATTAAAAATGGTAATGATAGGTTAGAAGTTGAAACACCTTGTTATACACATTGAACTTGGTAGGGCTACCTATCTACTTACTTCATTATGCAGGTATGCATAGGATTAACTTCGAAAACGGGTTAATTTTGAAAATCACTAATATTTTCGACGTTTTCCCAGTGCACCTCAATCCTGGCCCCTATTTCAAAACGCCTACATTTGTCAGTTAAATTTCGTTTTTGTAATAAACAATAATTGTTTATTATTGTATGCCTGTCATGATTATAAGCATATAAGGCTACGGTAACGGCAACAGATAAATACATTAATATGCACGTATTTAATGCATGTAAAACACGTGGAGAGGATGGAACCTGGAGACTCCGCAGGAACCAGGAGATGGAAGATCTGTTGTCCGAGCCGAACATTATTGGAGAAACGAAAGCCGCCAGACTCCGATGGCTTGGGCACGTAGTCCGGATGGGTGAGGATCGTGCAGTCTGTAGGGCGTACTCTGGAGTTCCAAATGTCCGAAGACCGTCTGGACGCCCTAGGTACCGCTGGAGAGATGAAGTGCAAAAAGACCTTAGCGAACTCGGCGCCGTTGACTGGACAGAAACGGCTTTGGACAGAGAAGCATGACGGTCTTTGGTGTCGGAGGTCAAGATCCACTTCGGGTCGCTGCGCCACAGCAGTAAGTAAGTAAGTAAGTAAAACGTAGTTCAAAAAAGTTTACAGTTGGCACTACTTTTTCATGGTATAGGAGGCATACGAGCAGACGAATCATTATGACGGTAAGCGATTTCCGTCGCCCATGGACACCTGCAACACCAGAGTGGTTGTAAAAGCGTTGCCGTCTTTTAATATGGGAGTACGCTCTTTTCTTGAAGGTTTGAAGGTCGTATCGGTCCGGAAATATCGCAGGCGACAGAGTGCCTACCGTGAACCATGTTCGACGTGTTGCCTCCCTGTCACACCTACGTACGAATTTACAAGTGCAACAGAGAGGCAACACGTCGAACGTGGTCTACCGCGAACCACGCTCAGTTCATTCCACAGTTTAGCGGCGGAAAGGACAAACGCACAGTTGAGGACTGCCAACCATCTAAGTGGTGAATTTTAAATAAATCAATAAATGCGTGGTCCTTAGAGTTCAGAAATTTTACAATATGCGCTTGCATACTATACACATCTAATCCTTCTGTACTCGTACCGGCTATCTCATTACAAGATTACCTGAAAAGATAAAAAATAAGTTTTAGAAAAAATTGCTCACATTCAAAGTGTAACAAAAATAGTATTATTTAGTTAGTTATATAATTAGGAAAAGTAAAAGATTTTTTTTAGCCCGAGACAAAAGAAAATCCGTGGGACAGGTCGTCCAAGTCAGCTAGCCCTCCATACAATGGCCAAAAATGTTTCGCGTAAAAAAAAATCTACTTTTTCCTAATGTGTATAAATTATTTCAAAATGTACTTGCATCTTGGTACCTAAAAAGACACGTAAAAGGTATAAAGTTAAACATCAAAACAACCTGCTGAATTAAATTAATTATAAAGGAAATCACATTTAACCAAAGCCTTGGACATGTCGGACAACTTAAAAACCCTGCAACCGGATACCCTTTAACCATCCTATACATTACCGTGTATAAATAGCACTTTAATCGTCCCCGCTTCGTCCCTTAATCGCCCTCACACCCGACGTAACGATAACGACATAATGATAATAATAGGTCAAAAGGAGACACTTGTTTAATAAGTTGATACACTTGTTATAGGAGCTTGGTAAAGGGCTACTTACTTATGATGCTCCCACACTGGCTTATATACTACGAGTATATAACGTTATAGAACGTCGTGTGACAGGGACAATATGATTGGACCCGGGTATGTCCTTAAACTACGTCCACAAGAGAGGTATGGGCATTGTGAATGTCATCTCGCTCTGTGTGGTAGGGCACAGCACAGCGGATGTCATTCCAGATCTAGAGCAGAGCCCAACTGGGGACGTACCTCCACCTTACAGAAAATCGCAGCCAAATAACACTAGACCCTACTCATAGTGTTGTGTTCCTGCCGGTGAGTAAGGTTGCCAGAGCTCAACGAGGGTGGGAGGGGGTTAGGGTCGGCAACGCGCATGTAACTCCTCTGGAGTTGCAGGCGTACATAGGCTACGGATACTGCTTACCATCAGGCAGGCCGTATGCTTGTTTGCCACAGACGTAGTATAAAAAAAAAATAGTATCCGATATAATTGATAGTGTTTTATTATGTTTTCGCTGTCACACAATGTTTTATAATAAGCAAGAAAATAGCCCTTTTTTGTGTCCAATTTTGCAGTTTTTTTTTGTTATTATTAAAACTGTTGATAACTGCAAAATTACACACAAATAGAGATATGAATCTTTATTGTATAACTATGGAAGTAGATAGTCAACGTTTAAACGCACCGCCTACAATCTTTTCTGCTTTGCCCTAAGGTTGACTGGTAGAGAATGCCTCATGGCATTAAGTTCGCCTTTTGTAGATTAAGTTTTTCTTTTGTGAAATAAAGTTTTAAATAAATAAATAGTCGGAGTTGAATTAATTTACTTAGGTATAAGTACATAGCTCGTTGCGTGCATACTAATATTTTATGAACGGTCTAAAAAATAATAGTTGGCTGAAGGGGGGAAACATCCACTTGACGAGTTGGTTCCACTTCTATTTTTTGCTTACCTACATTAATTATAATAATTATAATTAACCAATATCAATAAACTGAGATAAACGAAAATCAAATGCCGCCGCAGGCGTGAGCGGATGCCGAATTTTGTCTCTGTTACGCGAGCTGTAACAGAATTGAAAAAAAGGAGGCAAATCATTTCGTAAAAAATCATTGGCTCTTCCTGTTATATTTTCTACTTTAAAAAAAGAACTACGACTATTTTGCAATCTTAATTGCAAATAACGGTGTTCAATGCAAATGCCACCTTTGCCGCCACCATCGCAACATTGTAATTTCAGCAGACAAGCGATAACATTTCAACTTTATCGCCACTATAATAACAACTTTATAGAACTTGGCCCTACGTTCCCATTGGAACGCTAATGGTCGCTTCTGGTAACCAGTTTCTGTTAACCAAACCGTTTGATAATAGTTCAGAGCTTTTCAGTCGAGTAGGTACCGCCTAAGTAAGGTACGAGATAGAAAACCTTGATTATATCACTATTGTATACAATACTATTTGTACGAGCCATCTAAAATAATACTTTTTTTTAGTATAAAACCTAAATAATTCGTAAAAATTGGTAAATATCTCAGTAGATATACAGACATACGAAAAAGATTGAAATGTTTCCTTGCGAGAAAAGTGTATTACTCTATTAAAGGTTTCTTGACAGATAGCTTTATTATGTAACATACTTTTCAACACACTTGCTCAAAATGACGTTTTTATTCCACCAATCGGTTTTTTGCTCATAATCCTAGATATTAAACACTCGTGCTCTTTCAGTATATTATAACACTCGTGCTTTTTCATTTTATTATCCGACTGAGTTAAGAAGGCAACTGATTGCTTATAATATGCATGGAAACGGACCCTTCTTAATTTGGTCGAGTAATAATTTTTTTTAACCAACTATTAGGTTTCAAATGTTAAAAGTTTTATCACACCAAATATAATTTATAGATTAATGTTTTTTGAGCCTTTGAAGCCTAAACATAATTTATTTCAAAAACGTATTAAATTTACACAATACATTAACCTATAAAACTTAAAATCTAAATCTAAAAATAAATAAAAACTAATCTTAAAATAAATAATTAAAAACTATCCCCCTGCGGCATTAAATTATGTCGTAAATTACATTAATGAATAAACATAACATTTTATCGATTTGATCTTCATCCGTCGAATAGAAATACGAAAATATGTATAACAAAGTACGAGTAAGTCAACTTTATTCAATTTATGTAAATCGCTGTATTTGGCCTATGTATGTCAGGACATAATAATAGTAAAATAATTCGAGAAAATTTTGACACGTTTTTGATAAGTAACTACGTAACTGTGGTTGACGTAACTGGTGACCGAAGAGCTGGCTTCCTCACACAACGTATCAGTATTGCGATACAACGAGGAAATGCCGCCAGCATCCTTGGTACAATGCCTCAAGAAGATTTAAGCTAGTGATGGTAATCCTCTGTACATATCCATTATGTATATTGTTATTGTAAATAAATTTCCCTTTACTTATCAAAAAAAGTCCTAAACGGACTTTTCAATTGCGCATAACAATTAAATTGTAAGTTTTAGTCCAATACTCTGTAGGTGGTAGAAATGTTCAACAGGATTACTAGACTTTTCGATAAGGCGACGCAATCAAAATTCTATTAAAACACAACCAAGTTCTAAAATTACGCAACAAAGCCAATACCAAACGCAACCAGAATCGACTACCGATAATTTATTATGAAATTCAGACAATTTTAGATTAAATCTAAACCATAACTCGTGGTATAGTACGAGTAATCTGGTATTAAATTATAATAACGTAGATTATGAGCAGTTTTAGCCGACCTGGGTAGCCTAAAATTAGCATAGCCTAGATATGATTCACGCCTGCGGCCAAATATGATCGATTGCAGTGTTGGGATGTTATATAATTGGATAATATGGATTAAACATAGTAATTAGGTATCTAATATTAATAGAGGAAATTACTAAATTACAAGATTTAAAATTTAGGTCTGTGTAAATTGTAGTACATATTATTAAAAAACAAAATATGTACCTAATTAAAAACGAGGTATGAATAACATTTACATGAAAAAAAAAAAATGTTTTTCAGATGGTTTAGCCGTGTTTTTTTTAAGTACCTAAATAACTGACTAACTATTCTAGCTAAGTGATCCAAAAGAATCTTAACCTCCGAAACGAGAGCGTGCCACCTGTCCCGATCCTGCGAAACTTCCTGACAGTTACTGACGCGAAGCTGAAGCAGATCTGCCGCCACACTGTCTTCCCAGCGATATCTGAGCCGACCCACCGCACGGCTACCAGTCGGTCGTCCCAAGAACGCCCTCTTGACAGCACGATCCTCTCCCATTCTGAGTACGAGTAGATGACCGAACCGGCGAAGTCTGTGGGCTTTCGTTTCGCCGATGATATTGGGCTCGGCCACAAACTCCTCGATCTCGGCATTTTTCCGGATTCTTCAGGTGCCATCATCTCTCTGAATAGGATCTTGCAAAAAACTTTCCTTCTACAAAAAAGTACCTACTCAAGTCTAAATAACTAGTAGCTCTGTGAGCTGTAGACCTCGCGAGCATAGCTTATGGCTCCTCTACACGATGGCCCAGCGTAGGCAAGTCCTAGGGGCACATTTATGCGTTAGAGCAGCGGTTCCTAACTTGGGGGTAATTACTCCCGTAGTGGTAAATCTGGTATTTTACGGAGGTACAGAAATTAGACCTGTAAGAAAGAATATTGATATTTATTGGGAGTAGGGGTAAAATCGGGTTCCCTAGTTAGTCATAGGGGTGGCAGAACTGACAAGGTTAGGAACCACTGCGTTAGAGGGAGCAAGTGATATTGCTATCTCATTTCACCGCATAGCTGCGTCCCTTACATTGGCCTACGCTTAGCCATCGTGTAGAGGAGCCCTTAAAACTGAATAAATGTATGGCTCCGCTGTTTAGAAGAATTTGTAAAAACGAAATTGACAAAAAACATAATTATCGAATAGGATGGTCCAACTTTGTATGTAAAAAAAGTTGAAAGGATTTTATCTTCACAAATTGAACTCATTTGCGAATGATTAGGTGGTCGCTATGATTTTGTGATTTGCAATATCCTCATACAAATAAAAAAATGCAAAGTTACCTAAAAAAACGATCGCCATCTTTTTTAGCATACTTATAAATAATAAATAAAATGAATAAAGAGCCCTTAAAGACATTTCCAAAGCAGAATTATTGATGGGTCAATTTATTTTCATACTATTTTGTATAGCAATATTGTTTCATTTATAGCGACCTCTAAATAATGTTAATTGCTCTTAATTTTTTATAGATACTTTTTCGTATATTAGAATTTAAAAAGCCCGCACGGAAAAGGAGTTTTCATTAATTATTAACTAAGAAAACTTTGTAGACACGTAAATTTACTGCCATCTTTGGACACATGATTAAAACTTTTGGAACGTTATGGTGCCATCGCTCGAAACGATGCTGTCAAACATTTGGCCTTTAATCTATTAGATGGCGCCACTTTAGGTCTTTAACAATTATAACATATATTAGTAAACGAATAAGGATCAAAAAGATCATCAAGGAAAGGAAAGTCAAATGGCGTTTACAAATTTTTATCATGTGTCGAAAGATATAGCAGCAATTTTACTGTAGCAACAAAATTTTGTTTGACAATCCACCTCCATTTCAAATTCTCTTTGCCAACGCCTACAAAATGGGAAGAAAAGAGAAAATACTCCCTTTCCCGTTTCCAAACGCCCACAGTTAGTCGGTCATCCCCTGAATGGTAAAAGTAGAACCACCTCCATCTTCGTCGGCAGAAGAAGGGCCATCAGAGCTTCACTCTGTAGTGTTTTATCTCTATAGGATTTGGCAATTTAATCCACTAAAACATCATTTTGCTACATCGAATACCTTGACTAAAATATCAACAGAAGATATATAATGTGTTCCTGCAAATTTGTGCCCTGAATTTTTGTAGACAAGATTATAGCAAGCATCGCTGGCTCTTAGTAATCTATATGCACCTAAATTTTCTAAAAGAATGCCACGAACCGTACCGAAACTTTCTGCGGCGACTGCACGCAGGAAATATGCTAGAAAACCGTTTCCCTCTTTTAGCTATGATAAATATTTTTATTTTTATTAAAGCAATATAACATACATCTACGTTTAAACTTCTATTCCTAATATAATATCAATATTCCAATCTACAACTACGTCTCTATAGCAAAGCCAAAGTTGATAAATTAATGCAAATACAAAAACTGCTCAGATTTTTTTTAAACATGAACCCGTTTTCGCCTGCGCTACTGTCCGTCTCCTTGAACTTTAACGGCTGTAAAAAAAGTTCAGACAATAAAACTGAAACGAATACGCTTTGTTCGCGCTTCGTGCTCGCTTGATCAACAATACGAAATTTAAATACAAAAAAAATACAAAATGTTACAATTCAGGGAATAGATCCAGGGTCCTCTTCTCTCTCCCTGTTACAAAGCTTAGTCAATAAAAAATAGGAAATTAAAGAGCAAAAAAAAAAACAAAGAAGATTTCAATGTTAGGGATTTGAGCCCGGAACCTCATGATTGTAAAGCTAGTGTATTACAATTGAGCCACGAATGGATATATATGATACGGTGAAATTAGGCTACTTATTCTCGAGTAAAATCTAAATATCTAAATACCCCCTAAACCAGCGTTCTAAAATATCTGAATTTTTCGCAAATCACTCTGTAACCATGTCTCACAAGGAGGAAACTTTTATGATATCGATACGGCTATTTGTTTAGGCGCGACGTACCATGACTCCGCCATTTTGAAAAAATTCCAAAAACTGGATCGACAAAAAAATTCTATTTGATCATAGAATATGGTCGCAAAATTTCACGCGAATCGGTTGAGAATTGCGACCTGTAGAGGAGAACATCCGGACATACGAAAGCAGATTGCGCGAGTCAAAACGTAGACCTACGCTACGCTTCGGTCAATAAGTATTAATAATTTATATTATATAAACCAAGGCTAATAAAATGACTAGTCCATTAATCCCGATTTGAAATAAAATCAAGCTGACAAATCCTAGCAAGGACCGGGAATAATATAGCGATGTAGCAATCTATGGTTAATTAATAAATAAATAAAATATTGGTAATAGCCTGGTAATATCCTATCATTTTCGAAATATTTCAACTTTAGGTACGTACTTTACTATTTTGTGTTTTGAAAAAATTGTTGTAAAGTGTATTTCATACGTTTAAATCTCTAATTTAATTGACTAACTTGCCGATCACTCTCCCTGTCATATTACCTAACAACTTTATAACCCCACACAAAGCTGTCAATCTAACGAGACCTCAACAATAGCTGATCTTACGGGACTCGAAGGGCCTAGTTGACCCTACGTCTGTCAAGTAGGGTCTTAAAGACTTTAATGTTGTGAAATATTTACGTCGGTTCTCAAACCAAAGCATGGCTCGCAAACGCCTGTGATATACGGTCCGGGCGATTTAAAGTCAAAGTTGAGTCTAAATATTATAAAAAAATATCAAGGGGCATTAAAACATTACAAGGTTTTGACTTGAGCCGTTTTGCCCTAAAATATCTAAATGGTAAATGGCACTGTGCGGTTTAAGAGGAATTTTACTCCCGCGGATGCTCTGGCTGTGAAATAAGCTCCCTGCCAGGGATCGGAACCGGTTTTTTGCAAAAACATCGAAATAACCATATATTTCGGTTTATTTTATACTCTAAATGTAGGACTCAGTTGTGTTTTCAGATGACGACTTCGTATTATTAGATTGCCTAATTAGAAATGAAGTAATTAACAAAGAACGAAAAAATACCGTTTTCGTTCTCATACAAAAAATACCGGTTTCCGATCCCTGCTCCCTGCAGAGGTTTCCTAAAGGGCAACAGTATGAGTTTCTTCAAAAGAGGAGTGTAAATACAGGTTTTTAAAGGGTCAACGCATGTAAAGCCCCTAGAGTTGCAGGCGTCCATAGGCTACGGTGACCGCTTACGTTCAGGCGGACCGTATGCTTGTTTGCTACCGATGTAGTATGAAAATAAAATTCTCGGTTTTCAATCATGAACCCTCGAAGAATCGAAACAAGTCGTGTCAATTTTTTTTTAATACTACGTCGGTGGCAAACAAGCATACGGCCCGCCTGATGGTAAGCAGTCTCCGTAGCCTATGTACGCCTGCAACTCCAGAGGAGATACATGCGCGTTGCCGACCCTAACACCCCTCCCTCCCTTCGTTGAGCTCTGGCAACCTTACTCACCGGCAGGAACACAACACTATGAGTAGGGTCTAGTGTTATTTGGCTGCGGTTCTCTGTAAGGTGGAGGTATTTCCCCAGTTGGGCTCTGCTCTAGATCTGGAATGACATCCGCTGTGCTGTGCCCTACCACAAAAAGCGAGATGACATTCACAATGCCGATATACCTCTCCTGTGGATGTAGTTTAAGGACGTACCCGGGTCTAATTTGTGTTTATATACATAATAAGCTAGATTTTAAAACGTTCCATACACGCGGCTGCCTATAAATACTGACTTAAATACTCAACATTTTCGGCCTAAATTATTAGCTAAGTCTGAGGAGGAGAAAGTCAGGGAGCAGGGGACAGTTTGAGAATAGCTGGTTTAGAAGCTTAGCTTTCGGCATTAACAGTCAGATAAAGGTTTATTTAAACAGAAAGAGATTTCGAAATAGAAAATAAATGCGATAACTACAGCAGATATTCTCTATTTTCATTGAGTGCTTGTTTCTACTGACTCATGAAACAACCTGCGAATAGCTACTGTTGTAGTTATCAACTGTGATGAGTGAAGTCGGGATTGTCCCGAAGGGCCTTAAAACTACTTAATAAAAAACTTAAATCTGACTGTAGGTAGTAATAATAATAGCTACCTGTGTATATTATTACTCGTACTTATATTTTGGTGCAAAGCCTTTCCCAGTAGTATTTATTATCTTAATAGAATGAGGAGAAGTTGAGTGTCATTGTGGATGTCGAGATTGAAATGTTCATTCTTTGAAGATTATATATTATGCATAAGAATTCCTTATGAATATTAAAGAGACTAGCACATTATTACTAAGTGCCACTTAGTACTAAACACACTTAGAAAACAGTTATGATTGCCCACTTGACCTATAATGAAACAACTTAAAAACGAAGCCAAATTTGGTCAGTATCAAACCACCAATTAAACAAATTGACTAACTCAAACTAATAGCCAAGTCATTTAAAACTATCAGAGATCTGAACCAATTGAAAAAGATCCTAAGTGCCCATGTAACATACTACCTTAAGCCCTTTTCGATTGGTATAGTTAGATGCATGCATTGCATGCATCATGTTATTCACATAACTTAAGTAAATCCACGGTAAGAATGATCCCTGACAAAGCACAGTTGTTATAGACGCCAGGATCCAGCTTATGATGGTCGTAGAACATTACAAGGCAATGGGGATAGACAGATATATGCACTTATTAAGTCGCTGCACAGCGCAACGGAAGTGCACTGATTGCGATTAAGAATGGCGGTAAAAATAATTTAGCGTTCTAGTATGTTTTGTAATAGCGCGGTTTTGATACTTGGCATGTAAAAAAAAATTGATACCTCATACATATTGTAATACAGTTGACATGGCTCTCCACGCCGTCCGAGACAGAAACAGATGGAGAAAGAGAAAAGTGATACAAAAGAGAAGTCATGACCTTCAATGTTGAGGAATACGACGCAAGGATGATGGAAGGAGGACATAATATTGTAATCTGTCAAACTGTAACTGATATATAGACACATGCGCTCGAAAACGTAATATGTATTACTTAGGCAGCTTCGGACTCAATTTGTGTTATTGACTATGAGGAAACTGACACCAAGAATTTTACAATAAAAACTTTCCAAACTTACTAAGTCTGATCTGATGGCAAGATGAGAAGTTTTTTTATGTTTGTTATGCTAAGGTACGTTCTCCTCAAAATCAGCAAATAGGCCACAAGGGCACTTTTACACGTCAACATGGAATTTACATATAAGCAAAAAAGCACATCAACAATTATTAAGTACAACATTGGTTTCATTCGTTTTCATCGCAAAAGCCAATAATTAACTTAGTTTTTAAAAATAAAAAAATCTGCAGAATCTCACTTCATCAATAGATTTGAACGTAGCAAGTACCAAGACTATCCTGGTGCACGGTAACCGCAGATTCTCACCGGCGCGCAGGCTAATTGCGCACGCGCCAGTTCAACGCTCCGTGTCTATGCGCAGCTGAATGCATAGGACGTGTTGCCAGTACACTTCAATTCATGGATGTAGAGCGTTTCACACCCCTAACTTAGGTAATAGGTACTCGCGAGCTGAGTTTCCGCAATTCGACGTCAATTAATCTCGCCTATTTTGCGTGGTAGGTTGTCGGGACTACTCTTGCCAACCCAACTCTACCAAGAAGCCTACCAGACCCTTGATGTTGCCGACGACTTCTGGCCCCGGCGAATCGAGGTGTTGTGCCCGGTACTCTGCCAGCCCTGGGCATTCGAGAATGACGTGGACGGCTGTCTATTCTGCCTCCATGCACGCCCTACAGAGGGGGCTATCTGTAACACGTAGACTACGTAGAGTTAACAGGCCACACGCCTAACTGACTAAAATTCATAATCTTAAACAGTAAAGGTGTAAACGCGTTTAGTAAAAGTCTGACTGCACTCACTAGAGTCACTAGGAACTTGCTCGTGCTACAGGCCACACCCGGTATTGTCTCCAAATAAATATTTATTTATTAAGATGTCTCTCATTCTCAAGCACCACAAAACCAACCGACTATAGTTTAATAATAGAACTATGGTTTACAGTTGTATATGTGATTAAGTATGAATAACAATTTTATTTTAGTTATTTCTCAAATTTATAAAAATATCTTTCCTCAGAACTGCGCTATTTAAACAATTGCAGGTTGTGCTGTATACGGTACTTATATATCCCGTAGGGCAGCAATGGTTAAATAGATAAATAATAATATAAATAGTTAAAGGTTAAATAATACCTAGCGCCAAGGAATTTTTAGTTTTTCTCACTTACACATCTTTTACAATGTCATTAAAAATAAAAAATATTATAGAAAATATTTTGAAGATTCGTTTTGTTTAAATTCAATTATTGTATTTCTTTACCTTTGATACAAAAACGCAACAATTACTTACTTAGTTAAATTTATCAAATATGCCACAAAAAAAAAACGTTTGGACCACCTGTATTGCATACAGCAACTAAGTATCAAATGGCTTGAAGAACTTATTTCAACATAAACCGCTATCTAACAACTGCTTAATAAACACAAAGACACGGATAATTAGATAACAATAGTACGCGGAACCATCAAAGATGCCGCGGCGTGACCTGCGTATACGCACTATATTCACATTAACTACAAGCACGCAAGCGAGGCGAATACTCAGAAAAACCAGCGTAACTGTGACCTTTAGATCCCTGATAATGATGTGTAAGTAGAGACCAATACTTTTAGTGTTTGGAGTTAGTTTTAGATTTTGTCTGCTTGATAAATTGGAATAAAACCATAATACTACAGGTTGCCGTAAAAGGTACGGTACGGTGCAAATGTGGTCACAGAGCGGTGCGCTACAGACTGATCTATCGATAGTGTCTATTGAATTAAATCTTTTAGGATTAGTAAAAGTTTGGTTCAATGTATGTATTATAATTTCATCCATGAGAGTTTGACCCAGAATTACGTTTACAAGAAGTTCATAAGGATTTTTCAATTTATTTAACTGCTTTCATATAACTACAACAAATCGTATTATTTAAACAAACAGTAAAATTTTTATCTGCTTATTTTGGGCCACCATTTAATTTTTCAAACTTCTTCTTCTTCGCTTTATCCCGGCATTTTGCCACGGCTCATGGGAGCCTGGAGTCCGCTTGATAACTAATCCCAAGATTTGGCGTAGGCACTAGTTTTTACGAAAGCGACTGCCATCTGACCTTCCAACCCACAGGGTAAACTAGGCCTTGTTGGAATTAGTCCGGTTTCCTCACGATGTTTTTCCTTCACCGAAATCGACTGGTAAATATCAAATGATATTTCGTAATTTTTCAAACTTTTTCTTTATGAATAATGTAATGTCTGAATTGTTGCAATCATCCTCGCGGTAAACCCATATTAATCCATCTTAATATAACTAGGTACAGAAAACTGAGAAAAAATCCCTAAATTATAATGTCTTGCCGTAATTACACACTAAACAAACACCTACATAATATGGGTAAAACGGGACCCAAGAGCGTGCATGGGAGAAGAGGAAACAACGAAACATATTCTCCTAGATTGTAAACAGGTAGACGTATACAGGAACAAATACCTTGGGACTCCGTGCACACTAAAGGAGGCAGTTAGCACCCTTTTTTTTTTTTTTTGGTATCGCAGGGGTGAATGCATTTACGCATCATCGCCCCCCGGGCGAGGGAAGCCCATTGGGGGGGCGGTATGTGGGACTCGCTCCTTCCGTAACCCCCTCTACTATTCACCCCCCCGGCGGTCCCGACCCGGATGAACCGGGACTTCACACCAGTTTGGGGAGAGTCAGCAAACGCATAACTGACTCTCCCCCCTCCCATGTAGGGCCGTGTTGTGCGGGTCCCTCACCCGCTGCCCTACTGAGGTATAGCGCGATTCGCAATGGCGAACCGCCTAAGTCTCCTGCCCATTCGTCTTCGCCTGATCGGGAGCGCGTTTGGGTCCTCCTCGCGCTCCCGCTCCTCGACCTCCTTTTGCGAGACAACCGCGTCACAAAAGGAGGTCACCGCCTCCCAGGATCTCTCGCTGTCCAACATGGCCGCCACGACGCTGTGCAGCGAGAGATCATTTGTCCCGATGGCTGCCACCAGCGCGCTCCGCTAGGCAGTTAGCACCCTGAAAATACTGCTAGGTTTCGTGGAGGAGCTGGTGTGGCTAGAGTAGTGCTACCTCGTTTTCACGCAAAATAGGCACATCGATTTGCGGAAAAATGTCCAGCATAATTAACTAACTAACTAAGTAATGTCTTGCCGTGCCATTATAATTCAGCATTTTAAAATAGTAAGTCGCACGCAAAACGTGAAATTAAAAAAGATATACTATTGTACTAACGTCGTATCTTATTTGTACGAAGAGACATAAATTTATACGACAAAACATTTTGTAGAATAACTTACTTACAAAGTAGGTATCAGACATAATATAGTTAGTAAACCTATCAGATCAGAACTTTTTATACTCGTCAAAGTAACAGCGAAACGGTCTGCACCGCTAGAGCGTAAGAAAATAACGTACTCAGAAAGTATCAGTCCTTTTAGGCAACAACATCGCACCTATTTTAATCTTTGCCAAACTAACAGTCAAGCAGTCTGCACCGCTATTATGTAAACCTCATTCGTATTGAGCGTGCGAACTCGAAAGTGCCACTTTTTACGCGCTCCGTTTGAGGCAATCTGATAAACCCATATTAGTCCAATAGGTGAAGTAAAACTTATTGCCTTGTGTGGCACATTGTACTAGATCAATAATATTAAGATTGTTAACGTAACTTTGCCGTACGGGGTTTAATGGACCCCGTACGATAGTGTCCTCGTTCATTTTAATTTTTCATCATTTTGGTGATCTTATGAATTGAGAAACTAATCTTTTTACATTTTACCCAGTGTGATAAATATGTTATAAGTTATGTCTTCGATTATATAAAAAACAACTGAATACAAACTAACACTCAAGCAATGAGCCCCGCTATTATGTAAACGTCATTCGTATCGAGTGTGTCACTTTTTACGCGCTCCGTTTGAGACAATCTGTACCCCTAGTGTAAATAAATTCGATTTCGAAACGTGACGTACGCGTTTGCGTTTAGTCTCATTTTGTATTGGATTTAGAAAGAGCGCGCCAAGCGGGACGTTTTGGAAACTCAAAATCCTATACAAAATGAAACTTAACGCAAACGCGTTCGTCACGTTATGATGTCGATCAAATTTACACTAGGGGTACTGATAGACCGATATAGTAGTTTGAAATTTAAATGACTACCCCAAACTTTTTCATACACTTTTCGTCAGGTAGTTATAGTTATTAGATTTGTAGCTGGCCCCCAACGGCTTATCTTTTGTCCATTGTTAACTAAAACGGCGCATGCGACTACCTGCAAAAAAAGGGTTTTTTAATTACAACTCCTATGGTAATTGAAATAAGATTCAAAATCAACAAATGGAAAAATAATTTGCGATTTCTTGTGTGGTCCCTATACGGTTACTGAGTGCCGGCAAGTCAAACGCTACCGAACCAGTCTAAAATGTGTCCTCGATATGCGTAACAAAGGCGCGTTAACGGAGAGCAGACTACACTGGTTTTTTGAGTGTTGGACTAGCCCGCGCTCAGGTGACAATTAGAATTATGCGACTCTTTTTTTGCAGGTAGTGGCACGCGCGGTTTTAATTAACAATAGACAAAAGATTAGCCGCTTCGGGCCAGCTACAAATCGCACGACTATACACAAATCTCTGTTTTGATATTTTGCTGGAACATCAACCACGACCACGACCAGTGAAACCTGTGTCGAATCGTCGGAAATAAACGTAAGAAAAAACATTCGCCATAGACCCGGTTTTAAATAAAATAAATAAATAAAATAAAAATACAACAACAACAACAAGTACAAGTACAAGTTTTCCTTAACCTATGACTGCCACACTAGGCTATGCCTGTCTTGTGGAGTCAGATTGAAAACAATATTTTGACGACCGGTTTGGCCTAGTAGGTAGTGACCCTGCCTACGAAGCTGATGGTCCCGGGTTCAAATCCTGGTAAGGGCATTTATTCGTGTGATGAGCATGGATATTTGTTCCTGAGTCATGGGTGTTTTCTATGTATTTAAGTATTTATAAATATTTATATATTATATATATCGTTGTCTAAGTACCCTCAACACAAGCCTTATTGAGCTTACTGTGGGACTTAGTCAATTTGTGTAATAATGTCGTATAATATTTATTTATTTATTTATTTTATTTAATACTAATTTGAATTACATCCTACGCTGAAGTTTTGGTTTTCTAATACGTATCTAATACTAAAATATTAAAATACGGTCTAGGAAGTTAATTGCAGTGCCAATATGGTCTTTAGCGACTCTCATATTGATTGGCATTGTAACAAAGGTAGGTACGAAACTAAAAATTCTTTGACAATACGCACAAATTATATTAATTGTAAACCGTAATTTAAAATTCCAAATTCAAACAAGTTTTCCAATTGGATTTTAGAACCTAGAGTCTTAAAAATATCAAAATGATTATATTTTTTATGTTTAAAAACTTGCCTTTGCTCTTGTGCGCTTTTTATTTGCTACTGTCTTAGCATTTTAACATTTTATGGAACCCTCAATTGTGCATTTTTCAATTTTTCTTTTTTGTTACCGCCATACAAAGAACACCAATGGGGAAATGGGGAAATGAAAAAAACCCTGGAACATTTTTTTATCCTATTAGAATCGAAAAAGCTCGTGATTCCGAGTAGAAAAAACCCAAAATTTTTGAAAAATTACAAAATAAATAAAATGGGCATTTATTATGTAAAAATACAGAAAACATGAGCAAATCTCAGTCACCACACTTTCCACTGCTATGCATATGCTATTTTGCCTTGTATGGCTCTAAGCCATACAAAGTATATGGGGAAATCGTAACACAATAGGAAAAAAACTCTGGGACATTTTTTTATCCCATAAGAATCGAAAGAGCTCGTGATTCAGAAAAAAATACACAATTAATGAAAGTGGTTTTTTAAGAGACGCTCTAACAATACAATAGGTACTCTGTATTGCACATTTTAATAAAAAGCTATCTCTTCTAGACAAACTTGGACTACGTATTTGTAATGTTACATTCCCAAACTTCCTACGCATTGTTTCAAATAAGGTCCAGAGTTCAAAACGCGCTTTTAAATATCGTTCTTGGAATTTCTATTTTCATCGTAAATATGAATAGATGAATAATACAAATTCTTTTGAAAGTCATGCAGAATAACATTACCTACGTTCTTGGAATTTAGTGGAGAGTGTGGTGACTGAGATTTGCTCATGTTTTCTGTATTTTTACATAATAAATGCCCATTTCATTTATTTTGTAATTTTTCAAAAATTTTGGGTTTTTTCTACTCGGAATCACGAGCTTTTTCGATTCTAATGGGATAAAAAAATGTTCCAGGGTTTTTTTTCATTTCCCCATTTCCCCATTGGTGTTCTTTGTATGGCGGTAACAAAAAGGAAAGTTTGAAAACTGTATGAAACTTTTGGTACACTTTTTTTCCTATAAGGATGAAAAGGGCTCGCGATCCGGACTAGAAATTACACAAAAATGGCAAGAAAGGTCACATACAAAAATAGCAAAAAAAAGAAACGCTCAAATATCAAATTTTTCATGAACTTAAATGATAGTAAAATAGTGGTCGTGGTGATGGGAAATTAGAATTTAAAATACTATATTGTACACCCTAGCAGGGTATCATGTACATACTTGACCAAATGTAAGACCAAAATTTACAACATGGTTTCAATGGAATAAATAAAATGAAATAATGAATTGTCCCCATATATTTGGCCACTGTGTCCTTTACTATCTATTTGATGGTAACTGTTTCCTCTAGAA
The DNA here is from genome assembly GCF_033807575.1 of Cydia pomonella. Classification (NCBI taxonomy): domain Eukaryota; kingdom Metazoa; phylum Arthropoda; class Insecta; order Lepidoptera; family Tortricidae; genus Cydia; species Cydia pomonella. The sequence continues at coordinate 3,401,331 of NC_084711.1, read as the reverse complement.
ACATACTACTCAACAATGTTTCTTATTTACGAATTAATACCTACGTGCATCGCCATATCGTCAACCTTGAAACAAAAAATCAACAAAATCACTTATCATATCATTTTCCTAAATGCTAGTCGATAATCAACCCAATTGCTTTCTCCTGGAAATTCACTTTTAACTATTTCGTAAAACCAGATACGATGTTGTCAAATTAAATACGCAAAAGCCATTAGGGTTGTCACAATATTTTATGCACAGATTTAGATAAGCGGAGAACATAAATTTGCTACACTTATGGTTTAAGAGCGATTCCCGATAGTTCTTAAGTGGTTATAAAAAGAGAAAGAATGCTAAAATGCTACATGTGTAAAAGTGTACACCCAGGTAGTGTCGAGTTCATAAATATGTATACATTTCTTTACCTTGATCCATTGCAATAAAGTGTATATTATTATACGCATTTTCGCTAAAGTATATATGATATCAATCAATCAATCAATCAATCATTTATTTATTTGCAAAAATACAGTAACATAAGGTGTTAGGACTATTCAGGTACAATGTGTATTTTGCTTGCATGCAAGCGTGCAAATATAATGTGTCAAATCTAAGCATTGAAAAATAACAAAATTGAAATTAAGACATTAGCATAAATAGTTAGAGATTTAGAAAAATTAGGAAAAAAGTCAGTCAGTCGCCATAGAATTATAAAAATAATCATTAAAAATCAAGAGAAAATATATTCATATATATATATATGAATGAATGAATGAATTTGAAAATAATTAGAAAAATATGATAAACGTGACGACCGGTTTGGCCTAGTTCCCGGGTTCAAATCCTGGTAAGGGCATTTATTCGTGTGATGAGCATGGATATTTGTTCCTGAGTCATGGGTGTTTTCTATGTATTTAAGTATTTATAAATATTTATATATTATATATATCGTTGTCTAAGTACCCTCAACACAAGCCTTATTGAGCTTACTGTGGCACTTAGTCAATTTGTGTAATAATGTCCTTATAATATTTATTTATAAACAACACGCTTTCCTCGCGAAGTGCCTTAAAGATTTCAAATTAGGTAGCACAGCCGGAAAGCCCTCCATTCCCTGCAGCCAGACGTCCTCCAGCGTGCTTCAGTTTAATTGCATGCCACGTATACTTACTTATGCTATAGTGTTAAAATCCTCTCATGTGCGAAAAAATGTTTGCTGGGATTTTTGGCCTAGCTGCTAAAGCTCAGGTTACAGCTGGACCGCATAAAATTGAGGGTTTTGGTACCTACCCACAACTAATATAAGTCAGTTATAAAAACTGTACAATTGTGACAGAAATTCACTTGTGTGTTTCGAAGAAAATTTGAAGGATAAAAATACTAAATACGTGTAATACATAGTATATGCTATTACTAGTTATTTTTATCATTTAAAAACCTATTGTAAGCCACAATTAATGCTAAAAAAGAACTTAAAATAAATGTTTAGTTTATACCACAATGGCTACGGTACTGTATATGTAAATCCATCCATACAGAGTAAATACCTTGGCATTTCGGTTTGAAAACGGGACAAAATCGTGTCAGAGCCAATTCCATCACCGAATTCGTGAAACAGATTATATCAGAGATCACGAATAACGAAATTATGGGGAAGATCATTTCAGTATTGGCATTAAAACAATTCGTGGTATAATTTTAAATTCAACAAGGTTGCATTAAAATCTTTATCTGACATAAAAAAAAACATTAAAAACATTTCTTTTTTTGTTCTAACATATCAAATACGCAGATTGCATAGCTGTATATTTAGATCAGCCACCATTGCCATCAACATCCGTAAGAGGATATATTACGAGTAGCTAAGCCCTTGCTCAACAACGATTTTTTTCCATCCTGTATAACATATCCAAGTGGTTAATTCTCGCAACTGATAATTCTCAAATTATATTAAACGATGAAACGTGTTCTTCTTATCTGTATTATAAGTTTGGGCAATTTGCGGCTTTCTGAGATTAGCCCGAATTCTGACGCTGACGCTTTCTCTGTAACTGATCTGGTTTAAGATTAAGAGACTGACTGTTTTTTTTAATCTGAGGAAAATAAAAAGAATACAGTAAGTGGGTTGTTGGTATTTAAATTGTAAATACTTATCCCATCAAAAACATTTTCATGTAAAATCTTGCCAAGACGAAACCATAAGGGTCGGACTGTCAAAAAGTTATCAGATTTCTTGTAGAGTCAAGCTTCTAACTCTACAAGCACTAATTTCGCAATACACCATTTCACCCCCCTATTCACCCCCTTAGGGGCTAAAAAATCCAAGTTTTAGATTATTTATGTTGTTTGTGGACTAATACTAGCTTAGATACCAAATTTCAGCTTCCTAGGACATCAGGAAGTACCCTAAGGATTTTGATGATCGTCAGTGAGTGAGTGAGTCAGTAACAGAATCGAGGTTTTTTTAGATATGAATACAATCTTAAGTATAAGAGCTATACAATTGAAATTTTTGATGCTTGATAAGTTCACTATTGATAGTATATCCCGAGAGTTTTGTTTATCTGGTATAATCCAATCCAAGCCCAAGTTACGAGGGTTCAAAAAAACGACAAAGCGCCTTAAACGGATCCCCACTACTTTTTGTTATATAAAAAACTATGTATATAAAAAACTATGGCATGCGAAACTAATTAAATCAAGTAGACAAAATCCTAACGTAAATTGTGTTCTAAATAGCGGAACTATTAATCTTACTTTTAACAGGATTATCTAATAACCTCAATACCGAGACGATATATCATTAATTCGACACGATATATAATCAGATTATAAATAAATTATAGATGAAGAATGTTATGTGTAAAAAACGTGCGAACTTACTTTAGGCTCAGTATCAGTAGGTCAGGCGGGACTGTTATTCGCTCCAGCGGTATTTGAACTAGTGTCCGAACGAAACATTTTTTTATGCCGAAACCGAAACCGAAGGTTCGGCTTTGGCTCTAGTTTTGGCCGAAACCGAAACTTTTGTAGACATGTTAGAATGCCATAAAACCGCTTTTAATACACATATTAAGACTGCGCACTCATTACACTGTCGCGTCAGTGGCACTGTCATTAAGGGAATTGTTTTTTTCCAATAAACCAATTAATTTCTGAATACATAAAGCAGTATATTGATATTGTTGTCGTACTTCTTCCCCAACTTATGATCTTTGTTACATAGTTTAGTTTCATAGCATGGTCTTTACCATTTCGTAAGTTTTTTTTTTTTTTTTTTTTTTTTTATAACGATAGGCAAGCGTTTGACCACGATCTCACCTGATGGTAAGTGATGATGCAGTCTACGGTGGAGCACGCTTACCTATGAGATACCTATTTACCCTAGCCTTGAAGAGACCCAGATTGTACTCATGCGGAAACACAGACTCGGGCAGGGCATTCCACTCCTTGGCAGTTCGCATAAGAAATGTTGAAGCAAAACGCTTCGTGCGTATTTGTGGAATACCTACCATGAAGCGGTGCCGGAGTGCCGATTGTCTGGTAGTCCGATGGTGAAATGGGGACGGAGGAATAAGGTTGTGCAGTTCCTCGGCACACTCTCCGAAATGTATCCTGTAAAAGATCGTTAAGCTGCCTTCGTTAAGCGTTTCGGCCTGATAAGACTGCGTCGACCGTCCAGTGGCACTGTCATTAAGGGAATTGTTTTTTCCAATAAACCAATCAATTTCTGTATACATAAAGCAGTATATTGATATTGTTGTCTTACTTCTTCCTCAACTTTTGATCTTTGTTACATAGTTTAGTTTCATAGCATGGTCTTTACCATTTCGTAAGTTTCGGCCTGATAAGTTTTTTTTGGCCGAATCCGAAACTACGGTCGAAACATGATTTTTTGGCCGAAACTGGCCGAAACCGAATCTTCGGTCGGACACTAATATGAACTTTAAGAATACGGTATAATATAAATATGACATTAATCGTAGTACACCAATATTATAAAAGCGCAAAAGAATGTGCATTCAATTCAAAGTGATGAGCCAATGATGTATTGGTTTTCTGAAATGTACTACTTATTGTTATTTCTCTCCTTATCTGATAGGAATATGTAGTATATAACATGAGCTTGTTTAGAATTGAGACAGTTTCAGCAGTGACTCACGCGCAACAAAGATCGTAAGACCCGTTACGCACACACATACATTAGTATCAATTAATGTTCCGCTACCCACCTGTCGACAATGCATTTGATTTAAACAAGAGATTCTGCCGTTTTCAAAAAAGGAACTGAGTAAAGGTTTCCGTAGAAAGATCTTATCTCACTGCCGCGTTCGATTACGTTTCAATTTCAACTACAAGACTTAAGGTTGTAATTGAAAGCGTTGTTTTGGATAAGAAATGAGCTTGGAAATATATTCTTAAGGTAATAAAAAAGCCGTTTAAACATGTGGCACGAGCCATGGCAGCTGCGCGATTGGACTACTTTTTGTTCCATTTTTCCACAAGCAATGAATAGCACCTGACTGCATTTTTTGAATGCTTTTTTAAACGGAGTGATTTTATAAGGAATGGTAATGTTGTTTAAGTGGGATTCGTGTTATTATTGTCATTATGTCCTTTTGGAGATTTTTAGGTGTTTTTGTAACAAAATGTAAAGTGGTTTGGAACCGTTTTTACGCTTACCAGTTTCACTAATTAGTTTAATTTGTATGCCCTTTCGTAGCGAAAATGTTCACTCATTTGCGTAAAGTTATATTTGTTCACTCAGTCAATATTACCAGTTAAGTTAATATGACGACCGGTCTGGCCTAGTGGGTAGTGACCCTGCCTACGAAGCTGATGGTCCCGGGTTCAAATCCTGGTAAGGGCATTTATTCGTGTGATGAGCATGGATATTTGTTCCTGAGTCATGGGTGTTTTCTATGTATTTAAGTATTTATAAATGTTTATATATTATATATATCGTTGTCTGAGTACCCTCAACACAAGCCTTATTGAGCTTACTGTGGGACTTAATCAATTTGTGTAATAATGTCCTATAATATAAGGAAAAAAAAAATTAAAGGATTTCAGGTGGATTTTTTTTATATGTTATTATTATATGTGTACACACAATTGAGAATCGAAAGCAAAGTTCAAATGTAATCTAGAACACAAAAAATCGAGTAGATTCGAAGGTCAAATCAAAAAACTGCCTGACTTAACAACGACATCATAATTTTATCAGCCGAATACATATGCTGTATGTATTTCGTTTATTTTTGCATCAGAAAATACTCCATAGAAGTAAGCGTGCAGTTTTTATCAGGCTCTTTAATTGTTAACAATAATGGAATTATCTAATGTAGCATGGTCAATCCTAATAATTTACTTCAAAATTTTACCACAAAATTGCCCGATTTGGAACCACAAGTTAACTTCTGTGAAGTTCTTTCTAATACAAAAAAAATGCAGTAAAGACAAAGGAGCTAATGACCTTCAATAACAGCCGTTCGTGTGCACTTGTGCAGACCTGGTGTTGGTTCCCTAAGAATCAGAACCTGGGTGCCGTACAACCACCGAATGGATAGTGTCATTCACGAAGACGCGTGCCTTGGCTCGTAATGTAATGTTATAAAAGGTTAGATTTGACAAATCTGCCAATCATCGTGGATGACACGAACTATATAGTCCAGAAAAACCCAACTATGGTGCAAATCTCGAATATCTTCGTTCAGGCGTAACTTTTATTTGAAAGTCGGAGTTCTAAGGTAAAATAATTTCATTAATGGAAGGATAACTCAGGCAACACCAAAAAAGAAGATTGCTAGTGATACTTAACTACATACTGAACTTGTGGGACCATAATTAGGGTTGCCGTACGTCCCGTACATACGGGACTGTCACCTTATTTAAGTATCGCGTCCCATATATTTAGTGTTTACCTGTCCCATTTTTGTCCTGTATGTCAATTATATCGTCATATATATGTAGAATACCTACAGAAATTGTCACAATCAACATAGTGATAGAGCAGCAAACCTATGTGAATATGTAATATGGAACTCCTCTCGTATCAGTTCTGAATAATTATGGCAACCCTAACTATAATCGTAATACTGGAGTTGGGTGGTTTCATGGTACGGCTTTTTGAGGACCTTTCCGTCCTAAACTACACTGTCTTCAAGTAAGTTGTTCATCGAAAACGTTCTGACTTTGACCCCGCGGCTATTATTTCAACGAGCATGAACAAGATATGTACACCAATTTAAACAAAGAATACGATTTAATACCTTATATTTATTCAATACTCGCAAACAGGTTCGAATTATCAATGAAAGCATTCATACATAATGTATACGGCTGGTTCTTTGATGTGATTCTATCTATTCACAAAAAATATCTGTAACTTGTTTCTACCATAACTTGACCCGAAAAAGTGTAATGACTGTACTGAATTGGAGGCTAAACTTATACTGGAGATGAATTGGTCGGTGAATAACGGCTTGGTTCAAGTTTCGGACAGACAGACAGACAGACCTGCACCTGCGCTTCCTGTGGGGCTTTTTGTTACAATGGCATTTCCTAAGGCTTTCGATAAAGCTTTTAAAATTAATGTTTTTCGCGATTTGTCGTGTGGGGTCCAGTCTTAATTCAAGGTCTATATTAATTTAATAGTACTTAATTATTATCTGTTTTTGCGCAATTTTCTTCAAGGCAAGATTTAATAGACCAAAGGGCTACAGACGCTACCCATACGTTTCCATGGTCACTTTGTGTTTGTACTCAATTATCTTCATATAGAGTGGTACAAGTACTTAGATACTGATACTGACAGACAACGCACGGCCTAGAACGTCCAAAGCCACGGATAGACTAGGGACAATTGTCCCACAACACGGGTTGCCAGCGACGTTGACTGAAGTGCCGCGATACTTCGCTCAACATGTCGGGGGCGACATCATATGTAAGGGTCTCCCCAAACTAGTCGACGCCATTTCGGCAAATCGCGTACGGAAAAAGCTTTATGTCAACGCAATAAGAGCGAATAAGTCGTAAATCGGCTCGGCCCACGCGAAACGACGTCTTTCGACGGGAAAACGGCGTTTTGCCGTAAAGCTGTTCGCATTCGTACGACGCTGTTTGCAGCCTACCGCACACGTTCGCATTCATAAATCTCCTTATACCGCCGTACGGTGCCGGAAAGAGTTGAACGGCTCCGATCATGGCCGAGTACCTACGATAAGGACCGGTCAGAGCTGGCGGAAGCCGTTCAGCGTCTTCGACGGCCGAACATAGCTGACGACGGCCGAACAGAGCCGATGACGGCCGAAGTAGCTACTGATGCGTTTGTATTTGTTCATTTGAATTATTACCCTACCCACATTAAAATCTGCAATAGATCTGACAACACGGAAGTAGTAATGACGGAGGAACATTTAATAATATTAGTCGGTAAATATAAGTGTTTATATGACGTGTCTGACTCTAAGTATAGTGATGAAGTGTGCAAGTAAAATATCCATCATTACAGGTTATTATATAATAATATGTAACAATTACCAAGGAAAATAATCTTACAGGTCTGTTCAATTTCAAACTCAGGTTGTTACTAACAACCAGTCTCCAAAAATGAGATTTACGATTGCCGATCACCCGCTGTCCTACATCTGTTCGTCGGACTCAACGGCTGTACGTGTGCTGTCTGACGTCTCGACGGCAGGACGGAGCACGGGAGAGCCGACCGTCGCTTTACAACTGTTGCGATAGCAAGTCGCAGGCGATCGGGCGTCTCTACGGCCGCAAGGAGGATGAGACTGCTAAACGCAGGTGTACAACCGCGGAGACGGTCGATCGGCTAAATGCGAATAGTGTGGTGTAAAACACTCGGCGAAAGCCGACTCCGCGTCGACTGGTTTGGGGAGACCCTAAGGCGCGCAATTTCACCTGACATGTCGATGTCGACGAAAATCCGTGGGTTAATGTAGCATTTACCTTTGAAATATGTTACAACCAAAGTCCAAATCCGCTCAGAAACGGTTCTTGAAACTGAACTCACACCCTAAACTATCCAAAATATTCTAATGTAAAAAAAAAAAAATTGTTGAATGTTATTAACGACATTGAAAAATAATCCGTTAGATCCTTTGCAAGTTGTTGCGTCAAATATCACTCCTACCGTTATGGTATCGCGAACATTACGAACCACAGCGTGATGTGGTAGGAAATCATAGTCATAGCATTTATTGCAACAACACTTTGTATAGTTCTTACAATTAGGTATATTTGGGCTATTAATATATGGGCCCTGGTAGGACGTGAGAATTCGAAAAATTGTAATCTATTTAATCTACAAGTACATATAATTACATTTAATTAATTACTTTCACGAATAAACTGTGAGAGCAGACACTGTAAACACTGTCCAAATTATCATGTTTGTTTTTCAATATTTAAACGCACACCGATGACCAGTTTGATAAAGAAAATACTATTATTATAATATTTATAATATTTAAATAGGTCACCTAATAAAATGTACCATTTCAATCATTATGAAGTGTTCATTTACCACTCATTCGAAAACGAAACTTATTTGTATTTCCTGTTTCAAGAAATATGAGTGTTTTATAACTGTAACCTCTAACAAAGTGCAGATATCTTAATTTTGATGCAATTAACTGAATCATGTATAGCATCATAAAGTTGTAACATCTCGTAAGGTCATTAATTTATCAATCTTTTATTACACCCACATCATTTCCTTTATTACTATATCGTAATAATAATAATTATAAGCCTAGAAAGGTGTTATTACAAATTTCCGTTATGACCAAACCCGGCTAACACTTAATTACTATCAACACTTCTTAACAAGAAATTATCATAATCTGATGGTAATCTTCAAAACCACCGTTTAATTACTTACTTGGTAATTTATTCATAATTTGTGCTATCTGATCAAAAAGGGTATTTTACTTGGTAGGATTTAAGCTATTTTCAACTTTACATTCATTTATATACGGTTAGATTTTAAAATAAACATATATCAGGCTGTAAAGCACTTTTATTTTCTTCCATTACTTTTAAGGTTGCCGTTAAAATATTACTCTTATCCGCTAGACACTAAGGTATATTTTGAATAAATTTTCAAAAGGTCATGTTGAAAAGTTTAAAGTTATTTTAATCGATTCCGTATCCACAAACGGCTTACAGAAATCAATCACATTTGAACTTTCATTAACAAGCATTTCACAAGTCTTTACTTTGTAGCCAAAGTAAGTCAAAGGCATGAAAATATTTATGAGAATATGGGATTTATTTTATTTACTAATTAGTGTCATAATCGTATGTGTCACAAACTTTAGTTGCGCCACTCTGGATTGAAGCACTCAAATGAAAATGCGGGTGAAAGTAATTATAAATGCAAGGCGAAATCATAGCCCTTTTAGAATGGAGTAGTAAGCAGGGTTATTTTATAAGAATTAGCGGAAGCGGAAGCATTAGCGGATACCTGTAACTTTAGTAAGGGTGGTTTTCAAAAGATTTTGTCTTCGCTTTACCCTCTTGTATCCTGAACTGAACTAACAAGCCTGCATGAGAAAATTATGATCATACAGAATACATGAATCTCTATTTACCTTACTGAACTTTGTACAAATAAAAACGCATACGGCTGTTTGGTTGATTGCTGCAAATAATGTGGTTGTTGTGTATTTAGATTCAAACGTACACTGACATTAGAATATTTGAATATAAATAATGTATGGAAACAGTAGTAGTAGTAGTAGTAATAAAACACTTTATTGTACAGAAAGAAACATAAAACAGGACAGAACATACATCATTTGTACAAAGGCGAACTTATCCCTTTCAGGGATTTCTTCCAGTTAACCTTTGAGCAATTGAGGAAGAATTGGAGAACGGTAGACATCAAAACTGTACTAAACGGTATAAAAGAAAATATTTAATTTCCTAAAAGATAGGTAAACTAAGACTAAGATAAGTCCTATAACTTACAATATAATAAAAGAGATATGAAATGAAACAAATATGTCAATAGAACTGTGTACTGTACCGTACTGTACTGTGCGGTTCAAGAGGAATTTCCTCCCGCGGGCGCTCCGGCTGTGGAATGAGCTCCCTTCCGAGGTTTTCCCGAGGGTCTACAGTATGGGGTTCTTCAAAAAAGGAGTGTACAGGTTTTTAAAGGGTCGGCAACGCGCATGTAACACCTCTGGAGTTGCAGGCGTCCATAGGCTGCGGTGACTGCTTACCATCAGGCGGGCCGTATGCTTGTTTGCCACCGTCGTGGTATAAAAAAAAAAAAAAAATAGAACACGTGAGTTTTCGTAACATCTGTCAAGCCGATACATTTAATTCATTTCGTTTGGCGTTCGTCGACTGATTGATGTCTTGATGACGATTGTCATCTTGGGGTTCGGGTCCCCTGGTATGGTCACAGACATTAATTTTTTTCCCATTTACGGTTTACGCTAATTTGGATCTCAATACTAACTATATGATAACTCCAATGTACTAGAGTAAACCCTAAATGGCTCAACTATTAAAGTCCGTAGCTGTACAAGCTTACAAAAATAGTTTGTTTAATTAATAAAATGAAATCGCTCCGTTTACGCTTCCGCGCCCGCCTTTCACTATATTCTATTACTAATACGGTACCGGCCACGTCGTATGAATACCTAATTAATAACACATTGTCATTTCCCACACTATATCTTGTAAAGGGCTGCGCCGCATGCTATACGAACGTCAGATTTATTGTCTACGCGATAAGGTGCCTTTCAGGTTATTTATTTGAATAACTTTTTAAAATGTAATGTACTGTATAGTATAGATAATGGGTATTTAGATTCTGAATGTCGAGTTTCTGTTGTTGCAGTTATTAGTGTTATTTCCTGTATATGTCGTGAACTTTTGAACATTTTAAGAGTCCCCGGCAACCGCGGCCGAGTTTCACTTCCCATATAAACGGAGTTTCATTCTCATTTTAAAACTACGTGTTGGATTATAATGAAACTTTGCACATACAATAACATGAGGTATATATAGTTCTGTAATTAATTTATATAGCTCCAGGTAATAAAACAAACGTAAAAGAGTAATGTATTTTTTTTTAATTCGCTGGTTTTTTTTTTTACTATGGTATCTCAAGCTACATAAACTAATTACAGGACTACATATACCTTATCCTATTGTAAGTACTAAATTTCCGAGCAATCCAGCTAGTAGTTTTGAAATGAGAGCGTAACTACGTTTGTATGGAGAACCGAGCTTGCTGGGGACCCTTAAGTCGTGAATAACTTATTCAATAGGGTCATAATTCTAATCTTTATTGTATGGCGTACATAATAGGTGTGATAAGTATCTACCCTATGCACCTGCCTTTTCAGCACCTTTTAAAGCAGGGGAAGTAAATACAGAAATGTATGGAGCGGTATGCACTGTTATATCAATACAAAGAAATTAGAGCGAGTAGAAGTGTTACAAACGTAATTTCTACTCACTCTATTTTTTAATAAGTCAGTGACAAACAAGCAAACGGCCCGCCTGATGGTAAGCAGTCTCCGTAGCCTATGGACGGTACGCCTGCAACTCCGCATCCTCATTCTTTGCAGAACAATTTTTAGAAACTCTTAGTACCAACGTTAAGTAAATGACCATGCCAAGTTTCATGTAATTTAAGCATGTTGTTTTAAAATCAGGAAATCTACCGCGAATTGCGGGCATCTTTCTCTTTTACTCCAATTAAGGCGTGATTAAGGTGACAGAGAAAGATGCCATCTGAGCGTAACTTCCATGGTATTGAAGCAGCTTTCTGCCGGCTGGTTCGTGTGACTCTTCGGCTCTCGGCACGATTCGAACTTTAAGAATCGTCAAAAATTTCCTAAAGATACGATATGGATTAATTATTTGAGTGCCAAATGTGACGTGACTTCAAACAAAAACGTCACTTTTGACTGACTATTTAGGAAATTTTTGACGTTTCTTAAAGTTCGAATCGGGCCGTCTGTTTTTGGAAATAGTATAGAAATTCATTACATTTGAGTTGTGTATTTAATTTGAAAAACTGTTTCAAAATTTCGATCCAAAGTTAATTCTCATTTCCTTTTAATATAAATATTAAGTGAATAAAATGTATCTAAATGTATTATATAGGATAGGGACATTATTACACAAATTGACTAAATCTCACAGTAAGCTCAATAAGGCTTGTGTTGTGGGTACTTAGACAACGATATATAATATATAAATATTTATAAATACTTAAATACATAGAAAACACCCATGACTCAGGAACAAATATCCGTGCTCATCACACAAATAAATGCCCTCTATACTTCGCCGCCACGTCAATGAAGTAATAAAGTGTCATCAACACCACGTCAAAAACCACGACTTGATATGAAGTTGTGGCGTGTGGGGCACGAAATGTACACCACGTCAAAAACCACGACTTGATATGAAGTTGTGGCGTGTGGGGCACGAAATGTATTGACTTTATACTCGTATAGCCAATAGCGGCGAAATGGTTTAGAAATATAAATGATCATATTTCCAAGGAAGTTCGCATTAATTCAAGGAATAAAGAACGAAAATGATAAAAAGAATCAGGATTTTGTTTTAAAACAATGAGCTTAGTGGAAAGATAAGGCAGGGACGAGAATATCGCCTTTGTTTCGGTTTACGAGAGACAAAAAGTCCGCAGAGGCTTAACAATAGCTGTGCCGAGTACTTGGTTCTTTACTTTTGACTTCACTCTGTGTAAAATTTTATAAAGTCTAAATATGAAATAAAACTACATATTATACTCGTATAAACGGATTATATCGTGTAAAATATTTTTTTTAGTACATCCCGGAGTTTCGAACCCTGTACAGCATTCGTGTATTTCGTGGTCAATGGGAGACTAAGGAAAAATATATTATACCTCTGTCAAAATTCCAATGTGCAAAACCACTGACATACAAAAATAATTAAACAAAAACAAATACTATATTTTTTAATTACGACAATATTAAGTCGAAATATGTATAACTTATAGTCCTATTACACACTGCACGAATACATTATAAAACGCACTTAATACACAGACAACCTATTGATGGTAGATTTTTTTTAAATAATTTATTTTACATTCCACATCAAAGGGATGTCAAGTTGTACCAACCCTAACAATTATTGCTCGTAGCAATGCTGGCCTATAACCGAGCCGAATCGAAGTTGGTCAATTGCGGGCATTTTTCTCTTTCACTAATTACATCTTAGTGAGAGTAAAAGAGAAAGATCCCCGCAATTTGCGAATTTTGATTTTCACGGTAGGCCCCCTGAGCCGGGAATGCCCGAAAGGATCAGTTTCGCCCCACTGGCGAGAGATACGTGCTAATCACCAAGCCTATGGAAGGTAGAGGCAAGGAACAAAATCTCCTTAGACAGAACTGTTGCAAAAGTGTCCAGCTGTCAGCTATAAATAATAGTTTCAGGTCTCTCCAGAGTAGCGCTAGAGTAGCTAAGAACCTAGGCGTTATTGAAGGAGTGAAATGCACTCTCTATGATTTGATATTTTTCTCAAGTATTCTAGGTATTGTAGCGCCACCTATTTATGTTTTTTTGTCGGACACTTTTTGGTATATGGAGATTCTGTTCCTTGCCCCTACCATCCATTACCAAGCCTATCATCGAGGTTGTATCAAACCCATAACAATTCGTCAAATCAGAATCGGGACTCTGTTTATATTCCATGAACACCATTAGGGTGTTATCGCAGGTCAACAACCGATTGTGATGCGATATCGATTCATGGGTATTTTATAATCGATACCAATGAAGGGTCAATGGTTCATAAGTAGAACTAAATGTATTCCTTTGAATTACAACATTATTTGTAGGATATGCTAGGGTAAGGTCACGGACTTTAATTGTTGAGCCATTAAGGGTATATTTTACTTTAGACATTTCATACCGTTAGGCATTACATTGGACATTTCATACCGTTAGGAATTACATTGGACATTTCATACCGTTAGGAATTACATTGGACATTTCATACCGTTAGGATTGACAAGCAAATTAGCTTCAACCCTAAATGGATCAGCAATTAAAGTCCGTGACTGTACGACGCTTTTGTATGTTCAGAATTGGAAGTACCTAGTATAAGTTTGGCAAACCATTTCCGTCAGTAGAAAAGGGCGGTACATTTAAAAAATGAAGTTGCTAAGGGTACTCCTTCCATAGAAAATATGAGTTTAGCGCATTTTTCTATTGACAAAGTTGATTTTCCAGACTATACCTAATTTTCTCATACTAATACAGGTACATACAATATATCCCTAATTATTTCGTACTATAAGTGCTCGGAAAAGGGCTTTTATGTTCAATTTAGATACCTTTACCAAAAATACGTTGATTGAGTAAAATCTGTAAACAATTTCATGCTTTGAATTTAACAGGTAAACATTGACATAGAGGTACACATAGAGGTAGACATAGATTGCTGTTTGTCAAAATTGACAAATGTTGACGTTTGATAATTCAGTGACCGGAAAACATATGGCGGAGTACAAAGTACAGCACCTTCTGTTTTGGAAGTCAAACTAAGAGGCACGTTTTTAGGGTTCCGTGGCCAAATGGCAAAAAACGGAACCCTTATGGATTCGTCATGTCTGTCTGTCTGTCCGTTTATGTCACAGCCACTTTTCCGAAACTATAAGAACTATACTGTTGAAACTTGGTAAGTAAATGTATTCTGTGAACCAAATTAAGATTTTCACACAAAAATAGAAAAAAAAAAGTTTTGGGGGTTCCCCATACTTAAAACTGGAACTCGATTTTTTTTTTCATCAAACCCATACGTTTGGGGTATCTATGGATAGGTCTTCAAAAATGATATTGAGGTTTCTAATATAATTTTTTTCTAAACTGAATAGTTTGCGCGAGAGACACTTCCCAAGTGGTAAAATGTGTGCCCCCCCCCTGTATATGATGTACATTACCATGCAAACTTCCACCGAAAATTGATCTAGTAAGTAGTTTTTTTTAATACGTCATAAATGATATGGAACCCTTCTTCCTTTGGCCACTTTTTTTCTTATACTTTACCTCTCTATATAATCACATTGCAATCAATTCTCTTTGTCTTTACTATATGACAATTTATGATTTCAGCGCAACCTTAAGGTATAAACCTGATAGTGTTTATTTATTTACTATTTATTGAGCGAATAAACGAGTTTACAGTTATATATTCTCGGAGAATTGGAATCCTTAAATAAGTACCTATATCTACTTACTTAGTAAGTATACTTACATTAAAGTATTTTATTTTAATACTACTAACCCTTGTAACAGCTTTTTACTTTCACCGCTTTTACTGAATTATTTTATTACCTGAAACAGAAAAAACCGTTATTAAAAAAAAAACAGCAAAAAAAGTGCAAACAACTATTGTGCATCCACAAAAAATGAAAACATCTTGTCAATATAAACACACTTCTTTATTACCTTACCAATATACATTTCGCTTTAAATCGCCATAATTTATAACAATGGGTCAAAAACAAAAGACACTCATCTTCTTTTGTTTTAATTTTCGTCCTAACTAAAAGGCATATGTCATGTGATACCGAGCCCCCGCGGTGAGGGTCATTCGGCCAAGAGGTCAATTCTGATTTACCAATTTGTTCCCGAATGAAGGTTGAGGGACTTAAGGGAGGCGATGGCTGAGATACGCGTCATACTCTTACACACTTAGAGACTTTTACACCTCTAAAGAAGTTTAGTATTTGTTGTTTGTACTTTTTTCATCATTTTTTTTTGTGTAATTAGATAATGAGAGACTGTAGACATGTCTAATAAAGTATCTAATATTTCATTGATTCCATATTTGTAATTGTATTTTGTTGTTTTTATTGATTGTAAAAAATTTAACACGTAAAAGTGCCCCTGCGGCCGGCCTATTTGCTGAATAAATGTTTTTTTGTTTGTTATTAAGCCCCGACGCGAAAAGATGGGTTTGACAGCTGTATGTGTAGCGCAGTAGAAATCATCAGTTTTAGGAATCTCAACGCAATTGTACCTCCCATAGAACCAAGTGCTGCGGATCGCGAGCCACGGTTTGACGTCCCCTAGTTTACGGCAATGTAGCTCTTAAACAGGTGAACCGATTTGGAAGCGGTTTATTTATTTATTTTAAAGCAAGTTTTCAGACATGGTTTCTCCGTTTCATACACTTTTTATGTCTTGGTTTTAAATGACAAGGCTACCAGTGCATGTCACGCGTACCAAACATGATAAGCTATCATAACCTTCAGTTCATCAAGTTAATTACAAAACAAGATCAAAACCGATTAAAAGTGTTAGATCAGAATCAGCTTCCACGTTATGGTCGTTTGGCTAATAATTTATGGCCTATGTGTTTAGGGTTTTATGTGCAAAATTACTTGGAATAGCATATGAAAGTGGCTTAATATTTCTGTGGATTTATTTTTGTGCCGGTTTGCTCGTTAACCTACCAAGTAGCAGTGCTGTTTACCCACCGAAATTACGTAAAAGCTTCTAATTAAATGGTCTAATTTACTCAAATATTCTAGTTGAAGTGTGACTTTAGGCTAGATTTCTATGTAGTTATTTAAGTATTTATACATGAGTGTTTGTATTTGTATATACACCGTGGGCAAATAAACCCGACAGATTTTAACCATGCATTCCTGAGGTCGTAAGGAGCGAAACATGTTATATGAGTCTTGGGCAAGTTCTACAAAAAAAATCTTTTTGGCGTATTTTTTTTGCGTTTTCTGCACACGACACGTTATTTATTTTTACACCTTAGTGGAAAAAAATAATATTATTAATAATAAGTAAAGTTTTATTATTTACAGATAAAAATTGCGAGTATACTTTAAAACTTTAATGTCTGGCAGAGGTAGGTAAGTCTAAACTAAATCACATATATGTATATATGCATATGTCTAAGTACCCGCAAGACAAGCCTTCTTGACTTACCGTGGGACTTAGTCAATTTGTGTAAGAATGTCCCTATAATATTCAATAATTTATAGATGACATATTTTCATTAATGGTATCAATCGATCAACCTGATGTTTTATTTTTCATTTATTCAACATTAGGATCAAATGACTATATTGGACACATTATATTAAAACAATACAAAAGTCAGAAATAATAATCAAAGTCCGACGGTCGAACTTCACTCGCGAAACGCTCCTAACAAAACGATAAGTGATCATGACGTCACGGTCACTGAGAGCCCATCTAGAAGTATGTAAAATAGGAAAATTGCGATTTTGTCGGTTAAATATTGCGTTTTTTTTTTTCTTTTTTTATGGTAAGAGGAGGCAAACGAGCAGACGGATCACCGATGTTAAAATGAGATCAAATTATGTCCAATTCGTAAGGTATAATAGACTTCTTGGTAAGGTATAATAGACTTCTTGTAATTTACCTACAATATTTAAAGAAGGGATTTAATTTTTCTTTTCCATGTTTTTAAGTGTAAATTTTAAATTATTTAAGAGAAACTTCTATAATACGCTCTAATAAATATTAGCTTGAAATTTTCCTGTCAAAAACTTGCAAATAAACAAGATAATGTAGAGATGCATTCAAACTGCACAATACACTGTTATTGTTCAATATGAACTCGAGCGCTTCATTGTTATGTTATGGTCATTTTGCGAAGACAATTTATTGCCAATGCATTCAATGTGTTTATGGCTTTATTTTGAGCCCGATGTGTTTTTGTCGAGACACATCTTCCAGACCTAAATGATTTCTAAGTATGTTATACTCGTTTTTAATGCGTCTTTCCAACTTTGGTTCATTAGTATTCTGTATTTCACCATTGACTAAAGTGTGCCCGTAAAGCATGACTTTGTGTTTGTGTTTTCTATGTATTTAAGTTTTTATAAATATTTATTTATTATATATATCGTTGTCTAAGTACCCTCTACACAAGCCTTATTGAGCTTACTGTGGGACTTAGTCAATTTGTGTAATAATGTCCTATCATATTTATTTATTTATTTTTAGTTGCTTTTAGTAAACGCATTTCAAGATTTTTTTTCATTAGCTGTACATTTCCACCTTATATAGTTCACTGCATAATAAGCATAATATATATATTATGATAGAGAAGGCCAATGAGCAGACCAGACGGATCACCTGATGGTAAGCGAATGATGATGATGGTTTAAAATAGGGTTACTTAGACCGAACAAAAGGTAATTTGGCTTACATGAAGTACACATACATAATAACATATATAAATATTATAAATACGTGGACGGTTAGTTAACACGAACCAATGTAAGGACTAATATAACCCGACCTATAGACGACGGTTTATATTTCATGTAGACGGTACATCAGTATATAAAGGGTTAATATAGCCTGCAATAACCTAACTCTAAAATAAGAAGTGGATTCATCCATCCAGGGTCGGATTGCAGACATTTATCAAAGCTCGGATAAACGCTGGCGATAAATTTCAGAAATTGGATACAGAGCCCGGCCCTGTTATGTACGGCCGTTTTCTAGGGTTGTTACAAATGCAGTTTTGTAGGAAACGAACTATATCTATGTGTTATAAAAAGTACCTATTTTTATAAACGTTAAAGATAAAAATAAACCAATTTATAAATGGATTTAACAGGACTTTTAACCGAAGAATACGGTAAGCGTGTTTATTACGGGGTTACGGTAAGTATAGGTTTTAACATTGTATATATATTATTATATAGATTTTAATTTGGAATTATAGTCTTCTTGATTGCTATTGCTACCTACCTTTTATGTGATAAATTTGTTCCAAACATTTACCTATGTAATTAGACGGTTTTACATACTTTTATTTCAGCTTTATTTTTTCTCTTTTATAGACAAAATAATTGTTTAGAATTCGCAAACATAATGGTTTTCGGCAACCCTGTAGGAAATAGAGTCGATACACTCTATGATTGAAGACATCGATTAAAATAACTGCAGTTATACAATATTATACATATTATACAGATTCACGACTGCTATATTGAAAACGGAGATTAAGTCGTCTATTTCATGATTGCAGACATTCAGTTATTACTTAGGTATAAGATTCTGTATAAGATTCATGACTCTGAATAGTTTGAGTTCAGTCGTCAAGGTAATTTGTACCATGTTGTTCAATGGATAAGGTAGATTGTTTTGCTTAATTAACAATTAAGCTATAGTTATTTGTTTTACAAGGGGGCAAAGTTGTTGTTTAACTGCTCGTGCTAATATTGATACCCGAGCAAGCGAAAGATTCAAGATTCAAGTGGTTCAAGAAGTGGATTCTTGAGCGTTGCGAGGGTTTCAAGGCACGAGGGTTAAACAAACTTTGCCTCCGAGTGAAACACAAAATTTTTCACCACACCAACGCGAGGAATATAATAACTATGAAATACCAAAAAAATCAAACCTAATTAAATTCAACTGAACGTAATAAAAAATGTATCATTCAATATCATCATTTAAAAGTCAATACTACCAGCTAACATAAGGAAACAACTCAAAATTTGCATCTGATTACTTTGCTCCACATGTGGATAAAATGCAACTTTCTCATTCGTTTTTGAACAATGATGAGGGCCTTTACTTTAGTGTGGTGAAAAAAAAATGTACCTTATCCCTCATGCAAGCAAAAAAAAGGTCATATTTTGGATTTTTAACTTTATAGGTTATTTTTTTATACCAGGCTTATATACTTTGTATTTTGTGCTTGCGTTGTAGGTTTCGCACTAAGATTTTATATTCACATCCCTGTTTCTACAGTTTTCTTTATTTTTGCCCTGTTGCTTTGTGTTATTTTGATTTGATGTGTTGTCTGAATAAATGATTTCTATTATATTCTAATATATCGTAAGTGATTTGTTGAAAATCCCTTAATAAATTTAATATTCGTAGTATCAAATTTTCATTGAAAATAAAAACAGAAAGCTACAAAACGAACGACGCGCGTTGCATTGTCCCAACTTCGTAAATGAAGAAATTTTTCATTAGTTCATTACTTATTTCGTAAAGTTAATTAAAGTTTTTATATGTACTAACAACACAGTTGACCTTTCATAGTTGTTATGTCGTTACCATAAGATCTACGACTGTTCAGCTAAATGAGTCGTCGATGGCACAATAGACGTCAAAGATATGTATACATATTGTACCTTATTACAAAGGACTAAAGTTTAAAAACGTAAAAATATATTTGTCGACGAATCTTGAAAGCTTGGGTTGCCTTCGCGATTCGTCACATCGGCCAATTCGTCACAGTGTGCAGCAAATCACAACGCACTAGGAGCTGCTATGTTATGGAGAGTCATGATCAGACATCGGAATTTTCATTTTTGTTTTCATAATATGTACCTACAGATGGCAATAAAAATGGGGCCAGTACAGCGATGTCACGCACACGAATTCGAGCCAATCGTGCAGTCTAACGCCACAACGCGATTGGTTGAGGAGTTCGCATCACGCGCGCGATTGGTCGCAACTAGTTGCGTTAGACTGCACGACTGGCTCGATTTCGTGAGTGACACCGCTGAAATAGCACCATTCTTAGTGCCCGTTAGTTCTAAAGAATGGATTGCGCTCCCGCTATCGTGCATTCCCTGATAAATTAGGTTCTGTCTTCACTTTCTATCAGGTGTGACTAGAGCCAATCGCCGATCAGTTTTTAATAAATAAATAAAAATCCCTTCCTTAGATATAATACGAGTATATCTAAAAGTTTCATAGCTAAACTTTTACCTCCTTACTGTACTTACAGTAAACATTAGAAGCATTAGATCTTTTCGTCTATTGGTTTGCAAATCAATCGTTTATTCTTATTGCAATCGTAAATATCTGACATTGACTTAAGTCATTCTGACAAATTAACTTTTAATAGACATCAATTTTTCATCTAATTTCCAAATTTTGTTATAAATATAAATAAATAAATAATTATTATAGGACATTATTACACAGATTGACTAAGTCCCACAGTAAGCTCAATAAGGCTTGTGTTGTGGGTACTCAGACAACGATATATATAATATATCGATATTTATAAATACTTAAATACATAGAAAACACCCATGACTCAGGAACAAATAACCATGCTCATCACACGAATAAATGCCCTTACCAGGATTTGAACCCGGGACCATCAGCTTCGTAGGCAGGGTCACTACCCACTAGGCCAAGCCGGTCGTCACCGGCCGGTGTTATACTTACTCGAATGTTTTTATAATTATTTTCAAGACAATAAAGTAATAAATTAAATAATGAAATCCGTGTAAGCATTTATCGCTTTCATAATTCATCTTTTTCCGCCGCAGTATTTTGTTTTAAAAGTCAATGACGTATTGTCTGTTATGATAAATTGTATATTTATGTACATACATTTAATAAGCGCTATCGAAAGTTGTTATAACTGTTACCTGTAAAACATAAAGAGAACACCCGAGGGATGTGTATGTAAAATAAATAAGTTGCATTATCTTATCATGATGCGTAATAAGTTGTTGACAAAAAAAAATATTCTTGGTTTAAGATTTTATTCTTGACTGTACTTTTCTGTCCTGAGATTCTAACAACCCCAAACACAATTAGTTTGCGTTGTTTTATCACAGAGTCCCCATAGCCACCTGCCTCCATCGTCAGATCAGCTCCATGTCATCATAATATTGCATTGTCATCCGATTGCATTACATACATGTAAAAAAAATTGCTCAATCGGGAATCGGGAAGTAGGTCAAATGTAGCTTCCAACATTGGACCCACACTGACCGCGGGCCAGGAGCATATTTCGCCAGTCATCGCCTCCGGGCTAATACTTTGTCAGATGATAGTTTAGATGCTGTTTTAAATGAAAAAGGAGACCTCACGTGTATTTTTTTATAGAATAGAATAGAATAGAATAGAATATTTTTTATTCGTAGACACAAAGAAGACACATTAAATTACATGATATAACAAAAACAAAGGAAGTATAAAGTGCCACGAAATGGCCTCATCTCAGCATGTTGCTGGTGGCTTCCAGCGCTGATCTTCCGATGAGACCATCAAGTGAGAAAAATCACGAAAGGTAACAGACAAGAAGGAAAAAGACAAAATAATATAGAGTGAACAAATTGAAAAATAGATAAATAGATAAAAGATAAAAGAAAATTATAGTGAACGAAACAAAGATAAAATATCTACTACACACTTTTTCTCGGTTTCGTAAAACATAAATCTTCACTTAGCACTTCAAAATAGCGATTATAAACAGGATTTGCTCTATACAATACTATTTATCTTAAAATTAGGTCGAATGAAAAAAATAAAATAAAAATACACGTGAGGTTATGTGGGGGAGGGGGGGTTAGCCAAGAATCTCACCAAATATCACTAGGGGGGAGGGGGAGTCAAAAAAGTAGCCGAAAAAACCTCGCGTGATTTGTGCACAAGCCCTTAGGGGTTGCATATCAATAAATCACTTTTTTTTCTTTCATGGTCCTATTTGTAATAGTTACCTTTTTAAAAATAATCTAAAAACAGTAATTTCAACTTTAACGACTTTTAGACATTAAGTCGCATTAATAATAGGAGTGTAAGAAGTAAATTTTACACTGTATTTAAAAAATAATGTTATTAATGTATGAAAATTAATCATCCATAAAAGTTTCATAGCTCCACGTACCCAAGCGTTCAACGTGTTAGTCATAGCAAAGTGGTTTCATTACAAATACTCAAAAGTATTACTTTTCTGTAACTTGAGTAAGGATCGTTAACACTATTTACGTTATCGAGCCAACCAACCGTCAAATTTGGAGAAAGCGATTCGATAAGGGGCCCTATTCGGGAGATTTTATCTGGCTCGTGACATCGCCAATCGACACGACTTAATACGATATACCACTACCCGTTCAATGTTGTAAGTTCGTAGTTTCCTTCTACCTGAAGGTTATTTGGAAGAGATCGCTTCTTAACAATAAAACCGCCTGTTGTTACCTATTAGTTTTAACCGTATTTCATTTTCTGTGTGTTTTGAACTGTATGGTTTTTCAAAAAAGGAGTGTACAGATTTTTAAAGGGTCGGCAACGCGCATGTAACACCTCTGGAGTTGCAGGCGTCCATAAGCTACGGTGACTGCTTACCATCAGGCGGGCAGTATGCTTGCTTGCCACCGTCGTGGTATAAAAAATAAAAATAAAGAATATTTACTTACTTTATGCCTCTTACATGTTTAGGATTTCGAAGAACAAAAGGTGTCAAATAACGAATTCCACTGTTTTACAATATTATTTTAGAGAATCTTGATATAAAAGAGAGACTTGATTACAATACTTCTACGAGTTATCTAAAACACTGTTTTTACTAAATAATTAATAAAAATTGATAAGTATCTCAGTAGACAGAAAATGTAGTACAAAAGACATAAACGCGCGACTTGTCGCCCGTTTAGTCTTTTCTTCAGCAGCTCAGATAGATATATCTATTGTTACTTAAAGTTCCTGTCAAATTTCATGTTATCACAGAATATCGTATGGCTTAATCCTACCCTCATCTGTTATTTATTTGTGATAAGAAATAAATGATAGACAATATTCACATTGACACATTGCAAATAGATTGCCTAGTAAAATTGCGTACGGACAGTTTCTTTTTGTTTTGTTATTTAATCGTATATTATATCAAATGAAAGCTTATTTTATATAGATTTTAGATAAAAATCGGTTAATTTAGGCAACCATGGACTGGACCAACTTACAATAACGCAACATGTTACAGTTAGATAAATAAGTTTTCATTTCATATAATATACGATTAAATAACAAAGCTAAAAATTTAAAAAAGTTTCCTTTCGGTACGCAATTTTAGTAGGCAACCTACTCGTATTTGCAATGTATCAACGTGAATATAATCTATTATTTATTTCATATCACAAATAAATAACATATGAGGAAAGATATTCCTTTTAAAGTATTTCCTACTATCTTCAATTTTATGACGGCGGCTAGATTCGTGTAACCCTTAATAACATTAAATACACTTTTGAACAGTTACATCATGAGTTATTAAATAATGTTGAATAGGCCTCCGACGTACTCGTAGAAATTGTTTAAAGTTAAATGACAAGAGTTTTCAATAAACCTCATTGAGATTCTATAAATAGAATGTATTTGTATGCAACGTTGTTCGTAAAAACGGAAAGTCTTGTTTATAAAAAACCTTTTAAGATAAAGTCATTTTTTTAAAGGTTTCAAATGGGGAGTGATGAATTGGAAATTGACCATTTATTTTGATGGTTTAGTACTTTATGATATTTGTTTAAGAACTTTAAGATAAAATTGTTATGGTTAAGTGGTTGTATTTCTTAAGCGAACGTCTAAAAATTTAAAGTGTTGTTATATTCTTAATAAAAGAATGGTCTGTACCCCTAGTGTAAATAAATTCGATTTTGAAACGTGACGTACGCGTTTGCGTTTAGTCTCATTTTGTATTGGATTTAGAAAGAGCGCGCCAAGCGGGACGTTTTGGAAACTCAAAATCCTATACAAAATGAGACTTAACGCAAACGCGTTCGTCACGTTATGATGTCGATAAAATTTACACTAGGGGTACTGATCAAAAAGTTGTGAAATGAAGATACATTACTCATAATTAACGGAATACATTACATTTTTAACTTCAAATAAAAACTTTTCACAAGAAAAGTAAACCGATTTCAAAAATGATAAAATAAAATAATACTCTTTTAAGTATATGTTTGAAGTGATATGTTCCAACTGATATGTTTGAAGTCGGTGCCAAGCAAGTAACAGTACCGGTCAAAAATAATCCGCTTTATGTCTATAAACACATTACAACAATACACATTACAACTGTAGTAATAGTTAATAAACGTGGAATTAATTGTCTGTCTCTTTTCTTACTATGCACACGCTATATCTAATATGTCAGTGTTGTCACTGACAGTGACTCGTGGTAGGGCTACAGAGTTGTCACGAGTATATAATTATAATAATATAATTTGACGAATCAAATCGTAAAATGACAATGAACAGAGGTTTTCCCAAACGGTACCGTGTTGACCTCTAACGTTTACAATCAGCTTTAATTGACCTTTGCATATGAACTGTATTTAATTTGAAGCTAAAATGGCATAAATTAACAAGGATTACGTGAGTACAACATTGTCATGTTAGATTTTAAAAGAATAGTTAGTTAAAACCACTTTTTATAGAGAACTACTGTGCGATTTAAGAGGAATTTACTCCTACGCTCCGGCTATAAAAACAGTTAAAGAATAAGTGACGTGAGTGAGTTACGGGAGCTGGGATTTAAATACTTTAAGTGAATATATCCGTCTCGCTAACGGAACCGGCTCCTAAAACAAGTGCGATAAGGACAACGCCAGGTTAGGCGAAAAATCCTGCATAAAAATCTTATAAAACGATGTTTTGATGTCTCGAAGGAGAGAGGTGAGTGAGTTACGGGAGCTGCGATTTAAATATTTTAAGTGAATATATCCGTGTCGCGAACGGAACCGGCTCCTAAAACTAGTGCGATAAGGACAACGCCAGGTTAGGCGAAAAATCCTGCATAAAAATGTCATAAACCGATGTTTCGTACTCGACTGCTTCGTCCTCCAAACCTTAACTAAATGTAACAAAATGTTGATATTTTTATGGTAATGAAATTATCTGTGTCGGACTGTTTTGCTTTCTAAGCTAATTGATGCCAGTTTTGAATACCATGCCTCTCGTTGCGGCCTAGTAAATTAGGCCGTTTTTGGGAATATTTGAAGTGCACTAGCGCCTTAAGAAACAAATAATCGGACAGACAGACGGACATGACGAATCTATAAGGGTTCCGTTTTTTGCCATTTGGCTACGGAACCCTAAAAAGCAAAACAACCGACATATTTGATTGAAAAAAATCATTGCTCTAGCATCAAAAACCACGGAGGAAACAGTCGGGTACGTTTGTATGGAGAAATGGTCCGTCATATGGCTTCTTAAGAGGAATTTCCTCCCGCGGACGCTCCGGCTGTAAAAATAAAAGCAGTCGAAGAACTCGTGATAAACCTACTGATTGAATGTATCATAACATACCAAGTGTATCGACATAACTTTTCTCATACTAATGAAGGTATCAAAGATGAAAGATATTAGCACATGCTGCAAGATAAAGATATAGCAACTCGTTCATCTAATTAATTTAAGCATCAGCCTACAAGATTAACACTTGCTACAATAAACAAGGTTAAAACAGTAAGTTACTTTTACCAATGAGATTTGTATAACATTAGCACATGCTGCAATAAGATAGGACAGCAACTCGTTCATCTAATTATTTAAAGCATCAGCCGGCGAGACTTGCCAAAGTAAACAAGATTAAAACAGTAAGTAAGTAAAACTTTAATCCATAAGAATTGTAAGCCATTAGCACATGCTGCAACAAAATAAGGAGTAGGTATCTTATCATCCATTTATCTGAAGCATCAGCCAGATCATTTGCAGAATAAAATCATACTGTTCCCAGTTAATATACTGCGGGCAACGATGCCAATGATGGCGCCGTGGGAACTCAGTACTCAGGGTATCGACCGCTGTGATTGCGCACGATTGGCTGATTGTTTCCTAGTTCGCGTCCTACTTGTACTGTAGTTCCTAACAGTGTTTCTTAGTACCAATCAATGTACGAGTACACCGATTTATACCTTACCTGTGCGGATCTCAGGTAAAACAAGTGATGACGCGACAGATTTAAGCAGGTTTTCTACAGGAGCCCACTGATTGACTGTTCGCCGGACGGTATCGGCCTGTCAGTTGTTCGGAACTGTCAACTTTTTGTTCTAACTGACAGTGACAGGCCTATACCGTCCGGCGGACTGTTAATCAGGCGCCCTGGCGCCCCGTCGACGGCGAGCAAATGCGTTCGAGATTTTGAATTTCGAACGAGAATTATAATTGTTCGAAGTTGGACTACTGGCTCTAAAAGATACTTTCCTTATACTGTGTTAGTACTATGGAACAAATCACATTACGTATAGAATGAATTTTTACCCAGCCATACTCATAGTGGTTTTATAGATGATAGTGAACCACTTTCAGCGAAACAAAATTTGGCTGTCCCAATAGAAATCTCATCACATCAGCCGGAATGTATGAAGCAGCCAATTTTTTTTCGCGTTTTCGACATTGGTCCCATAATAAAAGATGATCAGTATGACCTATAAAGTCACTACGCAGAGCATGGCTGGTGATTAAAATTTCACCAAGTATAAACATTTCGCTGGTTCGAATTAGGCACAGGGCACTGAAGGTGTTGGTTACTTTGACGTTTATTTTAGTTCTAATGATAACTCACGCTACAACGATCCGGGTCCCGGCTGAGGCGTGTGACACTTCAGTTTTCTATAAAACATCACGTAATCACCTTCACCCTTGAGTGTATAAGAAATACATCACGAATCTTTCACTAATTATCTGCTCCTAATGATCTATTGTTCCACTTCTTACGCTCA
This sequence comes from Cydia pomonella, assembly GCF_033807575.1. Classification (NCBI taxonomy): domain Eukaryota; kingdom Metazoa; phylum Arthropoda; class Insecta; order Lepidoptera; family Tortricidae; genus Cydia; species Cydia pomonella. The sequence continues at coordinate 3,373,816 of NC_084711.1, read as the reverse complement.
ATATTAATTCCAGGAAGTATAAGAACAAAACACAATCATAACAAACGCCATGCAGTGTGACAACTAAAACAAAAGAAATAAAAAGCATACGTATAAGGTCTGATGGACATAACACGATCAGGACAGTATGCGACTTTATTTCTTGATGCTAGGTTACATGGCACTGGGTTTTAAATCTGATCTTGTATATTTCTTTAAAAATATAACGCTGGCCATAGATGAGGTCTGGGTGGCTACGTTGGCAGAGCGCTGGAGTATCGATCCAGAGGCCGTGAGTCTCACCTAAGGCAGTAATATTTCCACTCTTAAATTTATTCTAAGCTTTAAAAAACGAAACATAAAGTAGTTAATTATTATATAAAGGGAAATCCAGGGGGCGCCACAAGCCCTCAGGAAATTGTCACATACTTGGAAAGTTCGACCCATGCCACCGTGACGGGATGGCTGAGCGGTCTAGGCATCTGTCGCGTAAACAGAGAACGCTGGTTCGATTCCAGCGGTGGCAGCATGGTTCCATTTTTATCGGTTGTCGCTATGCCCGTCACTTTCGCACATACATACTTGTTAGAACGTGACAGGCATGGTGACAAATGATAAAGACCGGCCATCTTAACCCTACAGCTCTGAACAATCGAGACTGGTCAATATTTCCTTCGTTAAAAAAATGAACTGTTTATGTTAAAAAAAACTAATCAGTACATGTTTTATAGGTATAGGTGGGGTCGGCAAAGTAAAAATACGTGTTGACTGTTCAACGTTCTGTATTCAAGTGAGGCAAGAATAATGATATTGAGCGAATGACAGATTGAGCGAATGAGTGAATGTATTTATACAATGAATGAATGAATGGAAGGTAGACTTGGATTTTTGTAATATACCAACAGTCCCCCTCAAAAATTCAAGTATTTTATACATTTAATATACACTCTAATCAAACGCATTTTAAATACATTTTAATCATTTTATATTATTATCTTATGCAATCATATTAGATTTATATAATTCAATTATAATAGAATCAAATTAAATTAAATTTTACTCTTAATTCGTGAAACTTGGTCATTGGAATCGCCTTCGTGAACATATCTGCTAGTTGGTTTCCTGTGGAAATATAATCTAGCATTATCACATTATTATTTATTTGTTCACGGGTGAAATGATATTTTATATCAATGTGTTTTGACTTTTTGTGATTCGTGGGATTATTAGCAATGCTAATGCAACTATTGTTGTCTTCATAAATAAGTATAGGCTTAGTTACTTCTATATATATACTAATAAGTAACGATTTTATCCATATAGCCTCTTTTACAGCTTCAAATAAACCCATATATTCGGCTTCTGTTGAGGAAACGGCCACTGTATTTTGTTTACGTGTGCACCACGAAATTGTACAATTATCAAACATTTGAAATAAATATCCTGTTGTACTTTTTCTATCAGTTTCATCGCCTCCCCAATCAGAGTCCGCATAGCCGGTCATTAGCTGTTTATAATCACATTTATAATAAGTCAATTTAAGATTTAAAGTTCCTTTCACATATCTTAAAAGATGCTTTAAACATTTCCATAATTCCTCATTGCCTTTACTTTGAAATCTACTTAGAATATTAACAGCCGCACATAAATCAGGGCGCGTACAAAGCATTGCGTACATTAGGCAACCTATGACTTGTCTACAGGGTGCATTGTATTGGACATCACTATTCAATGCGTCATAGTTTAATTTATTTTGGAACGGTGATTTTGAGGGATTGCAATCACTCATGGAAAATTTGTTTAAAACATTTTGGAGATATGTTGATTGGTCCAAAGTTATTTTATCTTTGGTTCTCTCAATTCGTATGCCAAGGAACAATTTAATATCATTTAAATCGGTCATTTCAAACTGTTTCATTAGACAGTTCTTAAGTTGTTGCATTGTTTGTACACATTTGGTTACTATTATTAAATCATCAACATATAAAACTATATACACATTCAAATCAATCGAATTTTTATTCAATGTGTACAAACATGGGTCAACTTTCGAGCTTTCAAAACCCATGCCCTTAATCGCCTGATCGAAACGTTCGTACCAGCACCGTGAAGACTGTTTTAAGCCATAGAGTGTTTTATTTAATTTACACACTTGATTAGACTTAGAGGAAATACCTTCTGGAACCTGCATATATATGTCCTCCTTTAAGATGCCATTTAAAAATGCAGTCTTCACGTCCATATGATGGACAAGTAAATCATTTTGATTCGCAAATGCTAAAATCATTCTAAACGTAGTAATCCGCGCAACTGGGGCAAACGTTTCGTCATAATCTTCCAAATATTGTTGACTAAAACCTCGCGCTACTAATCGGGCCTTATATCGTATCGGTTCACCTAACTCGTTATTTTTAATAGTAAAAACCCATTTGCTACTTACAATATTTACACCACTAGGCTTATCCACAAGACACCAAGTTTGATTGCTACGTAATGAATCAATTTCACTTTTAATTGCACTTAACCACTCATTTGTATCTGGCCGATTGAAAATATCATTAAAATGCACCGGTAATGGTAACTGTTGTTTAGAACAAAGCGATAAAACTGCTAAATCTGGGTCATTCATTAATTCATAATTTTTAGAGGGTAGATTACGAATTCTATCGCTACGTCGTAAACAACTGGATTCGGTGTCGAGTGACTTGCTGCTAACGTCAGTTTGTAACTGTTCATTGTTGTTATTTAGCGACTTGTTGTTTACGTCACTTTGTGTAATGCCTATCAACTCCACCGAATTATTTGGCTTGTTGATTTTGGCGGGAATTTCATTATTGCTGCATATTGGCTTGATCAACTCCACCGACTCATGGTTCGGCTTGCTGATTTTATTAGGAATGTCATCACTGCATATTGACCTAGATTCACCAAAATTTGACTCGTCAAACAATACATCTCTGGCGATCAAAAATTGATTATTTTCAGTGTTAAATAATTTATAACCATTAGGCACATAACCAATTAAAATTGATTTAAATGATTTTTCGTCAAATTTGGTCTTTCTAGCTTTATTATGAACATATGCAGTGGAACCGAATACCCTCAAGTGACTTATTTTCGGTTTTATACCATGCCACATTTCGTACGGGGTTTTGCCAATTAGTGCTTTAGTGGGTAGCCTGTTTATTAAATAAGTTGATGTTAACACGGCTTCGCCCCAAAACTGTTTACCCAATTTCGCACTTGTAACCATGGTTCTAGCCATTTCGGTTAACGTACGATTCATGCGTTCAGATACTGCATTTTGGACAGGTGTGTAGGGCACAGTTAAATGATATGATATTCCCTTGTTTACACAATAATCTTTGAACTCATTTGACAGATACTCTCGGCCATTATCGCAATATAAATTAACTACCTTACAATTAAATAGATTTTCGCTTTTAGCAACATAATCTTGAAAACATTTTAAGACTTCAGATTTCGAATGCAATAAGTAGGTAACCGTGTAATGCGTGTAATCATCGATAAAATTTACAAAATAGTTTTTATCATCAATTGTAGTGGGAGTTATGGGGCCACATACGTCACTGTGAACTATAAATAAGGGCCTGTTGTTTGTGCGTTCTGGTTTTGATTTTGCAAAAGGCAGTCGAGATTGTTTACCTAGAACGCATGGCTCGCATAACTCGTCGGTAGGTGGAATTATTTTATCAATTACAGAATAATCATCAATCATATTTTTAAGATTAATGAACTTCTGTTTATGTATATGTCCAAGCCTGTTATGCCATAAATTGTATAAATTTGAATTTCTATTTATATTTACACTCAACGCCTTTTGCAAATTAATAGCAAATGTTATCTTAGACAGGTTATTGCAAGTAGTGCCAGACATAATACACTTATTATTTTGATAAACACGAACGCCTTCCTTATTAAAAACAATTTCCATACCTGCTTTTTGCATTCGACTTACTGACAGTAAATTATCGGGAACCTCCGTCGAATATAAAACATCTTCGAGGGAACCTTGTATTCCCATGTTGGTTGTGACATCAATACGACCTCGTCCTGTTGACTGTATGAATGCTCCAGTTTTAGCTATATTTATTTTCAGGGGTGAGGTAAGTTCTGCATATGATGAGAAAAAAACCTGTGTGTTTACGACGTGGTCCGTGGCTCCAGAATCTAGAAGAAAAGTAATTTCATTAGTATTATGATTAGGTTTTGGTAACTTACATTGTGAGAACATAAAAGCGAAACTGTCCTCGTTTTGTTCCGGCACGGCAGCAGCGTGAGCGATGTTTTGCTGCGTCTGTTGCCCGTTGTTGCCGCCACCATTGCTGTTTACTTGTGATTTCTTGAAGTAACGGCAATCTTGTTTGAAGTGATTACGTCGTCCACAAAAGTCACAATACATTCTAGATATATGATGCGATGAATTTCTAGTTTGTTGATTTGTCTTGAACTGGTGATGATAATAAGGTTTCTTCTTTTTGTAATCGGGAACGTAGCTCGATGAGTGATCCACGTGTCTCTTCCTTTTATGATATGGGATGTGAGAAGAGAATTTGTCACTTGCCGCATGAAGTACTTTTAATCCGGTGACTGTCTCGTTCTTTATTTTAACCTCTTGATCCAAAAGGCGCGTTTTGACAAACGATAGGTTTAAATTATCTTCGCCGAGCGTCTCCAAAGCAGTAATAACGCCATCGTAACTAGCAGGCAGCGTAAGTAACAAATGAGATATTTTATCCATTTCCTCGAGTTTGGCGCCAGCGGAAATCAATTCAGTGATTAAACTATCAAAATTTGTGAAGTGCTGGATCAGATTCACGTCAGGTTGCAATTTTAAATTTAACAATTGTTTACGTAACGCCAATTGTGTAGCCAAGCTTCGCCGTTCATATATTTTATCGAGATTGTCAATAACGGTTTTTGCGGAATCCGTATCTTGGGCGAAATTTAAAAATGCGTCACCCAAATATTCCACTATTGTACCTTTAGCGATGAGATTCTTTCGCGTCCACACGGCGTCAGGGTTTACGGGAGCTGGTTCTTCGATAACGGACGAGACTTGCAGTTCCGCTAAAAGTGATTTAATGCGAAACTTCCACGTGCTATACCGGTCGCCATTAAACGGTTGAATATTTCTTTTTGCACGTTGATCCATTTTTACGTATTTATATTTGAACGTAATTTTCAAACTGATTTTTAACAACCACGTGGCCTGGGCCCATAACCTATAGGTATAGGTGGGGTCGGCAAAGTAAAAATACGTGTTGACTGTTCAACGTTCTGTATTCAAGTGAGGCAAGAATAATGATATTGAGCGAATGACAGATTGAGCGAATGAGTGAATGTATTTATACAATGAATGAATGAATGGAAGGTAGACTTGGATTTTTGTAATATACCAACATGTTTTAAGGTAGTTAGCTTAATCTATATTTATTTTAGATTCTTAGCCAAGACGAGTACTTAGCTAGAGTTCAATGCCGGATTTAGAGGTCTGGAGGCCTGGGTCAATAAAGGAGTGGAGGCCCCCTGGCCCCAAATTATTTTCCAAATAAAATAGTAAATTTTCCGAAGTCTCTATTGTGCGGGCCCCTCTTTTGTGGAGGCCCGGGGCTGTAGCCCCGGTTGTCCTCCCCTAAATCCGGCCCTGCTAGAGTTGTAGGCATTATGGACGTATATGACATTTGTTGGTATATTACAAAAATCCAAGTCTACCTTCCATTCATTCATTCATTGTATAAATACATTCACTCATTCGCTCAATCTGTCATTCGCTCAATATCATTATTCTTGCCTCACTTGAATACAGAACGTTGAACAGTCAACACGTATTTTTACTTTGCCGACCCCACCTATACCTATAGGTTATGGGCCCAGGCCACGTGGTTGTTAAAAATCAGTTTGAAAATTACGTTCAAATATAAATACGTAAAAATGGATCAACGTGCAAAAAGAAATATTCAACCGTTTAACGGCGACCGGTATAGCACGTGGAAGTTTCGCATTAAATCACTTTTAGCGGAACTGCAAGTCTCGTCCGTTATCGAAGAACCAGCTCCCGTAAACCCTGACGCCGTGTGGACGCGAAAGAATCTCATCGCTAAAGGTACAATAGTGGAATATTTGGGTGACGCATTTTTAAATTTCGCCCAAGATACGGATTCCGCAAAAACCGTTATTGACAATCTCGATAAAATATATGAACGGCGAAGCTTGGCTACACAATTGGCGTTACGTAAACAATTGTTAAATTTAAAATTGCAACCTGACGTGAATCTGATCCAGCACTTCACAAATTTTGATAGTTTAATCACTGAATTGATTTCCGCTGGCGCCAAACTCGAGGAAATGGATAAAATATCTCATTTGTTACTTACGCTGCCTGCTAGTTACGATGGCGTTATTACTGCTTTGGAGACGCTCGGCGAAGATAATTTAAACCTATCGTTTGTCAAAACGCGCCTTTTGGATCAAGAGGTTAAAATAAAGAACGAGACAGTCACCGGATTAAAAGTACTTCATGCGGCAAGTGACAAATTCTCTTCTCACATCCCATATCATAAAAGGAAGAGACACGTGGATCACTCATCGAGCTACGTTCCCGATTACAAAAAGAAGAAACCTTATTATCATCACCAGTTCAAGACAAATCAACAAACTAGAAATTCATCGCATCATATATCTAGAATGTATTGTGACTTTTGTGGACGACGTAATCACTTCAAACAAGATTGCCGTTACTTCAAGAAATCACAAGTAAACAGCAATGGTGGCGGCAACAACGGGCAACAGACGCAGCAAAACATCGCTCACGCTGCTGCCGTGCCGGAACAAAACGAGGACAGTTTCGCTTTTATGTTCTCACAATGTAAGTTACCAAAACCTAATCATAATACTAATGAAATTACTTTTCTTCTAGATTCTGGAGCCACGGACCACGTCGTAAACACACAGGTTTTTTTCTCATCATATGCAGAACTTACCTCACCCCTGAAAATAAATATAGCTAAAACTGGAGCATTCATACAGTCAACAGGACGAGGTCGTATTGATGTCACAACCAACATGGGAATACAAGGTTCCCTCGAAGATGTTTTATATTCGACGGAGGTTCCCGATAATTTACTGTCAGTAAGTCGAATGCAAAAAGCAGGTATGGAAATTGTTTTTAATAAGGAAGGCGTTCGTGTTTATCAAAATAATAAGTGTATTATGTCTGGCACTACTTGCAATAACCTGTCTAAGATAACATTTGCTATTAATTTGCAAAAGGCGTTGAGTGTAAATATAAATAGAAATTCAAATTTATACAATTTATGGCATAACAGGCTTGGACATATACATAAACAGAAGTTCATTAATCTTAAAAATATGATTGATGATTATTCTGTAATTGATAAAATAATTCCACCTACCGACGAGTTATGCGAGCCATGCGTTCTAGGTAAACAATCTCGACTGCCTTTTGCAAAATCAAAACCAGAACGCACAAACAACAGGCCCTTATTTATAGTTCACAGTGACGTATGTGGCCCCATAACTCCCACTACAATTGATGATAAAAACTATTTTGTAAATTTTATCGATGATTACACGCATTACACGGTTACCTACTTATTGCATTCGAAATCTGAAGTCTTAAAATGTTTTCAAGATTATGTTGCTAAAAGCGAAAATCTATTTAATTGTAAGGTAGTTAATTTATATTGCGATAATGGCCGAGAGTATCTGTCAAATGAGTTCAAAGATTATTGTGTAAACAAGGGAATATCATATCATTTAACTGTGCCCTACACACCTGTCCAAAATGCAGTATCTGAACGCATGAATCGTACGTTAACCGAAATGGCTAGAACCATGGTTACAAGTGCGAAATTGGGTAAACAGTTTTGGGGCGAAGCCGTGTTAACATCAACTTATTTAATAAACAGGCTACCCACTAAAGCACTAATTGGCAAAACCCCGTACGAAATGTGGCATGGTATAAAACCGAAAATAAGTCACTTGAGGGTATTCGGTTCCACTGCATATGTTCATAATAAAACTAGAAAGACCAAATTTGACGAAAAATCATTTAAATCAATTTTAATTGGTTATGTGCCTAATGGTTATAAATTATTTAACACTGAAAATAATCAATTTTTGATCGCCAGAGATGTATTGTTTGACGAGTCAAATTTTGGTGAATCTAGGTCAATATGCAGTGATGACATTCCTAATAAAATCAGCAAGCCGAACCATGAGTCGGTGGAGTTGATCAAGCCAATATGCAGCAATAATGAAATTCCCGCCAAAATCAACAAGCCAAATAATTCGGTGGAGTTGATAGGCATTACACAAAGTGACGTAAACAACAAGTCGCTAAATAACAACAATGAACAGTTACAAACTGACGTTAGCAGCAAGTCACTCGACACCGAATCCAGTTGTTTACGACGTAGCGATAGAATTCGTAATCTACCCTCTAAAAATTATGAATTAATGAATGACCCAGATTTAGCAGTTTTATCGCTTTGTTCTAAACAACAGTTACCATTACCGGTGCATTTTAATGATATTTTCAATCGGCCAGATACAAATGAGTGGTTAAGTGCAATTAAAAGTGAAATTGATTCATTACGTAGCAATCAAACTTGGTGTCTTGTGGATAAGCCTAGTGGTGTAAATATTGTAAGTAGCAAATGGGTTTTTACTATTAAAAATAACGAGTTAGGTGAACCGATACGATATAAGGCCCGATTAGTAGCGCGAGGTTTTAGTCAACAATATTTGGAAGATTATGACGAAACGTTTGCCCCAGTTGCGCGGATTACTACGTTTAGAATGATTTTAGCATTTGCGAATCAAAATGATTTACTTGTCCATCATATGGACGTGAAGACTGCATTTTTAAATGGCATCTTAAAGGAGGACATATATATGCAGGTTCCAGAAGGTATTTCCTCTAAGTCTAATCAAGTGTGTAAATTAAATAAAACACTCTATGGCTTAAAACAGTCTTCACGGTGCTGGTACGAACGTTTCGATCAGGCGATTAAGGGCATGGGTTTTGAAAGCTCGAAAGTTGACCCATGTTTGTACACATTGAATAAAAATTCGATTGATTTGAATGTGTATATAGTTTTATATGTTGATGATTTAATAATAGTAACCAAATGTGTACAAACAATGCAACAACTTAAGAACTGTCTAATGAAACAGTTTGAAATGACCGATTTAAATGATATTAAATTGTTCCTTGGCATACGAATTGAGAGAACCAAAGATAAAATAACTTTGGACCAATCAACATATCTCCAAAATGTTTTAAACAAATTTTCCATGAGTGATTGCAATCCCTCAAAATCACCGTTCCAAAATAAATTAAACTATGACGCATTGAATAGTGATGTCCAATACAATGCACCCTGTAGACAAGTCATAGGTTGCCTAATGTACGCAATGCTTTGTACGCGCCCTGATTTATGTGCGGCTGTTAATATTCTAAGTAGATTTCAAAGTAAAGGCAATGAGGAATTATGGAAATGTTTAAAGCATCTTTTAAGATATGTGAAAGGAACTTTAAATCTTAAATTGACTTATTATAAATGTGATTATAAACAGCTAATGACCGGCTATGCGGACTCTGATTGGGGAGGCGATGAAACTGATAGAAAAAGTACAACAGGATATTTATTTCAAATGTTTGATAATTGTACAATTTCGTGGTGCACACGTAAACAAAATACAGTGGCCGTTTCCTCAACAGAAGCCGAATATATGGGTTTATTTGAAGCTGTAAAAGAGGCTATATGGATAAAATCGTTACTTATTAGTATATATATAGAAGTAACTAAGCCTATACTTATTTATGAAGACAACAATAGTTGCATTAGCATTGCTAATAATCCCACGAATCACAAAAAGTCAAAACACATTGATATAAAATATCATTTCACCCGTGAACAAATAAATAATAATGTGATAATGCTAGATTATATTTCCACAGGAAACCAACTAGCAGATATGTTCACGAAGGCGATTCCAATGACCAAGTTTCACGAATTAAGAGTAAAATTGAATTTAATTTGATTCTATTATAATTGAATTATATAAATCTAATATGATTGCATAAGATAATAATATAAAATGATTAAAATGTATTTAAAATGCGTTTGATTAGAGTGTATATTAAATGTATAAAATACTTGAATTTTTGAGGGGGACTGTTGGTATATTACAAAAATCCAAGTCTACCTTCCATTCATTCATTCATTGTATAAATACATTCACTCATTCGCTCAATCTGTCATTCGCTCAATATCATTATTCTTGCCTCACTTGAATACAGAACGTTGAACAGTCAACACGTATTTTTACTTTGCCGACCCCACCTATACCTATAACATTTATTTCGGTTTATAAGAAAGACCCCTTTTTAAGTCGATGGTTCAAATTGTTCAAAAAGCGTATAAAACAATATGTGGAATACTTCTATCATTGTCATATTACACAAAACATCAAACACTACGTAACCTAAAACATACGTCACAGACGTATATGGAGTCGATCTAATATGATCAGATAAGCCACTACCTGCTCCAAGTGCCATAACCATATTAGTAACAATGCCCTATACGGCTAGGACGTTCACTCTCGTCGTAGGTCAGGTTTGTTAATGATGATGGGAAACCATGGTATTTGAAAGGTGAGATGCTTATTTAGTTAATGACAAATTTAAACTTAAAAGATACCCAACGTAATGAAACAGTTGAACGTTTGATAAAACTTGTCTAAAAAACAACACTAGAAATAAAAATGCCAGATCCCAATCGGTTTACTAGTTTAAAAGCTAAGTTGCCAAACACACACACATAGCGGTCTAACTTATAACATCACACCTCGTTTAGGGTCGCGGGTATAAAATACTAAGGACTGCATTATAAAATAAATAAAAAAACAAATATTTGAAACCTTTGAACTGTAATGTGATAAGATTTTTCTTCCTCCTGTTTGAACCATCAAAATTGGTTGTTTTGACCAGGAAGTGAAACCTCCAATGGTACAAACGTTTAAAGGTCTCCCTGGCGCCAATGATCTTCGATGTGAATACCTTAGTTTTCTAATGTTTTTTGTAGCTTATCATATTAACAGCAACTGTTTTAAGCAATATACTGTCATGGGTGTTTTCTATGTATTTAAGTATTTATAAATATTTATATATTATATATATCGTTGTCTAAGTACCCTCAACACAAGCCTTATTGAGCTTACTGTGGGACTTAGTCAATTTGTGTAATAATGTCCTGTAATATTTATTTATTATTATTATTATACTATCCCATATTCGTTTTAAAGTTCATTATCTTCGAGATATTTGGTATCAAAATTTAACAATTTTAGGCAAAAAATCTGGTTTCCTGGCCATAACTTTTGTGTTAATTAGTTAAAAATTTAAATCTCTGACCAGTTTTTAGAGACGTCAAAGACGAGCTCAAATTTGTATATGTAAGATCATTCAAAAAAATAAATGTTCATTTCTTTCAAAATCCGGCAAACCAGAACGGAGATAAAAGTTTGAAGAACCAATAGCCCTTTGTCTAATAATTCTATCTGCAGTGCAAAAACAACTCAAAACTTGTTAAAAAGAGAGCCCCTTAATGTATTTAATTAAGTATATTAAGTGATAAATATGATTTTAATAAACCCATAGATCCATAAATTTTGAGGAACGAAAGGATACAAAAATAAAACATAGAACATTGAGGTGCGAATTTTATAGATATAGTTTGCGTGAACAGCTTTTGTTGTAGCTAATGTAAATATTGCAGTTAACCTACAGAGGCCGGTGAAATTTACGTTCAATAAATCACAATTATCTGTTTGCCGGTCCTAATCTCAAGAATGTAGCACAAACCAGATTTCTATACAAGCTTATTCAAATTTCGTCTTACCTTAATCATTATTTGCCCAAGTCTTACCCAAAACGGGACGTTTGGAGAGGCTTTCATAAATCAACGTACTCTGAAATGTACTCGTAATATGCTTGGTTTAGACTTTAGGTCACTACTATACTGGGACCTTCGACCAGCAAGTTTTATTAAGGTGACTTGAATCTATAATGACCTTTTAGGAAATGCCAGACCGCCGCCCAGCACTTCAAATATTTAGAGACAAATTATTTTTAGCAAATATTAGTTTAGGTTAAGTCAGATTTAGTTTATAAACGGGATATATGGAAAGACTTTTATAAATCAAAGTACTCTGCAACATAATACGCTCAGTCTAACCTCAGGTCACCGTTAAAGCCCTTTAATTTAAGCCCAGCAAGTTTTATTAAGGCGACTAGAATCTATAACGACTTTGTATTTATTTATCGTATGGCTTTTTTACATGTCACTGAATACGAAAGTATAGAGAATATATATTCTAGGTAACATCTTAAAATTAATAATGTCAACAAACCAGTCTTCGATCAAGGTATTGAAGTCATTCACAGAGATGTATTTTATAAGGGGATATTACAACACTGTGTTCAATGGTCTAGTCTGGTGTAAACACTCGGAGGTATGATATGGTTAGGTAAGGTTTGACTTTTTCCTAAATTGGGCAACCGATCATTTCATGAAATGATTGCCACACTACGAAATGATCAATTCTAAGATTTAGCCACGAGACACACATGTATCTGATTGATTGCTGCGAAATACCTACATAATTAATTTCAATAATATTAAGCTGATTATTTAACTTGAATGTTATATTATCTTGATATGTAATATTTAAAATATTATAAATAAATGACTATCTCTTATTCTTCTTCCTAGCGTTTGGCCCGGCTTATTGCCACAGATCATAGAATCCTGGGGTCCGCTTGGCAACCAATCCCGAAAATCGGCGTAGCCACTAATTTTAACGAAAGCGACTGCCATCTGACCTTTCAACCCTGAGGGTAAACAACGCCTTATTGAGATTAGCCCTGTTTCCTCACGATTTTTTCCTTCACCAAAAATAAACTGGTAAATATCAAATGATATTTCGAATATAAGTTCCGAAAAACTCATTGGTACGAGCCGGGGTTTGAACCTGCGACCCCCGGATTGGAATTCGCACGCTCTTACCGACGACCGGTTTGGTTGGCCTAGTGGGTAGTGATCCTGCCTACAAAGCTGATGGTCCCGGGTTCAAATCCTGGTAAGGGCATTTATTCGTGTGATGAGCATGGATATTTGTTCCTGAGTCATGGGTGTTTTCTATGAATATATTTTAGTATTTATAAATATTTATATATTATATATATCGTTGTCTAAGTACCCTCAACACAAGCCTTATTGAGCTTACCGTGGGGCTTAGTCAATGTGTGTAATAATGTCCCATAATATTTATTTATTTATGAAGCGCTGGTGGCCTAGCGGTAAATAAATAAATAAATATTATAGGACGTCATTACACAAATTGACTAAGCCCCACGGTAAGCTCAATAAGGCTTGTGTTGAGGGTACTTAGACAACGATATATATAATATATGAATATTAATATATAAATGACGATTAATATGACTAAAATACAGACATGCTTTGTTACCTGAGCTGTGTCATAAATGTTGCGCTATTCGCCTTAAACAAGAGACCGAACTAACCTGGTCTTAGCGGTCTACATACATCTCCGTGTATATTGCGTATTATCACTTTGACATTGTGATTTGTCTGGGGTCACATCGTGGGCGCGGGTCGTAATGCATTAATTCCTTGCAAATTGTGCTCTTGAGCACGATTCAGACTTTACAACTTGTTCTAGTATTTTTTTCGTTTTTTTTTTCCTTCCATGCTATTGACGTTTCAAACCAATCCTCTTTTAACAAAAATAACTTGTATCCCAATACGACAAAAAATACTTATCTTCGTAGCTTAAAATATCTCATTATATGTACTTAGGTCATAATAAAAGTTCCTGGATTCTTGAAAAGTAGATACGAAACTTTTTTTTATTGACTGAAACGTTAGCGAAGGTCTCCATTTTAACTCGGGCATTTGTTCTCCTCTACAGGTAGCAACAATAAGTTATATTTTCAACAAATAAACATTTTTATCGCATGACCTCTAAGTGGTTCATTCCAGAAACTTTCAGTATTACCCGTGACACAGATCTCAAATTTATGTTATAAAAATAAAAAGATAAATTTCAATATCGTTGACTTTCATTATGTAAAGCGGAACTCAATTGCAATAGAGTTGGACTCTACACATATCGAGCGAATCGATTGCGTTCGTGTCAAGTCGTTTTAGTCGCGTCAAATTCTGAAGCTTAAAAATATATAAATCATCACCAAGATAATCGATTATCTGGCTTTTGCAGATTTAATCGAGAATTGTAAAATATCGATCCTAATTTGCATTGTCACAACCCTATAATCACAACTCATACAAAAATGTAAACGAATATTTGAATCGCAGTATTAATTAAGTAGTCTAAATTAGTGATTTTATATATATTAGGTTAAGTAATGGTTAATATTAAGATTGGAATTTATTGGCGAACGCTGTAATTACAATGTTTTTTTGAATAATAAACAATAATTGTTTTTTGAGATGTGTCAGCCTACCCTTCGGTTTGAAAAAACTATAGGGTTTTAAATCGCGGCAGATGCCTAAACCCCTCGGCCACCCGGGTCACAGCGGCATGGGTCGAATTTTCCCAAGTATATCCAATTCCTTAAGAGGATAGGCCACGGCTGCTTCTTCATACAAACGTAGCCCCCATTTGCCTCTATGGATATTGACATTATGGACACTGAACATTTATTTTGATATATTAGCTATCTATATTTGACTTTTTTAGATGTTTTTAATAGGAACGAAAAACAGATTTCATTCAAATTTTTAAATGCTGAGAGCATTTAAAAATTAGTACGAAATCTGTTTAACTGTGTACTTATATAATAATTAAAGATTGTAAAAAAAAATCAAGCATATAGGTAGCTGTGCTTGATAATATACAACAAACTATATACATATGTTTTTATACGATTTTGACGATTTTGGAGATTGTCGCGCATCTCATCCGCGAGTATCACTTCATTATTTGTTTAGCATCGTACAGTGAAGGTATTAAATATATATACGGACAAAGTGCCAAAAAATGTATACACGACTTTATTGCCAATATGTAAAGGTAGTGTGGTAGGTCTACTTCTAATGCTGTTTTCTCACTGTATTGTTTTTATTGAGGTGTGCAATAAAGAGTATTGTAGTGTGTACATAATTTTTTCACTTTGTCCGTATCGATATTTAATAACTTGATTGTACACGAATCAGCGTGAGCGATCTTTATGGTAAAATCAAAATACGATCAAAACAGAATAAAGTGAATCGGGCTCCTTGTGAATATAGATTGCAGTGCATTTTACACAGCTGTTGCCGATTTATCAAGGCTGTGTGTTAACATGAAATTAGTACGTGGTTTACATGGATTTAAATTGTGTTACACGCTTTAGTAGCGGAAGGCGGGCAATGATTTTCCTGGGTGGGTGGTTTTCTTGCTTTTTTGTAGTAGCGATGGAAGCGAGATTATTTCAAAAGTTCAAAATATCTGTAAAAAGTAGTATAAAAGAAAACAGAGTAAAACATATCAAAATAGTCAAAACATGGCCAACTTCGTCAACCAATACATATCAATCACCCATACCGTGCGCGAGCGCCGGCAATAAAAATGATTGTAATTCAATCAGTGTAAGTCACGCCAGGGTGACCATCGGGGGTCGTGAAAAGTCTCAAGCTCAAGGTCAAGGTCACAATACAAATCCTCTTTATTGCACAACCTCAGAACAAATGTACATGGAAACACATATAATACATGAAGAATAGAGGTAAACAACAGGCGGCCTTATCGCTACAGAGCGATCTCTTCCAGACAACCTTTAGGCAGTGGAGAAATGAAACTTTTAATTTAACTAATTACTCACTCACTTAATAACTTAGACAGCAAAGGCATAGAAAAACATTCAAACGGCATACATGCGTAAGTGTATTAATTAGGTAACGGGAACCTATTTCGGGAGAAATAAAAGTGTAAATAAAGGAAAATATTGACTTATATTCAATAAATCGCCAACTACGTCGACCAATACATATTAAACACCCAGGACGTGCGCGAGCGCCGGCAATAACAAATTAGCGTGAGTCACGCCAGGGTGACCATCGTGGGCCGTGGGAACGGGACGAGTCTCAAGTTCAAGTTTGAGGTTGTCATTTAACATAGGAATCTCTAGCAAGTAGAGTTGCGTAATACAGTTTAAAAGAAATAATAATGAATAAATAGCCTATGAAAAATGCGAAATTTGCGCAGCTACGTGAATATTATGGGCCGTGGGAACGGAATAATATATTTCAAGTTTCAGATTATTTGGATAAAAAAGGCCGGCCCATCTGGGATAGGTAGTAAAAATATTCCGCTATTAATTCCGGAGTTCCGGCCAATATCGGATTTCAATACCAGTATTGAGAACCGTCCGATTTTGGATGCCCTAGAAATAAGGAACAACTATTAGTTAGGGTAACCATTGTAAGCCATGAGAAAGGGACGAATCTCTTTCAAGTTCATGTTGTAGGTCACTTGTGCAACAAAGGTATGTAACAAGTTGTAATACAAAACAAATGACGGTTTATCTTAATTAATTAAATCTAAGATAAAAACAACTAGGTAAGTAAAATGCGTTAAATTAACATGAGTAATGGAGTAACGTTCGAGTGATCATTGTGGGCCGTGGGAAATACGAGTTCAAGTTTTAGGTTCATTATTTGGGTAAGTAAAGAATGACTTGCGTAATACGTTGAGTACGTATCATGCACTCTTGATAATGAGAGATCTAAGATAAATAACCATGCTATTCGTAACTGCATACAATTCTTATCTAAAGATACGACAATTTTTAAAATATACATTAATAAAACCTTGGGAAAGAGTAGATAAAACGTATCTACTATTCATATTTACAGGCCAAAAAATATAAGAGATTTTTTTTTTGCAAAACAAATCAAGAAGTAGCATATAACTTTTATTTATAGTACCTACAAAGCAAAACAAATGACTCGCGGAAGGATACATTGGCCATGAGAACCGGGTGTTATATCCGTGTTGCATACAGTCGTGTGGTCACACTTGTGAGATCGGATATTGAACACCGCCACTGTTCTTTTGTTTTATTTGACACTATAATTCCTGGTATCGCTTTTTGATACTCACATGTTAGGTAACATTACTCGGAATTCTGATCTATATATATTCATTGTATAGCTTAGAATAAATGGTGATAACAACAGTGCTACTTTTGATAGATATTTTTTTAGTAACCAATTGATCATGCAGTCTGAAGAGCGTATTCTGCCCTACTAAGCCAAATAGCGCTATCTCAAAAGAAAATTCATTGCTAACTTATACTTTAGTTTCTGTAGCTGAAAATTACATTTTCTAAATCAATTGTTATTAAGATAGCGCTATTTGAAGACCGTCTGGAGTCTGGACATCCTAGGTACCTACCGCTGGAGAGTCTAGAGATAACTAGGCGCCGTCGACTGGACAGAAACTGCTTTGGACAGAGAAGCATAGCGGCCTGGCTGGCTGTATCGGAGGGCAAGTCCGACTTCGAGTCGTCGCACCACGGCAGTAAATAAAGGAAAAACTCGAATTGAAGCCCACCAAACAGTAAGACCGAAGTATGTATTCGTGCCGATACAAAACCAAAGTTACCAGGATTAATTGATCAATTATAATTTAAAAAAATTATAAACGTTTTAACAAAAACCATTTAACATTTTCAATTCTTAAATTAAATAACAAACTCATAAATGTTCTACTTTTCCACTGTCAATAATAGTACACAGAAAACTTTCAGACATACCTTTAGATATACGTTACGTAAATGTTCATTTAATTTAGAGCATGTCCCTCTATAATAAGAACGTAACTTCGATTGTATAGGGGCGGCTTTCTGTCAACGGGTTCGTGACTCTCAACAGTTTTCACACTCATTAGCGCCCGATAAACTCACACTTTACCAGCAGTTATACAAACAGCGATTTCCCGGACGGCGTTATCCGTATCAACACTATCAACCCCCGCACGCAACGGCTAGCAATTTTAAATATGTATATCAGATAGCGACGGCATCTAAACTTGAGAGCAATGAAAATAGGTTACGTTAGATGGGAATGTAAAATTTGTATAAACACAAAGTGACCGATTGACATTCCTCATGAGTGTGTATAATCAGCTGTGGTAAACAGATCGGGAGATCCGATGTCAGTTAATTAGGAAGCTTGCTAGGTGAAATAACAAATTGTACCATGTGTGTAATATTCTAGCAAAATAAAAAAATCTGATTCTGAAAGTAATTTTTAAAAACAGAACGTGACAAAATATCAAATTGACAGTATACTTAAATTGTCATTGTCGCTATATCGTGTCGTTTTCGAACCTTAAGCTGTTTAAAACTCCACAATTAAGATTAGGCTTAAGTACTTCTAAACTAATCAGCGGTTCATAAAATACTAAAATACGCCTATGTTCCAAATTTTATTACAATATCGCTACGGAATCCTAAACATGAATGCCCGTTAGCCTGTTAGGATCAGGTCTACTGGCAAGATATGTGCTCATGCGTGCACTTTAAACATTTTTTTGCAACAATATCACCTTCTAAAAACAAAGAGACTTTTTTCTTTACAATTAGCATAACAAGTATAAAGTCACAATACTAACTCGTACCTCTAGGGGTCTAGACACTATCTCACTCTAGTCGCTGTCAAAGATAAGACTGTCCTTATCAGCCCCTGACGCGTTGTCACCACAACCTTATTAAAGTGTCCAAGATTCCGGTTTCTCAGGTCGGGATTAATAATAACATTGCTTTATCGTATTTTTTGCCTTGGCGCCACTGGACTGACCAGGCCGCGTAGCCAACGTGCATATCGTTCACGCTCCGTGGCGAACGAAACGCAACTGTCACAGTCGCACTAATATGGAAGAGTGATAGAGAGAGATAGCTACGATACGCTACGGAGCGTCAACGATTGTAATGTTGGCTACGCGGCCTGGCCATGACTTCCCATTGCATATCACGTGGAGGCAAGTTGAATGCTTAGACCAATATAAGTGTACTTTTAGACAGATTTTAACCGTTTACACAAAGTTGTTACAGTTCTCGTGGATTTATTGAGTAGCTACTTTGTAGTAGGAAAAAGATTCTCGTTTATTTAAATATTGATTGAACGTTATCGATTCTTGTGAATACCGAGCACATAACGATAATACAAAGGTTCAGTCATACAAACTGACTGCGATTTGAAAGATGACGAGTGAAAAGTTTTTAGATTTTAATACCACGTCGGTGGCAAACAAGTATACGGTCCGCCTGATGGTAAGCAGTCACCGTTGCCTTTTAGTATGAGGTTCAAACTAATATTAATGAAAAATAAATAAATAACACTGTTAAAGCAGAGGTTATATTGTAGGTATTTTGTAATATGGTCGGTGCCCAACTTAAGCAACCAATTAGCGATAATCAGGGTCCATGTTGTGACAATTTAATTTAGAATTAACCACTGTATGTACCATGGAATTCAATAAATAAATGAAATTAATACTAGTTGTATTCAAAAGTGGACTTATGTTAGGGAACCGTGTACGTTATTTACTGTGCACAAGTTCTATTGCTGCTACTAATCGATGCAACGAACCATCTTGTTATTAATCGATTTATTGAAATCGATAAACTAAACAACTGACTTCATACTCTGGTTAACTCATATGTTCGCTTCACTTCACTACTACTGTATGCTAGAACAACACACCGAGACTTTAATGAAGTTTTTTACCATGTTTAATTAAAAATAATAATTTGGTGAAGCTATGCGGAAATTTGACGGGCATTTTGATGCGACGATGAATATCTTCGCGATTGATTTTCTTTTTTGGGTGCTGTTTAATTTGTAGAGGAATGAAGGTACTTTTAAGGTCTTTGAAGGACACCGTAAGCAGATAGTTTTCCTGTTTACACTACTTAATATATCGATTACTAACGACCCTCCTCCTCACGGTTCAACAGATATACACCTAAACCTTCCTCAAGAATCACTCTATTGATAGGTGAAAACCGCATGAAAATCCAAATATACAGACGCGGCGGGGGACTTTGTTTTATAAGGTGTAGTGATGAACAATTTTGAATATTGTGTCTATTCCATAAATTACACTTCATATCATGAACACACATGACCGAGGGAAAGCGAAGTCTTGGTTTCAGCTTGGGCAAAAAATATTTCGTATGTCCGTCTGTTCTCGTCATTTATCATCCGATACTCGTGAAATTTGATGAGAATTTCTATTTTTTTTTCGATTGGGGGTTCGCGTCTATTGCTCACAGAGCTACTAAGTAGGTTTCGATTCTCACTGAAACTTATCTCTTAAACAAAGAAATATTGATACTAGTAAGTAAACTAATATAAAATATTGAAGCCGCAAACTTGACTGATAAACTAGATGGCAATATGTACAAGAACTTCTTCTAATTAATTTAGTTCTTATAAGTTGTTATTATGCGGCCAGTATAAGCCAATATGTCAAACCAGTTACGAAACTGTCAAGCAATTAAACTTCCATACATATTCCGTACGCACTCGTTCGCATATAAAGGTACAAATTGGAAGCCGGCGACGTGTCGCAGCGACGCATCCCCGCGACACTTCGCCGGCAGCCATGTCGTATCGTTGTGTTATTTAGTTCCGAACCCGACCGCATATCCATCGTGTAAATCGCTTACGCTCCGTGGCGATCGAAACGCAACTGTCACTGTCGCACTAATATAGAAGAGTGATAGAAAGACACAAAGCGTTTCGTTGTCGTAGCGATAGCGATTATCACCTTGGCTAGGCCGGCTGATCTGCGGTCGGGCTCGGCGACGTGTCGCTGAATTCGAATGGTATTTTATAGGCCTAAAATATAGGAGGGACACAGACGACACAGCTATACTAAAGAATGAGAGATGAATATTATATCTCTTTCTAACAAATAGTTTTCTCTCTTACGTAAGTAAAACTTACAAGTGTATCTTAGGTCATAAAAATACAGTCTGCGGTCGCCTCACGTCGCCGGGTTCCAACTTGTACCTTTACTAGCCCACAGTGTCGCATTACACAAGACTATACCGTTCCATCATTTTTACTCATATTTACTCTGTGACGGTTACACTTATACAAACCATTGTATCTTGACCTTTCCGCTCACACTTTTTGAAAGCAATAAGGGGTCTTTTCCTAAGTAAAGAAACCTCCAATGTATAAAGACCTGTCTTAACGTAACTATCTATCATTCGAAAGAAGTCTTTGGTGGTTGTTTAAAGACCATTTTCTCTTGATCTCTAGCATATAGTAATGGTATAGGCTTCGTAGACTATGTTATATTGGGCTTGTTACTCTCTATTCAAACAAGTTAACCCAATTTTCGTGTTTGCACATGTGGTGGAATTTGAAAGAAAGTTCTCTATAATAGAAGACAGGCATTTCTATTCTATTTATAATTTGCTATGCGTTGCTATATTAGAACAGCCTTAAAAAAAACATAAATGAATGAATGGAATTTTAGGATTAGTTATGGCATAAATCGCTTTTTGTTAACTTAACCTAGTTGTCTGTAAAGACGGGAAAGTTTAAAAGGTTCAGGCCTTTCAATTCAGCCGGCTTAGGAATGACAATGACTACACGTTTGGTATTTGTCACTTAAAACCTGACAGGATTGTATTTGGCCCTTACCATGTTACGGGTTTGCAGTGGTACTAATTTATTATACCGGCAAGCTAGCTTTGACGATACACGTCGAAAATCTTCGATAATCACCGATGTAAACAATGGATAGATAAATAGATAGAATTTTTATTGATATTAATCATACACTGTCAGTTACATTATAATAATCAATAACAAAATCATGATAAAATTTTGATTAAAATGTCGATACACTTAACTATAAATTAATAATGTCAACAAATTACATAAAAAAACGACTTATAATTTAAAAAAAAAAATGTGACAAGATTTCGCAATTATAAAAGATTTTACCACAAATATGCCGAAAAAAGACTGTAAGAGATACAAAAAAAATGTTAACTACGAGTATAATACAATAAAATGACGAACGATGGCGTAGCATTCCAATAAACATTATTTTGAAATTAGTCGTTGGCATGACCGGTCCTAACGTTTTATTTGACTTTATACCCGGACCCGGATATATCCTTAAACTACGTCCAAAAGAGAGGTATGGGCACTGTGAATGTCATCTCGTTGTGTGTGGTAAGGCACAAAATTCATAATTCAAAAAATTATTCTGCAAGTAGACCTCAAGGGCTCTTTTACAAGTCAATACAACATTTATAGTAACATCATATAGTGACATGAAAACTACATAACAACATTTATACACACAGCACAGCGGATGTCATTCCAGATTCTCCTTACAGAAAACCGCAGTCAAATAACACTAGACCCTACTCATAGTGTTGTGTTCCTGCCGGTGAGTAAAGTTGCCAGAGCTTAATGAGGCTGTGGAGTGCAAGGGTCGACAACGTCCATGTAACACCTCTGGAGTTGCAGGCGTCCATAGGCTACGGAGACTGTTTACCATCAGGCGGGCGTATGCTTATTTGCCACCGACGTAGTATAAAAAAATACATAACGTACGCACATTATTGCCATATGTAATAGAATTTTATCAGGCCACCAGTAACATGAAATCATCGCATGTCAATTCGTGAAACCAACTCTCTATTTTCTCTCATACTGAATGCGCCATAAACGCCAAATAAAGCAAAGAAACTGCCAATGCATTGTCACACGTGCATTGTTCGCTGTTTATAGCTGAACAGACTGACATACATATGTGCAAGTAGATAGAAGACGCATTCTCACGCGTCTTACTGTTATGTTCATAATTTGTGTTATGTTTTAAGCTCAAGCGATAGTAAAAAATAAAAAATACGGAAAAACAGCGACTAGAAGGAGGTATACGATGTGATCGTCCATAAAAATGGGAGAAAACGTTTTCCACTTCTAAATATTTTCCATTCTCCATGATTTTTTAGTAAGTTATTGACACAAACAAACAATGAAAAACTAGGTTTATAAGATTTCCTTCTTTTTAATTGCAAAACAAAAAAAAATATTTAAAAAAAAGCGAAACCTATAAACCTAGAATATAATTATGCTGAAGCGATCGACGAAATCAAAGTGATTTATCTAGTTGAAACCGTTTTCTCCCGATATCGAATTTCAGAGAAAAATTACCGTTATTTCGTTAGATTCAAAAAGCTATTCTTCCCTCTTAAGAGGGGTTTTATATTATAGCATTACTTGTACTTTGCTCCCGTGGATCGATCTTTGAAGTCAAAAATACACTAAGAGCTTCGTTTATATTCCGTCACTGGTATAATTTCATCGGCCAAATGAATCAAGGTAAGAATACTGTTAGGTAGATAAATTATCATTTTATCATTTATCACTACTGCTCACTTCTCACATCGTCTTTTCCCAGAACCATCCTCATAAAACTCGCATGTATCTGATCTAAGTTTCTTATTAAGAATGCGCGTATTTCAAAAAGGTCCTAACAAACGAGCATCATGCGATCTTACTGCTTTCTTTTTCCATTCGATTTTGCTATTGATTTTGCTCAATTAAAAAAGGTCGTATCGAAATACAAATGTCATATAAACTTAGTGCATTTTATTTTGAGGGCTCTAGGTGTCTCTGCGCAACTTTTATTTTGCAATCGCGTGCGCAGACGCAGATTGTTCTAAAAGAGTTTTTGTTTGGTTCGCTAACTATTCACACATATTATGATTTATGGTGTAAAGTTTCTCATGGTATTTCATATAAAAGGATTGTGCTCTTATGACACGTAATATACTTGAAGAACAAATTAATTTAAGTACTTTCTATGATAATGTTTTAATTTGTATTATTTCAAGTATACACACTATAAACGTTATTTAATCTATAAACCGAATTGTAATCACCTAAGTTGATTAGAAGGTCAATCCAGACTGTTTTACCTTAGGGATGGCAGGGGGCGCCACGAGCCCTTAGGAAATTGTCCTATAAGTTGGTGGAAAATTTCGACCCATGCCACTGTGATCAGATAGCCGAGCGGTCTAGGCATCTCTCGCATAAACAGGACGCTGGTTCGATTCCAGCTCTGGACACTCGAGGCCTTAGTCGTTTTCGCTTCGTATATTACATTTATTTCGGTTTACGTAATGTACTTGTAGCACAAAAAGTATATCAACTTCAAAAGTCAACACAATAAATCTTCTCCTTCCTCAGCGAGTACTCCTCCAAGCAGCCCGATTTGCTGCTTCTCTCCTCCACAGAGGAGTGGGCCTGTGGGTATTTTTTATAACATCCTCCCATCTAGTTGGAGGTAAGTGATCTGGTCTTGTTGAACGAGGCCTCCACGCTAGGGCACGCTTGCTCCACCTCATATCATCTCTACATACATGCCTGGCCAAGGCCCATTTCAAGAATAAATCACATCTTTATATCGAGCTATATTCGGTTGCTGATTGGAACTGTTGGAAATAGTTAAAAACTATACATCAACAACATTATAAAATGTAATGTACATAAAAGACATCCGTCAAGTTCTGACAAGTCTGGGTGATGAGGGTTTTATCCACAACGATAAGTGTTAAAATTCCGGGCCACTAGGACTGGATGGCAATGACTTTCAAGAAAACAGACCAATTATATAAAAACTAGAAACGTTCGCAATTCATCAATCATATCAATGAATAAAACGGTGTTTCTTGCAAAAACGGTCATTTCAATGTACCAATAACCGGAACGTTATTCCATCTCTTTCTAGTACAACGATGTCACTTGAGATCCTAGATATGGCAGTAAAAACACACAGACAGATGTAGGACAATAGATTATTTATAACTAGCGTAGGAAAGCTCATTATGCTTCCACTTATCGGGCTATAAATCTTTTTTTCCAACGCTTCTGGAAAACTATAGTGGCTCGGATGCCAGTGGCAGCCTTCGCTGCATACTAAATATGTCAAGACTGACTATCCTTCAAATATAGTTTGTCAAGCCATTTCCGTTAGTAGAAAAAAGCATGAAATTTAAATATGTCGCCTACATTTTTTAATAGAAGGGTTATCGTCCCACAGAAAATTTGAATTTCGCGCCTTTTTCTACTGACCAAGTTGTTTGACAGACTATATATTATCAGCTCTATTCATTAGTTGTTGCGATAAAACGTATAGCTAAAGACAGCTAGTAGATGAGGTAAACTATATAGGTATGTCTATGAATATACAGGTGAAGCAGATACAATTGATAATTCAAGAGCAAAGAAAATGTGACTGTTTGTGCAAATAATTATTCTGATGTGCATGTAGCGTAACGATTTAAAAAAGTTGGTAAAGTTCACGGATATTTCAGGAAATTTCTTAGGAAATTAAGGAAACTTTCATTGTGGAGACGGAAAATTCCAATTTCATTTCATTGTAGAAACTTCGCACTTTTCCGACAGAAGCATATTAATTCACATTATATACCCAACATATATCTATCTAACTTTGTTTTTGCCATCGGATCCAAAGCTAATGCTAATGTAGCGACTGCATACTAATATATACCAGAATTTGTTAAAATGGCAGGGAATGAAAAACTTGTCGGTCTACTAACAATTAAGATTATCATGAATCCAACTATCCCGAACCAATCAAATAATTCTATTGATTTTTTTAAAGTAGTCACACTACTAAATATGAATTATAAACTGCAATAGATATCATACACTAAAGAAAGTGACCAAATCCACCGGTGGCCGGTGCAATACGTATGTAATTATGTAAATGGTAAATGGGCTATAAATGTCGTCTTATGTTCCAGGGGTCCACTCAAATTTCACTAGCGTCCCACCAATGGCTCGCGGTCGCGACTCGCAAACGCAACCCATAGTTTGGGAACTGCTGAGAAGTCGCACAACGCACATACCTAAGGGCTCGTGGGTAAGGACGATAAACTCTCGATCTTCTATTACCAGTTTATAGGACATTCGAATAAAACATACAAAGAATAAAGACTATGACGACCTTTTTACGAGCCCGGCCGAGATTGCCTATAAAAAACCTTTTATAGCTTTATGATGCGTTCTGACGTGATATATGACATGACGATGTCCGATATGAAAAACTCATAAAACACTCGAAATGTCTTTATGAAATGTTGAAGCTGATTTAAACGATGACAAGCGCTGGCGCCATTTAAAGTTCAATCGCCTAGTGGCACTGGCTTTGAAGAGTTCGTAGCAAGCTCGGCCAAATTTCACTTTCCTATACAAACGGAGTTTTCGTTCTCATTATAAAATTACGTGTTGGATTGTCATATCTTCATTAAGATGTTAATATATTTTTTATAAATGAAAGTAAAAATTAAGCCAAAATCGAAAATAACATTGGTATTTATGTCGGCAGACGATTGTAAGATCAGGCAGATCGTGAAATTCCTAGGCATATTGTGAAACGTGAAAATATTTTCTCGTTCCCTGAGTCGACAGAGCCTCGCTACGCGGAACTCCTAATTCTGGACAGTTTGCCCTTCGGGCGTCTGACACAACTTATGGAACCTATCCTACATACTTATGTATTGGTAATGTGACTACCGTCAATATAACATAATCATAATACATGGTCATATTTTTTTTTTACGTTATTTTACAATCAACCGTCGACATTTATACTTAATTTTGCCCCTGACAACAGTCATGGTTGTATTTTGTAATATTCTAGTACAAAAATTGTATTAGGTTGTTTTACAGTACATGGATATAGCACGTACCCAAAGAAAACCAAACTATTAGGCTGAGCCTCTCTAGGGAAAGTGACATAATAGAAAAAAAAACATGCCTAACTATGACTTAGTAACAGTACTCCACTCAGACTTCAAGCCGTGCCGGTCCGCCGCCTGACTCTCCTAACGGTTGCGGTCGGCTCGAGTTACGGCCGACACTTCCCTGCTTTGCCCTACTAGGATAGTCAGGTTTAGGTTTCCACGGTACACTGAAATACAAGCCCTACCGGGATCGGAGTAAAAAGAGTTGAAAGCGCAATGCTCTGTTTAGCTAGGGATACATATCCTCGGTACAAATCACAAATTCCAAGATTGCAAATCAAATTTAAAATGAGACTCGAGCTGCACGTCATGATATTTATTTATCCTATTTTTTACACTACGTCGGTGGCAAACATGCATACGGCCCGCCTGATGTAAGCAGTATCTCCAGAGGAGTTACATGCGCGTTGCCGACCCTAACCCCCTCCCACCCTCGTTGAACTCTGGCAACCTTACTCACCGGCAGGAACACAACACTATGAGTAGGGTCTAGTATTTGCAGTGATACACTCTTTTACAAATTGAAACTAAAACTAAACTAAACCTACCTTAACCTATGGGGTCTAGATTGCAAAAATATTTTATCTTCGTAAGGCCCAATGTATATTACAATGTACACTCCGTTTCAATCTAATTAGAATCTTTCAGAAACCAAATAAAGTAGCATTTCTATTATTTCGTTGCTTTCTCAAACAAAGAGGCTAAACAGAAAAGACGCAAATGACTGAAGATGAGTATACCACGCGATCATCTATACAAAAAGAGAAAAAAAAACCACTTGACTTTATTGACGGAATGAAAAACTTGGTTTATAGATTTCCTTTTTTTTTCAAAATTTTCAAAGCAAAAATAGATTTAAAGCGAAACCTATAAAACTTAAAATATATTAATTATGCTGAATATATCAAAATCATAGTGATTTGCAAGAATTTAGTAAGAGAAAAACGTTTTCTCCCGAAATGAAGAAAGAGTATCGTTATTTCGCTAGGATCGCAAATCTATTCTTCCCTCTTGAGGCCCGGTGACGTCATCTTTTTGAAACATATTTTAACTTTAGCACTGTATGTATAAAGTCCAAACTCTATGTAATATACACTGGGCCTCACGAAGGTAAGCATATAATGCAATAAAATTAGTACCTATGACCCACTTATACTATAAGACCAACCCCGAAATCGTAAAGCGACAATCCGGGCCATCTCCTGTAAATTCGTGGTGTACCTACCAAACACTTCCTCTCTGCGTGGGTTGATTACTCTTAAGAGTTTGTATTATGTACCTGGAACAAAATTATTAACTAATTAATATTTGACAATGAGTTGTGAGTCATCTTTGATTGAGATAAACCCACAGAGGCCACAGACCGACGGTTTTCTGTGTTTAAACCTATAAGAAAACAAACACAACGAAACGAAACTTAACATTTATTAAAGCAATAGTTGTGTTCAATAAACTAACTTTTATTTAAATTAAACATATATAAACCATATAAAATAAACTATATTTAATCACTAACCCTAAATATATCTAAACTTTAATAAACTAGTAACTTTTATGACTTATAATAATTGAGATCTAGATTGGGGTATTAGGTACCTACTTACCTTAAAAAACCGGCCAAGAGCAGGTCATGCTCAGTGCAGTCTAGGGAACCGATGAGGTTCGCTACAGTTTTTCTTGAAATTGTTTATCAAGCTTTACTTTCACGATTTTTTTAATATTTTTTGGAAAGTTAGGTCCCCCACTTTCTTTTCTTTCAGAGCGATTATTTCCGAAAATATTACGATTATCAAAAAATGGTTCGTCAAGACCCGTATTCGTTTTAAAACCATCGGGTAGGCGAGCCACCCCAACATTTTTCTTATTCTCGGCGTAACTGATTTATACTTATCGTGCCAAATTTCAGCTTTCTAACATTAAAGATCACGGAGCAATGCCTCGAACGGACAGACAGACGGACATGGCGAACGTATAAGGGTTCCTAGTTGACTACGGAACCCTAAAAGTGTAAAAAATTCTAAGAAGATATCAAAATTAGAACCACAAGGAACCCCGTGACAACACCCACTACAGTTTTACCCAGTTACACGTTATCGCAGGCTATTATCATCTGTATTTTCGTATAACGACGCCATCTTGTATTTTATGACAACCTAATAAAACGCTTTCTCCAAACATTCACGTTTCTTTTTGCGACATTAAAATTGATACACCTACTTAAAAGAAAACACAGGGCGTAAAAAGAGGCCTTAGTAACAAGATTCTGTTTGGTACAGTCACCTGCAATAATATGTTACTCTTCGAAGGCCTCAAAAATATGTAACACGTTCTTATGGCTCTACAAATAAGGGCTTGTGCACAAATCACGCGAGGTTTTTCACATTGGTCAAACAATTTCACCCTGCATTTCTTCTTCCTCCTCCTCGCGTTGTCCCGGCATTTTGCAACGGCTCATGGGAGCCTGGGGTCCGCTTGACAACTACTCCCAAGATTTGGCAAAGGCATTCGTTTTTACGAAAGCGACTGCCTTCTGACCTTCCAACCCAGAGTGTCAACTAGACCTTATTTTGGGATTAGTCCGGTTTCCTCACGATGTTTTCCTTCACCGAAAAGCGACTGGTAAATATCAAATGATATTTCGTACATAAGTTCCTAAAAACTCATTGGTATGAACGGGGGTTTGAACCCGCGACCTCCGGATAGCAAGTCGCACGCTCTTACCGCTAGGCCACCAACTCTTCGATTTCGCCCTGTATTTACGAGCCTAAATGATGTCTCCATAATCAGTTGCTGTATATCTACGTGATGTAAAACATTTTGTGAGTTAATTAACCCCTGAGTTAATTTATTGTATGTTAGCCATAATTCATTGGTTAAGTCATAAAACTATTAACATAGTTTAATAAGGTCATTAGAATGGAAATATCGTAATACTCTGCGATACAGCCATAATTCTATTATTGCTGGAAATTACTTGGTGATATTATCAATTCGCTACACACGGTTTATGTACGACTTGGTATAAATATAATATATACTGTGAACTTTGGGTACTTAGAAACCCTTCACTTTTAGCATAAGTCAACGATATACACAGATAGGTTATACTCATACAAAAGGAGCACAAAAAATACTTCCATATTTATTTCTATGCCTATGAAGAAATCTGTTATTTTTGATTAATTTTCGCATTCCATTCACCTTCTTTCGGTGAGCGGGAGCTCGTTAGCGTGTGCACATTTCTCGCTTGCCCAGGTGTGACTAAAGGCAACTTGTACGGTCAACCAATTTGATTCCTAGGCCACTATAGAACCATGTCATAATGACTTCTACGACAGTGCTTATTGAGTGATGCATATCATGTATAGAGTAGTTAAAGCGACAAGGTTCTATAGTGGCCTAGGATTCAAAATGGTTGACTCGCGTATAACCTACTCATAGTGTTGTGTTCCTGTCGGTAAGTACGGTTGCCAGAGCTCAACGAGGGTGCGGAGTGCCGAGATCTACTTATACCAATGACTTATTATAACTCAAGATAGATTATTTTAATACTACGTCGGTCAAGCATACGACCCGCCTGATGGTAAGCAGTCTCCGTAGCCTATGTACGCCTGCAACTCCAGAAGAGTTACATGCGCGTTGCCGATTTTAGCACTCCGCACCCTCGTGCGTAGTCTAGTGTTATTTGGCTACGGTTTTCTGTAAGGTGGAGGTACTTCCCCAGTTGTGCTCTGCCCATATATTACCTCTCTTTTGGACGCAGTTTAAGGACATTAAAGAGAGGTATGGGCATTGTGAATGTCATCTCGCTTTGTGTGGTAGGCCACAGCCTGTGGATGTCATTCCAGATCTAGAGCAGAGCCCAACTGGAGAAGTACCTCCACCTTACAGAAAACAGCAGCCAAATAACACTAGACCCTACTCATAGTGTTGTGTTCCTGCCGGTGAGTAAGGTTGCCAGAGCTCAACGAGGGGGGCGGGTTTAGGGTTGGCAACGCGCATGTAGCTCCTCTGGAGTTGCAGGCGTACATAGGCTACGGAGACTGCTTACCATCAGGTGGGCCGTATGATTGTTTGCCACCGACGTAGTATTAAAAAAAAAAAAAAAAAAAAAAAAAAAAAAAAACCGATATCTAGCAGCGAACACTACGAGTACCAAACATAGAAAGAAGAGAAAATTATGATCGAAACATGAAAAATCTCACCACCCGACTAAGTGGAGCATTTAGCCTATTATCTGCACACGTGTGGGGGTGACACTGACAATGCAGCATCCCTCTCATCTACCCCACACAGGACGCACTCGAAAAATCGATATCTATTGTGTGTGGGATTAGAAATATCGATTGTTGCTGTTTCGATTGCTGTGGGATAAAATGCTTGGGAAGTTTAAATTTCTATATTGGATTGAATTTGGAGTGTTTATAGAGAGAATAACTGAATAAAAGTAAATGGTTTGATGATCAATTGTCCACCTTTAAGACTCATGTTAGAACGGTCCGGCTTCGGTCGAGGCGTTCGATACTTCGTTTTCTAAAGAAAAAAAGATTTCGAGAATAAATTATAATTATTTTATGTTGACATATGGTAAACTAATGGCATTTAGTAATTAGTGATTAAAGTTGTGATTTGTGTTTACCCGAATATTTGTTAATTAATAGTCGGTAGTAACAAAAATTACCCTTCTTCTACCAGCCAATTATAATCAAAAAACCGGCCAAGAGCATGTCGGGCCACGCTCAGTGTAGGGTTCCGTAGTTAAGTGGCTGATAGACGGGCGAGTAAGTTCGCGAACTTATGGCTCGATGACTTTTTTCGCTTGTAAAGTACGCGTACTTAGGCTGACACACGAGCGAAAAAGGTCGTTGAGCTGTAAGTTCGCGAACTTACTCGCACGTCTATCCGGGACTTTACTCTTCCGTCACAATAAGCTAAACTGGAGCTTAAAGTATAGT
The DNA here is from genome assembly GCF_033807575.1 of Cydia pomonella. Taxonomy (NCBI): domain Eukaryota; kingdom Metazoa; phylum Arthropoda; class Insecta; order Lepidoptera; family Tortricidae; genus Cydia; species Cydia pomonella. Next base: position 3,341,929 of record NC_084711.1, on the reverse strand, counting down.
AAATTTTTAACCAAGGGATGAAACGGTACCTTTCACCCGAGTTAAACAAATAGGCAAATTTGCATAATCAGTACCTAATTAAAGTAAGTCTTTTTACTATGAAGGGAAAACTTTTTGCGATAACTCAAAAACAGCTAAACTGATCATGTTTGCTATAGTTTTCATTTAATGTCTTTCTTAAGCTCTACTTCCACGATTTTTTTCATATTTTTTGGACCTATGGTTCAAAAGTTAGAGGGGGGGGGGGGATCTCCGAATATATTCACTTTATCAAAAAATGTTTCTTGAAAACCCCTATTAGTTTTGAAAGACCTTTCCAACGATATCCCACACTTTAGGGTTGAAGCGAAAAAAAATTTTCACCCCCACTTTACGTGTAGGGGAGGTACCCTAAAAAAAATTAAATTTTTAGTTTTTATTGTACGACTTTGTCGGCTTTATTGATTTATATATCTTTTTATTTCTTTCTAGCACTACCGACCACGGAGCAAAGCCTCGGACAGACAGACAGACAGACATACAGACAGACGGACATGGCGAAACTATAAGGGTTCCTAGTTGACTACGGAACCCTAAAAAGTATAAATATAACGTACCATGGGGTATGTAGTGTATAGATGTTTCGAGCGCTTACGTCATGGTGACGTCACTGACTGTTACAGTCAGTCGATGTTAGACCGCCAAGCAGAGCAGTCATACCGTGTGTGTGATGTTTGTGTTGCCGAACCGTTGGAAATACATTTTATCGTATGATTTAAGTAAGTAAGTAAATATTCTTTATTGTGCACCATACAGTTAAAAATAGAGAGGAAATGAAAAAACACGTAAAAGTTAGGTAAAAACAGGCGGTCTTATCGCTAAGAAGCTGTCTCTTCCAGACAACCTTTGGGTATTTACTGAGGTAAATACAGTACATTACATGGTGGAAGGATCATTCTCGCTATGGCGCTTGAACCAGTAACATTTAGCACGAAGGCTACTGTTTGTTAAGTTAAGAGTGTTGAAGTAAGAACTTGGAGTAAAATAAAAGTAATTGATTGTACCAAGGACTTTGTACACATGCCATGGAAAATCCTGACATATATCAACCCTACGCTCGCTCGCAATTACTGCAAATCGTATTTCGAATTGCACAAACACTTGTACCAACCTGCCATGCGACATTTTAACTTATCAGCTCAGTATCTCCAATTCATAACCAACAGACAGCAACAAGCAGGAAATGCTAAATACATCGCACAAGGATTATCCGTGCGTCGCAGATAGAGCGTATTTACGATCGCCTTATTAATGTATGGAGATAAAAAGACGGAACGTTTCATATTCGTATTTTATTTCTGGATCTGTGGGTATTTATGGTAATAAATATTTATAAGCATTGATTTATGCTTGTTATTTAAATTCGCGTAAGAGTAAGTACCTGGTTACCGTTCAGAAACATAATTATCGTACTTATAGGGATATCACTTATGATAGGAATTGTTTGAATTAAGTTCCCATCACGCGCGCGATTCGTCGCAACTTTATTAATTACATTATTAAGTATCATATTGAGGGGTGTTTACTTGGTTAGGGTTGATTTAATAATAATACTTTTCGTAATATTACGTTGCTGATATTGGGGAATCATTAATGCCATTTTGGCTACAGAAAACACAAAGGTCTATTCGAGTAATTTCGTGCCACGTGCCAGGCATGGTGACAAATGATAAAGAGCCGACCATCTTAGCCCTACAGAATATACCTGGGTATGTTACACATAGCAACCAATCTCGCACTTTTTGTGGACAACAATGATTTTATCAACAGTTTATACACTTAATTAAACCTTTTAGTTATAGCAATTACTAGACGAAATATACATAGGTATGTTAATTTTTTTTTTTTCCTGGCTTTCCCCTCTTGTGTTTTGGCAGGAGGGATTTTGCCAATGACGACGTTTTAAGACGTACCACGCACGATAAGAATGTTCGGTGTATGATAAATTTTGGTATTAATATTTTAACGAAAACATCCATCGTAAACTTTTAGGTAATACGTCAAATGCTACCAAAATCTGTCATACCTACTTGTTTCCATTATTTGCCATTTCTATTTAGGTGTTAAGTTTATAAATGGAATACAACAAGGAATCGATATTTTATCGTTATCGACTCGTGTTCAATTGGATTCGATTGAAATGGCTCTTATTATTGATCAAATATCAAATATCAAATATCAAACATTTATTCAGCAAATAGGCCACAGGGGCACTTTTACATGTCCATTTTTACAAACAATAAATTAAAAAAAAAACAATTACAAATATCGAATCTATGAAATAATAAATACTTTATTAGAGATGTATACTGTCTCTAAATGTCAAATTACACAAAAAAAAACTATGATAAAAAAATAAAACCATAAAATACTAAAATTCTTTAGAGATGTATAAGTCTCTAAGTGTCAGAAGAAATGATTCGCAGAATTAGGACAGCCAGCCAATAAGGCTGTTTAATGGTATTTAATTGATATTTATTTCTGGTATCATGATCTTGAGAGACACAGATAAGAAAAAATACATCTTTCTCACCAGTTTGCGTTTCTGTTTTCAATGACTTTCTAAAAAGAGAATGGACATCATATTTCCCCCTATGTTCTACTATATTTAGACCCTGTTTTTACGAATTGCGTAGGTCAGTAGGTGGTAGGGTGGTTAGGAATTTATTTTGCGCTAGGACATGGGTTCTTCAAGAAGCGGGTATTCAGGGTTCTCACTCAAGGGTCGGCAACGCGTAAATGGCTGCGATATTGCTTATATATCCATAGGCGACGGTGATCGATGTGATTTAATACCACTTTTTTTATATTTTGTTATAATGTAAATAAAAAGGCATAATTCATTAAAATCTATAGGAATGTACAACATTATATCATTGGCCACACAGACATAAAACTGCACAATCCTCAACGCATCGGCGCGTAAAATACGCATGGTTACGCCACCCGAGCGCTTCCTATTGTCTAACTGCAGTTCCCGGTACAGACAATACCGATGTAAGACCACACACTACGCTCTTAAAGAAAGTATCTATACTGAGTACAGTATAGGGGTAACATCAGAACAAAATTAAGGAGTAAAACGCTACTACGAGTTGCAGCTTATCAATTATCATACTGAGGTTTATGCAGACCTAATAAAAGATAGGTAGTAGGAATATTATCCACCGTGGGCCAATTACGCCCGACAGATTTGAACCTAGCATTCCTGAGGTCATAGGGAGCAAAAAATGTTATATGTGACGTTATTTATTTAAAGGGACCTTATTGTCGATGGCGCTTCGGCTGTTATAAACGATGCTCCGATACAAATACAACGCTGCGCGCCGCAGTGCGGCGTAAGCGCCATCGACAACAAGGTCCCTTTTCATAGATAATCCCAAATATGAGTTTTAGCCAAATTCGCCAAAAAAAATTTTTTTTCGTTTTCTGCACACGACACGTTACTTACTTTTACACCTTGGTGAAAAAAAAAACATTACAACGAATATTAAAGTTTTTTTTAAAATTAACCGATAAAAATTGCGAGTTTACTGTAGGTACGTACGTGTAAATAAAGTCATAGTGACAGCGTCACAACTAAAAATGCGGTTTTCACTAAATTATAACAGAAACACCAGTGTCTCAGTGGCTAAGGAGACTGCTTACCATCAGGACGGCCGTGTGCTTGTTTGCCACCGACGTAGTATTAAAAAAAAACAAATGATCACGAAAATTCACATTATCTCTGAAACAAAAACGATTTCAGGAAACTTTGTATAATTTCTATATACAAGATCGATTTCAGGAAACATTGTATACTTAATTTCTCTAAATGCGGTCAAGAATACACTTTTAAAATTTGTCGGGTTTAATTAGCCCACGGTGTATATGTATATGTATGTAGTTGAAATGCAAGTAAAATGCTGTAAGTAGTACGGATGCACTCGTGTAGAGGTGTGTAAACATGTTAATTCCGTCCCGCTTATTTATCCCGCGCGTTAATTACTATAATTGATGGAGTTATATTTCAAAGTGCACTTTACGAGTAGACAACGGGTATTTGTTTTGTTTTGTCTGTATGTTGGGAAAGTATAGACAAAGTATAACTCTTCAAGCAGCAGTCGTTTTTGTTGTTGGAGTTAGATTATATTTAATAAATTTCAAATTTAAATGACGTAATAGCTGATTATTTTCCAGTAAATATCAAAGTGTGACACATCATTTGATCAAGTCAGACCAGACTAAGTTGGCAACGATTTTTATAGGACAGTCTGTGCAAGTGTTAAGTAAATTTCATATACAGATAAGACAATGACTTGAATTTTGCAAGAACTAGGCAAGGATGGGAACCGGTTTTTTATTCAATATAAAAAACACCGGTAATTATTACGTTATCTGTCGTTCTTCTAATCATTTATTTAGGCATGATTCAGTCCTACGTAAAGAACATAAAATAATTTAAAAAAATGGTATTTTTCGGGGTTTAGAAAAAAAACCGGTTCCGAGCCCTAGGAAGCCATAGTGCGATACATTAGAAAGGGACAGCATGATTCGTCCCTGAACCGCTGTCAAAATTCGGTTTTATGGGAAGTTTCTTTTCTTTGCGGTAGTACTATTATTTATTTTGAGCTATAACAGACTCGGATTACTGACATCGTTAATCCGCATGTGGGTTGTATGAAACCCGATATTTTAATAGAGGGATCTGAAGTAGCCCGTTGCATGACATACCTAACATCAAAGCAAAAGGATAATATTATTTAACGTTTTAGTAGTATGAAGTCTTTAGACTTCCCATTTTACATAGAAATTAAATATTATTATGTACACCATTATCATTGTACTTGGCGTTGCTTGTCACACCTTAAACATAACAAAATTCGAAATACATTAAGTCTTTGAATAAACTAAGTGTACTAAAAATCAAAACAAGAGCGTCGACGTCTAGTCAGCGCTATGGAAAATGGCGTCGCTGCGCAGCAACGTTGCGTCGAGCAGCAGCCATAGCGCTGACTAGACGTCGACGCTCAAAAGACGCTAGTGTAGGGTGGACGTAAAAGTCGCTGAATAAATATTGGTCAGTTTGAGGAGTACAGCCTACAGTTTAATTTTTTGCTCCTGTTACAGACCACACCCGGTATAATGTTAACGTTCATGCCAACTATCATGTAATTTACTTAATGCATGTCGTTTTATTGTATGGGAGCGGCTTTTTGGCAGCAGGTTCGTGTGACCCTTAAAGCACTCAGGATACTTATTTTAGTAACTTCAAAGATATTTTCAAATACAGAATGTAGAACAGAAACACCTTCATTTCACATATTATATTATCTTGTTACAAGTTTTGTCCTCTGAGACCGCGAAATATAACTTTGACTACCTGTTTACCTTTCTCTTTACTGAAGATTAAACCAAACTAACCAACTCGTTTAAATTTAAATAACCTATATTCCTATATAAAGTTCCATATATCAATACTCTGCGCAAGCGTCTAAGCAATAAACACACAACCAAAACGACTAAACAGCCTAAAAGTTCCCATTTAATTATGCCCTTTCTTGTAAATAGGACACAGTTGCTTGCATACCAGTTTCATAGAGATACGCCCTTTACTAAGGCACTATTACACTCCGCTTGGTAAGAAAAGATCGTATCACCATACTACTATCATAGAGAGTTACGACCTTTTAGTTTTAGAGAGTTAGTACAGTTAGCCGCAATATTTACTATCGGAACCGGTGCGCGCCCACGCGGTGTCGCAATCGCGATGTGCGTGTAAGGATGAACATGTTTTGATAGTAGCGCTACTTGGGGTTAGCCAAGATGATTAATTGGGTACTTGACACATGTTAGCTAAATGGATAGAAAATGAGCTATCGATTATAAAAAAGTGGAATTTAAAAAGACATATTGAGATTATAAAGAGTACCAGGCTCCAAAGTGAAAAAAAATATTTTTTTAACTTTTAAAAAGACAAAAGAGTATGGTACAATTCGATTTCTTACATTGTATTAAATAATAAATTGTATGATTGATAACTATGTACATAAACGCAAAATTTTGGTCCAACATTTAGAACAGACTAATAATAATGTGAGGTCACATTATCATTTTGTTAGAGGAGGCGTCTCAATCGTCGAGTGCGAGCGTCAGACTTTAACTCTCATTTTTGACCTTTGTGTTGCTGAAATGGCATGAGTCTAATATAGACATTTGATCTTCAGGAAAATCAAGATCGATTGACATTATTTACAAAAAACTGCTAAGTACCCAATTGCACATCGACAAACGCCAAACAAAGAGAAATAATGTATCGGGATGACAGATGGTACGAAAAGTCACGTGACTATTACCATACGGTATTTAAGTTTCGAATGGCGTTGGAGGTTTGAAAAACGTAGAATAAATTGTGATATAAGTAGTAAATTTATTTTACAGTCAAAAGATTTAATTTGTGAGCCATTTCGTACCTTGTGAGAGTGACAATGGTATGAGGTCTCTAGCGACTTTCATGTTGTTTGTCATTGTGACTGTTGACAGTACTATCTGGGTACATCCAGCCACAACATTTTATGGGCGCTTTATGAATGAATTCATTCTAATGTGTTTATACAATTTTGCAGCTTGCTGGACATCGTCGTCATTGTAATTTATTACCATGCATAGATAGGTAATAGATTAAGACGTGCAATTTACAAAACTTTTAGTCCTGTATAGGCGTATTCTTCACAATCTTCAAACAGAAACGGCACTTGACACTAATAGTATATTAATTTGACAATAGATACTCGCAGTGCATTTCACCCGTACTAATATTTGAGTGTAATGCCACTGATAACAATGCCTTAGCCCGGACCCGGACCGTTCTAGCGTGAATCATGCTTGAAATAAATAAATATTATAGGACATTATAAATACTTAAATTCACAGAAAACATTTATGACCCAGGAACAAATATTTTTGTTCATCACACATATAAATGCTCTTACCTGGATTTCAACCCGGGGTCCCGGGACCATCAGCTTCATAGGCAGGGTCACTACCAACTAGGCCAGACCGGTCATCATATCCACTTTTCCTCAAAGAAAAAATAAATGTCTCAAGATCTGCCAGTCGCGCTACACACGCCGCGCCAGACAGTCTGGAGTTGTCGCTAAAATGGGGCTTCATAACAATGATGAACACACTTTTGTTTTGATCATCGTATTGTTGAATCATAATCTCTAATCGCTATCAATCGGATTTGAACTCAAACAACATGTGTTAAGATTCAAGTTTAAGATTGAATGTGTTTTCTGTTTATTGTAATAGTGAATCCTACACGGTATTTAACTCTTTAAAGCTGGATTGTTAGACTTCAATTGTATCGTTATCGAGATAATCTATTATGTTATCTAACAGTATTTAGGCTTCATTATTTAAATTTCAGATTGAAGATTGTGTTCTGTATATTTAAACATAGCCATTTTTTCTGTGGCATGTATGTTAGAAATCGTGTAGTATACCCTTTACATGTATTGTCTATCAATATAAACAGGCAACACTTATGTTTCTTCTTTATGATACCGCTCTATAAAAACCTATCCGGTTTGTCTTTGATCTCCTCTCTGTTCGATATATGGCTCTCCATGAAGTCACTCCCAATTATACATTTTATTATATTTAAATATGTGACATTTTAATCAATGTACATCGTGCTTTGACGAATACGAAATGTAGTGTAATTTGTGGTAAATTAAAACTACTATTTTGTTGAGCAAGGATATGATTTTATTTCCGACGACATAAACCACAATCCTTCGTGGCACTCTTACGCCGAGCCCTGCGCCTGCATCCTGCACATCAGATTATGCGCCCAGATGCTTGTGCCGCGAGGAAACTGGAAATCAAAACCTAAGAAAGGTATGTCGGAAACATTGATATTCTGAGGTTATAATCGCATCGCCCTCGTGATATTATAACCTACTAATTCTTCGCTTGCTCAACCACTATCACAATTTCGTTGTCAAGAATGTCGTCACATAATGAACATAACGGACATATTCCCGTCGAGAAGCTGGATGGCTTGGGAAATTATTCAAATTGGAAATTTGCCGTGAAAATGTTACTTACGCTGGATGGTCTATGGGGCTGCGTGGAAGGTACGGATACCGATGCGACCCGCGAGAGCCGCGCCTTAGCTAAGATATGTTTAACGATTAAGCCCGCGTTGTACCAGTACGTGCGAGATGCCACGTCGGCAAAGGACGCCTGGAAGAAGCTTGCCGATGCCTTCGAGTCCAAAGGTCTATACAGAAAAGTGCTCTTGTTACGTCAACTGCATAAAATTGAATATAATCAGTACAGCGGTATGTCGGAATATATCGAGGCGGTCATGCGTCTCGTTCAACAGCTCGACGATATAGGCAAGAAAATAGACGACGATGAGGTAGCGGAAATCCTGTTGAGTGGTTTATCGCAGGAATTTGACAACCTGGTGTCGGGTCTGGAAACCGCCTGTCTTACGAGCACACTCACGGTGGAGCTTGTGCGGGCCAGATTGCTGCAAGAAGAACACCGGAGAAGTGCGGGTGACCAGGAGGGTGTGAAGGCCTACCTAGGAAGCAAAAAGAAGAAGTCATCGCCTATGTTCTGCCAGTTCTGCAAGAAGAGCGGACACACTATCAAGCGTTGCTTTAAACGCAAGAAGGAGCTGAAGAACAATGAAGAGAACCACACTATGTTTGCATCAGCCATGGTATGCAGCGGCAGCAGCAGCCATGACTTTGTGGTGGACTCCGGCGCATCCCAACATATGATTGCTAATAAGGAGTTACTAGAAGAACCTAGAGGTAAAAACTCTACTATTTATATAGCTAATGGTAATAAGTTACATAGCAATTGTACTGGTAGGGTCCCTTTGTGCTCCAATATTAGCCTTATAAATGTTCTCCATGTGCCTGACCTCTCCAGCAATTTACTGTCTGTTAGTCAAATTACTGAAAAGGGTTATACTGTCATGTTTGATAGGGATCATTGTAAAGTCTTTGATGATGTTAAAGTCACTGGCAATCAAGTATTAGTTGCTTCTAAGGAAAATGGTCTGTATAAATACAAGGCTCAAATGCGACACATCCTTGAGGAGGAGTCTTCCAAGCTCTTGCAGACTAGGCAAGAGACAGTGAATGCTCACACTGTTTCAACTGTGCCAATGGACCTAATCCACAGACGCTTAGCTCATTTGTCTGAACCAGGTATGAGGGTTCTTGGTGATGGGAAGAAATGCATGAACTTACATTTTCAGAAAGAAGACACCATCAGTGGTAGATGCGAGCCATGCCTGACAGGCAAGATGGTGCGAACACCATATCCTGCTGTCAGCATGAAGCGCACTACCCAACCTTTAGAACTCATCCATTCAGATGTGGCTGGACCTATGCAAGTCAAAACTTGGGGTGGAGCTCGTTACCTTTTGACCTTCACAGACGACCATACCCGGAAAACTTGGGGCTACCTTATGAAGCACAAATCAGAGGTGAGTTCACATTTTATTAATTTTAAAACTATGATAGAGAAACAATCTGGTTTATCCATTAAAATTTTGCGCAGTGACAATGGCCTTGAGTTTACAAATAATAAACTGGCCAATTATCTTAAAGACCATGGTATTTTACACCAAACCACTGTCCCTTACAATGCTGCTCAAAATGGAACAGCGGAACGGGCTTTTAAAACGATTTTTGATAAAACTAGGGCTATGCTGCAGGAATCCGGCCTGTGTAACCGTTACTGGGGAGAGGCAGTTATGACAGCCATTTACCTGAAAAATAGGTCTCCTACCAGAGCGCTTTCAGGTGGAATTCCCGAGAGCTTATGGACTGGGTCTCCTATAGACATCAGTCATTTACGTGTCTTTGGGTGTACTGCTTATGCACATGTACCTAGTCAAAAGCGTCAAAAACTTGATGCAAGGGCAAAAGCGTTAATTTTTGTTGGTTATGGTGAAACCTTTAAAGGATACCGTTTGATTGATCCCACTAATCCTCACAGAGTTATACAGTCCAGATCTGTTATTTTTAATGAGGATAAATTTATAGGAAAACATGATAATTGTAAAACGACTTGTGGAGCCAATTTCTATAATTATTATATCGATAAAGACAATTTTAATATTCCAATGCCTAATAATGAACATAATTCTTTGAATGCATTGAATAATTTTAATGATGACTCTAACAAACTTTGTGATGTTAATGATGTCATTCAAAACAATGAAAAAGATAAATCAGCTGAGTGCTCATCCTCTTTTAATCAATTTTCAGATTCAAAGACACCAACGCGACCGGCGTGGTCTCCGCTCTCTGAACCTTACTGTACGGGCGATGAAGGTGAAAGTGACAGTCCCGGTGATGAAGATTGCGTCCCAAAGGGCGCCTTGTCTTCTCTGCCGGAGTCATCATTTGATAATCATGACAACGGTGATGAAGTGGGTGTACCAGAGGGTCCCATGTCTTCTCTGCCGGAGTCTGCACCAAGTGAGCCGACGCTGCCGGCTGTTTCCGACACGTCTCGTTCACGTCCCGTACGTAAAACACGAGGTAATGTGCCACACCATCTCAGAGACTATGATTTATCTATGATAGCAGAAGGTTATTCGCCAGATGAGCCTACATCATACCGCGAAGCCATGCAATCTTCTGAAAAAGATGAATGGCAGAGGGCAATGCAATGTGAGTATGATTCTTTAATTAAAAACAAGGTATGGGTCTTGGTAGACAGACCTTCAGATGAAAATATCGTCAAATGTAAATGGGTTTACAAGAGAAAACTTGACACCTCAGGTAAGCCTGCCAAATTTAAAGCTAGGTTGGTTGCCCGTGGTTTTAGTCAAGTAGAGGGCATTGACTACACGGACACCTTTGCACCTGTAGTGAGGCATAGCACATTGAGGATTCTATTTTCTATTGCTACAGAATTAGACTTAGACATAGACCATATTGATGTAACAACTGCATTTTTAAATGGCGAATTAAATGAAAAGATTTATATGGAGCAGCCTTCAGGCTTTAAAAACTGTGATAAGGTTTGTTTGCTTAAGAAGAGCTTATACGGCCTTAAGCAGGCAAGCCGAATGTGGAATATCAAAATACATGATTTCTTAGCACAAAATAATTTTACTCAGAGCAAATGTGAGCCATGTATTTATACAAAGAAAACAAAGACTGAATATATTATTATTGCATTGTATGTTGATGATTTTTATATATTTCACAATAATTGTATTAATAATATTTTACAACTTTTACAAACGAATTTTGAAGTCCGACATTTGGGCAAATTAAATAATTGTCTTGGAATGAATGTTTGTAGAGAAAATGGCATCACAACTTTAGACCAAACTGAGTACATAAAGCGTTTATTATTAAAGTATAATATGTCAGATTGTAAATCTGTTTCTACACCTTTACCAGTTAATTGTAAATTACAGAAATCAAATAAGACATGTTTAGATGATGAAGTCTATCAGTACAGACAGTTATTAGGAAGTCTAATGTATTTATCAGTCTGTACTAGACCTGACATATCTTTTGCATGTAGCCAACTTAGTATGTTTAACACATGTTTTGATGAAAATCATTGGCGCATGGCAAAGCGTGTGCTTCGTTACCTAAAAGGTACTATTAATTATGGCCTTTGTTTCACAAAGAGCAATACTTTTAATCTTACTGCATACGCTGACGCAGATTGGGCCAATGACCTTTCAGACCGCAAGTCCTATACTGGCTTTGTGATTAAGTTAGGATCTAATGTAATTAACTGGGAGGCAAGAAAGCAACAATGTACTTCTCTTTCAAGTTGCGAATCGGAATATGTAGCTCTTGGAGATTGTTGTAAGGACATATGTTTTGTACGAAATTTCTTGTCAGAAATTATCGATAAAACTTTTGACACTGTCATTTATAATGATAGCCAAAGTGCTCAAAAATTACTGTTAATAAAAGAGCACTCCCACAAAAGAACAAAGCATATAGACCTAAGATATCATTTTATTAAAGACCTGATTCAAAAAGGACACTTAAATGTAAGGTACTTGCAGACTGACAAAATGGTAGCAGATGTTTTACAAAAGCTTTATGTGCTGAAAAACATTGTAAATTTATTCAAGGACTTAATGTTAAACCTTTGAAATGTTAATAGCTATACTTCTCTAGTTGTGATTTTTTTAATGTGATATTCATTCCTGTGTTACATAATTATAGCTGCATGCCTTATCACGATATTTATGTCTATGTTTTTTTTTTACTAGACTAAGCTTGCAGCATGTAATTAATTATAACTATTATAAGTATGCTTTATGTAGAGCCATACTTATAGAGTTTTTATTTGGCATGTAAAGTGCAAGGAGGAGTGTTAGAAATCGTGTAGTATACCCTTTACATGTATTGTCTATCAATATAAACAGGCAACACTTATGTTTCTTCTTTATGATACCGCTCTATAAAAACCTATCCGGTTTGTCTTTGATCTCCTCTCTGTTCGATATATGGCTCTCCATGAAGTCACTCCCAATTATACATTTTATTATATTTAAATATGTGACATTTTAATCAATGTACATCGTGCTTTGACGAATACGAAATGTAGTGTAATTTGTGGTAAATTAAAACTACTATTTTGTTGAGCAAGGATATGATTTTATTTCCGACGACATAAACCACAATCCTTCGTGGCACTCTTACGCCGAGCCCTGCGCCTGCATCCTGCACATCAATGTAAAAGGAAAATAAACAAATAACAAAGTTTTCTATGTTTATGAATATCTATACAATGTGGATCCTACAGTGTTAGGTACCTATTTTATGTCTGAGACTTAGAATATTAGAATGCGTAGGAATGGGAATGAGGGAATCAGGTATATGCCTTAGTTTATTAATGAATTTGTTTTGAAAGCCTAGTGGGTAGTGACCCTGTCTACGAAGCCGATGGTTCTGGGTTGAAATCCTGGTAAGGGCATTTATTCGTGTGATGAGCATCGATATTTGTTCCTGAGTCATGGGTGTTTTCTATGTATTTAAGTATTTATAAATATTTATATATTATATATATCGTTGTGTAAGTACCCTCAACACAAGCCTTATTGAGCTTACTGTGGGACTTAGTCAATTTGTGTAATAATGTCCTATAATATTTATTTTTAATATTATTACACACTTTTATTTAGCTTCACCGCGTATCTTCTTTGTATAAATCTACATAAATATATATGTGTGCTTCAAATCTTGTAACTTAAATTTGAACCACTTCCTGGTGTCTGTTTGAGCTGAAATTTGGTGTACTTCCGTATTTCCGATGACAATGCAACAGTATGCTAACATGGAGCTGATCTGATGATGCAGTCGGAAGGTAGCCAAAGGAACTCTTCGATAGGAAAACGTAAACACATTGAATTTAGACTCATTTGAAAGGTCTCTAGAAGTACTTGATATACATACAAAAAAGAGACAGTGCAGTCGGCAATAAAAGTGTGTGTCAAAAATATTTTTGACGGTTACTTGTTATTACGTTAAGTAAGTAAAATAGTAATATAAAGAGTTAGATTTAGTAAACTTCTTTACTAAGCTTCTTTACCTGTATACTATATTTTTATTCAGTTATTAAATGTTAAATTTTTGTAACGCATATTTATGATATACTAGCGATCCCGCCTTTGCTCGGGTAGTTCAACCAATTTACATAAAATCTTAACAAATTATACACTTAACCTTCCTCAAAAATCACTCTATTGGTAGGTAAAAACCGCATGAAAATCCGTTCAGTAATTTTTGAGTTATCGCGACATACAGACATAGAAGAGCCTGCTAAGTGCAGCACAAGTAAGTTAGTCCTGCTATATATATATATTGGTATTTATATAGCAATATGTCTATACCTAGTACCTAATATAATTTGTGTAACATTGTAAATAATGTTATTAATGACGAAAATTGTAAATAGTTATTTAAAATTACTTTTATAGTCGTCATTTCTATTGAATTATTTTTCTCACTGCACCCACGTACGAGAATTTCTGTTTTGCCCTATGGTTGACTGGTAGAGAATGCCTTAAGGCATTAAGTCCGCCATTTATACTTATTTTTATTGGGCAATAAAGTTTAAATAAATAAAATACAAATAGACAGAGCGGCAAGGGACTTTGTTTTATCCTATTCAAAGTTTTAATTAATATTTTAATTTAACCTCTTAACTCCCGAGTTCCTTTTAAAGAGACAACTCAAATCGAATTTTTTACTCTAACGAAATAAAAGGTTCGAAATTCAAAACCGCAAAAACGACTCTGAGGTGAAAATAACCTTTAAATATACTTTAGGCCTAATCGAATAGTGCAATCGACCCAACAAATCTTGTGCAATTCTCCGATCTTACGCATATTCAATCAATTCGCTGCGTGTTCTAAATGTTTTAATCAAAGATAACCTTTTACTGTGATTGCTGTATGGCAATCTCATAACTGGTTACAAAATTAAAGAAATCTCACACTGTTCACAGGTACCTACTGCTGTGTTTAGTGATGCTGATAATGGTAATAAACCTGCGTTTGCATCGTGTTATTTAATAGTTCGGCTTAGTAACATTTACGAGTATAATAATTATGACGTCAACATTGAATGTATAATTTAATGTTTTTTTACACACTTTTATTTACACACTTTTACACACTTTTATTTAGCTTCGCCGCGTATCTTCTTTGTATACATCTATCTTAAACTAAACCTTGTAACTTAAATTTGAACGACTTCCTGGTGTCTGTTTGAGCTGAAATTTGGTATACTTCTGTATTTTCGATGACAATGCAATAATATACTAAAATGGAGCTGATCTGATGATGCAGTCGGAAGGTAGCCAAAGGAACTCTACGATGGGAAAACTTAAACACATAAAGTTTAGCCTCATTTGGGTCTCAAGGTCTCAAGAAGTACTTGATAGACATACAAAAAAGATAAAGTGCAGTCAGCAATAAAAGTGTGTGTCAAAAATATTTTTGACGGTTACTTGTTTATTTATATGAGCCTAGAATTTCCCACTGCTGGGAAAAGGCCACGTATCCCGGTCTTGACCTGTCTCCCACCAGTTCCTGTCGAAGGCGTCAAGGTCATCTCGCCTGCGCCGTCGAGGTTTGCCGCGATCTCGGGTTCGATTTTGTTGGGCCCAATTGGTGGTTGATTTAGCCCATAAGTCATCCGGCATACGGCAAACGTGTGCCGTCCAGTCCCACTTCAGTAGGGCTAAGATGGTCGGCTCTTTATCTTTTGTCACCATGCCTGTCACGTTCTAACAAATGTGTAAGTGCGAAAGTGACGGGCATAGTGACAAGCGATAAAAATGGAACCATGCTGCCATTGCAGCTTGGTCGCTGTTTGAGCCACGTCAGCTATTTGGGTTTGGGAGCGTAGTACGAGTATAGTGTTTCTGATGCGATCGGTCAACTTCACGCCGAGAATACTACGCTCCATGGCGCGTTAATATGATAGTTTATTTATTTGTTATTTAAGTTTAAGGTGTTTTATCATTTTGTGTTGTCCCAATAAAGTACACCTAGATAAATTTAATATGTAAATCGGTACTATAACCTCAAATCAAAACTATTTATTACCAACTAATATTTTTAGACATTGATCTATAAGTTCCATAACCCAAAGTTCGCAAAAAAGACGTCACAACTTTCATATTAAAATAACAAGCCCCAGTTAACTTTTACTAAACCACTCCAACATTGCGAATGACTCATTTCCACAGTTTTTTTTTTGCACCGCAATTTTCCGCACGAAATCCAATTTTAAATATCTATAAGAGGATGATAAGAGGACGAGTTACCAGCAGCACTTTGACCTATAGTAGACTTTATCTCGTTGAAATAAGGGTTAGGAATAATCACTATAGTCAGATTAACAAACTGAACTGACTGGAGGTAGACCTTATAACGTTGCAATAAGGTTTACGAATGGTGAAATAATATCAGTGGTAACGACAAATGACAAAGCCCATTGGGATGCGGAGCGCGTAGTTACTTCTGCAGTGCAGGGATCGGAACCGGTTTTTTGCAAAAACATCGAAATAACCATATATTTCGGTTTATTTTATACTCTAAATGTAGGACTCAGTTGTGTTTTCAGATAACGACTTCGTATTATCAGATTGCCTAATTAAAAATGAAGTAATTAACAAAGAACGAAAAAATACCGTTTTCGTTCCCATACAAAAAATACCGGTTTCCGATCCCTGCTGCAGTGTGCGGATTTGTTCGATAACTTTTGAACATAGTTTGCATGCATATGGTTTTTTTCATTGACTTCCTCCACCTACCCAGAGGCCTATAAAAAGGTCTTCCGTTCCATTCTAATTTTTCATCTTTATTTTGACAAATCAAAATTGTATTTGTCTTGACAAGTGTTGATGTCTCAGCTGCATACACAGTCTTCAATTATTTATGTAAGTAATTGTTTAGGTAACCGACATTTTTCAGTTATACCTAATTATTAACCCTAAGTAATTCAAAAACACAATAACAACCTACCAGTAACAACAACACAACAACAACAACACAACTTACAACACAACAACAACCAACAAAAAAATGGACCTATACAACTTTGTTTTTGTATTTTTTTGTTATTATTCGACACTACTCCAGTCTTTATTTATCTTTATCTAAGTATTTTTCTTAGTAACTACCTATCTTTTAAAATTATAATTTTTGGCAATAACTACAAAAATTTAACAACAGTCTAGGTTACTCCAATTTCAATATATACTTACACGAATTATTAATGTATTATGATAAGTTAATATCTAAATACTCTAAATACAGTAATAAAATAGTAGTTTATGTGACTGTTACATAATAAAAGGCACTAAAGTACGAGTGTGGGTTTATGAAGCGAGCTGAAAGCTGTTTTTGAACGCGTCATAGATGGTTTATGATATGTGTGTAGATAAACCTACTTTATCGCCGTATGCCAATATTGTTTCAGTGAGATAGTAGGTTTCTTAAAATTGTGAGAACATGTTTTGTTTCGCAACTGACAAACTTTGACACGTAGGCGTTCCGAAAAGGGACCATCTTATATGTTAATGTAAATTATGATTCTATTGCACAACAATGTGATATCTCATGCATAATGTTAATTCGAATCATCGTGTCACGAAGATAAAAAACGTTTCGAACAACGTGTAATTGATGACATTATAACGAGTTCTATTTTAAAAAGACTTAAATTTAAACTATTCCAAAATCTGAAGCAACACTGTGCAACACGGTAAAATTAGGTGTCAGGTCTCAAAGCTCTAATCTTCATGAGCCCCCATAGTACTCTATACAGGGTGATTCATGAGACGTGAGCTGGACTAAGCCTACACAATCAGTAAATGTTAATGAATCGTTTACCGTCATATTTAAGTAAAACAATCACGCTTTTTATCTGTTATTTAACTTTTTCTTAAGGACAAATTTGATTATCGACAATCATGGACACCCTATAACACTTAATTAACAAAGATAAAACGAATTAATCGACATTCATGCCAATATCATTTCTTCCTATTCGCAATTCTACACAGTCTAAATTCCTCACAGTAAGTATTTAACCACATTCGCTATTGTGCACAGTCATTATTTGTGTACAGTAGCGATTCAGCCTTTTCGCAATTCTGCACAATCTGAATTCTACACAACGGCATTTCACCACAGTCGCTACTGTGCACAGTCATTATTTGTGCACATTAGCGATTCAGCCTTTTCGCAATTCTGCACAATCCGAATTCTACACAACGGCATTTCACCACAGTCGCTACTGTGCACAGTCATTATTTGTGCACATTAGCGATTCTCCCATTAATTCTACGCAATATCATTTTCTCAAGCATGCAATGAAATATTGTCATTCTGTTCGGTATTTTAGGCTTCAAACATTTCGTTTCGGGCGGAGCACATCCAAGAAGCCGGCAATTAAATTAAAGGCCTAGGCCGACTAAGTACTATTTTTTAATTTTCATTTCACAAATATAGGAACACAGCATCATGACATTCAGAAATGAAAAAAATAATTGAAAACAATATTTCTTATTTAATAGTTGTTTTTAATTTCATTGCTAGTTTGAGAGAAGCACTATACATACCTAGGCGTGAAAAAAGGTTGCCTGCCTCATAACTATATGCATTCGGCCGGCAACCCCTTTCATCCCGGCCTCTGTAATAATGTTCTATTAATAGAATATATACTATATTTTTTAGCTTTTAGTCGTCTTTTCATTATCCTAATAAATAAATAATGATATTATTATCACATGATATTGCGTAGAATTAAGATTGTGCGAGATTGCGAACAGGGAGAATCGCTAATGTGCACAAATAATGACTGTGCACAGTAGCGACTGTGGTGAAATGCCGTTGTGTAGAATTCAGATTGTGCAGAATTGCGAAAAGGCTGAATCGCTAATGTGCACAAATAATGACTGTGCACAGTAGCGACTGTGGTGAAATGCCGTTGTGTAGAATTCAGATTGTGCAGAATTGCGAAAAGGCTGAATCGCTACTGTACACAAATAATGACTGTGCACAATAGCGAATGTGGTTAAATACTTACTGTGAGGAATTTAGACTGTGTAGAATTGCGAATAGGAAGAAATGATATTGGCATGAATGTCGATTAATTCGATAAAACGATAAAACCTCTTTAACCATTATGACAGCACTTTGGTTATGAAGAAAATAAAATGTCACACTTGAGTGAGATACGATTTTATAAAAGTAACCAGACTCCGATGACATTCAATTTGTCACTTATTATGGATAAAACAAAGAGGGTGACCATAAATATCGTAAAAAAAAAATAAAACTTTTTTTTTGAACAGTAAAAATTAAATTAACGTTAATCTCACAAATACTGGTACGAAACAGTTGCTGATAATTTACCGAATATGCAGGCTTGATCCTGCTCACGTCTCCTGAATCATCCGTATAATTATTATCAATCCTGCTCACAAACATTCTCAGGAATCGATTGAGAATAGCGACCTGTGGTCGAAAACACTCCAACGGATATATGTTTATACCTATATTTCTTGGTTTGGTTATCTGAGGTACGTATTGTGAGATTTAAGAGAAAAAATTAAGGTTTAATTTAACAAATACTGCCATTTCTAATATATAAATACACGGGAAGGTTAAAATTTCCATTTATTTGAATTTTTCCGAAGCTAAAATGAACACCTTCGCTTCATATGGTTAAATTTTACAGATTTCTCGTTTACAAGAAAGCCATGTTCAAAAAAAATTAAGCAATGATTACCCTCTTTGTACTAAACACGTAAATATTAGCTAACGAATCAACCTGCCAAAATCAAAGCATAAAACTATTGCAAACATTACAACAGACTTCTCAATTACGTCAAAAAGTCAGTGCATCTGAAAAAAGCAATTATGAACTCTCTTCCCTTATCCTAAGTACTTCCATATGCGCATAATTTTCTTTGTTTTAGCTTGACATGAACAGTGTTTATTTGGCCTACTCTTCATGATAGCTAGTCATCCATTCTAATTTATAAACCTCGTATAACGCTCAATAGCATTATGCCAAAATGGACTGTGTTGTATGGAACATAGAATTGAAATTCTAATATCGTTGAGGAAAAAGATGTGATAGTGATCAAATAATGCAAGTGCAGTAAATATTTGAGCAGTATTGGTGGCATTACTCTGTCTCTAGAATGTAGCACTTCATAATATATGTGGATAGTAATGAGTACATGTACTTTGTGAGAGGTGTGATTAATGATGGGTCATTATCGGTAATATTTCCAAAGCGAGTATTTTCTCAGTAATGCTCCCAGTAATATTACGGCTCAACGGAAACAGAGTAAAATAGAAAAACTTAAATTTTGAGTTTAATATTTTACAACAAAAAATACATAGGAAACCTCGGTGAGTAAATTACCAATCTTACTAGTAATATTCCCAATACGACCGAGTATTTTACGGGTACTTTTTGGCAAGGGAATATTTCCAGTAAGATTGGTAAATTACTCGGTAGTATTGGGAATATTAAGTAAGATTGGTAATTTATTGGATTGGGCAGCGGCGAGAAATGCTTTTCATACAAACGTAGTTCCTATTTTTCTTTCTGGATAACTTTATAGAAAATATGTTTACAATTTAAATATATTTTTTAATACAGTTGCTCAAAAAGTGTTACTTTACGTAGCTGTTTAGCGTGCGGAAAGTTGGATTGTTCCAATTTATGACTACTTATTGATGAGTGTTAATGTTTATTTCCTTTAAAAGTCGTAATCAACATAAAAACCTACTGTTAATGTAAAAATAATAAATATACGCATATTTCATATTTTATTACTTACCTCTTCATCATTATAACACGTTTATTTTTTAATATTGAATATTGAAAAACCGTTCTTGATAAGTTGTCTGAATGGAACGGAATAGCTGCCGAAACGCCTGTCAAAGCAGAGGCGTTTTTTCTTACTGCAAGAATATTTTAAGTTTCCAAAGGCAACATTCGATATTGTTTTCATACAATTTAAATATACGATACACAAATAATCGTAAATAACGATACTTAGGTAATAATAGTATAATATTTTATATTAACAATTGTTTCTGTCTTATAGAACATGCATAAAAAAGTACTTGTTGTTTTTCTTATTTTTTCGCAACTGTATTCAAAAACTTCGTTCGATACACGTGCGGAAATGTCATTCTTGTGTCTACTAATGTCTAATGTCATACTTTCCGCACTAGCATCGACATGTACCATTGTATAATGTCAATATACAGATACAGGGAGGAAAATGAATAGGTACTACGACGTTTGTATGGAGAAATAGTCGTTCACTATTCTAAAAAGACGCGTGCCTAAATCCCTCTAGATTTACTTACTAATACACCTACCTACGGTGCCACTATCATAATATATGTATTATAATCGATATGATTGAGCGCAAATATTTAATATGTACCTGAAACAATCAAGCATGTATTTTATTATTAATATAAGTTATTATACAAGAACAGTTTATAATAATGAAACTTATATATAGATTATTAATCAATAACAAACATCAGTAGTCTTATACATAATAGAGATTCCGATTAATATTAAAACGATTTCATTAAACATAGATGTATTGTGAGTATTGTGACAGATTTTTATTCATTTACTTATATATATATATTTAAAATACTCGCATCACATTTTATGCTTCATATAATTAAGTATTCCGGAATCTATGAGTACGCCTATAAAACTAAAATTCCTGAATGAAAAATAAAAATAAAATGTTAGAGAGACTTGATTTTCGCAAATGTACACTTTCGAAATAAACAATAAAAACAAATGGAAACAGAACAGAATTCGCCAGTTTCGTGAAACTATTAAACTTTCTAATCCGTTCGAATCCGCAAATCTAGCACGGAATTGCAGTTCAATTGTGCGAAAAAGCGGGTTGAAAAGTGTACAAAGGAAAAAACTAGTCCAACTCTAATCAGCTAATCACGATGATGTGACCTTTATAAATAAAAAAACGTTTTTAACTTTAGGTAAATACAAAGCATTTGTAATCCAAATGAGGCATAAGTTATGGTGGGGTAAGACGAATATAATTTATTTTGCTCGGGGCAAGACAAACAGTATGAGGATTCCATACAAGTGTTTGTCTTGTCCCGGTAAGTCTTACCCCACCTTAACTTAGGTAGTTTCCTCTCTGGGATGAAAGTTAATTTGACAGTCACTTTCGTAAAAAAACTAGTGCCTACTACTTTATTATGTAAATTGTGTCAAAATTCTTTTCGTTGGGTTGTTTCTGATCACTTATAATGTCTTCTATCAAATAAACATAAAAAATCGATTGCCATTGCATATATTTCTACATGAAAGTCATGAAACATAATTTCATCTCATACAAAAAGCTCCGTACACATTTTTGGGGACAAAAACCAAGACAACGAAAATTTTTACACAATTATTTGAATTACTTTGCCGAGAGGGCCCCAGGTTCCCCAAGTAAAACGATATATATACGATACGAACGATATACTCGCTCAAATTTATTTATATTGTAATTTCTAGCAATGAAAACTAGCACCTATTTAATAGTATATGAGATATATACAGATGTTACTTGAATGTTGGTGTCAAATTTCATATTATTTCATTTCCAACTTTGAATTTATGGCGGCAGCTAGATCCGTGTCACTGATTGAAGTATAACAACCACAGGCAA
The DNA here is from genome assembly GCF_033807575.1 of Cydia pomonella. Classification (NCBI taxonomy): domain Eukaryota; kingdom Metazoa; phylum Arthropoda; class Insecta; order Lepidoptera; family Tortricidae; genus Cydia; species Cydia pomonella. Next base: position 3,319,636 of record NC_084711.1, on the reverse strand, counting down.
CAACATACATTATGTAGTAATAAACATAATTAAAGCCTGACCAGTAATATACCTACAATAATTATATGATCACGCGCCATATTGCGGAATTTCATTGGAACTAAATTTTTCATACTAAACCGAGCTGTCACCCTATACATGAGAATAACAGCGCCCTCTTGACAATGATCATATATTTCTGATCGGGCTTTAAAAGAGAAATGAAATGAGGGCTCGATAAGACTAATTATAAATTATCAGATATAATAATGTAGGCGGCGCACGGCGCTTACAATTGATAACTCACGAAACACGCACTTGACCCACGGGTCAATGATATCAACATTAATTAATAAAAACTTGATAAGTTATCAAATTAGCCTCATTAATGAATCGAACTTCTGATGCTTGTGCATTATTGTTTCGCCGGTTTTGAAGGTCACACAAAACCATATCCTTACATTCCTTACCACGAGTTTGACAAGGACATATTCGCTAGTAGTGTAAACTCACAATGCATCTCCGTCGTACTGGTATTAGTGCGAGCGAGATGCACTGCGTTTGAGTTACATTACAGAATTTGCCTTTTCATACATTTACATTAATTATTGAAAATATTTAAAAACAATTTGTTGTATATCAACCACAGCTATGACAAAAATCGCAAATAAGTCGAACCCCCTACGTTTGATATAGCTAAGTCATCATCATTGGCCACAGCATCTTGACAGATGATTGTTGCAGCGACAGGTTATTAAGAAGAAGAAGATATCCGTGCGCCGTCGGAGATCGGAGGTGCGGCACATCTTTTCCTGTGACTGTAAAGTTTCCTTAATAAAATGAGTGACGTTCGTCGCCGGACGTTATTACGGCCGTGTTTTTTTAATACCACGACGGTGGCAAACTCGCATACGTCCCGCCAGATGGTAAGCGATTATCTCGAATATATTAAATAGGTACCTTATATTCGCCAACGGGCCTAACGACCTTTAATAAGCCACCTGGGGACATGAATAATTAACTTGGGAACTTAAGGTTTGTTCAGTAAATTTGTCCATTAGTAAATTAGCTTTGTTAAAGTATTTGCCATTTGTCATTGTCCTGGAGTTATATATGTAATTCCTGGGGGAATAAGTATAATAAAAACTAAAATATGGCTTTATTATCATTTATTAATACAAGTTTATTACATTTTCTCATGGATAAAAAAGTTCATAAGTTAAGTTCTTAGTTGCTTCAAATAAAAATGATTGGGAAAAAATGCTGCTTATCAACTTAAGATATTTTTGCCTAGCTTTATATATGTATATATTAAAAACGGGTCAAAAACTACAAGCACAATCAACAACGTTCTAAACACATGATGTTTACATATAAACCTAGTAAGTGCGCTAAAATTACTTACTGACTGGCCAGCCAAAAACATAGATATCACTACCTGTAGGGCTAAGATGGTCGGCTCTTTATCATTTGTCACCATGCCTGTCACGTTCTAACAAGTATGTAAGCGTGAAAGTGACGGGCATATGGACTGTTTCAAATATGCCTTTAGCATATTTGACCAGTACCTAGACAAAAAACTCGCGATGACTTTATACTTCCTTAGCGTCGAAACGGTTTAGCTTTATAATCTGGTTTTCAACAAAAAGAAACCTAAGTAACTATTTGTTGTCATTTTCAATATCCTACACATTTATTAACAATATTAACCGACGCGAAAGGTCATTAGAATTTGACATTTTAACCTCAAAGAACTTGAAAAATAAGCAAAAAAACTGACAATGCAGGCAATCAGCGTCCCAAATATATTAAGATTTGCATTGTCATGTTTTTTGCTGAAATTTGTATTGCATTTTTTGGGCATGTGGATTGCAACAACTTTAGCTGATCAGTATACCTTATCTCCTTGTAATAAAGTCCAATATTAATTAGTTAATTGTGTCTGAAGGGACAATTGGTGATCATGATTAATTTGCCTGAGTCTAACACACGTCTAACATGTTCCGTGAGAAAATTTAGAGATTTTTTTAGACAAGGATTTATTATTAGATTTGAAATATTTAATAAGTAGGTAGTTTCCAATTACATCCATAGTAATCCCTACTCATATTATAAAATAAGTAAAACATGGGGTATATTTTATCAATTGTCATAATTACACGCATCAGACGAAGTCACTAGCAGAAGCTAATTCCTCATAAAAATAACTCACACACTAGACACGACATAAATTACAATTTATCTATTTAATAAAATAATACAATGTAATATACGTATGACAAATTATCCATTAACATGGCAGCTATAGTCCATTGAATGAGTCCCTCCAAGGGGGGTCTAGAGTGCGTGAGTTAGTAACGTAAGATGTTTCTTCGGAAACATGTCAAGAGTCCCTAGGTAATAAACATACTAAAACCCCGGGACGCTAGGAGGAGCCCCGGAGTGGGGGGAGGGGGGGAAAGGGTCCATTTTTTCATTTTTCGCTTAAATCTCAAAAACGGTACATGTTAGAGAAAAACTTTCAAGGAAAAGTTGAAAGGCCATAAACTTATCTACAAGTTGTACCTAAATCATTTTTTTCTATTCCCAGCCGTTTTCGAGCTACATCCCATGAAAGGTGAAAAATTCGAAAACTTTTTATTTTACCAACTTAGGGTGCCCACAGACGACCGTTTTTTTCTCCGTTTTTGTTGTGGATTGTAAGAAATGACGATGATAATGATGATGATGATGATGATGATGATGATGATGATGACTACTTTTTCATCCTTTTGGTTTGGGACGGTCCTGTTAAGAGTTCTTCTTCTATTATTTGTTCATCCTCAGATGTAGGTGATTCGTGGTGAAGCTCTTCGTCATCACCGTCACCATCATCATCATCTTCCTGAATGGATACGCTGTTAAGGCATTTCCCTTGGCAATGAAGGCATGCCGCTGAACATTTGAGCATTGCTTTTCGGCATCCACATTTGCCGCTAGCACAATCTTTAGTGCAACGGCAAAATATGGTCTGTAGTAAGGCCTCTGGTGCTGGTGGATCTTCGGTTTTTATGGGCTCCAGGGTGTTTCCTACAGACTGCCATCCCCCCATCAATGTCCCAACATTATCCCCACACGGATAATGTTGGGACATTGATGTCATATGAGAGGCACTAGAGGAAAAAAAAAAAGTTCAAGTATCGTAACTACCCTAATAAAATTCAATTCCTCCTAAACGCCTCCATGGTGGAATCTGGTTTTTTTATCAATGATAGACCTAATTATGAGCAATCTATTGGTACCGGTCACAAGTTGCACTTTTGAGCTTTTTGGAAGAAAAAAAATAAAAAGGTCAAGTTGCGTAACTACCCTAATATAATATTTTGACAATCGATTCCTCCTAAAGGCTTCCATGGAGGAATGTGTTTTTTTTTACCAATGATAGACCTAATTAAGAGCAATCTATCAGTACCGGTCACAAGTTGCACTTTTGAGCTTTTTGGAAGAAAAAAAAAAAAAGTTCAAGTATCGTAACTACCCTAATAAAATTCAATTCCCCGTAAACGCCTCCGTGGTGGAATCTGGTATTTTTATCAATGATAGATCTAATTATGAGCAATCTATCTGTACCGGTCACAAGTTGCACTTTTCAGTTTTTTGGAAGAAAAAAATAAAAAGATCAAGTTCAGTAACTCAAACTACCCTAATATAATATTTTGACAATCGATTCCTCCTAAAGGCTTCCATGGAGGAATGTGTTTATTTTACCAATTATAGACCTAATTAAGAGCAATCTATCAGTACCGGTCACAAGTTGCACATTTGAGTTTTTTGGAAGAAAGAAATATTTTTTGATCGATTGATGTGATAAACATGGGTATGTAGTATGGGGAAATTGTTTGAGCCAAAATCATTTTTTACTGCGTGTAACTCAGAAACGGCTGGGAATAGAAAAAAATGATTTAGGTACGACTTGTAGATAATTTTATGGCCTTTCAACTTTTCCTTGAAAGTTTTTGTCTAACATGTACCGTTTTTGAGATTTAAGCGAAAAATGAAAAAATGGACCCTTTCCCCCCCTTCCCCCACTCCGGGGCTCCTCCTAGTGTCCCGGGGTTTTAGTATGTTTATTACCTAGGGACTCTTGACCTGTTTCCGAAGAAACATCTTACGTTACTAACTCACGCACTCTAGAACTTTTTATTCAATGGACTACTATGACTAATCGGACGTGAATTAGCAATTAATTAGGTACTAAAATTGAATTAGCACATGATTAGCACACTTATAACAATCCATGTCTCAGTACATACACGTACAGTATCTCAGTAGTCCAATATTAATAAATAACATTTTTTTTTTTCGGTGGTGGCCGAGTGGATATGACGTCCGACTTTCAATCCGGAAGTCGTGGGTTCAAATCCTGGCTCGTACCAATGAGTTTTTCGGAACTTATGTAGGAAATGTCATTTGATATTTACCACTAGCTTTTCGGTGAAGGAAAACATCGTGAGGAAACCTGCACACATCTGCGAAGAAATTCAAAGGTGTATTTGAAGTCCCCAATCCGCATTGGGCTAGCATGGGGACTATAGCCCGAGACCTCTTGCACATGAGAGGAGGCCTGTGCCCAGCATTGGGACGTATATAGGCTGAATTATTATTATTATTTATTATTTTCTGATCTGTGTGTATGAAAATAAAGGGCAAACATAATATCAACTATATTCTGGTTTATTTCTCCGAAACTATTATTTTTTGTTGAACATACATAGGGGTATTAGGGGTCAAATCAGTAACTCTAATGGTCCTGTCATTGGCTCTCGTTTGATCCATACTGACACTACACCGTGTATACTTGTACAAAAAAAACTAATATCGACAGTAAGGTCACGAGGCCAGCAACTGCATATAATTCAACCTCAACTTAAATTCCACGGTCGATCCATAAACTCGTTTAAGTGGCACTGGACAAATAACACAAACATAAACACGGAGAAACGGAACGTAAATTAAAAAGTTGTAAAACGGCACGTGGATCGACCGAGATGGCGCGTTCCCATTCGAAGACGACTTTTTGATGGATTTTTAGGGCGTTTTCTAATGAGTTCATGAAATTTTGAAAATGCTCTTTTTGTTATCTTAAATAACACATCATCATATATTGATAAAAATACACAATGCATTTATAAACTCGTTTAGGAGTAACTGACACTAAACAAATACACGGAGAAAAGGAACGTAAATTAAAAAGTTACGCTCGGCACGTGTACTTATCGTCCAAGATGGCGCGTGGCGTAGAAAACTTGATATTTGCAGAATTTTCTGGATTTTCTAATTACTTTTGTGAAATAAGCAAGTTAATGGCATCAAATCTTAAAGAATTTGGATGGATATATCACATAAGATCAAACTGGAAGTCATGGTTAGCACCTTTACTTGTTAGGTCAGGGATAGGAAAACTAAGGAAATAGCATGACGTCCATTTCAAGGATATCTAAGACTAAGACTTTTCCATTGGGCTCTCTAAAGTAAATTGTATTTTTTTTTGGGAAAATAGCCGCAATTGCATCTCATTCTCAAACAAAGTTTTGTACGGAGTTCTAAAAGCCATAGTTTATAGACGTACATAGGTAGTTCATTTTAGTGGATTATATTGGTATAAAATCACTAAAATCAGTAATTAGGATTCTCTAAATATTAAAATAATCAAACCATATACCGACAAAAGGAGAAATCTCTTTTTAAAATCGGTTAAATAGACTGACTTGACATATCTTCTGCGAATCTCAAATGTCTGTTCCTCGGAACGTCAACAACATTAAAACCTAAACAACAGTGACATCATATTGCAACTGCAGCATGGAAGCTTGCCAAAGCTGAACAATACGAACGGAAGCTAGCGATAAATACTGACAAGTAACAATATCATTCGTGGGCCTTAACTTGTTGGAATAAAGTCGATGATATCTCAGTTAACTGTGCCCATTTTAATAGGAATACTCTTAGCCATAGGTGAACCTTATGGCTCATATAATAAGGTTTACGAATAATCAAGAGATTACATACTGACTTGTTTATCACTTGTTTCCGTTTGTTCTATGAAATGCATAGGTGAGAAGTATATCAAATTCTGACTAGCGAATGAAACAAATAGCCATTAATTAAAGCCGTTGCGACGGATGGGTTGGTATTGTATACATTTTGTAAAATGGAACGTGGAATGTAGAATTTGGTTTGTGAAGGGAAAAGTTTTTGCAGCTTTATGGCGTATCCTATATTAAATATTTTTCAGTTGGTCAAATCAGATAAACTAAGTTAGTGATGCGCGAAGTTGATACAATTCACAGAAGATTTTTGTGTTTAAAGTATTTCACTCACTTTATGTCAATGTTATAGGGTGTAAATTTAGTCACCTGCAATATTTTACAACCTGATATGGATGAACTAAAAACTTCAACGAAAATGCTCAAACTTTTCGCAATACAAATTTAATTGTCATGACTTTTCTTGACCTGGTTTATTCATTAAAAGCTTACACAACACACCGTATATCTTAAATGGGGAACTTAAATGGGGTCAAGGTTTCTTTTGTACAAGCTAGACCGATTTTTAACATCGCAGAGAACTGTGGGATGAAGACAGTACACGGCCGGCCGTTGTGGAGATCCTTGTTGGACTATGCCCAGTTCTTTCTTGACCGTACGATGTGAGGTATCGTATTTATTTCAGTGTTTTTATGATTTTACTTACATCACCTATTTGTTTTTTAGGGTTCCGTAGCCAAATGGCAAAAAACGGAACCCTTATAGATTCGTCATGTCCGTCTGTCTGTCCGATTATGTCACAGCCACTTTTTTTTAAACCGTATCGTCTCTTAACTGGTAATGGAAACGCGCGGCCATCATCCTAAAATACCCTGCACATTTCCCAAGCTGATTTACAGACTATAAACAACAACTTCACAGAGCCAGATCTGCCCGTGTCCGCGTATTGCGCAAGTGTTAATAATACTTGGATATAGAACTGGAAAAAAAAATATAAAAAAAAAACATTTATTTTTGAAAATTAGAAACATCTAATGTACTATAGCTTGAACAGTGCCAGCCGGTATAAAAATAAAATGCAAAAAGTTCTCTCCGGCGGGGAATCGAACCCCGGTCTCCCGCGTGACAGGCGGGGATACTTACCACTATACTACCGAAGACTTGATGTGGATATTGAAATTGTTGAGTATATGCTTTCAACTAAAACGCCCACTTATTTGTCATTCTTGAATATTACACTATTTTATTGGTATTTCGCAACATATCGCCGAAACTGGACGACGAAACGAGGAAACGCGTAATAGGCACCATGCCGCAGGCGGACCTGCTAGATGGGCTGTTCTTTTTATGATTAATTTTTTCTGTGTTAGCTTTGATTTATTTTTAGTTTTAGCTTTTGTAAGTTATTTTATATTCGTTTTATTTAAGTTATCTTAAATATGAGTTAATTTATAATTCAAATTATTGTGCAATCAGGTTGTTAACCTGTCTTATTAAAATAAAATAAATTATATGTATTTTGTCTATACACACGTATTTTCTTTTTCTTGTGTAAAATTAAATTAAACATGTAATGTAGGTACTTGTTAAGTTTTTTTATATGTTATTTGATCTTTAAATATGTACTGAATAGCCGAGTGAGTAATGTTTGCTTTTCGCAGTTCCCTTACGTCTCTATAAACGCCCTTCTTGGTAAACAAACTTCTATATACGCTCAGAATTCCGTTGCAGCTCTCAAATCTTTGAAAACACAAAGCAAATTCAAAGACACCATTCAAAATTATACTTTATTACACATCACCAAGGCTCTATTTTGAGTGACATAGATGACACTTACGCTTACGACAAATACAGCTGAAATTTATCTACAAATAAGCATTTAAAATTATACTTTATTACATTCAGTCAAGGTTCTGTTTTGAATTACAGAAATGCTGAAATTGGTCTATAAATAGAGAGAATGAAACTCATTGAGGAGACATCGGCGTGCGCAGGCGGCACTGATTTATTGCAATACGATAAATAGTTATGGTAAAAATGACGCAAATAAGTACTATGTTTTTTATACATATTAATTAATTTACTTTTAAGACCTTTTGACTTTGGATGAAATACTATTAGAACAAATTAAATTATATTAATTTGTTTTTATTTCAAGTAGAAATACTACTATATAATTTATGAACTGAAATAAAAGTCATATACTATGGAGGCCTTGGTCACTTTTTCTTAGTATATGACATTTATTTCAGTTTTGATGAAATGTTATAAAAAAATCTATGAGACTTAAGGCAGTCGCTTTCATTAAAACTAGTGGCTACGCCAGTTCTGTGGATTAGATTTCCAAGCGGACCCCAGGGTCAAGACAAAAAGCAGGGACATCGCTAGGAAGATGATAATAGTTATACCGAGCTCTCTTTAGGTACTTTTGTAACCTAATTATTTGAAAAAATGTAAGTCGAAAGTTAGGTCCGACGCCGAGCGAAGTGAGGATGAGAGTGTTAAGTTAACCTTGAACAAATACCATCTAAGTATTTTATAATCTTCTTCATCGCATTGTCCCGGCATTTAGGGTCGGCAACGCGCATGTAGCTCCTCTGGAGTTGCAGGCGTACATAGGCTACGGATACTGCTTACCATCAGGCGGGCCGTATGCCTGTTTGCCACCGACGTAATATAAAAAAAAAAATTGCCACGGCTATAAAATATATAGACAGATATTGGCGTCAGACGTATAAATAAATAAATATTAAGTATATGACGAGTTTTACGCTAACATATCTAAAATACCTAAACTGTATACTAAAAACGTCTTGAATAACAAAGCAAGCGTCAATTTTATATATTCTTCTTAATGTATATTTTCCCACCACCCAAATGCAGTCGATAATTATATGTCAAACATGTAGAAAAACAGTGTTTTATTCATTACGCGTACAAATTTAGTGTCCCGAAAGACGTATTGAGAATAAATTAAGTCTTTGTGCATTACCGAATGCATGACAAGTTGACAACTGACATGACAATACTGAGAAATAACCGTTGTTGCACTTGTGTAATATAAAATATAAGTAATATGTCTGATTCATTTTAAAACGACTAGCTAGATTGCTCTGAAATTTTGTACTTACAATAGGATAAGGTATATCTAGTCCTGTAATTAGTGTATGTAGCTTCAGATTTAATTTTTGCGAGACATTTCATTGCGAGGAAAGACAGTGACAATCTCGAGAAGCTCTTTGTGACCGGCAAAGTAGATGGAAAAAGACCTCGTGGACGCAGCCCAATACGCTGGACCGACCAGATACGCTCCACTTTTGATTCCACATTTCACAACACTCTTCACACCGCCAGAATAGAATAGAATAGAAGAATAGAAGCGTTTATTTGCAAGAATACGTAGGTACAAGGTGTTACATTAAATATTGTCACAGTATTCAGCCGAAACAGCATGCAAATATTAAAATATACTTATAATCTACTTATTGTAATCCCTATATGCTAATATGACATATTCATATATTGCTTCACTGAATAAAAACAATTTTCTTGAAGCCACTTAGTCAATACATTCTTAAATTCTAAATCGTGCAAGAGCTTGATACTATCAGGTAGTTTATTTAAAATTTCTATGCAAGTATTGTAGGCATTCCGTTTATATATATCCGCACGGCAGGGAGGCTGATACAGAAGGGTCCTATATTGAGCTCTTTGGTTTCCTTTAAAAATCTCTGAGCGCAACTTAAAATACTCCATATGAGTCTTTACAAAGATACAAACTTTTTTACTGTACATGCACGCCAAAGGTAGAATATTGTGTTTTTTAAAAATAGGTTTGCAACTATCTGTGTACCACGCATTTGTAATTGCACGTACGCACTTTTTTTGCAGAGACAGAGATAGATGGAGGGAAATCATACGCGAGAAAGTGATGCAGAAGGGAGGTCACGACCCTCAGCATTGAGGTATACGACGCACAGAGAGAGCTTCACATACCATAATAAAAAAATATAGCAAATTTAAGGTTTTCATACTAAGCTTGTTTTTTTGCTCTATTTCTTTTGTTCTAGTTTATAAAAACTAGAACTACCTATATACAATTACAGTACTAGATTTACCTCATGTCATACGTGCAAAGTTTGATCACAATCCAACACGTAGTTTTAAAATGAGAACGAAAGTCTGTTCGTATGGGAAGGTGAAATTCGGCCGAACTTTCTGCGAACTCTTTACTTGAAGACTTGAAGAGTCAGACGAACCTCGCTACCTCATTTTAAAAATTAAAACTAAAACATGTAAGTACAAAATTGACGACCGGTTTGGCCTAGCGGGTAGTGACCCTGCCTACGAAGCTGATGGTCCCGGGTTCAAATCCTGGTAAGGGCATTTATTCGTGTGATGAGCCTGAATATTTGTTCCTGAGTCATGGGTGTTTTCTATCTATTTAAGTATTTATAAATATTTATATATTATATATTATATATATCGTTGTCTAAGTACCCTCAACACAAGCCTTATTGAGCTTACTGTGGGACTTAGTCAATTCGTGTAATAATGTCCTATAATGTAAAAAAAAATAATCCAATTTCAAATAACATAAAATAACGGTCATTATATTTTCCTATATCCGGCTAAAAATTTCCACCTGCCGGCACCGTATTTGGCACCGGCTTATGAACAGATTTGGCACGCCGCCGCGCGGTGCCAATGCCAAGGCTGATTACGTAACTACTGATGGCGCGGGTATTGTTCCGGCGTATGAATGAAACAATTGGGATTATAAAACCTAATTCATACATATATACTGATACATATATATATATATACTGATTGGTGAGTCAAGTGACACATTTACTTTTAAAAGTGACGTGCAGGGCTCTAAAAGCTGGTTAGACCATGTTGTGGACACGGAATATGCATATTGGCTGTGTACTAATGCCAGGGTCCTATACGATGTTTATTGGTCTGACCATTATCCGTTACTTATTGAATGTGACTTAAATCTCATAGAAACAAAGACGAATCCTAGTAACAATATTGTAGTAAATACCATTTTATGGGGAAACCGATATAATGAGCAAATAGAAGGTATATATATGTACTAAAATTATAGGTTTTAGCTTTGGTACGATAGGTACGTAATGTAAGGCCTTACAGGTGAATGAGAAGGTGAAATTCGGATGTCAACTGCAGCTAATTGTTGTGGCGTCTTTATTGTCCATGCCTGTATAAAATGTGCTACGGAATGGCCATCAAAATTGCAGTAGTAATGCGGCAGCGATCGTCACATTTTATTTTAAGCCCAGTTTTTTTTTCATCACACTTGGTCGAAAAAGATCTTATGTCATGCAGGTGTACTATAGGTCAAAGGCATATATTGTTCCCGCGGGAGTTATGGCTTTGTTTTAAATTATGTCACTTATTCATGTAAACCAATTGGCATAAATGAGTTTTACTTTTCAAATACTGACGTTTATAATTTAATATTTTTGTTTATGTTTAAAATTATATTATTTGATTAATTTAACAGCCGTTTAAAATATTTTTACATAATGTTCAATCGTGGATGAATGCCGAATACTAATAGGTCTGTGCCTTCGATGCCTCACCTGTTAGGACGGACACCGTATTTAAGAATAAGATGTCACCGTATTTAAGAATTATTTCGCTTAAAATTTAGTTTTTTCTCCGCAAGTGTAATGAAAAACATTGTGTGTAATCACACAATGTTTTTCACAACAAGCGGGTAAGAATATTGCAAACTCGGGTCTCTAATTCTTAATTACCATCCTCGAGTCCAAAATTTCACTTACCCCCCTTTTTGCACAATGTACTATTAAACAGTGCATGTTGGCAACAAATAAATTGATACGAACAACAAAATAAATGACTTTTGCAAATACCGCCAAAGGTTTTGTAATAGAAATACTAAAGAGTTTATTATAAAACATTTATCTCTTGAGTGAATGACATTTACAGTGAAGTGATGGTTGTAAAGGAGATAAAACGTTTTCAGTTTTATAGGTGAATATTTCACTACCACTATACCTTAGGGGAATAGAGGGTTAGGATCGTAAAGTGAAAGACATTGCAATTTCACGAGTGTGCAAAAGGATAAGCAAATTGCACGGTTGTAGAAAAAAAACTATGCTTAAAGTACCTTTTAACCCCCGATCCAAAAGAAGGGTGTTGTGTATTTTAGTATGTATTTATCTATGATATGTATACAGTATATCGTCGCCTAGTACCCATAGTACAAGTTTTGCTGAGTTTGGGGACAGGTTGATGATGTCCATAAGATGTCCCCTTATTTTTTTTTTATTATTAGTCTAACAGCTATGCTATATAGCTCTTAAACGGGTAAACCGATTTTGATGCGGTTTTTTATATGAAAGCATCTTTTCTAGCGATGTTTTATCAGAACCGGTTCATTCGTTTGCGTGTTGTTGGGGTTCTTTTTTTAATTTAACCGGTTTGAACATCACATCTATGTCAATTTAATCCCAGTTTGACATATTCCACATCATTCACCTGTGCATATCGTTCGAACTTCCGCGTACGTATGTAACTATTAAAGATCTGACAGTTGACACTTGGTTTCAAAAATTATATTATTACTATTATTAGACAGAAGTACATTAATCTACAAAAATAAAAACATTCCCGTGTTACATTTGATCTAACGTCTAGAAACCACTTTACACCAGACCAGACTTATAATGAATTCCATCAAACGTTAGTTGAACTTGGTACGCCAAGTTAGGTAAGTGGTGAGGCAACGCAGCCTAGATGAGACCTGTTCTATGGCTACGGGTTAGTTCGCGAATTGCGTATTGTTATGTAATGGATCGGATGCGGTAAAAATATCTTCTTGTCTATATCAGCCTTTACATGACGCGCCAACTTCGGCGAAAAAAAATTTGAGAATCCCTGACGGACCCTGAAATATATATATAAAGCTTAGACTGAGTTGGTTAAAGGCTTCTACGGTTTCAATTGCTAGCTAAGTAGGAGGAACGAATTCAATCGATCGGACAAATGCCGCAATGTATTACAAATCACATGCGACTATCGTTGACGTTTGTAAAGGCTATAACAAAGATACACAGGCTTCATAAACCTGTGTAATTACCTAATTACTTAACATAATTTCGGCCCGATTTGAAGAATGATTAAGACACGTTTAAGATCTTTAAAAGATCCGACAACTAAACGACATGTCAAGATTAATCCGCTGTGATCCCAATGAGATCTATCTACGATTTTTCTAACGTCAAAGTGACATTTGTTGCCCGAATCGAGCTGCTTCTGTCAATTATACGACATACAAACGATATCTAAACCAGAACTTATCGTTATCGTATCTCATTCTTCGAATCGGGCCGTTTGTGGCGATTTTTGTTTTCAAACAGAAGTGAAAAGTAACTTTTTGAAAACAACGCGTTGAAATGTTCTCACTATTTTATACTTAGTGTGTTCTTTTAGTGTTTCGTGTAAACAAACCATGAATAGGTATAACAAAAGACTGTTAATTCTCTAAACCAACACAGCAGACATGTAAACACAATTCAATTACAATTATAAAATTTCCTTTTGCGCGCACAACCGTTAGACTCCCACACATACATAGGTTATTTGTTTACACACACACCTACATATCGTATACGCATTTAGTTGAACGTTATTTGGACAGTCGCTCATCATAAACATTTTAAAATAGGTTCGACTAAGAGACTCTGACATAAATTTCTTTGGCCCAAATGATACGGGAGTTGGGAAATCTATTTGCTGAAGCTTACGACACTTTTCCGTTCTATTTGAGAAGAAAAGAAATTCGACCACACTTATGTCAATTATAAATGTTTATACAGGTTTACGGTTCCGCTTCTTTGTTTCACTATAGTGTCAAGCCATTTCCGTCAGTAGAAAAAAGCGGCAAATTTAAAAAATGTAGGCGCGAAGGATTATCGTCCCATGGAAAATTTGAAATTCACGCCTTTTTCTACGGACAAAGTTGTTTTGACCAGCTATAACTTACAAATACAGATGCGCAAGTCGTGGAAAGTTTAAAAAAAGTTGGAAAAACATCTTAGAAATATCAGGAAAATTTAATTAGACATTAAGGAAACTTTAATTTTGGAAACGGTCAATTTCTATTACCACGACAGAAATATGCGAGGTTTTCAAAAAAATTCAATGACAAAATTTCGCAATTTGGAATCTTTCCAACGGCACATCGTACTAACTTTTATTTTTAGTTCTATGTATTTTGTCTCAAATCATCATTACCCTTTACAAAATGTCATTAAGGGGGTCCCTAACGCCAATGACCTTCGATCTGAATCCCTGAGTTTTCTAATGTTTTTAGTAGCTAATCATATTAACAGCAACGGCTGTAAGCAATATAGTATCCCATATTTACTTTAAAGTTCATTATCTTCGAGATATTTGGCATCAAAGTTGAAGAATTTTAGACCAAAAAACTGGTTTTCTGGCCATAACTTTTTTGTTAATTAATTTAAAATTAAACTCTCTGACAAATTTTTAGAGACGTCAAAGACGAACCCAAATATGTAGATCTGATATATGTAAGATCCTTCATAGCAATCTAGTTACGAAAATAGTGTTTGTTTAGACAATGTATATAAAAATCTTAAAAAAATAAGTACCTATTAATTTCTTTCAAAATCCGGCAGACAAAAATGGATATAAAAGATTAAAGAACCGAAAGCCGTTTGTCTTATAATTCTATCTGTAGTGCAAATGAAGGAGTAACGACTCAAAACTCTCCAAAAATCGATGAAAACCGCGGGCCCCTTAAAAGTTAAAATTATCTGAAACAAAACGTATTAAGTGTCTTTCAAAATAATCTTCTTTGACTTTGATACACAGACGTAAATCTTTGTAAAAATTTTCAACAACATATGCTTTATGTGTAAGTTAGCTTTTGTCAACGTATTTTTGGGCAAGATATACTTATCTCCAATTTTTAGGGTTCCGTAGCCAAATGGCAAAAAACGGAACCCTTATAGATTCGTCATGTCCGTCTGTCTGTCCGATTCTGTCACAGCCACTTTTTTCCGAAACTATAAGAGCTGTACTGTTCAAACTTGGTAAGTAGATGTATTCTATGAACCGCATTAGGATGTTTACACAAAAATAGAAAAAAAACAATAAATTTTGGGGGTTCCCCATACTTAGAACTGAAACTCAAAAAATCTTTTTTCATCAAACCCATACGTGTGGGGTATCTATGGATAGGTCTTCAAAAATGATATTGAGGTTTCTAATATCATTTTTTTCTAAAATGAATAGTTTGCGCGAGAGACACTTCCAAAGTGGTAAAATGTGTGTCCCCCCCCCGTAACTTCTAAAATAACAGAATGAAAAATCTAAAAAAAATATATGATATACATTGCCATGTAAACTTCCACCGAAAATTGGTTTGAACGAGATCTAGTAAGTAGTTTTTTTTTAATACGTCATGAAATTAAAAAAAAAAAAAAATTTTCATCATACCCATACGTGTGGGGTATCTATGGATAGGTCTTCAAAAATGATATTAATGTTTCTAATATCATTTTTTTCTAAACTGAATAGTTTGCGCGAGAGAACCTTCCAAAGTGAAAAAAAGTGTGTCCCCCCCCCCCCGTAACTTCTAAAATAACAGAATGAAAAATCTAAAAAAAATATATGATATACATTGCCATGTAAACTTCCACCGAAAATTGGTTTGAACCAGATCTAGTAAGTAGTTTTTTTTAATACGCCATGAAATTAAAAAAAAAAATTTTTTTTCATCATACCCATACGTGTGGGGTATCTATGGATAGGTCTTCAAAAATGATATTAATGTTTCTAATATCATTTTTTTCTAAACTGAATAGTTTGCGCGAGAGAACCTTCCAAAGTGAAAAAAAGTGTGTCCCCCCCCCTGTAACTTCTAAAATAACAGAATGAAAAATCTAAAAAAAATATATGATATACATTACCATGCAAACTTCCACCGAAAATTGTTTTGAACGAGATCTAGTGAGTAGTTTTTTTTTTAATACGTCATAAAATTTAAAAAAAAATTTTTTCATCAAACATATACGTGTAAGGTATGTATGGATAGGTCTTCAAAAATGATAGTTAGGTTCCTAATATCATTTTTTTCTAAACTGAATAGTTTGCGCGAGAGACACTTCCAAAGTGGTAAAATGTGTGTCCAAAGTGGTAAAATGTTGAACAAGATCTAGTAAGAAGATTTTTTTTAATACGTCTTAAATTGTACGGAACCCTTCATGCGCGAGTCCGACTCGCACTTGGCCGCTTTTTATTACTAAATTGGTCTTTATCCGTGAATGAATAGATTAGTCAACTATTTGTAATTTATTTTGTTAGTGTACGTTCGCAAATTCTCTATACGTAAAGTGTACTGCTCTTTGGCAATGTCTAGTAAAACGAACTGTAAGGCTTTATTTGCCAAGGTTTTGAATAAATTATAATAATATTTCCATTACAATGCAGTTTAACTGGCTTACTAAGATTGATTAAATTGTTTGATAAACTATTCTAAACGTGCACGCTTAACTACCATTAGCTTTTTTCAGCTAGATTCGGACCCTAGTTTATTAACTTATCCTTTACGTGTATATGTAATTAAGAACAAAATAATATTCTAAGTTTGGAGGAACTCTATCTATGTATATATTTCATGTGTTATTGTGTGAGACCTCTTTACGATTCAGTACCTATGCCGGCATAGTTGGCAGGTAAATATGAAGCTTATATTAAACACGGAAACTACTCTACATTGTCTATGGCTAACAAATCTTTAAAAAGCCATTTGTTTCTAACTTTATAGTCTTTCGCTACAAACTTGCCAGTTTCAATTATTTGGAATCACCGGTAACACGTCAAAACCCTCGAAACTAAAACCCAATAACTCACCAAATTTTTACAATGCAAATTCAATCTTAACACCTTCCTGATATGTCTGAAATTTGATTATATTACATGGTCATCTGCCGCTCTTTCATTTTCGAATACACTATTTGAAATTAGAACTTGATATACAGCCATTTTGAAACGAGCTCCCTCGTTGCCCGTGATACGAGAAATTATGTCAGGAAATGGGGGTTGTTAAGAGCAATGCAGATCAATTTATATTGGATGAGGAGTGCATTAAAATCCAACATGTTGGCTGCGTTCCAATATGGCGTGTCGAGGCATTTCAGTGGAGTTTTATTATTGTTTTACGAGTACTGTGAGGTAATTGGTATTGTATCAATTCGGATTTAGGTACGTCATGTTTTGTTCGAGATCTTTCCGAATAAAGGATCTGATCATTAACCTGAACCATAACAATAAATGTGTTCATTAATTAGCTTTTTATTCAGTTTTTCGTGGCCCATTTTCTGTTTACGTTTGATCCAAATAAGTATAAAATATTGAGTACTTATGGAATTATTGTCAATTGTACTCGTAACAAGTACTGTTTATGATTTTTTCTTTCATATATGTTAACAATATTGAATAAAAAACAGCCCATAATTTCTAATCTTAAGGACTTCGCTTGTACTTTAGTACTTAAGCTATGAATAGGAGCAAACCTTACCTTACAATTCCTAAGTCTCATATATCGCTATATGTCTATTAGCTTATCAAAACAAATTATAATCTCTACCCGCCCAGAAGCCTATAAAAAGGTTTCCCATTCCATTTTATTCTAAACCTTTTTTTTGTGACAAATCAAAATTGCATTTGTAGTGGGAACTAAAGTTCGTGTATATATCTGCCGCCTCGCCCTCGCCCCGTTTTGGCCCTATGGCATGGGGTAAGTTCAGCGCAGGAAAAGGAACAAGTTCTATAGAATTTGTATGAAACTTATACCCCATATCAGTGGAGTCATTTACACATCATCTTCCTCGCGTTGTCCCGGCATTTTGCCACGGCTATGGGTGCCTGGGGTTCGCTTGCCAACTAATCCCAAGCATAGGCATAGGCATTCGTTTTTACAAAATCAAATGCCATCTGACCTTCCAACCCAGAGGGTAAACTAAGCCTTATTGGGATTAGTCCGGGTTTCCTCACGATGCTTCCATCACCGAAAAGCGACTGGTAAATATCAAATGTTATAATAGAGTTATATATTTAATAAAAGTATGCTGGTATAAACGCTATTCTAAACATTCATACGTTCATTAAAATTACTTAGCTACCCGCATACAATGACAAAGTTTTAATTGCTGTCTTTTCTCTCATTACCTACTTCAATGTAATGGAACTGAACAAGTTTTCGGTAATAGGACTGGATCTTGACTATTCTTTGTTAACTTTATCTTAAGTTTTTATTTTTCATTGATATTTGTCAGTTTGATAATTAATGGTGCCATACATCCCATGACTGGAGACAAAAACATAGTTTTTCACAACACCAACTGGTAAAGGCCCTCTTGATTGTTCAAAAACTAATGAGAAAGTTGCATTTTATCCACATGTGGGGCAAAGTAATCAGATGCAAATTTTGAGTCGTTTCCTTAAGGTAACTTGTAGAATTGACTTTTAAATGATGACTTTGGATGATAAATATTTAATTACGTTCATTTGGATTTGATTTGGTTTTTTTTGGTATTTCATAGTTAATATTTTCCTGGCGTTGGTGTGGTGAAAATGTCGTGTTTCACTCGGAGGCAAAGTTTGATTAACCCTCGTGCCTTGAAACCCTCGCAACGCTCAAGATACCACTTCTCTTCTCTTGTAAAACTTTCATTGAATACATTGCATAAAGGACGAATCAGGAGATTTAACTTTTAACGCATAAAGCGGTAGAAATTTTACAGGTGTCGGTGAAATATCAAAAATCTTTTCTCCGACTCCAAATTATTTCTTAATTGGCTACTTGACTGTTTTTTGTAAATAATTTCCAACGATCTTGATTTTCCTGAGGGTCAAATGTCTATATAGGACTCATGGCATTTAAGCAACACAAACGCACTCGACGATTGAAACGCCTCTAGCAAAAAGATAAGGTGATGTGACGTCACATCATATAAGTCTGTCCTAAATGTATGGAAGATCAAGGAAATTACCATTTTGACCCTGAAATATTGCGTTTGTGTATAGTTGTCATACAGTTTATTTTTCAATAAAATGTAAGGAATCGAATGGTACCATTTTCTTTTCTATTTTTGAAAGACAAAAAAAAATTTTTTTTGGAGCCTTGTATTTTTTTATAATCACAATATAATTTTTTAAATTCCACTTTTTTATAAAGGATAGCTCATTTTCTCTCATTTAAATTGTGTTATAATATTTAACATGTGTCAAGTACCCAATTGTCCCACGATTGGTGCCGTTAACATTACGCGAACAAACCCGCGATTATAGGCTCGTAAAATACTAAAAACACTCGCAGTTTTCTAGCAACGACGAAAATTTGAAGCAATTTCCCTTTGGACCTGGAGGAGATTTCCTTTGGGACTAAGCCTGAGGTAAAATATTTTCGACGTGTGAAACGTGGAGCATATGAAATAAATGTAGCTTTTATTATAGTAGGTATGTTTAATATAGAGTTTGGTCACGTGACGTGTGCCAAAAGATATTTTAAATTCAATATTTACAAAAATATGGTCATTACAGGTCCCCTAAAAGTAGTTTAACATGTTCTTATAATCCAAAAGAATTTATTGGGATAGATGGAAACAACCCTTTTGCAATCGCAATCCAGCACAGGAACGCTGCCTGCGTGATGGGCACCCTACCAAGGGCGCAACATTTTAATAGGTATTTTTAATTTTTAGCTTTAGTTATTTTAATTGTAGTTAGATTTAGTTTAGTATTCATTGTGAGATTTTTGTATTTTAATAATATATTTTTATTATAATATGCTTGACATGTAATATTTAAATTATAGATATGGTAAACTTAGCATAAAAGCAATGAAATAAATGATATACCTAAATTACTTTTGTAACAGTTCCATAAAAACCAACATTGCAAAATACGGAATTAAACAGAATTACCGTTTCTTCTAAACTGTTACGAGTAACGGCTCTTCAAAGGCAAACCTGCCAATTTTTCGCACAGCACCCTAATTACTATTGTTACAACTACTATTGGTTAAAACTGACCTAGCGCAAAAAACTTCCTATCTTGATAAATAGAACAGTTGGAAAAGCGACCCTATTCCTAATCCTTTAAAGTTAAAATTGACAAAAACGCTGGAACGCTATACCCTTTGCATGAAGATAATCACTTGAAACAGTTCTTTGTAGTACAGTAACAACCAATTGAGTGAGATCTGTGTTGTCCTTTATAACATTTTAAAACGCAGGTCTTTTAAGTTGGTCGTATTGTCCAATGTATAATGAACCTCTAACATCAAGAAATATACCAAAATCAACGTTCATTACGTTTTGGTTGTTCATTGACACAAAAGAAAAGTGTATCAAGTAAAAAAGGTTACCGTTTATAATCACAACTCTAATTTCTAATTAATAAGGTTGAATTTCAAATAGTAATAGCAGATGACTCATTCAAGACGTGAAAAAATCGATTAGCGCACAAGTTTTTCGCCATTTTTTTTAAAGATAATAAAAAGTTGTTGAGTATGACTTACTGACTTAGATATTGATGAAAGTGCAACCAGGATGTAACCAGTGTAATATTAAGTCATATAATAGCCATGTTGGATGAATTTTTACGGTTTTGAACGTAATGAATGTTCATTTCGCTTTTAGTTATGCCATTACGTTATTTGGTCGAGTAATTTGAAATGCTACTACTTCATTATGGAGAGTTTTAAAATAGACATATAGTTGAATCTTGCAGACTTCAAAAACTTATTAATGGCCGGGGAAATTATTACACGGTCCAACCGTCATTTTGGAAGGCAATACAACAAAAAATCCGGCCAAAAGCATACCGGGCCATGCTCAGAGTGTAGGTACTTTGGTAAATGTATATTCATGCATGTTGTGGGTAAGCATATAATAAATGAGGATTAGTCTTGATCTGAAACTGGTGTTTGATTGTCGCTTCCCAAGTACTTTAACATGGCGCAGCCGAATTGAACCTTTTGTAGAAATATAAATGTGTACATTAGTTAACGCGGGTGTTGAAAACTCGGGAATTGTAGTGATTACTGTGATTTTGTAGACATTTAAATTACAAGATCGAAAAGTGCTGGTGCCGTAATGGAAGCTGTGTTGCCGCCGCCATTGCCATTTAGTTTTACAAATAATTTAGAGAATGTCACATCGGGGAACCTCTCCAAGGAATGGGAAAAATGGAGAAAATCATTCCAAGTTTATTATGAGGCGTGTGAATTATCTAAAAAAAGTGCTCAGGTGCAGATGAGTATATTGTTGCATGTGATTGGTGAGCAGTGTCGCGAGGTACATGCCCAATTTGAAGGTACATTTGCTAGTGTTAAGGATTTATTGGACAAGTTCGAATCTTTTTTCTCACCGAAAAAAAATATTACGATCGAAAGGCACAAATTCTTTACTCGGTGCCAAAAACAAAGCGAATCAATTGAGCAGTACGCATTCGAGCTGAAAAAACTAGCAAGCGCTTGCGAGTTTAAAGAGCTAATAGATGATTTGATAAGGGATCGCCTCATATGTGGAATACAGGAGAACGCGCTGAGGGAGCGTTTATTGCGAGAACCGGACTTAACTCTAAAAAAGTCCTTGGAAATATGTAATATTGCACAAATATCGAAGTTGCAGGCGGGGGCAATCAAGAAAGAGTCCTGTGAACATGAAGCTTATACTTATAATATTACTGCGAGTAATAGTCAAGCCCGGGTTATGCTAGAGAATGAGGGTAGCCCGTACGGTCAGGTGAATTGGATATCAAGACGTGGAGGGTATCGAGCGCGAGGCGCGCCGAGGGGCAGAGGCCGCGGCTGGTCGCAACCGGCCCCGCGCCCCGCGCCGCCGCGCCGCAGCGCCACTCCTGCGCAAACAACTGCTTCATCGCGAGAAATAAGACACCAACATCAACAAATGGGACCCTATGGTGGAATTAGATCTGAAGTGCAGTGTCTAAAGTGCGGGCTAGCTCACGGTGTGTACATGAAGTGTCCGGCTTTAGGAAAAATGTGTTTGAGTTGCAATAACTATGATCATTTCTCACGCATGTGCACGGTGTATAACGTAGAAGCTGTGGAGCCCTCAGTGGAGCCTATCGATCAGGTAATCTATTGTCTTAGTAATTCGCGTAGTCATTGGTCTATAGATTTAACTTTTGGAGCAGAGGTTACTATTAAATTTAAACTGGATACCGGGGCCGATGCCAATGTTTTGCCGGTAAGATATTTAAGCCAGGTTGGTTTAGCAGAACAAGATTTAACTAAGACGAGTACAAAGTATAAGAGTTACTCAGATAACGACATCATCGTACTAGGCGCGTGTCATTTGAAAGTACAGTACAAAAATAATTATTACATACTGGAGTTCGTGATAGCGGATGTACCGTCAGCACCGGTGTTAGGCCGCGACTCGTGTTGTGAACTTAAGGTAGTTAAGTTAATAAAGAACATTAGCGTCACACGGGAATCACAGGATTATGATTATATATTTCGCGAGTACAACGACGTTTTTGAGGGATTAGGATGTATGCCGGGTGAGTACAAGATAGAAATTGATAGTAGTGTTAGACCCGTAGTTCACGCTCCGAGAAAGATGCCGGTAGCCTTAAAGGATAATATCAAGGAAAAATTAGATAACATGGTAGATGAAGGCATAATTGCAAAAGTGGAAGGCCCTACCGACTGGGTCAACAGTATGACCGTAGCGCGAAAATCTAACGGTGACTTACGTCTTTGTCTAGACCCACGTGACTTAAATCAGGCCATTAAAAGGGAACATTTCAAGCTGCCGACCTTGGATGAAATTACTGTAAATTTATTGGGATCAAAATATTATA
This sequence comes from Cydia pomonella, assembly GCF_033807575.1. Classification (NCBI taxonomy): domain Eukaryota; kingdom Metazoa; phylum Arthropoda; class Insecta; order Lepidoptera; family Tortricidae; genus Cydia; species Cydia pomonella. Next base: position 3,296,711 of record NC_084711.1, on the reverse strand, counting down.
GTACGTTGGACGCAAAACAGGGATTTTGGCAGTTACGTTTGCACAAAGAAAGTACGGATCTTTGCACGTTCAACACATGTTTCGGTAGGTATAAGTTTTTAAGGTTACCGTTCGGAATTACGTCCGCTTCAGAGGTTTTTCATAAGCGAATGTTTGAAAACTTTGATGACATTCCCGGAGTATGCCTATTTATAGATGATTTACTTATCCACGGCCGTACTAAAGAAGAGCACGACGACCGGCTGAAAAAGGTGTTCAACAGGTGCCGGGAAATCAATTTAAAGTTAAATAAAAATAAATGCAAATTCGGTTTAACAGAAATCAAATATTTAGGTCATAGAATTAGTGCGAAAGGTATATATCCAGATAGCTCACATACCTCTGCCATAAAAAATATGCCACGACCAGAAAACATAAAAGATTTAGAGAGATTTTTGGGTATGATTAATTACGTAGGCAATTTCATACCAAACTTATCGGATAGGAATTTTGTATTGAGGGAGTTGTTACGTAAGGATACCGAATGGCATTGGACAGAACACCACCAAAAAGCGTTCGAAGACTTAAAAGATTGTTTGACAAAAGCTCCCGTTTTACAGTTTTATGATCTCAATAAACCCGTAGTGATTTCAGTAGATTCGTCTAAGAATGGATTAGGATCTTGTCTTATGCAAAATGACTTACCGGTTTGTTACGCTTCGCGATCGCTTACCAAAGCTGAGCAAGCTTACGCTCAGATTGAGAAGGAGCTTTTGGCCGTGGTTTACGCGTGTGAGAAATTTTATACCTATATATACGGTAGGGGTGACATAGTAATAGAAACCGATCACAAGCCCTTGGTTAGCATAATTTGCAAGCCCATAGCAACCGCTCCAGCTAGATTACAGCGAATGTTGCTTCGTTTACAGCCGTACACGTTCAAGTTAGTTTATAAACCGGGGAAATATTTGTATATGGCAGATACATTGTCACGCGCTGTAGAACCGACGTGCGGTCCAGTTGATGTGCCGCGAGATCAGCTGGATTTGCAAGCACAAGTTTGTACCATCGCGGTGAGTAACCCGTTACTGGACACGCATTTTGTAAAAATACAAGTTGCTACGCAAAATGACGTGGAAATACAAACAGTACTGAAGTATGTCAAGGATGGGTGGCCAACACACAAACATGAGGTTGACACTCAAGCTAGGTCTTATTGGGGTTATCGCGACGAACTTTCGTTAGCATATGGCATGTTATGGAGAGGCGATAGAATTGTTATTCCAGTTGCAATGCGTAACGAAATGTTAAAGCGCGTGCACACAGGGCACTTAGGCATAGATAAATGTAAATTGCGTATTAGGGAGAGTATGTTCTGGCCAAATATAAATGCACATGTAGAGGACCATATTAGTAACTGTCAGGCATGTTTGACATTTAAAAATCAAAATAGAAAGGAAACCTTAATCCCACATCCAGTGCCTGAAAGAGCGTGGTCCAAACTAGGTGTTGATATATTCCATTTTCAGCAAAACCAATACTTGATAGTAGTAGATTATTTTAGTAAATACGTTGAAGTTGCAAAATTAAATTCTCTAACCTCTGATCACGTTATTAAGGAATTAAAAATAATTTTCAGTCGACATGGTATTCCTAACACGGTGATCTCTGATAACGGACCTGAATTTAGATCCAATAGTTTTGAGATATTCTCGGCAGAGTGGAGTTTCCAACATATAACCTCATCGCCACACTTTGCACAGTCTAATGGTCAAGTTGAAAGGACGGTTCAAACGATCAAAAACTTGCTAAAGAAAACTCACTATGAAAAAACTGAATTTAGACTAGCTTTACTAGAGTATTTGAATACCCCTATTAGTAACAAGCTAGCTTCTCCTTCTGAGCTTCTCAACAGCCGTAAACTAAGAGGTATTGTACCATGTCCTCCAAAACTGCTTTTGCCTAAAATTCAGAGAAATGTAAAAAAAGAGTTGGAAATACGTCAAGAAACACAAAAACATCAATATGATAAGAATGCTCGCGACATGTCTGAATTACACCCAGGCCAAAATGTAAAAGTAAGAATAGACAAACGTTGGGTGAGTGGTACCGTAATATCATTGCGCGGTATACGCTCGTATTTGATAAAAATATGTGGTGGTGGCACTTTGATTCGGAATAGACGACATCTCATTAAAGATTCTGATCAGCGCCCGGCAGCGCAAAACACTTCTGTGTGCTCCCTGCCTTACGATGATATCGGTACCTGCAGTGATAACGCGGTGACGTCACCGAGCGGCGCGGCCAGCGCGCCGCGCGCCACCGACATCGACACCGGGTTCGATTCTCGTGACACGGTCGCTCGCCCCGGTCCATCCAGTTTACTATCTGCTCCCACCAATAATAATAGTAATAACTATGTTACTCGCTCCGGCAGGGAGGTGATCGCTCCTGATCGGTGGGGTTCCTGGGGCTGGTAAACTGTTTGGAATGGTAATGTATTTTAAGATGTATGTTGTGTACCTATAATAAGTTCTACAATGATCAATGTTATCTAATATCTATAATAATGTACCTATTGCCTGTACATGCACTTCAAGGCCTAAGTTGTTGTTTATTATTACTAAATTAAAATGAGTTTCGTTGTAAGTTCTTACACTAATTTCAATCAATTATATCATTATAATGTAATTAAATTAATATTGTTATAAACGTTACATAATTATTACTTTTAGTATCTGAATTAAGTACATTGTCTCACGAATCAATGTTTTATCTGGAATAAAATATGGTTTGTCATTTGAACACTGCTACGTAACTATGCATAGATATAAGAAAATCATTTAGCATGTTGATGTGTTGTGTCATGTGTTATAGCAATTTCATGTTTTAAAATTGTACACCAAACAAGTTTTGTTGTAGTCTTTTTAAATTTACCTATAACAGTCAGCATTTATTTCTTAAACCTTTCACCTAGTTTTTTTTTTCTCTCGTTTGAGAATACAAATAACCAAAAGTAAAGTAAACATTACTAGGTATTATGTACCTCTTGTTTATGTCAGTTTTACCTCATACACTTTTTTTTGTATTTTTTTTTAAAGAGGAGATTGTAGGTACTTTGGTAAATGTATATTCATGCATGTTGTGGGTAAGCATATAATAAATGAGGATTAGTCTTGATCTGAAACTGGTGTTTGATTGTCGCTTCCCAAGTACTTTAACACAGAGTAGGGTTCCGTAGTTACTCTTCCGTCACAATAAGCTAAACTGGAGCTTAAAGTATGGTAGATTGTTAACCAAGGGATGAACTGTGGGTGTACGTCTTTTTACTATGAAGGGGAAACTTTTTGCGATAACTGAAAAACAGCTAAACTGATCATATCCGCTATAGTTTTCATTTGATGTCTTTCTTAAGCTGTACTTCCAAGATTTTTTTCCATATTTTTTTTATGGTTCAAAAGTTAGAGGGGGGGGGACACATTTTTTTTTCTTCCGGAGCAATTATCTCCGAATATATTCACTTTATCAAGAAATGTTTGTTGAAGACCCCTATTAGTTTTTGAAAGACCTTTACAACGTTATCCCACACTGTAGGCTTGAAGCAAAAAAGAAAAATTCCACCCCCACTTTACGTGTAAGGGAGGTACCCTAAAAAAAATATTTTTTAGATTTTATTGTACGACTTTGTCGGCTTTATTGATTTATATATCCATGCCAAATTTCAGCTTTCTAGCACTAACGACCACTGAGCAAAGCCTCGGACAGACAGACAGACAGACAGACAGACAGACGGACATGGCGAAACTATAAGGGTTCCTAGTTGACTACGGAACCCTAAAAAATGTACCTATATGCGAAAGTAAAGGGGCCCACAGATCGTAGCTCGAAGTGGTTCGTGTAATATTACACACGATTGCGACGTCGCCAGTTCCTTTTTCTTTGAACTTGGCTGGACACGCTACCGCGTGTCCAGATATCTTCAGTAACACTATTTTCTGACGGAATATCTTTTTATTTGACACTCAGTCATGATACAATTCCTTTATTTATTAGAAACAACAATAATTACTTATAGCAATATAAAGCAATTTCACAGCTAGATTTTAGTACTGTTCTGAACAACGGTTAACAGACCACCAGCGCATTTAATATTTTATTGTTTACCGACCACAAAATAATGGTTTGTGCTAGTTGTGAATAAATGAACAACTTGCGGTATTCTACGTTTTATTTCCGTTTAGATTGCGGTTAAATTGTCACAAGCGGGAGCGGGAGCGGGTTACGGTTGACCTAGTTTGACGTCGTAGATATCAACACCTGAGAACCTACCGCGAAACACGATTCCTAGGATCCTAGTAGATGGACTAATCTAGACCCGATAATGTGAACAGAGGATGAGGATCTACCGCAAAAATCGCAACTTCGTTACCTGCCTCTGTCGCTCGAATATGCAGGAGTGATAGAGAGGCAGATAACGAAATTTCGATTTTCGCGGTAGACCCCCAGATAGTCAAAGAGAAGAATAGTCACGATTATCACAAGTTCATTAATTTCATAGTAAACATTTCACGGGCTCGCGACCTTTCGAAACCATTGGTCAATATCAAAGTTTATTTGACCTGTATGAATCTGTATATCTTATCTACATCACTTTCTTCTTTGTTTATACTCCCTTAGGGCCGGCCTGGGCGGTGTTCAGAAAGGTCGTGAGTCCGAATCGCCCCCATGAATTATTCAATTTTCTCTTTAATTTAAAATTAATCAATCAGGTACTACGAAGGGTATCTGCATAAGTGATTACTAATAGACAGTTCGCGATAGTTTCGTCTCTCAATTAGAATGACGGTTTGACATCTGACCTCCACGCGTCTGCGATCGTCTGATCTTGATATTGAAATGAACAACAAAGTTATCTAAATGTTCTCTTTATGTGCGTCACGGAAAATAATTTATTCGCTGATTAGTAAAATATAAGTCAAGGGCATACAGATATTGTTGACTTTTGATGCAGATGTCTTCCTTCCTCATCTGAACGATTGTCAAATAATTAAATTAAGGTCCAACGGACCTTTTCATACTACTTAAGGTGGTAAACTAGTGCATTGTCTTCGTTATGGCAAAGGGTTTCCGTTTCAGCCTAATGACGTTCGCCAGTGGTGTCCCATCGTTCCCATGCACATTACATTACCGATACCTCCTTTAAATTTACTCTAAGAAATTGCTGCATAATGCCAATTCTTTACAAATGGTGTGGACAACAAGCCTAGGAAAATGAAAGAATTCATACGCAATCGGATTTTACCACACTTATATAAATCGTGTAACAAATGAAATGGTTTTCTAAAAAGCTTGTTAAAAATACTTTTTCAATACATTGACCTGTACCATACCATGATAGATATATCCATCGTTTGAGCAACGATGACAAATGATGGGCACGATGAAATAGCAAGTATAAAACGCTACAGTTGCCTACGAAGCCCATATATACTTACGACTTTTTTAATTCAACGTTTTGCATGACGGCTGCGCAATACTTGGCAGCGCCGTATTTTTTGTTCTTTAAAGAAAAATGACGTATGTGTTATTTTATGGTAAAGACACTTACAATGTTTTTCTATTATATCTATAATGTAATTTCTTCTAGGTGCGGTTAATGGATGGTGGGTATATTTGGAATTTGCATAGATACAGTACATCGATCATTGGTTGCGACAGTGGTGAAAATGATTCTTTGTTTCGTATTGAATCTCTGGCAATTTATTTTCATTCTAATTACAATAAATTCTTGATTTATTGCCTGCTCCTATTTATCATTATAAATAGGAGCGAGTTATAAATCAAGTAAGGTGTAAATACGAAAGAGATAATTTTGAAAAACACATATCTAGTAACCTAGGAAACTACCTACTGTAGCAACAACAATCAAAATACATGCAGCAAGCGTTAAGTTACGTAAATGTCGCCTAGGTATAAAATGCCTGATTTAGTTGATATAAGCGATTTTCAAAATTACCCCGCTTTAGTTATCCCAAAGCACCTTAGAAATCATAAACGCATGTCGCATTTTCCAAGTTGAAAATGCGACATGCGTTTATGATTTCTATTTCAAACCCACTTTAATGGCCCGATTCGGATTTTAAATACGTCAAATATTATATCTAGATACGATAGGGATCGGATATGTTAGTGTCAAAAGTGACGTTTCTTCAAACAAGAACGAAATATTTGACATATATTAAGTTCAAATCGTGACGTAAGGAAAATCAACATAAAACTTGAGTTTCTCTAAAACTTATTATACTGCGTAATGTTAACACATCCAAAAGTGTGATATATAAGATATGTCATATGAATATGAAATTAAGTAAAAACATTTTTCAAAAGGATTAAACCTATCCCTACAAAGGGAATATACTTCTCGTAATAGAAACGTTTTATTGTCGCGATAAAATGATTATATGCCTGTTAATTTAATTCACTATCAAGTTTTATGCTCCTCGTGAAATTTGAATTGTTAGTTTGCCATATCCTAGGTGAATTTTATAGCCAAGTCACGCTTGCCGAATCGAGTGGGCAGTTATGCAGAAATACTGGCACTAGGTGTTTCGTTGTTCAATACGTAATTAGAAGGAAGTTAATGTAGCTAGGTTACATAAAATTACATACATAACTACTAGAACAAGCCTTAATAAGATATGTTAGCGTAACGTCATATAAATAGAAGCAAAATAACTAACTAGTTACTGTTTTTTTCTTACTGGTTTGTAAGCTTTTGCTGGGTTTATTTTTCGTATTTTCCAAATATCGCATTTTATCGTCCTCCTCAAGTTTCAATCGAAATGTATTTTTTGCACTATTCAAGTAAATTATCAGTAATCGCCTATTAAACAAATCCTATTAGTTTTAATTTATTCAGTATAAAAAGCAAATTTTATTGTATTTTCATATTTTTTATAATTTAGAAATATATAATTTATAAACTTTCCGCTTCCGCTGTCGCTCCAACATTACACCATAACCCCACCCCAAACCATGTCGAAAGACCACACATACAGCTATGAAACTAATTGTTCCAGTCAGGGGCGGATTAAGAAGGCGCGGGGCCCTTAGCACAATAACTCGCGGGGCCCCCCTGGTTAAAAAAAAAAACGGCTACTTGCGAGTCAGGCTCGCACCCCGAGGATTCAATACCATCACAACATTTTTACAATGTTTAAATTTGCTGGAACTATTTTTAATCATGTTAATTATGCAGTGTATTTTTCTTTATTATCACACCAAGTTCGAGGTCTGTATTTTATAACCGTAATAGAGATAGAAAAAAAAACATATAAGTAAGCTCAACCGTTATAATAAATGATAAATACGAAACGATGATGTAATCCTGTTATCTCTCATTAGGGATATAGGGCTCGCAGAAGAATTTGCCATTAGTCGCGACCCTGAGAGGCTATTTCTCAACTGATCGCCCAAGTCCAAGCAGGGTCCAGGCGGCCTCGTACCTTGAAATGTATATCTCTATTGTCGTTATACCTACTACCTATATGGAAATCGTAATTATTTGGTTTTTGTTCCAATACCGGTACTCTATACAAAAATCGTGTTCATTAAATCTGTCGTTCAGTGTGCTCTATCATATGACCCATAACAGTTAGACAGTCGACATTTACACCAAGTGTGTATTTTTATTGCAGCTATAACAAATAATAAATAATTTAATAGTTTTTTTAAACGAAACATCTGTATATCGTCATTTAAAATCGGGATATTTTCCATATTTATTTATTTTCATGAATTCCTGATATTGTATTATTTTTTATTTACATTTAGGCATTTTAAAAGAGCCTAATCTTAGTAAAGTTGCGTTATTTTATCAGAGTACCTTTCATTCTATAGTAAACATCCCTATAATGGAACAGGCACCAGTAATGGGATGGTATAGACAAATCCTGTAAAACAAGTATTTACCGTCAGTTTTTAATCGCGCTGGCAACATTTTACCATAAGCAAGAGCTAAAGAGCTGCTTAAATTTAATTTTTCATTGATATTTGTTAGTTCAAAAATGAATGGCGCCATACATCCCATGACTGGAGCAAAAAACCAGTTTTAATTGGTTAATAATATTGAAACCAATTGCCGTAGCTTTAAAATCTCATTAAATACATAGAAAACATAAAGGCCAAATTCGACATATAACTTTTAAAGCGTAAAGCGGTAGAAATTTTACAAAACAATTACGAAAATCGCAAGTTAAATTCAAGCATGTTCGGATACTGTTTAACAACATTCAATAATAATAAGTTAAATAAAAGCTTGTATAAACAGGTGAAACGTGAGTCGGACTTAAGAACAAAGCGGGTAGGATGTATCAGGGACGCAGTGGGAACTGGAAACCAATTGTCAAGTGTGTCAAAAAACAAGCTCAAAAGCTGAGTCTCTCCTATTTCGCCGCGTTCCCGTGCGAAACTGATAGCAAAGCTGCAAGAATAAAATCGATGCCCTAGTGTGATCGAGTCGGTAGCTTCGTATAAGGACGGAAGCCCGTAGCGTTCTATCACGGCGCGCATCCATGCAAAGGCTGAATTGTAGTAGAACAGAGTTTGGAATGGAACCAGTGTGAACTCGGCTTGCCTGCTGCTCGGCCTTCATTCTCGCTCGAAAGTACGACTCTAGGGATCATTTGGTTTTCCGGCCCTGATGGGATGGGATGGGATTCCGGCCCGGATGCAGGGCTTAAAATTCGGCCTACGCGGAGCCCCGCTGTTTTCTTTTTATAATACTTTGACAATTAGGTTGGTTCGATCACGATCACGGCTTTGGAGCAACTCCGCATATTTTGGACTCCCGGCCGGCCGGAAGAACGCGCCCTTTGGCCTCCCACTGCCGCAAAGCTGGCCATCATCCTTCCTTGCTTTCCACCAGTTTGTTATTTAACACAACTTCTTTTGTTCTTCTCCGAGCTCTGCTCTTTCCTGCAGCTTAGCCATGCACAAAAGCTTTGAGACACTGCACCTTCGGTTTATGTGAAACTCTGCTTCCGGTCTTTGCATAAGTCGTAAAACTCCATGCATTCCTCAACCTTACAAACTTGGTACCGTAATAAAGTAAATTATGTCAAAATTGCCACTGACTTACCAAAAAAATACATTGTAAAAAAATTGTGATGGTACAGGATCCTCGGAGCGCGAGTTCGACATAACTTGGTCGGTTTCGTCGGTCGGTCGGTCGTGCCGAAATCGCATGGTCAGGGTCGGAGCGCGGGGCCCCCCCTAGGCGCGGGGCCCTTAGCATATGCTTTTTCTGCTGTTCGGTTAATCCGCCACTGGTTCCAGTTCATTAACCTTTAGTTAAACGACTTTATCAGCAAAGTCAATATTTTCCTACGAAAATGCGAAAATTTACATTACTATCAAAACTAAACGGGCAAAAAATACATTGCAAGATAAACCATAATGCTACAAGTAGAAGCGTTTAATTTGAATTTGGAATGAAGCGATCGTTCTTTTCTAGTAATTCTTTTGTTTGAAGTTCGATCAAAAATATATGTCAACGGGGCGCTATTATTCTGATGTATAGGGTGACAGTTCAGTTAAGTTTGAAAAATTTAGTTCCAATGAAATTCCGCAATATGGCGCGTGATGATATATTACTGGTCAGGCTCTCAGGCTTTACTGAAGAAGCTATTTTGAAAAAGGAAAAGATAATAATTATACGTATGATATGGTCAGACAAGTTTGCCAGTAGAAAAAGGCGCGAATTTCAAATGTTCTAAAATAAAATAATATAAAATAAAATAAGCCTTTATTGCTCTTCTACAGTGATAACAATATTATGTTTTTCTTTTCCGACGACTGAGTTTTGTAACAACAGCTTGTCTTTCGACAAAGGCCTCCTCTAAAAAGTTCCATTTCTCCCTATCTCTTGCGAGTCTCGTCCATCCTGGGCCGGCCACTTTCCTGAGGTCATCTTCCCAGCGTTTCCATTGGCCACCCTGGTTCCTTTCACAACCTATTGGGCACCATTCTGTTATCTTCCTATTCCATTTATCAGTTTTTTCTCTTATCATGTGTCCTGCCCACTTCCATTTTAGTGTTTTACATACTTTGTTCGCATCTTTGAATTTGGTTATACCTTTAATTTTGTTTAATTTTATTTTATCTATTCTTTTTACTCCAATTACACTTCTCTCTATTCCATTTTGGCATACTTTAATTTTTTTGGTTAATTTTTCAGTTAGTGACCATGATTGGCAACCGTATGTTAAACACGGAAGGATGCATGTGTTAAAGACTTTCCTTTTTTCCTTTATTGGCATGTCTTGGTTTTTCATTACTTCACTAAGTGACCAAAATCTTTTCCAAGTGTTGGCAATTCTTCTATCAATTTCTTTAGCCATAGTATCACTGGTCGCTATTAGCTGACCCAAGTATACATACTCGTCAACATAGTCTATTTTTTCCTTATTTACCATGATGGTGTGACTATGTGAACCGTTAGTCATAATTTTGGTTTTGTTTGTGTTCATTGAAAGGCCAGCTACTATGCTTTGGTCTGATAGTTGTTGCAGCATTTGTTCTAGATTTTCTGGACATTCTGAGAATAGAATCAAATCGTCTGCAAAACGCAAATGATTCAGATTTTCGCCATTTATGTTGAGTCCATTATTATACCTCTATAATCTCAAATGTTCTATGGGACGATAACCCATCGCGCCTACATTTTCAACATTTGCCGTTTTTTTTTACTAACGGAAATGAATTGACAGACTATATGTACAAATATAAGTGTCTTAGGTTTATAATAGGCTGTACACTTTGCGAGGGTAATGAACCATATTATATGGCAAAGAACAAAAGATGAATGTCACTCAGTTAATAATAACATTATAATAGCTTATGATTAAATTTAATTGTCTTGAGTGAAGAGCGAATAATACATAATATAACCGGGTTGTATTATGTACAATCATCGAACTGATCAATATTAACGATGATCAAGGAACCTATTATACCATAGATAATAATAAACTGAAATGCCAAACCGGACATATAAAAAATATGGAAAAAATCATGAAAATAAATACAATACAATACAAATACTCTTTAGTGTACACCTCAATAGAAAAAAAAATACTTTCAAATACTTTCTACGAAAAAAATATATTTAATAATCGAAACTGCTAATAAATTTTCACGAGTATGGGTTAAAAATTGCGATTGGGGCCGATTTTTGAATTTCGAGTGCTCGATTTCGTGTAATTCCCTTCAATTTATATCTGCTACTAGGCATTTGAATTCTACTAATATCATTGAAAACGAGTGGTCAATACCAGTAGATTCCCAATTTCTATTGCTCGTATTTCTAAAATATCAATTCGCCGTTTTCCACAGATATTCGAGTAACAAATTCGAGCGCTCGAAATTCAAAAATCAGCCCCCTGGGGCCCGATTTGGAATTTCAATCGCTAGATTTCGTGTTCTTCCATTAAAAATATATGCATACTATACATTTAAATTCTACAAATAGACTTTAAAATGAATTGTCAATACCCAATAGTTTCCCAATTTGTATCGCTCGTATTTCATAAATAGCATTTCGCCGTTTTCCACAGATTTTCGAGTGACGAAATCGAATGCTCGAAATTCAAAAATCCCCCTTGTAGAGAACCTCCGGACATACGAAAGCATTTTTGCCTAAGCTGAAACTGAGACCTCTACCGCTCGGTAATAATACATCTATGATGAACTCATAAATATTTAATTAAATGTACAGGAAAATATAGAAAACTAGAGCAATTTTAACGTTACAAACAGAAGGAAAACCTAATAAGTAATAATCTACTTGTACATAAACACATACACATGTATATACTTACAATGCATTTATTATAGTTATTATAGCTAGGGCATAATAATCAATCGTTGCAACAAAATGTGATGTATTTAAAATTCCGTATTAATTAAAAGCTAATTAGTAATAGGTACAGTAAGCTGCAAAGTTAAGTGACCAAAAGCACTCAGTTCTCTCATTATTTTCACTGCGTGTTGCCATTTCCAAACTACATTTGCCGTGTAGGCCAAAATAAAAACTACGCGTGATATTTTCCTTAATCATATACCGTTATGAGAATGTAAATTGTTCGTGGAAAATTATATTAAGTACAGCACGCACCAACGTTTAATCAACATTTAATACAATATATCTTTCTTGATAATTTATGTTTTCCTAGTATGTAAGTGAATTGGTCTGACACTGTAAACTTGCATTGTGTTCAATAAATAAATATAAATAAATAAATAAATAAATATAAATATCAGCTTATTAGCCCGTAAAAGCTCAAAGCAAAAACTGAAGTAATCAATTGTCAATCCGTCTTTAATGAGATGTACCAGATATAATTTACAGAGAAATAAGGAAGCTTAGGGCTCCTCTACACGATGGCCCAGCGTAGGCCAGTCTAAAGCACGCAGCTATGCGGTGGAATGAGATAGCAACATCACTTGCTCCCTCTAACGCATAAATGCGTCCCTTGGACTGGCCTATGCTGGGCCATCGTGTAGAGAAGTCATTAGAGTGCTATCTCCACATATAGATAAATTACGTGTTATAAAATTAAAACTTAAATAAATATTAAGTTTTGTGTGAGTTTGAAACTTATTAATAATACTATTTTCCTAACCTCCCATAAAACGAATTATTTATTTATTTAGTAAGGAACGTGATGTATAGAGTAAGCTAATATACCAGTTTTTGTATTTATTTGATTCTATATTATGATTTGTCTATTATGTTTTGCGCAAATTAGTTTTATTTAAGTACCTAATAAGTAACGGCTACACGATGGTCCAGCGCAGGTCAGTCCAAGGGACGCATTTATGCGTTAGAGGGAGTAAGTGATATTGCTATTTCATTGCACCGCATAGCTTCGTTCCTTAGACTTGCCTACGCTGGGCCATCGTGTGTAGGAGCCCTAAGAGCACGCACTATGGGATGGGCCACATGTACATGCGTCCGCACCATCGCTGGCCTACTACCTTTGATGTGCGGACAAAAAACCGACACCGTGGCCATCCTATCGCCATCCCGTCGCGCCATTAGCCATCCGACACTACTACCCTCTTATCTTAGTGGGCCAAAACGATGGCCCATCGTGTAGAGCAGCAATAAAATTGTCTCTACAGTGTCTCTCCACTTGCAATATCTGCAGTATGCGCTCTCGCGTTCCGCATACATTCACCGTGAGTGCACTTTTTGCAGTTAATGCATTTTTGCAGCCGACTGTATCATTAGTTTAAATAAAGGTGCGTTGCCCTCAACGTTCAGAGCGAAAAGGTGGCAAGTACATTTAAGTTTTTGGGTAGATATTACGTTTTTGGCAAAGATGTGGGTTATTATCAAGAGATGGAAAATGTCCCGTTACTTAAATTGTGTGACATGATGATGAAGGAGACATCTTACAAAAGTGAGTTAAGGAGTTATTTTTTTAAATTAAAGATTGTCAAATCCTTTCTAAGCTTACTTGTACACAGTTTTTGAAGTGATAACGTGCCACTGCACACTGCATATTTGTATAGGAATTTGTATGTAATTATGTAGTACATGAGACAGATTACAAAATACTGTAAAACAAAATATATACAACGTACAAAAGCGAACTTATCCCTATAAGGGATCTCTTGAGTAGGATAAAGAACTCTTGATCTCTTGATTTGACTAAGGTACCTCTACCTACTTACTTTATTGTACCTATAGGTAATATACTAATCTCATAGTGACACTCCACACTCAGTCGCTGCAGTGTGTGCACAGTAAGCTTGGTCCCACTCTACTCAATGGCCAACCCCGAGGTGCCAAATGTATCGGTATCGGTATGACAAATGGTAAGAAAAGTTACGTGACTATTTCCGCTTGGTTTTTAGGGTTCCGTAGCCAAATGGCAAAAAATGGAACCCTTATGGATTCCTCATGTCTGTCTGTCTGTCCGTCCGTATGTCACAGCCACTTTTTACCGAAACTATAAGAACTATACTGTTGAAACTTGTTAAGTAGATGTATTATGTAAACCGCATTAAGATTTTCACCCAAAAATTGAAAAAAAAAACAATTAATTTTGGGGGTTCCCCACTTAGAACTGAAACTCAAAAAATTTTTTTCATCAAACCGTGTGTGGGGTATCTATGGATAGGTCTTCAAAAAAGATATAGGTTTCTAATATCATTTTTTTCTAAAATGAATACTACTGATAATACTAAAAAAATATATGATGTACATTACCATGCAAACTTCCACCGAAAATTGGTTTGAATGAGATCTAGTAAGTAGTTTTTTTTTTGATACGTCATAAATGGTACGGAACCCTTCATGGGCGAGTCCGACTCGCACTTGGCCGCTTTTTTCTATCAACGATTGTCATTTTGACTAGGCCCCCTAGTCTCCTTACCAAACCAACTAGAGTAAGACTGACGACTTTTATTTATATTCCTAACTAAAAACAAAACGAGATGTAAACAAGGACCCTATTTTGCATCGCAAAAGACGCGAATTCCGTACACCAATCACTCGGATCACATCTGTCGCCGTTTGTTCGGCAAATAATCGATCGCGACTCGATTCTAATTGGCAACTCGTCAAGGGATTACGACTTAAGGCGTATTTTGTCAGTATTACGTACGATAATATATAAAAAATATTTATCCTATGTAGGTTATTTACTATTATTAATTATTTTACCGATTTAACCGAAAAATAATAAAGCCCGCGTCGGTTCTTATTAGCATCATTTCTTATTAACCTCACTGTATTTCCGCAAATTACACATTGATGACTTTACATTGTACATATTTATTTATTTTTTTATCTAGTTACTTGGCTTAGAATCTTTAGAATAAGTATGTAAGAAAATAAATACAAAAGGGATATTACAGGTGGGTATATTGTATACCGCGGAGTGAATAGGTATGCACTGTGACTTAGATAGGATATAGGATCTATTACGATTGTAGTGACGTACCTCATTTGTTTATTGACATGCTTCGTACTGTTTACGATTTTTGTATCCCACGTAGATTGATTGAAAGCGCCAGTCGGAACTTAAATAATGTATAATGTTCAAAGTCACATGACTTTTCGTAGAATCTGTCATCCCCATAACTGTTTCTCTTTTCGTTTAGCGTTTGTAGGTGTTCTATCAGCCAAAGTCAGAATCGACCAGTTTCAAAATAGTATCGCTTGCAAACGTTGATTTTGGACTTGACCTGCCCCTAATAGGTACCTACGATTGTAGCCTGTGGTTTCCAGCTGCTGAAGCAACTCGTATAGTTTCTAGTGATGTGCTAACTTGTTATTAAATTGTAAATTAGCCTTGCCAGTATAAGATCGTTGAAATAATCGGTTACCTCATTGGCAACTCGATCGATTCTGGATTTACGATTTGTTATACGTTCATTGATCCTTTTCTATTTTACTATGTCATAAAGATACTTATTGCTAGTGCTGGCCTTCAAGTAACAAACATCGATATTTTCATTTCATTTTACGTGACAGATAATAGAAATTCTAACCAAAAATAATAACCATTCGTATTCAAGGTAACAACTATTAAATAGGTAAGGTACGTAAGTATGTTTGATATATTTTTTAGATAACAAACTACACAACAAAACACAATGATTACTGAATAATTTGCACTTACTTACGTTTGAAGAACAAGAGGTCATTGCCCAGCGGTGGGTGGACGTGGGCTATTTGATAGCAAGAAAGATCGTCATTTGTAGTGTTATGAAATGGAAATGATTTAGGGATTTTATCATTTTGGCAGGAAATGTTAACGGCCGTTAACAAGTTTTATTCGTGTTTAAACTCGGATGTTTCGCTCGGCACGACGATAAAAACCGTTTCTCTAGTAACCCTCTGATTAAAGCACTGAACCGTCCATGTTAATTTAAGTTTTTATGGCCAAGATTATTACTTTCTATTATTAGTCTCGTACCAAACAAGTTGTGTCAACTAACTCGCATGTGGATGTTTATTTTGAGCTAAAACTAATATTTAACCAAGACCATACACCCACCTTTTAGGCTTCCAACGTCTTATGAAAACTCCGAACATGTTGTCAAATACAATTCACATCACTACCACACACCACAAGCACTGCACAACACTATTTTTAAGTTTACACTGAGGGGCGAAAATATTTCCGAGCGCAAAACGATCACCGAATTGCAACTGTTTACAAACACTATTTAAAAATAGAACGTCGTTTGCGCAATCGTAATCGAATCGATTGTCATTTGTTTTTTGTAATCGTCAAACATGGAACGTCATACGAGCGACACGTGGAAACGCCGCGGACGTTGCACGGAGACTGAACTCGCGGTCGCGAGCTCCCTTGCACTATGCAAGTATGCAGCTGGTGTGTATCCCGGTTGCTTAGTATTAATAAATTTTAGATGTCAACCACTCTGCGTGGTGGCCGGCTAGCTGGCTGAATGGGCTTGTGTCACCGCCTTGCTTTGGAGGGCTATTTTGCAAGATAAAGCGATTGTATCGTCGGCGATTTAGAATCGCAACAATGTAATCCCGTTTTATCTTTGTAGTTAATAAAAGAAGCTTGTCATACTATTTAATTTTAATTCATCTATCAATGTCATGTCTTCAAACATAACAAACACACCTACTTATAAAGAATCTTGTCTCGTCAGGAAGTAAAATAACAGGTGTATTCATAAACTTAAGCTTATTAACATTAGAACTGTCATCAATCACAATCATAACAGATGACTTTACTTTTTTTCTTAACGAGCGATAAAAACTTGAATGAACTTCCCTTCTTCCTTTCATTTTGCTTTTATTATGATGTTGCGTGAGAAGAAATGTAAAAAAGTATGTCGCTCAAAAAGTTTAAAAGCTAATGCCTTTTAATGTTGTTAGTTTGTAAACAATAGTGCTTAAAGGTAATAATCGATAAAATCGCAGTCGATAATTTATCCGATTAATCGTAATAATCGTAGTAGGTAACTAGTAATTTGATGGGCGCGGAAGTCGCGGTACAACACTACTGATATTTATTTCGTGTTCATTTTGATAGGCAGTATTTATTAATATATTATTTTTGTGTTATTGGATCTTAAATTACTATATTAATTTTTCCTTATAGGAATGCTGCTTAGCAATATTTTTTTAATCAGCAAGTTAACAACGTTAACGTGGTAAGTAACTAACTACTAAATTTATAGACTTTATACAATACAATACAATACTCTTTATTGCACACCTCAATGCAGAAACAGTACAAATAATACAACACATAAAGAAGAGGCACACAACAGGCGGTCTTATCGCTAAAAAGCGATCACTTCCAGATAAACTTTAGGTAGCGGAATTAAAAAAAATAAAATGTTATGTCAGTAGGTGTTCCAGATGCAATAAAAGAAGACTTTATATTAGAAATCTTGTTTGCTTACATTTTGTTTCCGTCTTCTGAGTTCACACGCTCGTTTGAAAAGCATAAAAGAACGCCACCAATCATGACACATTTCAGAAAATTGGATTATTGTTGATATTTCACTGATACCTGTAGTACAGTAAGCAAAACTATTTTTCTGCATACATTTTTATATTCAGGGGTGCTAATCTAATAGTTTTGCTGTCTCTACCTACCTACCTTAAATTTCTACCGATTTGCGCGTTAAACTTTGAATGTATAAATATTTTAAAATTAATGAAACGTCAAAAATTTATTTACGGTAAAATGTTGCCAGTGTTATAGAACTGATGATAATACACAATTTTATAGGATTTATGGTATACATCCCATCAACTGTTGCCACGTCCATAATAAGGGTGTAATTACTAATACATGTTCGACAAAATCAGAATCAATTTATCTGTGGGCACGGTAGTGCCAGCGCCAAGTTGAACAGAAACAAACAAAGATATACGTAAAAAATTTAAGTAAGTCACCAGTACCCCTAGTGTAAATAAATTCGATTTTGAAACGTGACGTACGCGTTTGCGTTTAGTCTCATTTTGTATTGGATTTAGAAAGAGCGCGCCAAGCGGGACGTTTTGGAAACTCAAAATACTATACAAAATGAGACTTAACGCAAACGCGTTCGTCACGTTATGATGTCGATAAAATTTACACTAGGGGTACTGTTGTATGTAGTTGTGACGTGTTCGAATAGACATTTATTTTGTTTGTGTGTGTCTTTTAAACATGTATTGTCTATTCGAACACGTCACAACTACATACAACAGGTGACTTACTTAAGTTTTTTATACAACAGTAAGTATCAGTACAGTAGCTAGATCTTTTTCTCAACACTATTCAGGTATTTTCGTTTTTTATTTTATTTTGAATAAAAAATTACAGGGATCGGCGTTTTATAGAGTTAGTAACATCGCACTGAATGACCGACCTACGCATACCCTTTAAAATTACGCCACAACCCCGCAATGATAGAAACACATAACTTTATGTGATCGTAAATAAATGTCGGCCTTTCTGGGAGGCTGTTAGTCAGGGCATGGCGCAGACCACTTTCCGTGGACTACGCACCATACCGTAAGGGTCACCACATTTATGCACTTATATGTGACCGAGGCCGGAGAAACGTCCCACAGGTTGTCAGGTTATTCATATAAAGATACAAGCAAATCTCGTCCTTATGGCAAGCGACAAAGTGGGACGTTTTGACGCGGTCACATATATTTGTTTGTACAGTCGAGTTCACAAACATCTTTCAAAATGTGTGTGTTTTATACATATAAAACTCTCTTGCGTTTTGTAATGTGTACAAAACGCAAGAGTTTATGAGTGTTATATTTAATATTTTATTTTTAAACTCTTTTACGCAGTTCCAAGTATTGTGAATTATATTGATATATATTTTTTGGTAAAATTTATGTTAACTTGGGCTAAGTTGGGCACCAACGGTGAAGTTAGGGTTCCCTGCGGCAGTTTTACCAGCCCTTTCTTTTCAATGATTTGCAACATTCATAACGGGGTGTCATTTTATATGTTCTTTGCACGGGCAGTTAACTCTGGGGGCACGGCAAAAACCGGGCCGAGTCGGAGTCCCTACGACCGACTGACCTACTTACGGACGGAATAACCTGGAGGCTTGTGGGATAATGGTGAAATGTGGAAGTGTTATAAAAGTGCTCTTTATAGTTACGAGTTATATGAACCTAATAGCCACCGCCATACAATCTAAGTTTTACGCTCTTATTTTAAAACCAACGAAGCAACATGAAAATTCAAGGAACATAATCATTATGCCTGATTTTTGTTTTCTTTGCTAGAAACTGTACGACAAAGAAATTAGAGCGAATATGTAGAACTTTTTACATACTTACAAAACTTCAACTCGCTCTATTTTCTTTGTATAACAATTTTTAAATAGTGCCTATGCCTATTCTTGGGATACGATGCCAAGCGGACACCAGGCTTCCGTGAGTCGTGGTACATAATAAGCAGGGACAACGATAGGAAGATGATGATGATCTTATATGCTCTAGCAGATAAATGATCTAGGGGCACGGCAAAAACCTGGCCAAGTCGGAGTCCCTACGGCCGACTGACCCACTTACGGACGGGATAAAAGATTAAGCGGTTTCATTTACCTGGAGGCTTGAAGGGATAATAGCGAAATGTGGAAGTGTTATAAAAGGATTAGTGGATGCTCTTTTGAGGTTAATGAGTTTTCCAAACTTTTTTGCGCGGTAACAACATAGTAATATAAAAATAGGAGGAGAATACAGATACAGATGTAGTGTATATTTATTATCCATCGTATTTTCACGGAAACTTACGAACGTGTCTTGCTATTTCAGTCAGTCTCGGTACAGAAAGTACTGACATGACTGAACTAACATGTCAAATACGAAAGCTTCCGAGAAAATACGATGGAAAACAATTACGCATATATCTGTACAGAAGATAATTTCGCCTTTACTGAAGGCGAGAAAGACACTAGCAATCAACTACTCCCTTAGTTGTGTGACAGGTCTGCCCCTAGAACGCTCAGGTATGTGGTGTCGCTACTCCCCAACAGGAGTAGCGAGTGCCCTAAGTTGATTAATTGCACTGGTAAAAACTGTGAGCGAAGGGATCAGCCCATCCCTAGGCCAAATAATAAAGATATATTCATGTATGTACTTATCGCTGACTGTCAGCGAGCGAGTCAGTCTCAATAGTAACTGAGATATTTTTCTTAGAAAAATCGCTCGTCTTCTCGCCGGTCGCTGCCAAATAAAAGCCACGTACATACCTGAAAGCAGCAAAAAAAACGGAATTAATACAATAATAGAATTTAAAGTGTCATTATTAACAACAAAAAGGATGCATCGGCCGGGAATCGAACCCGGGCCGCCCGCGTGGCAGGCGAGCATTCTACCACTGAACCACCGATGCTTGTGAGAACCATGTTGAAAGTACCGTTCGAATAGCTAATTTTATGCAATAACCACTGAATATACTGCAACTGAATAAAGTTCATGTTAAGACACGCGATAATCAACTTTATACGTAATTAAATAAAGTACACTCGTAGATAGTCAGTTATTGATATTTTAGACAAACTGCGGTTATTACCGATAACGGAACGTAGCTTGCGTAACGAAAAAATGATAATAATATAACATGAGAAAGAACATTTGAATCAATATTGTAACGTTAAAAATAAGACCACCTGTACATATATTGTAGCGAACAAGGTGCTTTTAAATATCTGAACGAACCCTTTAACGTCTTTACAATAGAGGTGTGTTCAGATATTTATGACGGCAATGGACTGTATATAGAACTCTTTGGTATAATATTTAATTTTATAAACACCAACTATGTATTTCACTCCATAAATGTAACTGTTCTATGCACATAGACAATAAATATGTCTACTTCTTAAGACGCTTGCCTTAACTCATATTGCCTTGTTATTAAATGTTAGATTTGACTAACCTGCGCGTCATCGTGAATGACACGAACTATACCTATTTATTTCTGCTTCATATTCTTTTTTGTTTTGAAATTCCACGCTCTACAAAGTTCAAGAGACCTTTAGGTCACATGCAATGCACCAATCGATCGTGTGTATAAATATTTTCCCATACATTCTCCACAATATTTCCCATAATCTATCAAAAACTATGCAAATTGCAGGTACAAAGATATGCAATTTACTGAGCATGAGGTATTATATGATGAGCGGCCTACACTCGACATCGAAAAATTAAAAAATAGTTATTTGCGTCTCTATCTCTCTTGCATATTCGAGCGATAGAGAAGCAAAAAACGATTTTCGATTTTTCGATGTTGGCGCTAGGCCGTCAAGTAGGTAGTACTAGGTAGGTACCGAATGATATGCGGTATGCACGGAAAGTGAACAAGAATTAACTTGACTATTGATGAATAGAAATCTAAGGGTTGCATTAAATATTAAAGTACTTAATCACGGGAATTCTTTTGCATGTAGGTACCTAGAATAGTATTTTATACAATAATGAGCTGTTCGGCCGAGTACCGCTGTTTAGGCAACGAAGCTTGCTGAGTAATTGATTATATCACTATTGTATATAATATTTTAATAATTATAAAGCCTAAATAATTAAAAAAAATGTAAAAAAAGTAATACAAAATACAAAAACACCCGACTCCGCGCGATCCCGTGTCCCGCGCCCGTTTAGTATTTTCTATGAAAGCTAGGCGGCACGTGATTGGTAATTTTTTTTATAGTTGACTACAGCGTATCGAAATTAATCACAGGTGAGTTTCCGGGAGCCCAGACATGAAAGTACGCAATTATAGTTTGGTATACGAAATCTTAATTCAACCATTACAGCCGACTAGTAGAAAAAAATGTATTTTCATCACACTTTTTCGAAAAAGACCTTATTTCATCTAGGTGTACTGAAGGACAAAGGCCTCTATTGTTCCCGTGGGAGTTATAGATTGTGAAAAAGCTCCCTAGGGAGTTATAGCATTTTTTAATTATTATGTCACTTATTCGTACAAACCAAGTAGCATAAATGAGTTTTACTTTTAGAATACTGACGTTTATAATTTAATATTTTTGTTTATGTTTAAAATTATTTCTTTTGATTAATTTACCTGCCGTTTGAAATATTTTTACATAATTTTCAATCGTGGCTGTATGCCGAATAGGTCTGTGCCTTCGATGCCTAGCCTGTAAAAAAATCCTAAATGGCGGACGAATGTATGATAAGTCACCGTATTTAAGACCGTTTTTTCTTCGCAAGTGTGATGAGAAACCTTGTGTGTAACTCCGGGGGTAATATTGCAAACTCGGATCTTTAATTCCACTTACCCCCCTCGTTGCACAATGTACTATAAATCACTCGCAGTGCATCGCATCTCCATAATCCTAGTTGTAGATACCCAAACATTATATTTTGGAACAACACTAACGCAGACATTGAAAATTGTCCGTTCGATGCGCGTGCCGCGGGCGCGCAGGGCGGCCATTACGAAAATATCAGGGTACTCTACGGTACCCTAGACTTGCTGGCAGGCTGTTACGGTACCGGGAATAGTACGGTTTGGAAATTATGGAATCTTACAAGGAACAAGAGGTTTCGTCTGTTTAGAAGTCGTTGAACTCTCCCAAATGTCGCAGTACTTTCGAATTTTCAGCTGTCATTCTCAGTTCCACAAGTATCAATTCTGGCATAAATAAGATCCTACGTATTTGTCCAGATTATAAACTATTAGTATACTTAATAATACTGATTACTGATTAAGGAACAAATTATAGTAATAAAAAAAAAAACGCGATATACTGAAATTCAACTGCTATAAATTAAAATTAGACATGGTTTCATGATTTTTTTCTATCGAGTCAAATATAACTTTTTAAGGTTTTACTTGAAGTTTGCCCACGGAAATATACTCTAGTTTCCGTGTGATTTTTTTCAATGCATTTGCCTTTTATTAAAATGTTTAAAAATTCAAAATAAAAACTGCAAATTTTGCGGGAGACCCCTCTTAAGATACCTTAGATACTATATATCCTATTTCCTGGAGACCTAGACTTAAGGATGACTGACGTTAGAACGACCCGGATTCGGGCCGGAGCCACTTCGTTTTCTACAGAAAGCATCACGTGATCGCCGATCACCTGTCATAGAAAATGAAGTGTCGGTTGCCTCGGCCCGGACGCGGACCGTTCTATCGTGAGTCATCCTTTAAAAGCGTTCCAAAACTACTGACCGATTTCCATTAAAAAAACCTCGAGCTTGAACGACACCGTAGTATCATTAACGCCATTGTAGCCAAATAAAGAAATTGACAGTATCAAGCACCTTTCTATTTCGATAGCTCATTTAGATGACTAAGCGAATCGAATCGTATCTATTGAGACGTGACACAGTCGATTTTAGTCAAAAAGTCGTTCACGGTGACTTTTTGCATCGATTCCTACAGCCGAGATGTAATTGAGATTTAGCATTAGCTATCATATTTAAGGAGTAGGTTTTAGGACGAGATGAGTACTGAGGCCATAACGAAAAACATCGAAAATAGAAAGGTTTTTTGCCCCTCTATCGCTCGAATATGCAAGACTGACAGAGCAAAAGATAACGATATTTCGATTTTCGATGTTAGGGTCTTTTTTTTATACTACGTCGGTGGTAAACAAGCATACGGCCCGCCATTATGGTAAGCAGTTTCCGTAGCCTATGTACGCCTGCAACTCCAGAGAAGTTACATGCGCGTTGCCGACCCTAAACCCCTCCCCTCGTTGAGCTCTGGCAACCTTACTCATCGGCAGGAACACAACACTATGAGTAGGGTCTAGTGTTATTCGGCTGCCGTTTTCTGTAAGGTGGAGGTACTCCCCCAGTTGGGCTCTGCTCTAAATCTGGGATAACATCCGCTGTACTGTGCCCTACCACACAAAGCGAGATGACATTCACAATGCCCATACCTCTCTTTTGGACGTAGTTTAAGGACGTACCCGGGTCCGACTCTGTTAATTGTCATCCAATTACGAACAAAGGGCATACTCTATGTTCGTAACTAGACTCGAAACTCACAAGTTTTAATTTTTCCTAAGTGATACCGTTATTGGCTGCTAAGTTTAATTACAGCTCGCAGAAACTCTATGCTGAAGACCGGAGCGAATGGCAGTGAGAGGCCGAAGAAGAAGAAGGCACCTAGACTTTTTTGTTAGTCTTCCTTAGTGTCCCACTGCTGGGGAAAGGCCTTCCCTCGTTTTCTCCACTCGACATTTTCATTTTTATTCGCATTGGCATTTTCCCACCATTTTGGATACAATGCGTCCAAGTCGTCCCGCCAACGCAGTCGTTTCGGTCTGCCTGCACCCCGTCCTGCACCATCTATGGTGTTCCGTGGGTCCCACTCAGTAACAATTTTGGCCCACCTTTCCGGGTGCATGCGGCAGTCATGTTCAGCCCAGTCCCATTTGAGCTTAGTGGTCATCATCTAGACTTATGTGCAAAAAAGTCAACGTATGTTATCTACCGGGAAAATTTGCAAGTACCTAACTTCTAACATCGTATGCATCAAGCTATAAACAGTACAACCAAGTACACGAGTGTGAACATCCCAGCACGTGAGTGTTACCTACACTACATGGAACCGACAATTTCTCATGGCAAATTGTATGGTCTCCATGCGTATACGTCGTAAGTAACCAGTCATTTTATACCAAGATTACGACCTTTCAAGAAAGCAGGATAGCGGCTGTTTTAGAATTAAAAAGTCATAACTTGTTAGGGAAAACAATGGCTTATAAGATGTTTTAGAACCTAGGCTAAATAGTTCCGTCTGCTGGTATGTAGATTTGATGGGTTATGTCTTCGTAACTTAGTGCTTAGTAGAAGTCTAGGTTGAAAGCGTTTAAGGAGGTTTATTATGTTTTTCGAGGCCCTTAGTCTAATTTAGAGGTTTTAGGAACTCTTTACCTATTTAGTATCTTATTTATTATTTACCTACCTAATTGCTTAGACGACCCGTCTGGCCTAATAGTGGGTAGTGACGCTGCCTATGAAGCCAATGGTCCCGGGTTCCAATCCTGGTAAGGGCATTTATTCGTGTGATGAGCATGAATATTTGTTCCTGTCCCTTTTCTATGTATTTAAGTATTTACAATTATTTATATACTTATTATATATATCGTTGTCTAACTACCCTCAACACAAGCCTTATTGAGCTTACTGTGGGACTTAGTCAATTTGTATAATAATGTCCTATAATATTTTTTTATTTAATTGTGTAAGTACAGGAAAACGTCGGTTATCCGAACCACGATTGTCCGAAAAACCATACTTTATTCGTAGTTTTGTTCAAGTGTTATTTATTTTAACGTTATAAGTACGTCGAATTTTAATATACGGCACTGTTTTTATGTAAAAGGGAGTTGATTTTGTTTAATCTCGTCCAAACAAACCCACATTCCGATTATCCGAACTTACCTTAGTACCGATTAGTTCGGTTATTTGAGGTTCTACTGTGGCCGTTAAGACGAATAACAACTTTGCACTCAATGTGAAAAATAAGATTGAAAATGGGGAGAAGTCTGGATAAGGGGTTTATAAGATAACTTGTGACGATTGTCGAGTGTCGATAGTGGATACAAAAAAAAATGGTAACGAATGTTTAACAATCATAATTAATTTAACATGATGTGACTAATATCTAAAATATATATGTTATAACTTTAAACGAGCAATTCTTGTATATATTATATATTCGGAGATCTCGGAAACGGCTCTAACTCTAACGATTTCGATTACTATATGGGGGTTATCGGGAGTGAAAAATCTATGTAGCTAGATCTTACCTCTGGGAAAACGCGCATTTTTTGAGTTTCTATATGTTCTCGGAGCAAAGCTCTGTCTCCCAGATATTATATATTTTTGTACGTATCTACTATCTACAATTCCACACTATCTACTATTATAAGTAGTAAAGTAACGGACCAAATAGTAGGTACCATGAAATATAACTTTCCTTAATTTCATATGAAGAATTATTAACTATCAGTGAAACTCCCACAAACCGATGAAAATCTAAGTTTATCTACGCCGTACATAATCTATAACTTTGTATTATTAAATTGGTTTTCCTCAACAAAACACTCTAGGAACTGGGTCAAACCAACGCTATCACCTTAAAGTATACATGATATTCCATCCTCAAATCATAGAGAAATAAGTAACAGATTGCTCACTCCATGCATCAGTTTTGGTACCAAAACGCTTATTATTAATATCGAGTAGCGAAATTATCAGTACTGCTACTTGACAATAGATGTTGCGACATACGAAAAGTTTAATGCTCAACTATTTTCAGCTAATATTATAACCAGATTATTCGGAACTCTATTTTTTTTATACTACGTCGGTGGCAAAAAAGCATACGGCCTGCCTGATGGTAAGCAGTATCCGTAGCCTATGTACGCCTGCAACTCTAGAGGAGTTACATGCGCGTTGCCGACCCTAACCCCCTCCCACCCCTCGTTGAGCTCTGGCAACTTTACTCACCGGCAGGAACACAACACTATGAGTAGGGTCTAGTGTTATTTGGCTGCGATTTTCTGTAAGGTGGAGGTACTTCCCCAGTTAGGCTCTGTTCTAGATCTGGAATGACATCCGCTGTGCTGTGCCCTACCACACAGAGCGAGATGACATTCACAATGCCCATACCTCTCTTGTGGACGTAGTTTAAGGACATACCCGGGTCCAAAAGTATTTTTAACCTGTTTTTAACTCCTTCTGCTTGTAATATTAGTTGTAAATTGTTGAGCAATACAATTTTCGTCAATCGCGACACTTGAGACATCTAGTGTCAAGTAGCAGTACTACTCGATGCTAGATGAGTGAGCACTCTGTGTTACTTATTTCTCTATGCTCGAATTTACCAATATTAGCATAAAGGTTTTGCCTTCGTTTGCCAAAAGGACGTAAGAGACGTTACAATTTAAAGGAAAAAGTATATTTTGGGTTTGGATTGTGAAGGAGAGGGCCTTAAATGGAAAATTGATTTTCACGTAACCGAAAACCTATTGGCGTTATCGGTTTTCATAAGGCATTAGGAAGGAGTCTTATTAGGAATTTATGGGAGGATATGATGAATTTTCGTGGTTGAGTGGATTTTTCTTTTATTGCTCATGGCAACAATTATCACACTTTTGTTTTACTTCCGAAAAATTATTGATAAGTCATTGATAAGAAATGGCATTTAGTGATATGATATATGTGATGGCAGGTGGGGCAAAATGTTGTCAGATTGGTGGCCGCTTTCGGATGAAAGAAGCGCCTGGCGCCCGTTGGCTCGTTGGGTGGATGACATTCGAAAAATCGCGGGACACTTTTGGATGCGACTAGCCCAGGACCGGGATTAGTGGCGTACACCAAAAGAGGCCTATGCTCAGCAGTGGGCGACTGGAGGCCAAAAATGATGATGATGATGATGATATAATGATATTCTAATAATATCTTTTGATTTTCGTATGTAAGTAATTAGTGATAGAGTATATTTTAGTATGCTATTTCTTTGGTCAAAGAATAACAATATACATAATGGATATACAGATGATTACTATGACTAGCTTATAACTAAAATAGGCCCTTGAGGCATTGTACCAAGGATGCTGGCGGCATTTCCTCGTTGTATCGCAATACTGATACGTATGATGCGTATTATCAAAGAATTGCACGTTTTACTAACTATATATAGTGTTTATTTTGACGTTCGGTGAGGTTTAGTGGGTAGTAACCATGCCTATGACGCCGATGGTCCTGGGTTCGAATCCTGGTAAGGGTATTTATTTCTGTGATGAGCACAGATATTTGGTCCTAAGTCTTGGGTGTCTCTATGTATTTATGTATCTGTATATTATATAATACTATATCGTTGTCTGAGTACCCACAACACAAGCCTTCTTGAGGTTACTGTGGGACTTAGTCAATCTGTGTAAGAATGTCCAATAATATTTATTTATCATCTATTTTCATACACATATATATCATATCCAATTCAATTCGTAAACAATATATTGTTGCTTATTAACTAGCTTATTGTTAAGTGATCTCAGATGTATTATATCTTAGAAAGAGCTCAAATTCTGTCTATGAAAGCACGTATCTCAGAATTCCGAATTTCGTAAGAGCCAATTAGGTTGCGTTATTCGGCGCACGATCGACCGATAAGCCCACGCTCCCAGATCCACGGTCAAACTTGAAAACTTGACTATTTACCCGACTGAGGAACGGCCATTCCATCCTAGCATACACGCTATATATGTCTAACCATACACTTCTATAGTATATTATTCTGTTACGGTGAGCAGGGTAACGATATACAACAGAAAATACCTAAATGAAAGTTAGATATGACATGCCCTTGCCCAATTTAATATACGCCCACATTAGAACTTTAAGATTAGGGTTTCTGCTCGAGAAATTTGTCCTTCGTCGAGACGAGAAAAAAACTCAATGCCTCGAGAACTCGAGAAATAAATCTCTTGTGATAAGTGACGAGAATACGCGTATAACACGTGATAAAAGTGTATTACTCTATTAAAGATTTCTTCGCAGATGCCATTATTATGTAACATACTTTGTTTTATTTAGTTATATCATTGAATACGATGCTACCTTTGAGCTTAATTGCATGACATATGTAAATAGTTTATATATCTTAGTTTAAGGAAAAGTTTGTCATACCCTTTTAGGGTCCATCATGAGATGCTTGCATAAATACTGTAACAACTTTTGATTTTTACCATGGAGCAATAAATGATGATTGATTGATTGATTGATAAATCAAATCATCCCGCTATTTTATACTCGTATTCCTATTAGGAAAATAGCACAATTTAGCTGCCAGCTTCATTATTACGTTGAATAAGGAGTAAAGTATTAATATTACGTATTAAAACTTCTGTAAGTTCGTCACATCGAGTCACATTCGTCACATTAAATTAATTGACTTGAATATTCTTGCCTTATAAAATACCATATTGTGGTTTGTTTTAATTTTGTTAAATACCTTAATAAGAAATACACTATAGCATATCACATCGCCGGCGCGCACTCCAGCACCTATAGTTTTTTTTTTGTTTATTGTTGAGTTTTGATTAAATGCAATTGATATAAACTAGAAATTTATTTGTTTGATTATTGATCTCACCAACGACTCCTTTGAATCCGATTTGCAATATAGCAAACAAAGTTATATAAAATGATGTTTTTTGAAAACTTCAATATTTTTCGAGATACTTGAGTAACTCGAGAAATCCTGGTCGAGAATTCCCGTGCCTCGAAAAATAAAAAAGGTCGAGAAACCAAAAACCCCATTTAAGATACATCAAACATTTGCTAAAGATACGATATAGATTAGATTAGTATAGTGTAACGTACTTACATAATTTACCTTTGCCTTATTACCTAGCCTTCTTGAGTGCCTCCATCACGGTAAGTACTAAATATATGATAAAATATAGCATCAAAAATGCGGTTTATATTTTCCGTTAAAAACTAGGTCGCTTGGCGTAGCCTCCGGGAACACGCTAGGGTTGTCACTTTACTGTATTTTTAATAAATAAATTATTAAGGTTGTTTCTAATACCATCTTTTCAAAATTTTCCTCGCGTTTTTCCCGCCTTTTCTCCACGGCTCATGGGAGCCTGGGATCCGGTTGTACATAAATACAATCGTACATAAGTTCCGAAAATCTCATAGGTTTGAGCCGGGGCTTGAACCCGCGACCTCTGAATTGAAAGTCGCTCTTACTGCTAGGCTACCAGCGCTTTTTTAATAATCGGTAAAATTAACCCATAAAAAAAGAAAACATTTTTGAAAATGTTCATAAAAAGTAAAATTTATGTACTCGGGTGTTCTAAATTAGCTACAAGTAAACATGCCCTTAGTATTTAATTTACATAAATTATAATGCAATTATCAGTTATCCTGACGGTGGGTAAGTTACAGAATATCGACAGGTACAAAGACTATATAGCAGTTCGATTTTAACCTCGGATAAAAAGTAAGTACCTAGATTTTGTATGTACTTCATTATTTAAGATAGAAGAAGGCTCAAGAAGGCTAGATAATATAGGTACGTAATTATGTATTTCCTTGTCACAATACATAAATATGGACTCATGCACGAACACAATTTCAATTTCGAATTCCACGCTTTAACACTGAAAATTTCTTAATTCGGCAAATATAAGCTACTCATGGGCGACACGGGCACCCTTGGGCGAAGGGGACAGACCTGGGGAACTTTTCATAGGTTAGTCTAAGTATATTTAATAATATTATATTTTGTTTGTCGTACCTTAATATAGAAAAATATAACAAATGCTTTTTTTTTTAAACCCTGGTGGAAACCCTATTCACCTGTGTCCTCTCGTCCTAATTAGGGGCGTAAGGACACTAAGGATGTCACACAGTTCGAGTAGCTGACGCTTCACTTATAAGGGTTTTGCTGACGCTGACGACGCTGTCTAAGGGACATGGAGAGGGAAATTTATTATTGAGTTTCGCCCATTGCGGCCTTTGAAAAGGATTTGCTGTTTTGAATAAGGAAACGTCCTTGGCAGATACGTGGTGTTTGATAAGTTTAGCTTTGATCTGACGTTCCTCAACGACATTTTAATATTTTTCGAGGACAAGGGCAATCTCACTAGGGCTTTAGGGTTTACGGTGCATGAAAATAATCCGATAATTTTCCGGTTCAAATTAGATTTTACAGATCGATATCTTTCGATTTGAATAGGACAAAAAGAACATATAACAATCACGATAGATCATAGATGGTAGGATTAACTAGATGTGCTAAACACGGGGATGAATGTCATTCGATACCTCCCTGGAAGGGAGGTATGAGTGACCGCTCCCCACCGATGTGGGGAGGTCAAAAAATACGCGATGCTATACGCTTGCGCACGTCAGAGACAGAACATACGCCACATGCGCCACATTAAAAACACGTTTTGTCATTCCTGACAACATACCAAAAACAATAAGCCATTCTAAAATTTACGGTGGGGAATAAAAAAAATGAGACCGTGACAAGGACAAACAACCATAGCGCTGTCTCTGCTGCCGGCTCTACCGTTTCATCTCTATACTTACGACAGCTACATTTTTTTGTACATCCCATTACGTTGCCTTCATACGATACAGTACTTGTACCCATATCCGTTAAGATGAGACAAGAAACTATTTGCACGCTTTTTGTACACATTTTTTTACATTGACAACCCTACTCTGCATCTCGTAATGCAATGCTACTCGACGCTAGAGGGCTCTCAGCCAACGAATCTTACCCGTATACGTCTTGAGATTGCTGCAAGGAAATTTGTGAGCTCACAAATTTTCTGGTGTAAAAGCTTTTTCGTAATTTATTTTATGATGATGTGATATTTAGTTAAAATGTATTGGGCATTCTAGACCACTGATTGCCTAAATGGAGAAATCAAGCATTTATTCATTTTGTCGTTTCACTTTTTTTTAATACCACATCGGTGGCAAACAAGCATACGGCCCGCCTGATGGTAAGCAGTCACCGTAGCCCATGGACGCCTGCAACACCAGAGATATTACATGCGCGTTGCCGACCCTTTAAAAACCTGTACACTCCTTTTTGTTTTTTTTTTTCAAAATGACGGTGCCTACAGCTCACAGTGCCACTAGTTTTACTTTTTTAGAAATGCTCGTAAAGTACAATGACAACCCTACGCTGCATATCATAATGCAATACTACTCGACGCTAGAGGGCTCTCAGCCAATGAATTTCACCCGTATACTTGCCGTATACTGTGACCTTGAGATTGCTGCCAAGGAAATTCATGAGTAAGCTAAAAGTTAGCTTACTGTGGGTTATTTCATATCTAAGGAGGTTTATGATGATGCAATTGACGCACAATTAGGTTGGCTGACATTCCAGGGGCTACCGCTCCCTGCACACTTATGTACGCGTTTACAAGTGCGACAGAGAGGCAACACGTCGAACGTGGTTCGCGGTAGGCCCTCTGTGTTTGTTCAGTCGGTGCAATGTTAGCTCACAGGCCAAATCGAACGTACATTTGATATCAAAACCATATCTAAATGACATCGTTATTTGCGTTCATTTCGCTCGGACTTGTCCGTACATGTATTAGCGCGAGCGAGACGTACGAGCCATTGATAACTAACTGATATCGTTTTGATGTCCAGTGTACGTTCGAATTGGCCTCTTAGACAGACTGGAGTATAATACTCAATTCATTAAATTCATAATTATATTTTAGTGTTTGAAAATTCACGTGACGTGACATTACCCTTTGACCAGCATACCTTCGTGAAAGTTACAATTTGCATAGTTTTTCAAAGAAAATTGCGGTCGTGCTAAGTGCGCGTGACGAGCGAACGTCGAACCTATGCTCGGGTTCACAAAACATTTCTACCCGCCTTCAAGCAATGTCTATTATCGTAAGACCCCTTCATTACGACAAGTATGTATACCATCACGTGATCGTCCATAGAAAAAGAGAAAACGTTTTTCCACTTCTAAATATTTTCCTTTCTCCATGATTTTATTGACATGTTATTGACAGAATGAAAAACTAGGTTTTTAATTTTTTTTCCAAAATTTTCAAACCTATAAACCTAGAATATATTATGCTGAAACGATCGACATCAAAATCAAAGTGATTTGTTAAGATTTAGTCAGCGTCACCGTTTTCACCCGTAAATTCATAGAAAAAGTATCGTTTTTCGTTAGGACCGCAAAGCATTTTTGGAGGTTTTCGAGTTTTCGAGGAATTAACGCCTGATGGTAAGCAAATAACGTCACCCATAGACACCTGCAACACCAGAGTTGTTGCATTTGCGTTGCCGCCCATGGGACTCGGGATACGCTCATTTCTTGAAGGTGCGGAGGTCGTAACGTAACCATCCGGAAATACCACGATCGACAGGGAAGTTGCAGGGAAGCGGTTCGCGAATTTCGAGCGCTTGGTAATGATTTCGTGTGACTTCCTCTAAATGCTATCTCCATTACTAGGCATTTAAATTATACTAATAGAATTGAAAACGACAGGTCAATACCACTAGATTCCCAATTTCTATCGCTCGTATTTCAAACATATTTCAAAAATAGCATTACACCGTTTTCCGCAGATTTTCGAGTGACGAAATCGAGCGCTCGAAATTCAAAAATCGGTTCCAAGTTCATTCCACAGTTTAGCTGTGTGAGGCAGGAAGTTTCTGGAGAAACGCAGTTCGTAACTCAGAAAAATATTATCTAGGACACACGGTGTAAATTGCGAACTCTATCCAGCAAATTTCACAGAATACTGACAAATAAAAATCTGCCCAAGTAAGCAATTAAGCAAACGGTCAGAGCACATTACACTTTGTGAATTGCACGTTTGAACACGAAACGTTGTGTGATTTGCTAATGTAATGAAGACATATGACTATTGATAGACCTTACATCGTCGAAATAAGGGTTATGATAGGTCAGTCATTCGTCTTGTAAGATATTGTTAGAAAAACATTGTTTAAGCTTGAAATA
The DNA here is from genome assembly GCF_033807575.1 of Cydia pomonella. Taxonomy (NCBI): domain Eukaryota; kingdom Metazoa; phylum Arthropoda; class Insecta; order Lepidoptera; family Tortricidae; genus Cydia; species Cydia pomonella. Next base: position 3,263,175 of record NC_084711.1, on the reverse strand, counting down.
TTTATACACAAATACTCGTAATTGAAAGTAACCGGCTTTGATAAATTTATAGGTACCAAGGATTTATATTCGTTTGTAATTATTTAATTTGGTTATAAATAAATAACATTATATACTCCATTTTTATTTTTATATCGTATTCGGATGAACTAAAGTATATTGACCGGACTCCAATCCCAAATTTCATTTCATTATATCAAGCATCGGTGGTTCAGTGGTAGAATGCTCGCCTGCCACGCGGGCGGCCCGGGTTCGATTCCCGGCCGATGCATAGTGTTTTTGCATCTTTTTTAAAACTATTTTTATATACAGAATGATTTAGTCATTTTAATTGTAATTACCATACACGTACAGCACATGTACGTATTTGTCATAGCCCATTGAGTATGTATCACTGGAGTATCGATTTACCAATTGAAGGCAATGGGGTCAAGTTGCGGTCTCACTGAGGTCAGTTAATTATACAATTAGATTAATAGGTAATCATGATTACTACTTGTTACGTCTTTGGTTGGATGAATTTAAATGAATGTCTTGGAGCCATTGTAGGAAGTACATAATAGTTTTTTTAGTGTAGGTACCTAATTTATAGGGCAATACAGATTAACAATAATTTTAAGGGCCTAATTTATTTTTTATTGGCAAAAGTGACCATCCTAAACCATCATCTTGTATTTTTTTTCTTATGCAGAATTTTAGGACTATAAAGAGGCGGATCGATCGTGTATTTTTTTAACTGGACGGTTAAGGGTTAAAATTAGTCTACATCTGTCTGTTTCTTATGGCTCCTCTACACGATGGGCCATCACACTGACCCACTAAGATGGGCCAGCGTGTAGAGAGGGTAGTGGTGCCGGATGGCTTATTATGGCGCGGCTGGATGGCGATGGGATGGCCACGGTGTCGGTTTTTCGTCTGCATATCAAAGGTAGTGGGCCAGCGATGGTGCGTACGCATCTACACGTGGCCCATTCCATAGTGCGTGCTTTCAAACATCGCATGGCCATCTCGCTGGTCCAGAGCTGGGCCATCATGTAAAGGAGCCATTACACGGCTGCCTAAATAAATACAGGTTGTTTATTGAGTCACCTGCAATAATTTACGGGGTGAAAATATAGGTCATACTGAGCAACCCCGAACCAGCCCCGACATCGCAAAAAAAAAATTACTCTCCCATAGATAAATGTCAAGGTCAGACAGCCAAAATGTATGAAACAGCCAATATTTTTTTCACAATTTCGGGGTTGGTCCCATAGTAAAGTTGCTCAGTATGAACTATATATTCACCCCTTAAATTATTGCATGTGACTAAATAAACACCCTGTATAGGTTTGACGACCGGTTTGGCCTAGTGGGTAGTGACCTTGCCTACGAAGCTGATGGTCCCGGGTTCAAATCCTGGTAAGGGCATGTATTTGTGTGATGAGCATGGATATTTGTTCCTGAGTCATAGGTGTTTTCTATGTATTTAAGTATTTATAAATATTTATATATTATATATATCGTTGTCTAAGTACCCTCAACACAAGCCTTATTGAGCTTACTGTGGGACTTAGTCAATTTGTGTAATAATGTCCTATAATATTTATTTATTTATAGGTGCTTAAATGTTTTGATGTTGCCCCGTGTAGTTCCTAGTACGTGTGCTATTCTTTAAAGGAGGTGAAACTGATTTGTAACATTCAGAAGTTTTTGTTCTTGTCTGAAAAAGGGGGGTTAAAAGGTAGGTTAAAGGGGGGATAGTTGGTACTCTAACCAAACCTATATGTTAACGGCACCAATCATGGGACATTTAAGAGAAAATTTGGAGTATTATTGATATTTCATCGACACCTGTAATAAATAAATTTCTACGGCTTTATGCGTTAAAAAATGAATGTCCTAATAGTCCTTTATGTTTTCTATGTAATTAATGAAAGCTGCTGCAATTGGTTGTAATATTATTAAAAAATTAAAACGTATTTTTGCTCAAGTCATGGGATGTATTATGGCGCCATTAATTTTCAAACGAACAAATAGGTACCAATGAATTTAACTTAAGCAACTCTATTGCTCTTGTTTATGGTTAAAATGTTGCCATCGATTAAAAACTGATGGTAAATACTTATTTTACAGGATTTGTCTATACCATCCCATTACTGGTGCCAGTCCCATCATTAGAGTTGTTTACTATAGGTACTTACTTCAAATTTAAATGGAAAATTGCCTAGTAAACTAGTTTTATAGTAATAAGAACCCTATAACTAATAACTATTTTGATAATCATTAGGAAAAAAGATTTAAAACTATACTTCCCGCGACGCGTTAGTTAAAAACACGTTAACTAAAATTAGATTAAGTATAGACGACTCATTTAGGTCAATGGGCACTCAGATCATCTAGTCACAATTTATTTTAATTTAAACTGAAAGAAAAGATTAAAATGAAGTACCTAACTAATCTAACCTTTACCAATAAAGAAGCAGTGTTTTAATATCAATAAACATATTATCGCTATCAGATATATCGGAACGACCAATGTATTCACAAATATCTACACAAAGCTTCTATTAGCAAAGTGTTAAGGTGCATGTTCAGATATTTTTGAGCACCTTGGCCGCTCCGTTATATCTGACGGACAGCGACTGTATCGTAAATTATACAATTTATAATTATCATGTAATGAAAATGTGTTTAGTATTTAAGCTTGTAATGTATAATTTCAGTATAATCCTCAATATCCGATATGGTCTAGTGGCTAGGATACCTGGCTCTCACCCAGGAGGCTCGGGTTCGATTCCCGGTATCGGAATAACTTTTTGCATTTTTGTTTCTCCAATATAATTCTTAATTATTGATACCCTTTATCATCGTCACATTTTTATGCACTTCTCTTTTTACTTTCACTTTAAATTTTAAATTCCGATCACGTAATCAAAATCGATTACTAAACATCCTAAAAAACAATAGCTCAAGAAACAATACCAACATATCGGTAACTTGAAACAATCAGTCTTCCGTGGCAGCACGCCCGACTGCCCGTGACGCTCGACCGAGCTGGCCAGGAAGCAACCTGCGTTTGTGGTAATGGCTACCCTAGTTTGTGCCGTTAGTAATTACTGTTATCGCTAGATGGCGCTCAATTAAAGTGGCAAGGCGAACAGTCAACGCCAAAATACTTGTAGCCTGTAGTGTGTCAGGCCAAGTTAAACGAATGCCGAGCAGACACAGGAACGGAGCTAGGAACATCTAGTTTTTTTGTGGATCGTATCGCGAGTGACTTAAAATACGTGAGTGAAACCGTAAGATTTGTTAAAGCTTTATCTACCTCTGTATAAACTTTTGTTCGTTTTTTTATTGTAAGAATATGAACTCGATTTTGTTTAATTCTTTTGTATTACGGTTTATTTCATTTCCAAAATACATATAATTTCGTGTATGTATTTACCATACTATTGCCATATTTTCATAGCATACCTATTAAATTACTTAGCTACAGACGATTACATTTCAATCTTCGATAAGATAATAAACGATAAAAAAAATTATAATCGGAAAATGCATGCCGTATTAGATATTAAATTATATATTGGCATTGACCTTAATCAATTATTAACCTCAGAATGCATGTTTAAGTTCCTCTCTCTCTCTCTTTTCCTCGTGTTGTCCCGGCATTTTGCCACGGCTCATGGGAGCCTGGGGTCCGCTTGACAACTAATCCCAAGATTTGGCGTAGGCACTAGTTTTTACGAAAGCGACTGTCATCTGACCTTCCAACCCAGAGGGTAAACTAGGCCTTGTTGGGATTAGTCCGGTTTCCTCACGATGTTGTTTAAGTTCCTATAAGTATTGAATTACGTACGTGAATATTGATTTTTTATAGACTTCAATTCATTTAAGTAATATATCTTCTAAAATGTAGAAAACGATGTAAAATATGACGTATTCCGATCTAGGCCACAAAATAAGTAATCGTATATTATAATCATTCTAGGTACCTGATACCTGATGAACTTTTATATTCGGCCATTACTTCAGCTTGTTTAATACCTATTTTAGACTGATAGAGTAGTAAATCTGCTAAGTTTGAATATTTTCACTGTCAACTTCACGATTCGATCAGTAGTCGAAACTCGAAACCTGACGCATAAATTCTTTAAATTAATGTACTTCGATCCAGGGAACTAACATTAACCTATTTTCTGAAACTTAGACAAACCACAGACTAAAAACGTTCCATAGATCGCGAGCGGAAACAGCTCATCATTCAACGCATTTAAAAAAGGAATGTTTTCTTTTTAAACAGAAAAAGATCTGTCACAGGCGACCGGCTCGCGACAAAAAATAAATTCGTTCTCATTCATTCCTTTGTCTTTTGCGAGATTTCGGAGTGAAAGGAATGGTGCATTTTTTGAGTAATTATAGTCATTTATGTGGTTTTGTTTTAATCTAATGTTGTGGTAAATATGTCAGTTTTAGTTCCTTGTTAGTTGTCATTGCAGTATAAGCAACGGTATTTTTTCATTTCATTATTTCCCATGAGATAGCATCTAATCTAACCTAACCTTTACTTTACCAAATAAATTCATAATACTGGTAACAAGAGAAAATAATGAAATCCATAACCAAGCTGTAGGGCTAAGATGGTCGGCTCTTTATCATTTGTCACTGCAGCAGTGGCAGCATGGTTCCATTTTTATCACTTGTCACTATGCCCGTCACTTTCGCACCTACATACTTGTTAGAATGTGACAGGCATGGTGACAAATGATAAAGATCCGACCATCTTAGCCCTACTGGAGTCCGAAGGGTGCATTAGAAAGCAGTATGCGAACGACTCATGCATTATCATAATCGTATGCGTTATGCACGCTGGGTCCACTCTTTCAACTTCTCATTTCTGCTTACCTGAGTGTGTGTGCTTTTCAAAATCATTAACGTAGATGTAGATTCGATGTCAACATATTTAAGAAATAGTAATTTTCAATGCTCTTTTGTAGTCCAATTTTTCGAGTGAAAGGTAGATAAGTCTTTCATGACGTGTCCCGTCATGCAGTGCCAACAAGTGCCTGAAATCTTAATGACTTCATAAAATGATTAGTTAGATTATTATAGAAACTCCTAATTTCGTTGAGCAGATAGCTAGTTAGGTGCCATTCACAGTCAATCTGTCTTTCCTTTAGCATTATTCGAATTCGACAATGAGAAAGCAAGCAAGGCCAATTGTAATACGCTCCTTTAAACCTCGTGTCAACTGTCAAAGTCAAAGTCTTGAGTCAAGCGAACAAATTAACACTAAAACCTTGGAATTGTAAGTAGGCAGTTGTGTTTATTCTCGTTGAAGTACGAAAATAAAGCATTCGTATGCTAAAGAGTCATTGACCAACTTAAACAGTAACCGTCAAAATTTTTAAACTCCCTATTCACATGGTTTAAGGTTTATTTTTGGCTAATTTTGTCACAACAATACGCAAAGTTAAGTATCATTTGTAATGACAACTTGACAGAAGTGACGTTAGATAGACGTTGCAATTGTTAGTGTAAATGGACACATTTAGCTTAATATTGAGTGGCTGAGGAATATGTTAACAGCGCAATAACCTGTATTAATGTAAACAAGTCGTTTGAGTCCAATGTATGAAACACACAATTTTTTGTTCACGAATTCGGGGTTGATCCCAAAGTAAAATTTGCTCAGTATGACCTATATATTCACCCCGTAAATTATTGCAGGTGACTAAGTATTTGAATCTCAAAAAGGTAAAAAATGCATACCGGCTGTAAGAGTGTATCGCAACTTTAATTTAAATTAGCTTTCAATGCTCTTAACTTTACTATGTCTACAGGAAAGGCGCGAAAGAGTTACGCTATAGTTAATAAATATTAACCATATTGCTTATTATTTCAATCTATTAATAAAATAACCTTGACATTTAATATTTACCATCATTATTTTATTAATTTCATAAACGAACTTGACATTTTATATCTTATATTGCATAAACGTCGATAAAATATAACGTTATAAATATAGATTTCGTTGCGATAAGTATTAAATACATGTACCTACCTACCTAGACATAAGAAATATTGTGTGCCCTTACAGGGTGTTATGTACGTACCATCTTCAAATTGTAACACCTAATGTATAATGAGCATGACAGCAATACAATAAAGAATGAAGAATAGAAATCACTAATGTGGCTTAAAAGCACAATCCAGAACTTAGCTAAGAGTTAATCTATTTTGTTACTAAATACCTGTAACGCTAATAGTACTTTCAACTAACAACTTGAAACTTCCAACAAGAGCAGCCGATTTAACGGAGCCATGGCGTTTTGTAGTCTAAATAGTGTTTAATTTAAATTTTACATAATGTATGTATATGTATGTTAGTCAATAGAAGATGTATACACCCATATTTTTACACTTGACTACAGTCAAGTGTAAAAATATGGGTGTAAACATCTTACTCAAAAATATGTCCCATAGCATCTTATTCCAGTGTAATAAGAGCGTAGTACCATATTTATGAGTCGATTCTCACAATACATATTTTTGCAACTGACTGTAATATGGGCTTGTTGAATGAATCAAATTTTCAAATTAAATTAAATTTTAATTAAATAAATAAACTACACACATTAGCACAGAATAAGTAATAGTATTATCATAACATTAGACTCAGTAAGCATTATACTTTCTCCTTCGTTACTCGAGTAAAAATATAGCCAAGTTCGTAAATAAACAAATGAGATCATCATCACGTGATCCGGCGTTCCAGTATTAAACATTAAAGTCTTTCAATAATGAACACGTCACAATTAATTCTTTATAAACATCATGTTTACTCACATTTTTAAAAACAAACACCTTCCTTGATCAGGAAAGGGTAAGTATGCGTGCGTCTTGTTAACCTCGGTGCCCTTCACTTTAGAATTAAAAAGTTATAACTCCATTTGAGCATCATATTATCATTTGTAATTTAAAACTTTAAGGCTAAGTATTAAGCTTCAAAATCAATTTTTTGAAGCCCTGATGAACATACATACTGCGTTTTTAAGGTTATTTCCACGTGCGTGTATTTTATCGTTTTATCAGTGCCATAAGTCAACAAGTGACGTTTCGCCTTATCGGTCGATTCCTGATCCACTAGTATTGAACTTATCTATGTGTCAGTTTTATTACGTGTGAGAAAAGTTCAGCATTATTGGAAAATTACATGTAATGTCTTGCGCTGAATCTAAATATAAACATAATACATATTATATTAGTCAATATAATTGTAAGATTTAAGTTAAGGATTTGGTTGGACTTCATATTTATTTCTACTTATCTGTAGGTTATATATAAATAAATAAAACTACTTGCTTAAAGATAGGTAATAGTAGTAGTGGTAGTCTAAATTCAAATCACTGTTAAAAAAACATTACCATACGTTGTAGTAATTGATTATTTTTCTTTGTGTACTGCAGAATCTTAGTTATATATCTAGAAACTGGTGCCCCTTGAGTCGAACTCATTGACGAGTTTTGTGGGGCTACGATTTTATTTAGGATTATACCATGTGTCTTATTAAATAAAATAAATAAATACCACACCTACGTAGGAATCACAAATTTAATTAAGATAAAAATATATCAATAAGAACCATTTTTTTGTCAACACAACCTCAAGTTCATCTTAATATCCGATTTACCAAGGGCATGCTAATTTTAGATTAAATATTGAAGCGGATAGTTTCAAGGCAACACAGTAAGTACAATCAACTAATTCGATGGCAAATGAGACTTTGTCGCAGCAAGTCAAAGGATTACTTTAAGCAGTAATTTGTCTTTACCTCACCTTTACGCTATTGTGAAAAGGTTCTACAGTGATTTACTACTTTACCAAGTTTGTCTTTCACAAATTACGTCAGGTTTAATTTAATCTGCCGACGAAGTAAGTCTGCCAGTTTGTGTTTTGCCTATTTGATTAAATGGCTGTCAGATGTTGTTTTAATTAAGCGTGTTTACCTAATAACTATATTAACATAAATGTCGATTTTACTGGAATTTTATGCTAAATATACAAGTTTGCAAACGGTTATTGGCATGAAGAAAAAATATGAAGATAGAAACAGGAATGGCGAGAGAAATAGAGAAATTATAGTCCCATAGCAAGTTTACTAAGCTAGGCATTTTAATATGTACGTTATATTATAATTTTTTTACAAACTTAATTATTATCATAATATCTATGTCAACATTTTTATTGGTACTGAGAAAACAAAGTAACAATTACAACAGACCAGAAACAAAAGAGTAATAAATGTTGATAAAACCTTGCAATTTCCAATTAAAACAAATAGGAAAGCAATAGCAATTATTGGGCCCCCATTCTTTACAACCTGACACTCTATTAGAGCGTGAGGGTTATAAATTAATCAGTTATTAAATTGTACAAGAGCAATTGCAATTTGTGTAAAATGTATCCATGCTTGTTACCCTCGGGGGACGACTGAATCGTGTTAGCTCAGAGAACTAAAAAGCATAATACGATCCGTGAGGATAAAGAAAGGGTTCTTGTTAGTTTTTTTCTAGTCTTAGGTAGTATTATGTAGATTTTATAAACTTTTAGTAAGTAACATATAATTATTTATAGCTTTATCATAATTTTCGAGTATTAAATGTTTGAAACACATTGATAGAGTCAGACCAAGCTAAGTTGGCAGCGATTTTTATAGCCCAGACGGTGCAAGTGTTAAGTAAACGTCATAGTTTCATACAAGTTTGACGTTTAAAATAACACTTTCACCGTCTGGGCTATCAAAATCGCTGCTAACTTAACTTAACTTAGCTTTAATCTAACTCTAGCCGTATTTCTTTCAAATCACTAGTAGGAAATTATTTGCCGGTTGGAAGTTGAAAAAATGCAAGCTAATTATTCATTTTAAGTCAATAATTTTAATGGTTACCGAAATTCGTCATAGTTTGGGTCTGGAACGTTTTGATTTTTTTTGTTATTGACGAGACGAATAAACATAATCAACAAAATTGTTTAATAAGAATTAGCTATGTACATTTAGATAGTACAAACTAATCTACTTTTACTATTACAGAGCTATTGAAAAAAAATCATGATCAGGTATGAAGGTACCCTAAACCAAGCTCGTCTATTTGTTCGCCAGCGGCATACACTAGTCCAGAAGATACGTTGGAAAGGCTTTTATGGGAGCCGCAAAATAAAAGTAAGGTTTTACATCGATGATACTGCCAGCCATGTGGAAAATGACTTCACAGGGATGTTATTTAACTACATTACTGTCCTGTTTTCTGTTTAACAAGATTGCTTTGTCGGTCTTGCTTTCATACAATATAGTTATATTACAATGTATCAATATGTAAGTTTAACGGATTCATAAAAAAGGAAGTTTAGAATGCATTAGTATTTAATACATTAAATTCATATATCAGACATTGATTTACATTTATTTCTGTATTCTACAAGGTTTTACAACAAGGGTGGTCTCATTTCAGCACATTTTTTTGTAGAAAAACCTCCACAATGATTAATAAAACATATATAAGAATCTTAATTGGCATTTAGATTCCAATATATGTTTTATTTGAGGTAGGTTAGACACTCGAAGAAAAACTAGTATGCGCCGGACCACCGCAGTTTTTCTGCGAGTGTCTGACTCTGATGCAGTTTATATCACAAGAATTACAAGTAAATATATTATGCCGTGACATTCGTGGCAACATGCCTAAGATAACCGCCGGCGCCGATAAGATCGTGTGTGATCATACGATTCTTACTAGTTCTTCCACGTAAATACCTTCTGAACGGACGTTGTACTAAAGTAACTTTTGAATTCAGCGGTAATCACGACACTTTGTCGTTTTGCCTCTACAAAGAGATTCCTCTACATACTGGGAAACCTATGTTATTGGAAACTACGTAGCGCTACAACTGTAGCTCAGCGGTGAATATGTTAAAGTATTTCTTGAAGGCAAACATCGTTACGAAGTAAATAATTAGGAAACAGAATTCTCTAAAATGGGTGGAATAATTAAATAAGCTCTTTTTGTTTATTTTTGCATTTTCTATGATTTTTGAGTTAGCAAAAATATTAATTTAAATGATTAGGAATGGTAATTGTGAGCGTCAGGATGGCGGGTGGACCTCAGCAAAATTGAACGAAATATTTGTAAACATATTGTACCTTCGGTGTACCTCAGTGTACCTTTAATACAATCCAGTGTACCTCTCCCTAAAACAAAAAAGGTCCACCCGTCATTCTGACGTCAGGATAGCGGGTGGACCTATGAAATCTTGCATTATACTGCACTAAAAGTATGCAGTTATATTGTACCTTCAGTGTAGCTCTGTAAATTGTTAATAGAAATCAGAATATCTATCCCTAAAACGAGCTAGGCTCAAAACAAGGTCCTACGCCAACCTGACGTTAGGTTGGCGGGTGGACCTCTTAAATCGTGCATTATTTCACGCAAAATGTATGTATTTGTATTGTACGTTCAGTGTACCGTACCTCATTATATTACATTACCTGGGTTTATCTTACACTTTACCTACTCAAAATGACTACATATAGGTATCTACTACGGAGTTTAGTCATTACCAAGCAATCACAACGACACAGTGAATGACTGACAAAAAAATTAAGCAGATGTATTTTTTGTGGTTTATATTTGAGTGTGACTTATTCTTCCGTCCATATGTAGCTTATTTCTATTTTTAATAATGCCGAAAATTAAAATTATCACGGACAAGCCTAATCACCACAATCGAAAACGCGTATCGCCGCTCATTTCCGCTGCTTTAAACGTAAAAATCACAAAAAACATAGTTATAACTGCTATGATGAGGCGATTAAACTACGTGTGGCCCGCGGTTCTGTTTGATTTGGTATTTAAAGTTACTTGGTGTGATTGCTAGTTATTAATTTGGTGATAAAACAGCTGGAGGTTTTTGTTTTTGAACTTGGCTAGTTTTTACGGTCACGCGTTTCTTAATTGACGAATAAAAAAGTAATGAAAAAGGTTGAACTTAAAGTTACTGTGAGTACAATTAATATGCGAGTCTTGTGATTTGATGTTATCAAATTACAAGATTGATAAAAATAATGAAAGCAAGGCGTTAATTTACAAAAAAGATAAATAACGTCTTGATTTCTTGAAATAAAACTCTAGTCAACAATGTCAAAGTTTTATCTCGACATTCAGCATTACATATGATCTGTGGCATTACCAATCGAGACTATGTTTAACCGACTTTCTAGATTTCAAAAGGAGGAGGTTCTCAATTCGGTTGTATGTTTTTTTTTTACTCAACACCAACAGTAGCACCAGATATCAAACAGATAAAACATTTAAAAATACACCTATACATATCTAATAATTAAAATGACTGAATCAGATATCTCAACCCTTCGATCCAATCTATTCCCCAGTACTGCCCTCTGGCGGACCACATGCAGCGCCTTTAATTGGAAATTGGCCCTCTATTTGTAATGCTTACGGCCTTGCAGGGCTTCACGCTGTGTGGTCACCCTAGCGTTTTTTACTTTTTAAATAATTTGTAGGGCTGCTACGGTTTTGATTGGTTACTTTGGTTGCCGAATGATGAATTATACGTTTGAGCGATGGGAATTGTGATATAGTAACTAAATGGGATGTTTAGTGCCGGCTGGTTAAACTTGTGTAGACATTTACATATATTTGATGATGGTAGAAGTTAAAAATAGAATGAAAAGATAATTTGTTTCTAAAATGAATAATCATGTATCTTAAATATACTTAAATACATGATCAAACATACAGATAATGGTTTCCTATTATAGTCTGTCAAGCCATTGCTGTCAGTAGAAATAAGCGGCAAATGTATTAAAAAAAAATAGACGCGAATGGTTATCATCCCATAGAAAATTCGAATTTCGCGAATTTTTCTACTGACAAAATTGTTTGACAGTCTATATATTTACACTAGGCATACATATACATTCAGTGTAAATATACTTATATATATAAATTACATGAGTTAATATGGTGTTTACAAGAAACGTCAAGAAACGATTAATAATATTTTAAATACCTTTTCAGCAGAACATGCGTACCGAAAACGCCTAGTAGCAAATTTTATGCCACCTACGTAACAAGAAATATGACACCTGGCTCGTCGTTGTTTATTTGCATCGCAATGTTTTCGGTTGTCATGTACCTGACACCATACAAATTAGCTGACGTGCTCTAATTAGCATAAACTTTTAGTGAGTTAGCACATCACAATTGTACACGTGTTTTATAACACTATAGCTAACTGGACTGTAAAGCTGTAGTGTGCCTAAAATGTTTTGTAGTGAAATATTCGTGTTTGAGGTTAATTAATTAGTAGCATTTATTAGTAACCGAAGTTTTCAATAATTAATTAATGAATTGTAAACTGTTACCGTGCACGTCCTGTAACGTTACGTGTTTACATCATGTAAAATCACGTTTAATATAAAGGTAAGCTAACATATACATTAACCCCCTTATTAAACGTGACCTAAAGTTACGATGCCGCTAATCATCGTTTGTCCCTTTCCATCATACCAATACGTCGGAAAGGGACAAACGATTATTAGCGGCATTGTAACTTTAGTACACGTTTATGAATAAGGGGGTTAATATGTCTGAATCGTTATATATATAATCGTTCCTTTGTTATCAATCACTGCGGGAAGTGCGGGACACAGTAAACATGCCTAACTGAAAATGGAAGCTGTCTATTTAGGTTTAGATCTATAAATAGGAAAAAATACCTTCCAAACACGTGTAGACATTTTGCTGTTAATTTTCTCGCGCATAGGAAGTATCAAGAAAAACACAAACATTTTGACATATTGTTCACGTGAAGTTTTTAAAGAAGAAAAACTAAGGCAGACACATATACTATTTCAATGTGGTACTCATATGCAGTTGTTTGCTAACTACTTCTGTTACACAAACTACAAGGGACTCCAGGCAGACCATGTCAAGGGTAGAGCAAACAATATGCAAATATAAAGTACACTGATGTGATCATGCTAAAGCATTGTCCACAAAAACGACAAAATAACTTCTTCGTTTTTCATTAACTTAATGAGACTGTAATGTTTCTGTCAGAATTCGTAATTAATTACTCATATATTATACGTGTTTCCCCGAAATTTAATTAAAAGTAGGCAGCTGTAATTGATAGCCATTCATATTAAATTAAAATAACGTTCCTACGTACATCATAACAGAGCATCATAATCATAAACCTCGGACCTCAGGTCAAATTTAGGGGTCAAGAGGCTAATATCAATGAAGAAAATTATCATAACATAACACTCCCATACAAACATAAATAGGGATAAATCCCTATAAGAATTCGTTGAGAAGACTAAAGTGATTACAAAACACTTACCTTTTTGGTTTCCATCGTTTCATGAAAACTCCAAACATTTTGCTGATTTTCGACGACAAGCAATTATCCGTTAACAATAGGTCTCACAAAGAAAACAAAACACTTTCACACACTTCTAGAAACCCGGGCTTCACAAAACAACACTAATATAAGGTAATTATGAGCTACATACGTATTCACAAGATTTCTAAAACTACAAAAACACTTACAATAGCGGTCTAATACGAACTGTTATCAATTCTAAATTGATAATCATAAATCATTGACTACTATTTTCTGCTATTGACATTGAATCACAAGAATTAATAATTGCACCGTTTGATAAGATAGACAATACTTGTCAACGCATTTCAACTGACCTAGACACAGTGACAGCTTCGTTCTACATTTCGAACATCTTTATAATCGATAAAAATCATACATATAATTTATTATATATCCTAAAATCTGTCACTAAACCTTAAAACACATCATAGATCAAACGTTAGATAACGTTTATTGTTTTGTTTATCATACGATTCAAGACCATTGTTCGATTTATAAACAAACAGACTGGATAGCCTTTGATTGGAATACGCGTCTGTTGGTTAGTATGGCGAAATTGCAACTGAGTTATGTTGATAGCCGTCCTCTGCTGAGCGAGAGGCTCGAGTGCCCGATCCTTTTTCGATTGCTGACTAAACGTCTCCAACAATCCAGTATACTGTAATCTGCTATAGTTTATTCTTGTTACGGACACGAAGGCCACGTTTTTATTGGTTTTTACGGCGATGCTTTCGGCGATGGAAATAACAGACCCGCACACTTGTCCGTCAGGTGCGCGGTCGATCAGCTGCTCGCAAAGCGCCATCTAGGTTTGAGTTCCGCGCCATCTATCGGTGACCTCTACAACTAAACAAACTACCTAATTTGCGACGTAATTTGCAAACTTGGCTTATTTCACTTTAAGTAGTATTTTGGAATTCTAGTTTTTATTAAGATTTTTCTACAATTTACTATTGTATTAATTTGAGTGAAGAGTAGATGTACCTAATAAAGGTGAATTTATTACTTCCAGTAGTTACCATGATAGGTATTTACGTCGTTTTATTTGATGTTCTTAAGCCAATGCCCTTTGTGATCTAAATTCTAATTCACACTTGAGTTAATAATCAAATCAACATAGTCTCCTAATATGAAAGAATACCATATCTTATTCTAGAGTACAGTACTATTTCATAACATTCTTAACACAGCTGGATACATAATATTTCATAATGGATACTTACGAGTATTTGGGAACAATGAACTTTATACTTAGCTAACATTGTCATTACAATTTTTCTTTAGTTTACACTTGTGTTAATGATCTGAACAAAAATTTCACTTAATCAAACATCAGCATCGGTGGTTCAGTGGTAGAATGCTCGCCTGCCACGCGGGCGGCCCGGGTTCGATTCCCGGCCGATGCATGTTTTTTGCATTATTCAACTTTCTTTTCCTTACGCAATTATTTTTTTATACTTTAGTTATAAATAATAATTATTATTTTACTTACAAGTTACCTATACATATTTACTATTTACGCCCGCTCTAAAATTGGGTGGCTGTAGTGTTTTTGGAGCTAAATTCCTATTTCTTATGGGAGCATTAAAGCACCCCTATAAAAGAGGTCGGGTGACCTTGACATTTAAACCCTTTTCAAGGGGGCCTAAATTACTGTGCTAATGCCAAAAGAGCTTAAGAGCATTGGGGCTAAGAATAATTGTAAGTCCTTTTGTCTTAAAGCAGTTAATAAGTCTGCAATGCCATTGAATAATAGATGTAAATAGTTAGAAGTAACCTAAGGATATGCTTAGTAGGGTATTTAAGGGTCCCCAGCAAGCTCGGTTCTCCATACAAAGATAGTTACACTCTAATTTTAAAACGGCTAGCTAGATTGCTCTGAAACTTTTTACTTACAATAAGTTTTTTTAATACCACGTCTGCGGCAAACAAGCATACAGGCCGCCTGATGGTAAGCAGTAACCGTAGCCTATGGTCGCCCGCAACTCCAGACTCCAGAGGAGTTACATGTGCGTTGCCGACCCTTTAAAAACCTGTACACTCCTCTTTTGAAGAACCCCACACTGTAAAATGTTGCTGGAGACCTTTCTTCCTTTTGAAAGACCTATCCAACGATACTCCACCCACACAACTGGATTAGAGAGACAAATAAATAAAAATAAAAACATTTAGTATAAGAGGTTCTTTAAAAAAAATAGTTTTTATTTTACCATTCTGTCGACATGCATAATTTATGTATTCATGCCAAATTGCAGCTTTCTAGCACCAACGATCACGGAGCAAAGCTGAGCAATGGACAGACGGACGGACAAGGCGAAACTATAAGGGTTCCTAGTTGACTACGGATCCCTGGAAATGGAAATAACCTCAATTTGCAAGGTGGTGACTTCAAACCTTGGCGTTCAATAGTCGTAATGATTCTGCTTACGAAAAAAAGGGCAAAAGGTTATGTTCGGTATTATGTACATTATCGAATTAAAATTATTAGCTACATATTGTACCATGTACTTACATTACGGTAAAACATTTTTTTAATCCCATCCCATCGGTAGCTAAAATTATATACCATTAACTGCATTATTAGGCATAATGAACGCTTTAATGGGATTTCCAAACTCTGTTTAAATCCTACTTTTATGTTATTACACGATACGCAGTGTGTACAAAGTAGTAGGTACAACTTAGCAGTAGGGCTAAGATGGTCGGCTCTTTATCATTTGTCACCATGCCTGTCACGTTCTAACAAGTATGTAAGCGCGGGCTTAATGTGTGTGACGGGCATAGTGACAAGTGATAAAAATGGAACCATCATGTTGCCACCGCAGGAGTACTTATTGACAATATTAACGTATTAAATATAATATACCTAACAAAATCGGTTGATTTATCAGGTAACAGGCGGCAAGTTGAAGAAATGTAATAAAAATGTTCGATTACCCGTAGTAATTTTGATATTCGTTCTTTTTTTAAAACGTGCGTTCCAAAGCTATGTAACTTACATGAGATTATACCCTATTATTGCGAACCAGTTACTACCTATCAAAACCCATAAATATCTCAAATTACTGTATTTAAAAAATGAAATCGTAACGATGAAATGATAACCAAAAGAAGTAAATATGTCGACCGCGCCGCCATTATGGTGTCAATTACGATTGGTATCAATATTATCTTTAATCGGATAAAGTTTATCGGATTGCGGGTCTATTGTAAGTGTTTCAAGTTTAACCCTTTGAACGCCACGCTTAAAACATGGGGCGCGCCGTTGTGAGCCTTGTTGCAATTCACGAAGGTTGATTTTGGGCTGCAGCCGCGAGCATTCGTTGACGTCTTTGGGGTCTTTGTGCTTCTACATAAATATAAACTGGGATTATATCTTCCTAAACTGTTAGGTAATAAAAATAATAATATTATGAATACGCGCATACTTACTGGAACAAGTAAAAAAACCGGCCAAGTGCGAGTTCGTTTTTCTCGTACACCAAGGGCTCCGTTCAAATTTTGAATTATCTCGTGTAACTATAAAGGTAAAAATAAGATAAAGAAAAAATAAATTTATTCGTGCCAATCACAAACATGTACAGGCAACAAAAACAGAAGAACAGAGCAATAAGTGCGCATCACGACGAAATGGACCCAACTCAGCATATGAAGCCAGCGCTGGTCTTCCGTAGGACCCATTCGGTGATGCCACGAAAGATAACATGACATATAAACAGAATGATCAGAAGTACCTTTACTAATGATTTTTTTCCATTACATAATAAAAAATTGTTTTGGAATAACCAATTTGAGCTATTTCAATCACTATTAGTCTTTGAAATTTTGCCCCCTCTTCATATGGAGCATTTCCCATAGTTATAAAAAAAAAAACTTTAATTGTGTCTGGGTTAATGTTGTTCATAACTATTCCAATTGTCGTTAAAATCGATAACTTAAGTGGTTCTCGAGATATTTGTCTGACAGACCGACGGACGGACGGTTTTTTGAGTTTGAATTTGAATTTATTATAGGAATTTAGAGGGCTTCCTCTATCTTATCCTTGGAATGACGCCGGTAGGCCGGTAGGAATGACGGGGGAAGGACGGACAGAGTCGCACTATAAGATTCCTTTTGTAACTTTTTGGTACGGTACAGAATCCTAAAAAGAAATGTTCAAGTCGGTACAATGGTTAAACGATTCAAACGCATTTTTACAAAATCAGGCTAGTGGTTTTTGTATGATTTAGGATGTAAACGAGTGGATCGTCTGATGGTAAGCAATTAGCCATGGTCGAGGTGTCCATGTCCACACTTGGACCATGGCCCACGGACACCTGTATTGTATATTGCTATTATAAGTTAAGAAGTAAATATACCTACCTAAATGTAATCTGAGTGTTAGCATGTAAGGTTTATCTGTTAGTGCTAATATTATATATGTACTGTATATTAAATAAAATAAAAAAATAAACACCTGCAACACCAGAGGGGTTCTAAGTGCTTTGTCGACCTTTAAGATGGAAATACGCTCTTTTCTTAAAGGATTGCTGGCGATAGTTAATTCCATAGTTTCTGTATCTACAAGGTGTCACAAAAATAGTGGGGATTCGTTTAAGGGCATAAGTATTTGGTATAATGTTCTTATTGGGAAAATTAGAAGAAAAAATATTTTAACAAGAAAAAAAATCTATGGGTTAGGTCGCCCAAGTCGGCCAACCCTCCTTGCAAAGGCAAAAAAAATTTCACGGCAAAAAGTTTTCTTCTACTTTTTCCGAACACGATCCAAACTATTTCTGTTACTTGTATAGGTACGAGTATGTATGCTTAATACTAATAAATGAATATGAATATCCAAGTACCTAGTGCCATTGTAGCATAAATTGTAATTTAAATAATACTCATCACGACAATCTAGCAACCCCAAACATGAGCGTTGTTTAATCACAGAGTTCCTGTGACTACCTCTTCCATCATCAAATCAGCTCGATGGTACATAATATTGCATTTTCACCCGACTTACATATGTAGGTATGCAAATTTTCAGCTCAATCGGAAATCGGGAAGTGGGTCAAATTTAGCTTCTAAGATTTGACATACACTAACTTACATACATACATGCTAACATCAGTGGCTCGGCTCTATATCTTTTGTCACCATGCCTGTTGCGTTCTAATAATTATGTAAGTGCGAAAGTGACGCATGACATGACAGCTGATAAATATGCGACCATGATACCACTGCAGGGCAAAATAAAAGCTTGTACAATTTACACTGGCACACGTATTGATGTACCTACCTATTCTTTAAGTGTCCCCCGTTGCCCGTTGTCTACCATAGTCTAAGTTGTGTGTTTAATTTGTATGTCATTATGTTCTTTTCATATTTGTATTGTATTGTATCATACATAAATAAATAAAAATAACACTATAACATTTTACTTATGTGTGCATTTTTCATTTGACGTGAGATGAGCCCTGCGTTTAAGTTTTTTTTCTAAATTACATATTCGTCAAGTAACATCAAATCTATGTATCTATCTGCAGAGCGTTCCTCCAATTTAATATTGGCTTTAATAAGTTTATATATAAAGTAAGCTTTTGCGTCCAAATCAATGGAATTTCCCTTTTTCAATGCTTCCATTTTCTCGATCAGCTTCTTATAAACATTTGAAACTTTTTGTATCTTGAATTTAGCCTTTTCTTCCAGTTCATTTTCTTTATTCGGCGCATTACAATTCTCAATCAACTTCATTCGAATATTAGAAGCTTCTTGTACCTTAGATTTATCATTTTGTTCAATTTTATTTTCTTCATTCGGTGCATTACTTTTCTTCATCAAATCCTTAAGACCAATCGAAAATTCTTGCATCTTTGATTTTTCCTTTTGTACCAGTTCATTTTCTTCATTCGGTGCATTAGATTTCTTATTCACCTGCTGAAGAACATTTGAAGCTTCTTGTACTGTGGTTTTATAATTTTGTTCAATTTTATTTTCTTCATTCGGTGCAACTGCATTAGTTTTTTTCATCAAATCCTTAAGATCAATCGAAAATACTTGCATCTTGGATTTTTCCTTTTGTACCAGTTTATTTTCTTCATTCGATGCATTCGATTCCTTAATCACCTGCTGAAGAACATTCGAAGCTTGTTGTACCCTGGATTTTTCCTTTCGTTCCACATTATTTTCTTTATTCAGTGCATCAATTGTTTTAATCAACTTCTTTAGAACATTCGAAGCTTCTAATACGTTGGTTTTATCTGTTTGTTCCAAGTTATTATGCTTTTTTTCTTGACAGTGATGTTGACATGACGAGATATCAGGAAACATGTTTCCAGTAGGACATCCTGCCCATAAGGCCGGAACGCAGGATTTTATTTCATCACTGAAAGTGTATACTAACTTCATCTGCTTAGTGCAACGACTGGTGTTTAGGGGGACATCACATAGGTTGCTTTTTACCGACTGAATTTCCGTGTTGGTTTTTACTGCTGCTGAAAGAGTTAAAAGAACGCAAAAGGGTTAATTGTTGACTATGACTACATAAACATAAGTAAACGTTGTGTTTTTATTTGAAACCTGGCGTTAGAGATGTTTGTCAAGTCCGACAGTTTTATGCAGTCTAAATTGTAATTTCGAGGTTGCACTGTTGACACCTGATTAAAATATATTAATTCTGTTTTGAACAAAATTTCCGCTATTTTTAAAATTTTGCTGAAAACAAAACAACATTTTTCTTAAGTAACTATCGAACCTGCTTACAAAATTTGACGAGTATCCATTATGAAATGCGACCTGTAATGATATCCGGACATATGGAAGAAATGGAGACCTTCGCTAACGCTCGGTCAATTATTCCTGCACCAGAACAGGTAACGCAGCAAAGAACTGTTGAGTCGCCAAAAGGATTTTTATTTTATTTTAAGATTATATGTAATTTAGTCTGTTACTTCTGTATGTTGTTCTAAAACTCGCGCGGCTAGATGTTGATGTCAACTTTAGTCAGTCTTCTCCAAGACCACAGGGGGCAACGCCGTCTTCGAAACGTCGGAGGTAAATTTAAAACTTAATACGCGATTAAGTCCCGTTTATATAAGTTAATAATCTGTTACTTCTGTTAAATAAATAGCCTTAGTGGCCTGATAATAAATGATTTTAAATTTGATTTTATAACCCCAATTTCGCATTAATACTTACCCGGCAGTCCCTGCACTTTACTAGCGATAGCATCCATTTCTGATTTCGGTATAGGCTCAGTTACTTCATAATCCATAACACAGGATTTGAAGCACAGGTCCTCGTTGTCAAATTTGTTGCTGGTCGGACACCCCCGCCATAAGTCCGGGTAGCAGATAGAACTGGGGCTGTAGTAGGTGTATACGACGGTAGAGGACAGCCCGCAGTCGCTGCTATTGAGAGGAGTCTGGCATTTGGAAGGCACTAAAATGTATCGGGACATTAACCTTTCGTATACCTATACGTGGTGGTCAAAAATCGTGGGCTCAAATTACCTGGATATATACAGCAGAAAAAATAGTTCTAAAGAAAACACTAAAAGTTTGATAATTTGGTCAGGATCCTTATCATATTACATAGACGAGAGGTCTAAAAATGCGGAAGCTAATATGAAAGCATTTAACTGAATAATATGGTATATATGGCTGTTAACTGAACTGTTACCATTTTCATTGTAGTCTTCTATACTGTCCTTTAAGAACGCAAATGCGACTGGAACTGTTTCTTTGAAATATATCTATTTAAAATTTATATTATAGCTGGCTTTGTTCTTTGACACAATTATCATGAGCTACTCGGAGATAAACAAAGACACAACACAGAAGTTAGCACATTTTATAATTATAAGCTTTTATTTAGTTTCACCTGACCCGTTGTCAGTCGGTCTGTAATGAAATCTTGCAAGTTAAATTTGATCCACTTCCCAGTTTCTGATTGAGCTGAAATTTTGCATGCATATGTAAGTCGGGTGACAATGCAATTATGGGACCATCGAGCTGATCTGATGATGGACACAGGAGGTGGCCATAGGAATTCTGTGATAAAACAACGCAATCTAATTGTGTTTGGGGTTTTTAGAGTTAGTTCGTTAGTTGCCTGTCTAAAAAAAGAATAGTCAGCGATAAAAGCTTGTAACAAAAATGAATTTTTGTAGTTAAGTAGCCTTGTGTCTTCTGCCAACATGCGAAAATGCTACATAACCTAGGACGTTGTTGCTAAAAAGGCTTTTTATGTGGGACATTAATACATTCAGAAAAAAATGGGATTTAGTGACCCCTTTGATATTTGACAAACGCAGATTTGTCAAATCTAACCTTTAATAACATGACAATAAGAGTCAAGGCAATGACACGGTGAATGACACGATCTCTGTTAACATACTCGTAGTATCAAAAAGAAGAAGAAGATTTAATTCCTGCCCTATTACACCGTGTCTATATTCTCACCTGAATCAACAATGGATACATAAAGAATGGATATAATCAATTTTAATAGCAATTTAGCACCGACCACTTCCATCATGGGACAATATTTTATCTTTTAGGTTTCTTTTACTACACTGTTTCGATATGCTTATTTACAGCACAAATTAACGGAAATTCTGCGCAATTATTTTAGGCGATAAATTACCGTTTTGTACGAATTGATATGGGATCCCTCTTTCAGAAATATGTGTCGTATGAAATCTAAAAAAACACCCATAAAATACTAATAATGTATGTAATACTAGTATGTAGTATGTGTTTTGTATGTATGTATGTCACTTCATTGCACATAAACAGGTTAACATAAAACAGACAAAATTAAACAAGAAAAACAAATGTTATGTACAAAGGCGAACTTATCCCTAAAAGTTATGTTTTATACCTCTATAGAATTCTATACATACATACACATAATCACACCTATTTCCCGGAGGGGTAGGCAGAGACCACGGATTTCCGCTTGCTGCGATCCTGGCATACCTCCTCCACCATGACATTCCTCATACACGCTCGTCGATTTAGG
Organism: Cydia pomonella; assembly: GCF_033807575.1. NCBI lineage: Eukaryota > Metazoa > Arthropoda > Insecta > Lepidoptera > Tortricidae > Cydia > Cydia pomonella. Next base: position 3,240,714 of record NC_084711.1, on the reverse strand, counting down.
GTGCTCTTGACCTGGCCTTTCTTCTGGATTTCTCCGATTTGATTAGATAAAATCCGCCGAGGTCTACCCCTTCCAGCTCCCTCTTCTACCTCTCCCTTATACACTCTCTTTGTTAACCTTCTTTCACTCATTCTTTCCACGTGTCCAAACCATCTCAACAACCTTTCTCAATTTTTGTCACTAAATCTTCGTTCAGTCCACACTTTTCCCTTATCACACTGTTCCAAATTCTATCTTGTAAAATAGTGATTGATTTAGAATTCTATACTTTTGACAATTGAGAATATGATATCGAAAATGTCCTTAAATGGATTCATACATTTTTTTTTATAACTTTCATAAAGTATTTCAAAAACAGAACAACCAAAAATTCTTTATAACATTGCAAAAATATTACTTATAGTTAGCATTACAATATGGCACTCTTCTTCGATAGTAATTACGCCAGTGTTCTTAAAACTTTGCATTTTATGAACTGATTTAACTTTAAAAGTCAATTTCATGGTTCATTTTTAATAGCCACTTAACTTTCTTCATTAGTAGTAAAGTAAGGATTTTGATTAGCACCGGGTTTTATTACCTGAGGCACAATGAAACTGGAATTTTCCTGTTTTCGACTTATTTTAATAATTGTTTTTTTGAAATATGTTAAATTAGGTAAGTAATTGTATTAATATAACCATAATGTTCATTGTGATTTGTTTATTATGATTATGAATATTAAAATTTGTACTTAGACACATTATCAGACATTAGGTAATCAGTCATGAGCATAAATTTCATAAGTCTCGCTTGATTTCCGTGTCAATAACTATTTAAAGCGAGACGGGGTAAGGGGTAAGAGAAACATTGAAATAACTAAAATATTTCTAGGGTATCATCATATTGTGTGTCTCTTGCCCCGAGCAAAATAAACTATGTTTTTCTTACTCCACATGACCTTATGAAATGAAATGAAATATTTATTATGCACAGTTTTAGGTACAGTTTTTATGAATATATATATACAAAGTATGTACATTGATGGTATCACTAAAACTACCTTACAGGCATGCATAATGTACAATTGACATATACTTATTGAGCTACTTATAGTCTAGAAATTCATTTATGCTATAAAAACATTTATCTACAAGCCATTTTTTTAAAGCCTTTTTGAATTTGATGAATGGTAAGTCTTTAATCTCATCTGGCGCTTTAGTATAAATCTTATAAGGAAATCTTACCTTTCCAACGTGAATTTTAATCGTAAAAATCATCGTGACTAAGTATACAACTTGTATAGCAAAGTTATAATTGTACCAATGACCCACTAGATGGCACTGTTCCTTCCACGCTGATTTGTAGATCGCAGTGTTGAGATTTTTCTCAGATTTTATAAGTATTCTGTCATGTTTTTGTTTACCAACCTCAATAAACCACCTACTTCGGATGAACTGTTTTGTTTGATCTGTTTCCAGTACCCGACGAATACTGCCTCTCCCCCCTAAACCGGAGCGACTGCGGGACACCCCCGACCCCCGTATTCTCATACTTCAAGTACGGCTCGAGGTGCGAGATCGAGACCTGGCGCGGGTGTCCAACAGATAATATGTTCGAAAACGAATACCACTGCTCCCACTACTGTATAGGGAAGACGAAGTATTATGGACGGGAACGAGGTCTCTTATTTATATAGTTAATCCTTGAACTGTCTTTCACTTTTTAGTGTTGGTTATTTTCTCATTTTCTTAAAGGTTAGCTGGAAAAGATATTTTTTATTTAGGGATAAGTTCGTCTTTGTACATATACCTACTTACATCTTTTACTTTGTTCCGGATTTTTTGGGTAAACTTGTTTATATTCAGTAAAGTGTCGTATATTATACATTGCATACTTTACTAGCTCTAGCGGCGCTCCTCTTGCGTGGGATTCAATAGAGATAGACACCACGATGGTCTAATTTTGGTACAAAGCTAAATAATCATAAGTGTCATCAAATTAGTAGACTGTTTGCAAATAATCCTAGACACAGAGTTAGTTTGGCATTTATAACAATATTAATAGACACTTTATGGCCTCTACATGTTAGATTTATATCCCCACGCAAGCCCATCAAAAGACCGGGATTTATAGGCCCGTGTAATCCAAGGAAAGCCAAGGATAAATACTTTATTAGTCTAGCTTTCCTCAAAGTAAGTTTTCAAGCATCAGACTTTCCTATACCTATTTATTTATTGCTGTGATAATTGACACTTAAAATCAGAATATTGTTACAGGATCCTGGAAAAGGAAAGTCAGAATTTCCATAGAACATTTGAGTTTTAACGAACTGGAAGAAATACAGCGCATTGTAAACAAAATAGATATCACAATTGAATCAAAAGAAATGTTATCGCTTAAGAAACGACCTAAGATACCAAATAAAACTACAGTTAAAGTCATTGAAGACACAGATAAAGGAACTACCGTTGAAGCCAGTGAAGAAAATATGGATGAAATAACTACAGTTGAAGCCAGTGAAGAAAATATGGATGAAATAACTTTAGTTGAAGCCAGTAAAGAAGATATGGATGAAACAGCGGAAGAATATGGCGAGCTTGACGAAACCACACTAGTATTTTTGACTCAAGAACCTGTTACAGGAACTTATGTAATCAAAGGAGAAATTCTAAAATTTAAACGAAATAAAAATAATTCAACCAGACACTTTCTTTAACATCAAGTCAAAAGTCTACAAATTAACAGTTGATGAAATCGATCTTGATGAAATGGGAAAATAAACAAGTTGTTTTTCAAAAATAAACCATTTTGATACAACGTTTTATTGCCAACTGTAGTCTGTAGATCTAAGTCAAAGTCAAAGTCAAAGTCAAATCTTTATTGCATATCACAAATCACATAAGATGGAACAGAAAGTGTAGAAGTACATGTGACGCCCTGCAAGGGCACAGCAATTTAAGAGGACTAAATCTACTTTAAACAATGAGAAACCAATAATCTAAACATTGCAATTAAATACATGAGTTTTAGCATAAACCATCTGTTACTTTAGTATTTCAAAGTTAAGTATTTTATAGGTAGAAAATTTTCTAGTCAATACCAGTGAGTCAATATGATCTAAGGTAAAACTATAAATGTATCCTTCTATTTGAAATCCGGGTGTATCATACGGGCAAAAAAATAAATACATTTTCAACACATTTGGGTCATATACAGTTTATACTATGCTAAACTCCTGTAGAAATCGCAACGTTAAGATAATTTTCTCGCTACACCCTTTCAGGCGGCATATACTTTTTAGGGTTCCGTAGCCAAATGGCAAAAAACGGAACCCTTATAGATTCGTCATGTCCGTCTGTCTGTCCGATTCTGTCACAGCCACTTTTTTCCGAAACTATAAAAGCTATACTGTTCAAACTTGGTAAGTAGATGTATTCTATGAACCGCATTATGATGTTTACACAAAAATAGAAAAAAAACAACAAATTTTGGGGGTTCCCCATACTTAGAACTGAAACTCAAAAAATCTTTTTTCATCAAACCCATACGTGTGGGGTATCTATGGATAGGTCTTTAAAAATGATATTGAGGTTTCTAATATCATTTTTTTCTAAACTGAATAGTTTGCGCGAGAGACACTTCCAAAGTGGTAAAAAGTGTGTCCCCCCCCCCGTAACTTCTAAAATAACAGAATGAAAAATCTAAAAAAAATATATGATATACATTGCCATGCAAACTTCCACCGAAAATTGGTTCGAACGAGATCTAGTAAGTAGTTTTTTTTTAATACGTCATAAAAATTAAAAAAAAAAAAAAATTTTCATCAAACCCATACGTGTGGGGTATCTAAGGATAGGTCTTCAAAAATGATATTTAGGTTTCTAATATCATTTTTTTCTAAACTGAATAGTTTGCGCGAGAGACACTTCCAAAGTGAAAAAAAGTGTGTCCCCCCCCCTGTAACTTCTAAAATAACGGAATGAAAAATCTAAAAAAAATATATGATATACATTACCATGCAAACTTCCACCGAAAATTGGTTTCAACGAGATCTAGTAAGTAGTTTTTTTTTAATACGTCATGAAATTTAAAAAAAAAAAAAATTTTCATCATACCCATACATGTGGGGTATCTATGGATAGGTCTTCAAAAATGATATTAATGTTTCTAATATTATTTTTCTCTAAGCTGAATAGTTTGCGCGAGAGAACCTTCCAAAGTGAAAAAAAGTGTGTCCCCCCCCCTGTAACTTCTAAAATAACAGAATTAAAAATCTAAAAAAAATATATGATATACATTACGATGCAAACTTCCAACGAAAATTGGTTTGAACGAGATCTAGTGAGTAGTTTTTTTTAATACGGCATAAAATTAAAAAAAAAATATTTTTTCGTCAAACCCATACGTGTGGGGTATCTATAGATAGGTCTTCAAAAATGATATTGAGGTTTCTAATATAATTTTTTTCTAAAAAGAATAGTTTGCGCGAGAGACACTTCCAAAGTGAAAAAATGTGTGTCCAAAGTGGTAAAATGTTGAACGAGATCTAGTAAGTAAATTTTTTTTAATACGTCATAAATGGTACGGAACCCTTCATGCGCGAGTCCGACTCGCACTTGGCTGCTTTTTTAGTATTTGAGACTCAAATAAAACCGGCCAAGAGCATGTCAGTGCAGTGTTCCTTAGTTAGTTACCCATCCGTCACAATAAACTGCCTTAAACATGGGCTATTACTATAGCGAAGTAACTTCTTTTTGCCTGTACATAACAAGCAAAAAGAAGTTACTTCGCTTAGGCACAGCTTAGGCTTAGGTTTTAATTCCACGACTAAGTACTTATATGTTTTATAGTGCACATGGTTCCAGAATTTGATTGGAGGCGGAGATTTGTCAGGAGCTTTTATTTCCGAAAATATTTACTTTATCAAAAAATAGTTTTTGAAAATCCCTAATTATTTATTTTAAAAAACCTATCTAATGAAAACGTACACCGTCCGTACACCATAAAGCGAAAAATCAGCCCCACTTAACTAGTAGGGGAGATACATGGGAGATATTTTACGACTTTGTCAACATTATTCATTAATATATCCATATCAAATTGCAGATTTCTAGCACTCACGATCACAGACCAAAGCCGCGGACGGACTTGACTACGGAACCCCAAATGAAAAACGAGACATATATGATTATAAGAAATATGAGACTTGTATTAATGGTATGAGATATAAAAAAAATAGTGGGGATCCCTTTAGAGGCATGCGGTACTGTGTTCTGAATGTAAAAAATAGAAGAAAATAAATTTTTAGGCGAAAAATTTTTAGCCTTTGTATTGAGGGTTGGCCGACTACGATCTGCCCCAAAGAAACAAATTTTTTTTTTCACGTCGAATTAAATTATCTTACTTTTTCGTAATCAGAACACGATACCTAATATGCGCTTAAACGGATCCCACTATTTTTGTAACACCTTGTATGTAAATTGCGGCTGAAAGAAAATTAATGAAATGTCATTAATTCTCAAAATTGTGTTTTATGTAAATTGTATTTGTGTTTTATGTAACTTTAATAGTTAATTTAATGGTCTATTTTGAATGACTATGGCCAATTAACTTTCTTAATTCCGTATTAAAGTTAGGACGTTAGCTCTGTTACCCGAGCCAAGATGAAACTGGAGTTTTCCTATTTCCAACTTTTTGTACTAATTGTTTATTTTAAATATGTTAAACTAGGTAAGTACTTAATTGTAATGAAATCTCATCATAAACTACAATATACATCGAAAGGTCTCTTGGTAGGTGTTGACTTAGGCAACTGCCTAAGAAAAATAGGTGACAATTTTTTTTAGGAATGTTTTTACTTAAATGTCTTTACAAAAATGAAATTAAAATTGGAATCAAAATGTTCAAAATATTCTCCTTCACTTTGATATAGGTACAAAAGCAAAGTTTGTTAAAATTTTCAATAATATGCCGCAGTAAAAAGATCTACGTATTTCGGGCCACCATGTGGTCTCTGCTATAGCAGATATTAACTATTTGGGACGAAGTAATTTCAATGTGCCTTAGTATTAAAACTACTTATTAGTATTTTCAGTTTTCTATTTGTTTAGTTATTCATTTGATGGTCGTCTAGATTCTCATGATGAGATTCTGAAGAAATCAAGGGAACTCATCAAATACATAAGTATCTACATTTCTAGTGATTTGGGTATTTCGTATTTCAATCATACAGATCAGTATTGAATTTCCCCAGTGCCAGACGAATACTGCCTCTCTCCCCTAAACAAGAGCGACTGCGGGGTCCCTCCAACCCCTGTATTCGCATACTACAAGTACGGATCGAGGTGCGAGATCGAGTTTTGGCGCGGCTGCCCCACCGAGAACATGTTTGAAAATGAGTACCACTGTTCACACTACTGTATAGGAAAGACGAAGTACTATGGACGGGAAAGAGGTATAATACTTTAGGTACTAGTTGCACTTGTATATCTGCCCGCGGGAAAATACTAATACTACTCCTGCTGTGGCATAACGACCCGAAGCTTCGCGAAGTACATCTTGGCCTCTGACAAAAAAGACCGCCACGCTTCTCTGTCCAAAACCGTTTCTGTCCAATCGACGGCGCTGGGACGAAGTGCAAACAGACTTTCCCTAACTAATAACCTTTCGTATGCGCCTGTCAAAAATTTGGCATTTATTTAGAAACCATGACATCTTTATGTTTAAATTGAATTTGGTTGAATATACTTGGAGCAGATGTACTCATAAGCATACCAACGGTTAAGGTCTGTATGCACTTCGTCTCTCCAGCTTAACGTAGTACGTCTGCGAATGTTTGTGCCCGCGGGAAAATAGACCTTTGAAAAACAGACAGACACACACGTTGAGGTTATATTATATATATTCCTGTATAGACACGTCGAAGTATTACGGACGAGAAACAGGTGTTGTTTATTAATTTAGATTTAAAGATGTATTAAATTGATAGCTATTTCCACAGCTTTGACCTCGGAGGTTTCAGTCCCACGACCGGAAGTCGCTTTAAATAAAATGAACAGACAGGTCCAGCAATGGTTAAATGTTGACACAAACAAGTTTCAAGTTTCATACAATCGCTTTAATGGACAAGTGAAAAGAAGATCAAACAAAGAGTAACTTTCGCGTTTCATAAAATACCTGGTCTTTATCACTATAAAGACCAGGTATTTTATTTTTCGCTTTGCACCAAAGCAGTCAATTTGTTTGTAGCAGCACATAGTTTTGGCACATACCTATTACTACTAGGATACTTAATAAGTTTAATGATTTTATAGGTCTCTGGAAAGGAAGAGACAGTATTTCCATAGAAGACTTGAGTTTTAAAGAGCTCGAAGATATAAATAAAATTCTCCACGAAATCGACAAATCAGAAGAAAAATTGGTTTACATAAATCCTGCTCGCAAACCGGCTACTAAAACTACAGTCAAACCCCAAACAGAGGCAACAAAAACTACAGATAAAATCAAAACTACAGATAAAGCTAAAACTACAGATACAAGCAAAACAGAGCAAACGGAAACTACAGTTGATGCCAAAACTGAGGAAATAAAAACTACAGTTGAAACTACAACAGAAGAGGATGAATCAGAAGAAGAATCTGAGGAAGATGATGACACTGAAAAGCCTGGAAGAACTAATGTCACTATAACACAAGAGCCTGTGACAGGGCCTTATATAAACAAACCAACAGCTCTAAAACTAAGACAAAATAGGATGAGTACGTAACAAGTTATTTCAAACAGATTATCCCTTTACCATCAAGACAAAAGTCTATAAATGGAAAATAAAAGTTGTACATGGGTAAATCAAGTTGTTTTCATTAAAGATTTTCATATCTTCTAGACCTCCGGGTTGGCAAACTTTTTAGAGAAAAAGAGTCAAACGCAGTAAAAAGGAGTAATAATATAATTATAGTTCAAAGAGCCACAAGTGTTGTTTTCAATGGTCTAAGAACTCTCAGCGAACCGCGGTTGCCGAACCCTGTTCTACTCGTAGGCGTACAGAGTTAATACTTAATAAATTCGTATTGCCACCTTCGGTTACTATCATCATCAGACCATTTTGATGGTACCTACCACTAAATTGCATTGCACTTCTGCCTATTCTTTCTGTTAAATCAGTAGGTAACGCTTACGTGCTCAGCGACTTACGTGAGCGAATATAGCGCGGCGCGGCGCGGGTGAATCAATCCATTGATATGATACCTATGGAAGTGTCCGACATAGGGCGATCTCGTTGCGAAACTTGCGAACACGAATGCCGTGGGCCGCAACGCCACGCCGCGCCGTTTCGCGTTCGCGAGTTATTCGCTCACGTAAGCCGCTGCGTAACCGTAAAGTGTCAAAAATCACAGAATGATAGTTATCGTGCGTCTCGCCCGCGTCAATACATGTACCGACAAGTACGACCGAAATCCACGATAACTGAATGACATCAGAGATGTTATTCTGATATCTGTGTAGGTTCGAGTTGGCCTGTAAGTCAATTGGTTGCGGAAAATGTAAGGGTATTTTTTAGATGATACAAGATATATATACGTGACTGTACTTCGTGCTTCTGGACATTTTCCGCAAGTCGACAACCATTGTGCCTATTTTGCGTGAATCGAGGTAGCGCTACTCTAACCACGCCCAGCTCCTGCACGAAACCTAGCAATGTTTTCAGGTTGCTAACTGCCCCCTTTAATGTGCACGGAGTCCCTAGATATTTTTACTCCTGTATACTCCTACTGTTTATAGTCTAGATGAATCTGTTTTGTTGTTTCCTCCTTTTCCATGCACGTTCTTCACATGGGTCTGTCTGTTTTACCCATATTGTGCAAGTGTTTGTTTAGTTTGTTTATATCCTGTAATTAATCCTAATATCTTACGTAGTTGGTGTTTAGTGACTGTATTTGTATTCATTACTGTGCGCAATTTTTGTAATGAGAGCAATCAAAAAATCAGGTATTCAGTACAAAAGTTAAATTCGATACAATTGTGTGGAACCCCATATTTTTGGGGTTTTGATAAAATTATCAACCCAAAAAATGAGGTTTCACGTAATTGTATTGAATTGAACTTTTGTACGGGACATCTGCTTTTTTAGTATAACAACAATTTTGTTGCTATAGCAAAAATTGATCATAGAAGTGAAGTTGAGTACAATCGCGTATGATATTGTATATTTGTATCACCTAAAAATGTCACCCAGAATGTCACGTGTAATTTAAATTCCGAGTGTAACCGGCCGAATATTAACAATATAATGTAATATACTATAATATAATATGTATAATACAATATAATATCTTTACAATATAGACCTTTTCAGTGACGCTTAATAATAAATTGGTTCTGTCGTCTAATGTATTACATAAACTTAAGCATTTTCTGAATAACTTTCTTCTATTCTATTCTAATATACATAATAGGTACTATAATATAATATAATATACATTATTCTCGAATATACCGGTAGAAACAACAAAGTCTCTTAATTCATCGCCAGACGTCGCTGAAGAAATTTTGAAGACAAATGTGGCGGAATGTACAGAAATTTTCAAATTTTCGTATGTCACTCCGAACATAGTTCTTAAGACTTTTAGGTCATTAAATATAAAGAAAACAGAAGACCTATGGGGTCTGTCAGTCAAAGTATTACATTCCATTATTGAATCGATTGCACCATACTTAGCTGAGATTTTCAACAGATGCATTGATGCTGGAATTTTTCCAGATATTATGAAACATAGCAAAATTATCCCGTTGTTTAAATCAGGAACAAGAACCGACTCCACAAACTTTAGACCTATTTCAATACTACCGGCATTAAGCAAAGTGTTCGAGAAACTTATTCTAAATCAACTATCGTCACATTTCAACAGAAATAAACTGCAATCAATTTGGTTTTACCAGAGGTCGATCAACTACTGACGCCGGTGTGGTACTTCTAAAACACATCTTTGACGCTTGGGAAAAAGCTCAAGATGCTATTGGAATTTTCTGTGATCTGTCGAAGGCATTTGATTGCGTTGATCACGAAAATTTAAAGAGAAAATTAAGCCACTATGGGATAAAAGCTAGTGCCCTTGACCTTGTCTCATCGTACCTTTCGAATAGAACTCAGCGAGTAGTTATTAATGGAACTCAATCGGCTGGGTCCCCGGTAGCCCTCGGAGTGCCGCAAGGTTCAATTCTTGGTCCCTTCCTGTTTTTGGTATACATCAATGACCTACCAAAAGTTGTGCAAGAAAGACATGATATAGTGTTGTTTGCAGATGACACTTCCCTTATATTTAAAGTGAACAGAAAGGAAAATAGATTCGAGAGCATTAATGACGCGCTATCTACCGTATTAAACTGGTTTACGGCAAACAATTTGCTTTTGAACGCAAAGAAAACCAAATGCATCAAATTTACGCTACCTAACGTCAAGCAGGTAAATAACAGCAAGATTAAAATAAAAGGTGATACGCTGGAATTTGAAGAATGAACTGTTTTCCTGGGAGTCACTTTAGACTCAAAACTGCAATGGCATGCACATATAGCCACTTTAGCCGGCAAACTTAGTTCAGCAGCCTATGCAGTGAGGAGAATCGGACAGCTAACAAACGTAGAGACGGCCAGGCTGGTATACTTTAGTTACTTCCATAGTGTTATGTCGTATGGAATTCTGTTGTGGGGAAAAGCGGCAGACATTCAGACAATATTTGTACTGCAAAAGCGAGCTGTACGTTCCATCTATGGACTGGGCGCTCGAGTATCCCTAAGAGAGAAATTTAAAGATGCAAGCATTCTTACCGTTGCATCTCAATACATACTTGAGAATATTATGTATGTTCGGAAAAACATTAACGAATTCAAGCTTAACAGTGATATCCATAACTATAACACTAGAAACAAGCATAAACTTGCTGTGCCCGCCCACCGCCTCCGTAAGGTTAGTACGTCTTTCGTCGGGAACTGTACACGTTTTTATAACAAAGTTCCCACTGATATAGTGAATTTGCCTCTTAACAAATTTAAGTCACACGTTAAGAGCTCTTTGTTAAGTAAGGCGTATTATGCTGTGAATGATTTCATAGATGATAAGGATGCCTTTAAGCCAGTAGCTTGATCTTGATAGTATGATAAAAATGTCAGTAATAGTGTTTTCGTTTTCTTCCTGTGAAATAACCATACTAGCGTCCAGTAGAACTGACACAAGAGAACATCATGTTCTCGTTTGATTGTATTATTTTAGTTTTGGACACTTAGAGACCTTATACACCTCTAAGATTTTATTTTATTTTAAATTTTATTTTATTTTAAATTTCATTTTATTTTAATACCTATTTTAATGATTTGGACACTTAGAGACCTGTACATCTCTAAGTCAATTTAAATTTATAATTTAGTTTTATAGGTAGGCACTCCTTATGAATAATATGTAGTCGCGGTTATGTGGCGCTATGCCGTCTTTAATGTAACTTACAAGCACAAATGTTGTATCTCACATTTTTTTTTATTATATTTATATTAATACAACCCGGCAGCTTGAACATGTCATGCTCGCTTAAAAGTCTTTACTTACGGTGGCGTCGTTGATCGGGTCGCCACTTTCCCGAATGAAGGTTGAGGGAGGCGATGGCTGAGATACACGTCATACTCGTGAACGGGTGTGGTTTGTGGAGACCGGTCTGTTTAAGCTTACACGGGGTACAGGTTATGTTAAAGTATGTAACTTTACTTTTGAGTGACATTAACGTGAGACACTTCATTCGGTTCTTGTCTGTTTTAATTTTTTTGTCTTTTAATTATTTATATAAGAATTCAAGCCTTGGCGACCCTCTACATCTCTAAGGATAATTTAATATATATTTTTATATTTTATCTCTGACACGTAGAGACTTATACATCTCTAAAGAATTTTAGTATTTTATGGTTTTATTTTTTTATCATAGTTTTTTTTGTGTAATTTGACATTTAGAGACAGTATACATCTCTAATAAAGTATTTATTATTTCATAGATTCGATATTTGTAATTGTTTTTTTTTTAATTTATTGTTTGTAAAAATGGATATGTAAAAGTGCCCCTGTGGCCTATTTGCTGAATAAATGTTTGATATTTGATATTTGATTAGAAAGTTTTGCAATAGACAAATATGAAACAAACAGGTGGCCTCTCACATATACTTTTAAAAACTATATTTCCATAGATAAAGATTGGCTGAAAAAAAAAACTTTCTTTTTAAATTTTCTTACTTATTAAAAAATCTTAAATTTGTATGAAATGAAAATGTATAAAATATGCGTAAATCGCCCTTAGCCCACGCCGACGTTTTCAAAGTTTAAATCTATTTTTTAATAAGTAAATTTTAAAAATAAAGTAAATGTATTCCGCCCAAACATTGTCTATGGAAATATAGTTTTAAAACTTATATGTGATATGCCACCTCATTGTTTCATAATATTTGTTTATTGCAAAACTAATCTGTACCCCTAGTGTAAATATTTTCGACAGCGAAACGTGACGTACGCGTTTGCGTTAAGTGTCATTTTGTATGAGATTTTTGACTTTCCAAAACGTCCCGCTTGGCGCGCTGTTCAAAAACCCATACAAAATGAGACTTAACGCAAACGCGTAGGTCACGTTTCGCTATCGACTAAAATTACACTAGGGGTACTGGTGACCTACGTATTATATTATGTTGTTTAATACACTAGCAGCTGAAAGCACTTGTTTTATTACGATTAATGTTCATTTTGATAATTTAAAGAGTGTGTCGAGTATGTAAGAAACCTAACCTATATTTTATTATCCGTGCCAAATATCATACTAGGCTCAGTAGTTTCGACTCTCACCACTACGGTGGAAAGTATACGTGCATTCTTAGACTACTAGAATCAGTAGTCACGTGGGGTAAAAATCATTGTTAAAATTCGAGATACATTATTCAAAACCTATAAATTTAAAAAACAAATTGCATCGGCCGGGAATCGAACCCGGGCCGCCCGCGTGGCAGGCGAGCATTCTACCACTGAACCACCGATGCTTATAGTATAGAGTTGGAATTAATCCGTCTGCATAGTTATAATACGAATAATCGAATGTTAATAATTAGAAATCAAATGAGAATTGCATGGTATTTTACTATGAGTAATTTGCATGATTTCTGTGATATCCATTTATTTTAACGAGCTCAATATCGGAATAAAATTGCCCTACCAACAGGCAAATTTTTATTATAGCGCCATCTATGTGTCACCTAATGTACTAAGAAGAGGTTAAGTAGTCAGATACGTTTAGTTGCAGGTTGACAGCAGGTTGAACACTGTAGGGTGGCCAACTAACGCGGCGAATAAGGTATAGATGGCGCTAATCTCAAAAATTTATTTTAAGAAATAAATGAAATTCTTGTATAAAGTCGCACTGTAGTTTACTTTTTAACTCGTAAAATAAGAAAATTTCTACAATGACATTTGCAATAAAAAATAAATTAAGTTAGTAATTTCAAGTAATCCGAGATCTTGGCCAGTTTTTTATGCTATTTAGCGGGTTTGGCACATTATGTAAGGTGTTTTGTTGTGAGATGATCATCATTTAGCTTCCTTGTCGTCGGGATTTTCCTTCTCGTTCGCTTTAGCTAATTCTTTTCGCCTCTTGACAAGAATACATCCAAACGCAACCGAAAGCAACTGAAAAAAAATGCAATCTTTAACATGTGAGAGGCAGTCGAGTGGTTTTGTTTTCTTTGGATTAGGTTATATATTTTTAAATAATAACCCATTAATATTAAATAAAATTCTAGATTATAAGGTCATTTGCCAAAGTCTACAGTGTCTTAATTTGATAATAAATTAAATAAAAATATTTTTTTTAATGGCTATCGCCACGAAGGCATTTGCCAAATAAAAATATTATAAAATAAATATTTAGAAAATAAAATGTCAAAATGATAAAAATACTCGTAATCACGAAAAAAAAGGCTCGTGGTATTGAGTCGGATTAAGAAAACTCTTGTTTTGCTAATGCAATGCATTAGCAATGTCAAAGTGAGGAATGTTATCGATAATCTTAAATTTTTATGTCAGTATAACGTTAACAATGATACTTCCTCACATTGTTCCAGCGCTTGTGACACGCGCGCTACATTTACGTCGGTGGCAAACAAGCATACATCCCGCCTGATAGTAAGCAGTCACGAGGAGTTAGCTAACAGTCCGTGAACCTTACCGGCAACCTTACTCACCGGCAGGAACACAACACTATGAGTAGGGTCTAGAGTTTTTTCGCTGCGGTTTAATCATAATCATAATCATTCTTTATTGCAACCATGGTACAGTATAGATGTTATACAATATGATATACAATGTCTCACATGGACCCTGCAAGGGCACAGCATATAATATCTTATTATTCATAACTCATAACATTTATCAAAATTATTTACTTATTTAAGAAAATGAGGCAATTCTTATATTACACATGAGATCACTAATAAATGCCAAACAAATAAATAAATTAATGTACAATATTCATAATACAGATTTAGTTTTCTGTAAGGCGGTACTTCCCCAGTTGGGCTCTGTTCTAGGTCTGGCTGTCTCTTTCCTCTGCTGTGGCTTTCCTTTACCACACAAAGCGAGATGACATTCACATTGCCCATACCTCTCTTTTGGACGTAGACGGGGCCAAAACGAGCTTATAGGCGCGTATGAAACCGCCCTAAGAACAATTTGTCAGGTAACAACCAAAAATCATGAATTATTACTTCAAGTTCGGAGCCATCGGCAACCGTACTAGTATTCAAACAGTTGATTTAAAAAAAAAATTGTTTGTGACTTTTGGTTGTCCTTTGACGAAATTTACCTTTCCTTTAGAGGAAAGAATAGCTTTATGAATCTAAGGAAATAACTGTAATTACATTCCGAGAGAAAACGTTTTCTACTAACTAAATTTCTTTCTGAAACTTTCGCGTTAAAAAAAAATTGTTTTGCAAATTTTGAAAACAACCTATAAACCTAGTTTTTCAATGTGTCAGTAACACACTAAACAATCATGGAGAATGGGAAAAGGTTTAGAAGTGGAAAAATGTTTTCTCCTTTTGTATTGACGATCATGAGCTATGCTTCCCTCTTAATAAGATTGGCAACGGTTTATACAGGAAGTAACAAAAATAGTGGGGATCCGGTGAAGGGTAGGTATATTGGGTATCTTGCTCTGATCTCTGATTAGGAAAAAAAGTACAATTCCACCTTACAGAAAACCACAGCCAAATAACACTAGACCATACTCATAGTGTTGTGTTCCTGCCGGTGAGTAAGGTTGGCAGAGCTCAACAAGGGGGTGGGAGAGGGGTTAAAGATCGGCAATACGCATGTAACTCCTCTGAAGTTGCAGGCGTACATAGGCTACGGAGACTGCTTACCATCAGGCGGGCCGTATGCTTGTTTGCTACCGCTGTAGTATTAAAAAAAATTACCTCAAAAACCAACAGGGCAGTAGAAACATGGAACACCCACTGAGCGGTCTCTGATATGAACATCAGAACATCGCCGCTGCATCCTGCATTAAAAAATATTGATATTTATTCAAAAAAACATAAATAATCTTCGACAATAGCAGATAAATCTAAAAAAAATATAAAACAAAAGTCTCGTCAAAATTGTTATCTTTTCTAATGTTATCCAAAACGAAGTCCTTTTGTCCGGGTCTGCCTAAAACGTAGTCTGACAAATTCGCATTATGACAAAACTTCATTTGAAATTCGCTTATATAATTCCGCGTAGCGAAATTCGCAGTCGTTTTTTCCCCCAGGTAGGTTAGGTTTGTTAGGTAGCTTCAGATGCTCAAAGGGCAAACTATACCCAGAAATAGGAGCCCCGCAAAGTGGGGCTCCGTCTAGTTACGTTTAAGAGGATATGTTTTTGGAAAATAAACGATTAGAAAAGACCTATTATAGGAGCTTTTGGATAAAAACGTAATACATAAATATTAGTCTCACTGTGCCAGATTCGCTATTGGACAATAATGCAAGAGGCCTAAGTCTTCTTGTGCCAAATTCCCATTTGGCCTTAGTCTTAGTGCGACTATTTCTCGGTTGGTCTAGGCATGACGCGAATTAGTCAGACTACGTTTTAGACAGACCCGGATAAAAGGATCGCTCTTTCTCTTGAAGCAGGTCTGAGCGCTCCGAGTCATACGTTGGGCAGCATGAGATCGGCACGTCGGGCGTTTGCAGCCCGTTGTGGGTGTAGTCATATGAGAATTGATAATTAATAGACAAATACCTGTGTCAAAGAACTCTCTTCTGTCCTTGCACATGAACCGCACCTTCTCTTGAAGCAGGTCTGAGCGCTCCGAGTCGTAGGTTGGGCAGCATGAAATCGGCACATCGGACGTTTGTAGCCCGTTGTGCGTGTAGTCATATGAGAATTGATAATGAATAGACAAATACCTGTGTCAAAGAACTCTCTTCTGTCCTTGCACATGAACCGCTCCTTCTCTTGAAGCAGGTCTGAGCGCTCCGAGTCATAGGTTGGGCAGCATGAAATTGGCACATCGGGCGTTTGTAGCCCGTTGTGGGTGTAGTCGTAGGGGGATTGGAATCCGCAGCAGTGGAACTGTAAGGATGATCATTAGTATAAGTACAATAAGTCACATAAAAGAACTTGGGGTGACGATAGGGTATATAGTAGAATGATAGAGAAGCGTAATAAAGAGCGCACTTCATAGAAGGTTTCGCTCTTTATATGGGAAACTAACTCTGTTATCGCCATTTGTTAGTCTTGTGGCACGTTAACATTGACAGAGTTCATAGATATTTGGAGCCGCAGCCAAGTTAAAAACCTTACTACCTCAACAGCCATCAGTTCTACGAGTAATGTGCTCCGCCCACTGGAATTTAAGTCTGGCAACTCTCTGAACTATTTCGCCCTTCGTTTTCTTGCGGATCTCCTCATTTCAGATTCGTTTTTAGCATCTTATAGGTTGCTTTCTGGATTTAATAGTACCTAATGAAATAATTAGGAACAGTTACCTCAAGTTAACAGCAGGACGCACACATGCTTCAAATTAAATTAAATTGTATTTTAGCGTGTAAGCAATTGCACTCTTTTGGGAGGGTTTCCACGAAAGACAAGACAAGCGTCAAGATCCTTTGGAGGTTCCTTGACATTAAGCTGAGTGGAGAAGTTTGCAGTGACGCCTTATAATAAGTTGGTTCTATGTCTCATGTTGTACTTTAATTTAATTAGAAGTTGGTAAATACCTCATAATGACGCAGCATCGAAGTTAGATGTATTATTAGCTTACCTGAAGAAAGATTTTATAATAATTCTAGTACTCACAGTAGACTGTGTCGTAGCCCACATCTTGACATGCCTTGGACTGTGCTGCTTGGCTGCCAAGTCGAAGGAATCTTTCAGCGACTGCTGTATATGGTCTGCGTCTTTCGGCGACACCCGCACGGATGCGCCGGCGATGATGCCCTGGATTACAATGAGGATTGACAGCACTATCGTCGCCTGGAAAGATAATAAAATATGAAGAAAATAAAAAAGGACGAGTGACAAGTGATGGATCCTAGTAGGTATGATTTCGGGAAGTGACGATGTAATTGGGTTGATGGTAGTTAGGTGCCTTGTGATCAGGTATCTCTGTATATTTTCAGAGTTGATTAAAAATAATAAGTACGATCAATTCCGACAGAGATGTTTTTACGATTACGTAAAGTTGGTTGGGAACGTAAAGTTTAATCGAAGATACTTAACACAAATCAGCCCGGGTAGATAATAGTATTTTTAATTATGAGGACAATGAAATGGCAATTTCTTTCACATAGTCTGGGTAGTGAGTACAGTGCCAGCTGTCACTTCTATATGATGTGAAAAATATTATCGCAAAGACAATCATACATAAATCGACAAACGTCAACCAAAATATTTATTTATTTATTTAAACTTTATTGCACAGATTTACAAAAAGAATACAAATGGCGTACTTAACGCCTTAAGTTATTCTCTACCAATATTTGATATTTGAAAAAGTAAAAATGTGTCGGGAAGTGACTTGACCATTTCCATACATTATTTAAGTGTCCATTGGCATTTTCTATCGACAATTTGTCATCTTGGCCAATTATAGGTAAGCTACAAGTTGTCTCATATCTGAGTGTGAATCTGAGACACCAATATCAATCTTATTGTCCCCCGCTTGACGGTAGGTATTTATATTAGAGTGCTCACTCCGTACATCAGTACCACTAGTGTAAATAAATTCGATTTTGAAACGTGACGTACGCGTTTGCGTTTAGTCTCATTTTGTATGGGTTTTTGAACAGCGCGCCAAGCGGGACGTTTTGGAAAGTCTAAAATCTCATACAAAATGACACTTAACGCAAACGCGTACGTCACGTTTCGCTGTCGAAAATATGTACACTAGAGGTACAGTACCCCTAGTGTAAATAAATTCGATTTCGAAACGTGACGTACGCGTTTGCGTTTAGTCGCATTTTGTATTGGATTTAGAAAGAGCGCGCCAAGCGGGACGTTTTGGAAACTCAAAATCCTATACAAAATGAGACTTAACGCAAACGCGTTCGTCACGTTATGATGTCGATCAAATTTACACTAGGGGTACAGTATTCTTATCAAAACGCTTATGATTTTCGTAGTCGACTTCTCGCTAGATGTCACGAGTGTCACGACAATTTACATCTAATATTATAAATAGAGATAATAGAGTTCCAGTTGATCCAGTTATAATATTAGCTGAAAATTATTGAGCATTAGAATTTTCATTCGTCACGACATCTGTTCTTAAATTGCAGTACTGATAAATCCGCTACTTGACACTAGATGTCGACTACGAAAATAATAAGCGTTTTGGTAAGAAAACTGATGTATGGAGTGAACATTACTATGTATTTAGTAAAGAAAAGTGAAATTACCGGACATTCAATTAAGCGATTTCACCCGAAGCCTTCAAGGATCGCGTGATAGGCTACACGTCCAGTGAACTTGAAGGGGTATTATTAACACAAGGCCTTTACCCTGGCCGATTAGCATAACACTACATACGGAGGTTCCAGTGCCTATAGTACTTCTTGGTCTGAGTAAACTGGATCTATATAAGAAGGTGAGTCGGACCACGCTAACTTTTCATGCCAAGTGCTTCGTCAAGTTTTGCGCTCGTCATAATACCAGAATATGGGCATAGAATCGAATGCACAATATTGCCTGTCAAATGTCAAAAGTGCGACGAAAATTGGAATGATGTCAAGTGTCTTTGGAAGTATTGCATTCAGGGGCCTATTTTTCGAACGGTATTAGATTAGTAATATTAGTCCACGAGCTGGCAAGTCGTATGGGTTACCATCTTCTTCTTCACGTGCCATCTCCGTTCAGGAGGTTGGCGACCATATGTCTATTTCTCTATGTTCAGTCATGCGAATTAGTCCATCCTATGCTCTTCACTTTTAACCAGTCTCTTATATTTTTATTCTTATGTTTTTAGTCCATGATGATGATGGGTTACCATGGCAACACACTAATAATATTAGACTAATACCGTTCGAGAAATGGGCCCAAGAAATAATATTTAATGTATTGCGTAAATTATTTGCTTTTGTAACACGGCCCGATTCGAACTTATAAATTCAATTCGGATAATAAGTCCAAAGTGACGTTTCTTCAAACAAAAATGTCACTTTTGACACTGAAAATTATTTTTTGATAAGTAATAAAATGGTAATAAAAAATATGTTTACCACAATACAAAGGTTTGCCAAACTGCGGAGCAGTTACCATAATATCAAAACACTGTATAGCAAGCATATACTTATTAATTTTCCACAATGGTTTTCTTGCCCCCTTTTTATACCCTTTTATTGTTCATATGCATGACGGTATATATCCTAGATACCTATTTAGTAATGCATACATACCTAGAAACATTTTTATGACCGTTCATTGTTTTACATAACATTGTTCTTTTTAATATATACCTACTACCTTAAAGGTCTCGTTATCCTTTATGGGTAGCAAATAGCAATAAATGATTTACTTAGGTATGTACTGACATTTATGCAATTTAAAATGATTAACTAGCCACACGATTACATTTAAATAAGTTGGTATATCAATTCTAAAATCATGGACAAATTTAACGGTCATTGGGAATTGCAACCTACCATAACTAATCTTTTAATTTAATATATTTAATTTACTTTGTTTGTCACGTTGTACAAACGTTAAAGGGACGCAGTGTTGATCACAAGTACCACTAGCGCCAAAAACGCCCCCTGTCCCCATGCACTTACCGCAATATGTCGGCCTAATTTTAAAGAGCACGTCGTTATTTGCGTGTAAACGACCGGTGCATACTACTATAGTGCCTATAGAGCCACCAGACGCCCCGAGTCGTCGCTTACCACATATATGGGCCTAATCTTGGACGAACACGTAGCGATCGGTGCATACAGGATCATGGCAATAGTAACTGCAGCAATTACTGCCAGTACTTACTACAAACGCCAAAAACGCGTCGAGTCGTCAGTTAACTCTTACTTAGCAAAATATCGGGGGAATCTCGCATAAACAACCTTAGTCTTAATCCATTTGCTGTTGATTATCTCAAATGATTATCTTATCTTATTTGCGAATCCTTTGTCTATGGCAAGAGTGACTACCAGACGCCCCGAGTCGTCATTTATTTCTTACCACAAATATCGGCCTAATCTTCTTCGTACACGTAGCAATTTGCGCATAAACGACTATCGCGATGGTGACCGCAGCCGTGACCGCCAATACCACTAGCGCCACCAGACGCCCCGAGTCGTCCTGGGCGTCCATGGCGCTTGCTGCCACGGCCGACATCGTCGATACGGCGATTAGGGATATCGCTAGGAGCTGAAAAGGTTTTTAGTTTTTAGTGTCGATAATAAATAGATGAATTTTTAAACAGACATACAATTTAGAAAAGGTCACTTCTGTTAATAATACATCAAAGTTAACGACTCGAGATATCCCGTTATTTTTATCCCAAACTAAAACATAAATGTGAAATGAGAGCCAAGTTCAATATTATGAATATGTGTCGGTGTTGACTCGCCGACAAAAGAATTGAGATGTATATGGGTGCCAAGTTCTGTGCTGTGTAGAAAACCCTGTAATTATAAAGGGTTTGACTTGGCTAGTTTTTACCACAGGTTTTTAGAAAAGTAACATAGACAAATATAATACATACGTAAAGGTGCCGCGTAAAAACACTAAAAACTAGCTTTAGGCTCCCTTAACTTTGCGATGTCTACAGGAAAGACGCGAATGGGTTTGCTAAAAAATGTGTATGACCCAGCGGACATACCTATGATTAATTTAGGTACATCAACTTTGTTTTTTTTTTCTTTTTGGTGGAAAAGTGTTTTTATTGAACACATAATGTGAGTATTTACATTTACAAAAATATCCCCAAAAAATGTTATCCAACTTTATATAACCAATATATTATAAAAAATGTAATATGAAATACTCGTATATATCCCAATACCGACGACCGGTTTGGCCTAGTGGGTAGTGACCATGCCTACGAAGCTCTGCTGGTCCCGGGTTCAAATCCTGGTAAGGGCATTTATTTGTGTGATGTGCATGGATATTTGTTCCTGAGTCATGGGTATTTTCTATGTATTGTCTAAGTACCCTCAACACAAGCCTTATTGAGCTTACTGTGGGACTTAGTCAATTTGTGTAACAATGTCTTATAATATCTATTTATTTTATTTTTATTACTTGTATATAGATTAAAAACTTACTGCAGTGACTACAGTGATCACGCTGAACGCGATGCCGACGGCTTTCGCACAAGCTCTTAGCTTCTTCACGTCTTTCGCATCCTTTTGTACATCTACTTTCAGCTCGTTTTCTTTCTGCTCCATATTCTGCTTCATGTCTTCCAGGGTTTGGCCTTGTCCGGCGACTGGTAAAGATTCAACATCACTAGTTACAATACATTACAAATACACATACGACCCGATTCGAAGAATGATTAAGACACGTTTAAGATCTTGAGAAAATCGATAACTAAAAGACTTGTCAAAATTGACGTTTATTTCGATTCCGCTGCTATCCCAATAAGATCTATCTACGATATTTCTGACGTCAATGTGACATTGGTTGCGAATCGAGCTGCTTCTGTCAATTATACGACATACAAACGATATCTAAATGAGAACTTATCTAAACCAGAACTTCTCATTATCGTATCTCATTCTCCGAATCGGGCCGTTACTAGTACATATGGCGCTACTTTACGGCATTAGTGAGATAATTAGCACATTACGTAACTATGTCGAAAATTTCAAGACCATGTGTAGTGTATAAAACTCGTACATGTGCGTTTGTAATAAATTCGCAACTCGTGTCGATTTAAAACACTCCCTTCAGCCGTGGCCGCAACGCAAAAATATCAACGTAATATTGAGCCAACCAATTCATTCCGTAGAATTAGACAATTTAAAAAACTTTATAAGATATAGGTCTTAAAAAACATACAATAAGGCATAGTATTTTAATTTAAATAATTGCTTTACTCTGCGTTAAATTAGAATATTAAATATAATAAAAAGCATTGACAGAAATTAGAAAATAAATGTAATTAACATGTACTTAACGACATAGGTAGGGCGTAAAACAGCATAAATATTATATTTAGTAATATACATTTCCAGGAAAATTGATGTCGTGCTTATTGTTGTGTGCGTGTGTAAGTATTCTATTCTGACAAGTACTGTGACGTGAAATTAATGAGTTACGTAGTGAATAAATTAAGTAGGTAGGTGTTAATTAATTATCCCTGTAAATACGAATGTTACATAACCAGCGTCAATAGTAGATTGTTAACCAAGGGAATGGTGCCTTTTGCCCGAGTGGAACACTCTAATGTACTTTTAATTTGCAACCTAGTGAAGAGTACAGAATGGAAACTGTACCAAAAATCCATTTAAAACCAAATTTACATTGCTTATGGTAAATAAGGAAAAAAACGTACTTGGAAAGTAAAATGCTCTAGAGCAGAAACGTATCAGTTTCTGCATACTTTATAGAACAACAATGTTCCACTTTCAGATGAGAAATGAAAAGTAAAGTATTATTGACTTAAGACATAGGTTTTTAAAAACTTACAATTAGCTAATGCCCCACTTGATTGTGTGGTATATTACTTATGTTCAAATAGATGTTCCATCAGACACACAGGCGTATTCTAATTTTAATAACAGGATAGGAATTATATCCGGATTAGATATATTAAATTAACCACTTATGTCATAAAAAAAAGCGTGGTCGTGCCAGATAGCATCTACCCAGCACGACCACGACCCCGGTGTCACAGTGCCTAAACCGTATGAGTAATTTTTTTTAATACAAGTAAAAAAAAATGTTTTTTTTTTTCGTAAATTTGTACCACAAAAGAAAATACTATAAATCTGCGGTCATACTGTATATCATCACACTTGCTAGTTGAAATCCGCATGAAAATTTGTTCTGTCGATTTTGACTTAATCGCGAACATACAGACAGACGCGGCGCGGGACTTTGTTTTATAAGGTAAACATTTTTTTTTTTGATGTCATTTTTAAAAAATGTGTAAAAAATAATTTTTTTTCCAAAAAAAATTATTTTACGTACTTTTGGGTCAGCCTGTGTGTTAATATCCTGTCCGCTTATAATTTACTTTTCATTTCTCATGCTCTGAGAGAGGGACATTGTTGTTCCAAAAAAAGCGCAGAAAGCGATATGTTTCTGCACTAGAGCATTTTACTTTCCAAGTACGTTTTTTCGTACTTCAGATGGTATACTAAGAAGTAATTTCTACTGTACTAGAAGTGATTTCTACTGTGCTAGAAGTAATTTATACTGTACTAGAAGTAATTTATACTGTACTAGAAGTAATTTCTACTGTACTAGAAGTAATTTATACTGTACTAGAAGTAATTTCTACTGTACTAGAAGTAATTTATACTGTACTAGAAGTAATTTCTACTGTACTAGAAGTAATTTATACTGTACTAGAAGTAATTTCTACTGTACTAGAAGTAATTTATACTGTACTAGAAGTAATTTCTACTGTACTAGAAGTAATTTCTACTGTACTAGAAGTAATTTATACTGTACTAGAAGTAATTTCTACTGTACTAGAAGTAATTTATACTGTACTAGAAGTAATTTATACTGTACTAGAAGTAATTTATACTGTACTAGAAGTAATTTATACTGTACTAGAAGTAATTTCTACTGTACTAGAAGTAATTTCTACTGTACTAGAAGTAATTTCTACTGTACTAGAAGTAATTTTTACAAGATGCCTGGATAAGCGTCGCAGTAAGTAGCGTAAGTTTTTCCATAATATGACGTGTCTTTCGTTTAGATATTAACACCTCACACATAAGGTTGGGTTAGGTTAGGTTAAAACATATTTAAAACTGGGTCTAACGCGAATTTATAATGTTACCTTTATTTCCGACGTTTCGACGCAGGTGTCACGGGTAAACTTTTTTATAGACTTTTCGTCGGGTATTACACAAATCTCTGTTTTGACATTTTGCTGGGACATCAGCCGCGACCACAACCAGTGAATCCTGCGTCGAATCGTCGGAAATAAAGGTAAGAACATAAATTCACGATTGACAAAACCAGGTATATGTTGTAAAATGTGTTCACAGCGCGAAAGTTTTATATGTTAAGTAGGTTAGCTTTAGTTTAGCTTAGTTTTTTTGTTTATCTATACATATATTTTGGTGCGAGCAATTTGAGATGATTACCTCGATCTTTCCTGAACCCGTACAGGGCGTAGAGCCGTTGTAAGAAGTCTGGATATGCAAATAATGAATAAAATGCCCGGTTAATTATATGAATGTATAAACCAGATGTTAGTTACTATGATGTTTTTTATATATGTAAGCGTCGGTTTTATAAAAATGCCATTAGATGGCACAGAGTGATTTTATCAACTTTTATACCAGACCTACTCTGAGAGATAAATATATGGTTTAAGGTGACCGGCGCGCGGGCGAAGTGCGCCATGCCGCCTAAGTGCGCCTACCTTTAATATATCGAATACTGCTTACAGAATACTAGTAATATTACTAGTAGCTTACAGTTTTATTAGTAGTACAAATAACTAGTATTCTATAAGCAGTTTTGCAATGCATATTAAAGGTGACTTAGACGACATGGCGCACTTTGCCCCCCTCACCTTTGCATGCCTTATATAGAATATAAAATACTTTTGGTACCGCATGCCGTTAGCGTAACAGAAAGTTGTTTGTTCAATACAGAATTTCAATGTACAAACAAATGCCATTTTTTGACAATATTCGTGAGCAATATATTGCATTCGTTCAAAACATTTATTTATTATGAACACGAGCTTTGACTAATATTTATAAAACCGAATCTTATATGATCAGTGTGGAAAACATACAATTCTTTATTGCAGTTATTGAGAAAATATATAATATTCAATAAGTACATGCTTATAAATTATGAAATATAATAATAAGAAACTTACTTGAGCTCTTCTTGGTGTCCGTCATTTTGAATTTGGTCTGCAATAATACCCAGGGAGTGGCGAGTGCGCACTAAAAACATGGCGTCGTTTTAACAAACGAGTCAAATCAACTGAGGTCAATGGTAATGTTGGTAAGAGGCGGTTATTTAAACAAATAAACATATGTTGACATTTTAAGAGTCCCCAGCAAGCTCGGTCTTCCATAAAAACGTAGTTACGCTCTCATTTTAAAACGACTAAGTAGATTGCTCTGAGGGTATAAGGCTGTAATTAGTTTATCTAGCCTCAGATATCATAGTTAAAAAACACAGCGAATTTAAGATTTTCATACAAAACTTATTTTGCTCTATATCGTTTGTTTTATAAGGTGGAGCAATATGAACTAATTTCAGCCCTAGATATACCTCAAGTTATTGTATATGGAAAGTTTCATTACAATCCAACACATATTTTTAAATTAGAACGCAACTCCGTTTGTATGGGAAGGTAAAATTCGGCCATGCTTGCCGGGGTCTCTTAGAGTTATAATAAATAAATCGTTTTGTAAGAAATGTTTTCTTTTGGTCTATGATGAGTTTAGAAGGTGAACTGCATAGAGGAAAACGTACTAATGTTTTACTTGTATGGCCCAATGTGCATTTCAATATACTCCGTTTCAATCTAATTAATTAGGATCTTTTACAAACCAAATAAAATAGAAAAAAAGAAAAAAAATGGAAAATTTGGTATGGTGGGCCTTACGAGGTTATAATGCGAAAGTAACTCTTTCACGCATAAACCGCTGAACCGATTTAGATAAAATATAGATGAAATCAAATCCTCCTTGAAATCTTTCTAATGATATTAAACTCAATGTGGCTGCGTTTTATCATTGAGGAGTCCTTCAGACTGCGTCATCAAATCAGTTTCGTGTTAACATACATTGTCATCTAAGTTACAAAAGTTTACTAAAAAATCAGCTCTGACACCTTACAGGCCAATTCGAACATGCACTGACGTCAAACTGATATTAGAACGATTTTGGAATCATAGCAGTTAGGTGTCATTCGCGCGGGCATCAGTGCACGTTTGAATTGGCCTATTAGTTTGATTTTAACTTTTAAAAATGTGTAATAAAACCATAATTTGGATGAGTGACCGAGGGGCCACTTTTTGACAAGAAAAACTAGATCTACCTGTATAACGTCAGTTGACACCAAAACTCACTAATTACTACCACAAATTCAGAGCCATAGTGCACCATAGTAGTACAAAAACAAGGTTAATTTTTGATTACTCCTTTTGTAATTAATTAGTTTTGGTTACAATAATAACATAATGTTAGGTGGGGCAAAAGAAACACTTGTATGAAAAAAATTACATTACTAAAATAAAACGGATGCATGAATAAAATTAACTTAAAAATACTTACGGACTTTCCTCATAGTGTCTCTTGCCCCGAGCAAAATAAACTATGTTTCTTTTACCACATAACATTATTTATGTAATATACATACCTTAGGACGTGAAATATCCCATGTCTCGCACGCCCAGCTGGCACACTACCTCCATTTATACTTGCTCACAATGGCCCACGGTCCAACGCTCCATCGGTTCGACTCCTGCGCACAATACAGCATTTACTTTACGCGCTGCGGTGTATGGCGTATTAGATGATAGTGTATTGTTAAATAGAAGCAAATACCTAACAAATATCATGTGTTCAATTTCTCGTATATTTTAATGTTCCACACCCATTACTATTAATTTTGTTTGGCCTGAGGGTTGACCGGTAGAGGTTGATGCAGCTTTTATTATGATTGCCACAAGGTACGAAATAAGACAGAAACTAAATTCCTTGACCGTATATCTTATAGGGTTGAAAGCCTATTCAGAGTTAAAAATCATCCTAATATGTCATCTCACTCGTCCTAGTTTGTATGCATCAATCGATAACATGTTAACATTTAACTCATATATTAACAACTGGTTACCATGACATTTTAAAGTTTACTGGTCCATGTTATAATCAGAGGGCTTACCGCGGACCACGATCGACGTGTTGCCTCTCTGTAGCACTTATAAATATGTACATATTAGTACGTAACGTCAAACGTGGTTCGCGGTAGGCCCTCAGTAGCCTAGCGCAGGGGGCTCCCAAAGTTTTTGTAGTACGACTTCCTTGTCTTGCGCGTATCTCTAGAATCTAGAGCCGGTGAAGTACCTAATCATACCAGTACCAAACGTCCTTGAGACAGTTGAAACAACGCTATAATGTCCGGGGCGACAAGTTTAGGAATCCTTGGCTTATCGGGAGTGATAGTAAGAGAATCACTACACCTGATAAAACAAAGTCCCTCGCCGCGTCTGTACGTCTGTATGCTGGCGAAAAACTCCAAAACTACGGAACAGATTTTGATGCAGTTTTCACCAATCAATAGAGTGATTCTTAAGGAAGGTTTAAGTGTATAATATAGTACCTAAATACTAAAACATAGTGTCCTGCCGAAACATTTTTTGAGAAAACTTACTTAATCAATGTTAGGTTCCGGTATATTTTAATACGAGTTGTTCTCGATGTATTCTGATTGAAAAAAAAAAAAATTGTGAGTTATCGAATGGCAAAATTCTTTTTACCTCAGCAGCTCGAACAACCCTACTATCGTCACTTCAGGGATTGAGACAAAGTAGCTTTTTAATTTAAAGAAAAGGCCATGAATACAGGAATATTTCTAGAAGTTTTCGTCATAATGATGATTGATGATGCCTTTCATTCCTGAATGTAAATAAATGTGGTTAACTTTACTTTATGTTGAACTTTTTTAACCTTTGATATGTTCTCACTATTGAGGTGAAAAGTTGTAAGTGTCACACGAGAGCAAAGTTATTTTACATCTCGTGTTTTTGAGTCCCTCGCTACGCTCAAGATTCTAACTGAGAATCACACTCGCAAACGCAAAAAAACACCTTTCCTCTCTTGTTGCACAAATATCTATTCCGGCACCGTACTAATTTCAAAGTCACAAGTTATTTTCAAGTTCAATAGGTATCTACCTATATTACACTCTTGGTGTTTTGAAATTTCCAAAAAAATATCACAAAATACTCTCAACTAAATTTCAAAGCACCAGAACTTTAACAGAATCACTATATTTACACTTTTTCAATTATAATAAAATTTATAATATAAAATAAAATGGCGTGAGATTGGCAGCGAATTCAAGTCCGTACTAAACGCAATAAAATCAATGGAAGACAATGGAACCCATCAAATGATCGTGTTATATGTAATTGGTGCTAAATATATAACCCTCCGTTGTTTTGATATTTGCGGGTGACGACAAGACACACCTTCCATGAGTCTGTAAATATTACGTGCGTCATGTACCTATGTAATACTAGTAAATACAAGTATGTATTATAGGGAAAATACGTTGTTTTACGGTACATTAATATGAAGTTTAAACGTCATATCAGTTATTTAATATAAGTACCTACAATCTCCATTGCCTATTATATCTTACTGATGTATGTTCGGAAAGTTTACAGAATTTCCACATGGAAAATATTCGGAATATTCTCATATTTTTGCATGGGAATTGAAATATTTCATTTCCAAATTGAAAGTGTCCTTCATTTCTTGTGATGTTTAGGGTTCCGTAGTTACCTAGGAACTCTTATATTTTCGCCATGTCCGTCCGCGGCTGGGCTCCGTGACAGAAAGCCGCAATTTGGTATAGATACATAAATTATAAGTATATTTATTAAATTAAATTATAAATGGCGACAGAACGATAAAATAAAAAGTATATTTTTTTTAGGATACCTCCCATACATTTTTTTTTTAAATTATGGCTTTAACCCAATGATGTGAGGTGTCGTTGGATAGATTTTCGGAAATAATCGGTCCGAAAGAAAATAAATGTGTGCCCCCCCCCCCCCCTTTAACTTTTGACCCATGGGTCCAAAAATTATGAAAAAAAATCTTAAAACAAAAGCAGAACAAGTACTTTCAATGAAAACTATAGCGAACATGACCGGTCCAGCCGTTTTTGAATTATTATAAAAAGTCTTCTCTTTTTAGTGAAAAGACGTACAAAGTGCTGTGAAGGTACTCCCTTATGCTAATAATGTACATGATACCAAGTCAACGGGGGCTGTTTAGGTAATTCTGACAGAATGGTAACTGTGGAACCCTACACCGAGTATGTACTGACATCCTCTTGCCCGTTTTTTTTATTCCTTTAGTTTCGCCATGACGTACGATGACGATGAACAATGAAAGCCCGTCATTTGCTTTGTTCCAATTTATGATCCGACTTTCCTGGGAAAGTGTTACTTGGAACAGGTACTGTTAGCATGAAAACTTTTGTGTAATATTTAAATATTACTTCCACTAGATATCTGTAGTGAGCCTTTTGTAATAAGTACAGACGCGCAGTAAAAATGTATAGGTACCGTGCGGACAGCTGCCCGTTTCATCTTGCCCAAAGGGGGCCTCCTCTCCTCAGTAGTGGTGTTAGACTCCTATTCTGACGCTGATTATCAGACAGATGTTTTAAGTACCTAAGGAGTTCGTTTATAAGTTTAATATATCATTTGTACTAATATTGTGTCAAAAATACCGTTTCTAGCTTAGGATTTTTTTTTATCGTACACAACACCCACTCCCCTTCGATCGACTTAGCCCCAAACTAGTAAAGATATGGGTACTAGGCGACGATATACACACTTATATATATAAATACACCCTTATAAGTATATACATAGAAAACACCCATGACTCAGGAACAAATATTTGTGTTCATCATACATATAAATGCCCTTACCGGGATTCGAACCCAGGACCATCAGCTTTATAGGCAGGGCTACCCACTAGGCCAGACCGGTCGTCATTTTTTCAAAATAGTTTATATAAACTCCGACCACGCTAAGTTAGCACATGTTGTTAATAAATGCATATGTCGTGGCCAGATATTCGAATTGTTAATTTCATTATGAGGGAAACATTTTAAGAAACGATCACATTCTTTGATCTGTACCCCTAGTGTAAATAAATTCGATTTCCAAACGTGACGTACGCGTTTGCGTTTAGTCTCATTTTGTATTGGATTTCGAAAGAGCGCGCCAAGCGGGACGTTTTGGAAACTCAAAATCCTATACAAAATGAGACTTAACGCAAACGCGTTCGTCACGTTATGATGTCGATCAAAGTTACACTAGGGGTACTGGCGAGGACACATACATATCCCAGGATAGGACCATCGTATTTGACGTAGCACTTGGCATAAAAAGTTCGAAAATGTCACATAGATTCGAAAATGTTCCATCTTTGCTGTAACGCAATACTAAAACTACTAAGTAAAACAATGGTTTAAACTGTCTCGATTTTTTGATTATTTATGAAAAAGAGACGATCGCATATAATTGGCTACTTGACAGTTTTTTGTAAATAATGTCAAACGATCTTGATTTTCCTGAGGATCAAATGTCTATATAGGACTCATGGCATTTAAGCAACACAAATATCAGAAATGAGAGTTAAAGTCTGACGCTCGCACTCGACGATTGAAACGCCTCTAACAAAATGATAAGGTGATGTGACGTCACATCATATAAATCTGTCCTAAATATATGGAAGATCAAGGAAATTGCCATTTTGACCCTGAAATATCGCGTTTATGTGTATAGTTGTCATACAATTTATTTGTCAATAAAATGTAAGGAATCGAATGGTACCATTTTCTTTTCTATTTTTGAAAGACAAAAAAATTTTTTTTTGAGATTTCGGAGCCTTGTATTCTTTTTAAATCTCAATATAAATTTTTAAATTCCACTTTTTTATAATGCATGGCTCATTTTCTATCCATTTAACTAAATTTTGTTATAATATTCAACATGTGTCAAGTACCCAATTAAGTCAAATTTAGCCATTTTTCATTGTGACCCCGGTGACGATGCCTTCCTCGAAACCACGGAGGTAATTTTGAAATGTACGCGATTAGGTTCCAATGTCGTAAATAATAAAATAACTACCTATTATACTACTTTTGACACCGACAGTCCTCGTAGGTCAAAGCTATCGACCGTCACCATGCCAACGTCACCACAACACCACGCACAAAAGCAACCCTGGCGATACCATCGTTCGCAAATTTATACCTCTACAATATGGCCTTTCAAGGCCTTTATTACAGCAAATGGGAAAGTCAAAGTCAACGTTGAATGTACCGCAGTTAAATTAAAAGAAAATAGAAGCAACATGTCTGAGTTTCTGTAGATTCAAAGACAAACACTTTACAATTCCTACATTTGTATCATTTGTATTTTTTTACTGACATTTTATCACAACCCCAGTAGGTAAGGTGTCGGCTTACGTGAGCGAATAACTGGAGAACGCGAAGCGGCGCGGCACGGGTGAATTCAATCCTTAGATACCTATGGAAGTGTCCTACGTGGGCGATCTCGTTGTGAACGCGAATGCCGTTGGGCCGCCGCGCCGCGTCCGATCGCGAGTTATTCGCTCACGTAAGCCACCGCGTAATAACATGGTAAAACACCCTTTTTCGGGTTTTGTTTAACTTGCTTAGTATTACCGTTTTTGGATTACATATGTAGTTATTGGTATCCGATGGCGACAAATTTGGATTGCTTATGAAAATCATACGGCTCGATTCGAACAATTCTTACAAGAAGACACAGCGGTACGATACCGATCTGTCAGTGTGAAAAGTGACTTTTCATCATCCAAAAATCGTCACTTTTGACACTAACAGATTGGTATCGTACCGCTGTGACTTTAGTCAGCTCTCTCTCTCTATCTCTATTAGTGCGACGGTGACAATTGTGTTTCGTTCGCTACGAAGTGTAAATGATTGGCATGTTGGTTACGCAGCCTGATGATGGAGAATGGAGACCGAATAATATAGGAAATCTATTGAAAAAACAACGCGAACTTACTGAATTTGGGTTTGTTACAATGGTCTAGAGATGTCTGTGTATCTACTAGATGACTGTTGAATGGAAAGTACAGACTACAATAAAAGCTACAACAGCATCGACAACATCAATAAACTAATTATTAGAAATAATAAAAACTATAATATATCTTAAAATAACAGCTTGTAAGTATCAATAATAAATAAGCTACAA
Source organism: Cydia pomonella (assembly GCF_033807575.1). Lineage (NCBI taxonomy): Eukaryota > Metazoa > Arthropoda > Insecta > Lepidoptera > Tortricidae > Cydia > Cydia pomonella. The sequence goes on along the minus strand of NC_084711.1, from coordinate 3,208,033 downwards.
AATATGTAAACACAAAGACCTCGACGAAATTGTAGTGGATTCGAAACATTACGATAGCAATGTTTTGACAGGTTACTGTATAAATGACTAATGATTACAGGAAGTGGTGGCTGTCGCGAGGGTTCAGTGTTTTCCCTTAACAATCACTTGCGACAACTAATTGGATTATATAGAGTCCGCTTAAACGGGTCATATTTCCGGGGCACTTTAATATATATATACAAAAATGCTAGGTGAATGAACTGTTATTATCCAATACACGGTGAAGAATGTTTTTATAACACAGATTAATTTATATGACGTTGAAATTTGGTATATAGTCCAAAGTTACAAATAGGCCAGGGGTCGGCCAGGACTCTTTAAAAGCAATTCCTAGCTAAGAGTAACTTTTCAAATCTCGAATTTTCAAGCTATTTATCTGTCACGCTGCGGTGGGCGGAACTGCGTGCTTGCGATAAGGACAGCTGCAGCACAGACTAAAATTCCCACGCAAAAAACTCAAAAATTGAGGTTTCGCTCTCGGCTGTTTCCTCCTTCAAAACGCAAAAGAAGAAATAATCTATGATATTTGTTGTCATATTCGTATACTGCGCCTTTTTTTGCAGCCAATTCAATTAAGCCGTTTTTGCGATTTTCGAGGCGTTGTAAGATTCTTCGAAATATAATAATCCAAAAAAGCAAAACATAGCGGCACAGATACTGATGATATTGATCTTATTTGAAAAAATCATTGCTCTAGGTTAAAAATCCAGGGAGGAAACAGTCGAGAGCGTTTGTAACTAGGAATTCCTTTTAAGTCGCCCATAAAATAACCCTTGAGAGGTCTTACACACTGAAAACGACATTTGCGGATCTTTTAGCTTCCTAAAACTAGTGATTTCTGCTTTACCCTTCTTCTCAAAAGTTTGCCGACTCCTGAAGCAGGCAATGTACTCAGCAGCTGACAAGTAGCAGACTGCATTGCTGCAGGATACGTCAAATCGTCCCGGAAAATTAAGATTTCTTGCTGATAAACCGATTGCAGTGTCGAACCGTGTTCGTCGACGTCACCAACCTCCTATAAGAAACTCGTGAAAGCCGAGAAGGACAAGTCCAGCCATTACCTAGACTTGGCTCATGCGATAACCGCCATGTGGGATGTTGACTCGACGATAATTGTTCCGATAGTCGTGTCAGCGAACGGTCTCATAGCGAAGTGTATCGACCAACGCCTAGAGAGACTCTCGCTGGGTGGCTGGATCAAGGGTCAGATGCAGAAAGCGGTAGGTAATTTTGAACGCGGCGCGTATAGTACGTCAGTTTCTCACTCTGCAGCGCTGACCATCGACAGCTTGGGCCACGGCCCGCTGCTGGCGGCACCCTTGCAGTCCATAACAACACTAGAAGACTACATCAGCAGTAATGCTGGAGCAGTTACAATCTGAATATAAGTTAAATAGAACTTTTAAATGCCTTACTTAAATATGAAAATAATCTGCTTTCTTTAATAAATTAATTTAATTCATTAATTGTGGGACATTTTTAATATTTTTTCCTACTCCTCTACTGTTATCTGTCATTTATGCATTCATTAACACGAATATAAGAACATACATAAAAGATTTCAAGAAAAGTCTATATTGTCTATTCCTCATAAAAGCTCTTGTGCTTTTATAAGCTATAATGTTACTGCGATTAATGGCTACCAACCTAACAAAACCAAAACGAATACAGTTTTAAACTAAGTGCATTGCTGCCAACTTACAAAATATTCATTTGGTTGCATAGTAAAAATAATTACTTCATAAGTCAGAAACACGCATGTGACACCCGTAATATAGCAACACCCATAGACTACGAAGACCGCTTAGCGTTGCTTGTTAGTCTCCGTAGGCTACGGTGGCCAAAATTGAGAAAAAACTGTCCAAAAAATTAATTTAGCAAGTAGCAAGTACCAGGGCCTCATGAGTTACGAGGAGGTGTCGCCGACCGGCCGGCCGCGGCCCGGGGCGGGCCGGGCGCGTAACAAGGTATGCTCGCGCATCTTGGCTATATACTTTTGCTGTAATTTGTTTACCTAAATTAAGATTTATTTTTGTTGACTCGTAGGAAAAATATTGTATGCAACGTTGTATAAGTAGGTCAAAAAATTCTCGTGGCGTATTCCTTTACAATGTTCGCCTACGCCTTCGGCTCCGGCTCACATTGTAACTCACGCCACTAGCCTTTTTTGACCCTTCTTATACAACTGATGCATAAAATACTATTATAGTGCCCATTTTTTACCAAATATTAGATCACTTATTTGCTAGAATACAGTCAAGTGGTTGTTGTCAAATACAGTTCAAAGAACAGTGGTGTATGTATACAGTTAACTAATGGGCATGCAAATCTTATATAAATAACATAAATCTAATTTATACTACATTATACCTACTAAATATAATAAATATGCGGCATAAGTTAAAAATATTATTTTAAACAGTATTTTTCTTAAGTAATGTACATTCATAATAATCCATTCTTAATAGGGTTGTTTCCATCTACAAATCTTAGGGCAGAATTGTATCCCAATATTTTTTTTGGATTATAAGAACATGTTAAACTACTTTTAAGGGACCTGTAATGACCATATTTTTGTTAATATTGAATTTAAAATATCTTTTGGCACACGTCACGTGACCACACTCGAAACGTCTTTGAAGATTCTGATGACGTCACAACTCTCAGATTGACACTGTTGACAGTTAGGCGATAAACAACAAATGACAAATGTCAGTTGACAGTTCGTATCTTCTACGTGTGTATGTAGTTATGTGTCAAACCGTAAACTGTGACGTCACACAATTTTCAAAGAGCGTTTTGGGCGCGAAAGCATCTGTCAAAATATATTTTGTTAATTTGACGTATTTAAAGCCGTTTTTAGTATAACAGTTGAATTTTAGGGCAACTTTTAGTTAATATAGAACGTAATACAAGCGTTTCAAAAAATTGGAAACAACCCTATTAACAAAACCTACCGTTCCAAAATTATGTAAATTAAATGTAAGTAAGCCAAGAGAATTCACTGAAATCGAGGTTAGGTTAGGGGTGTCTTCAAGAATATTTTTAGACAGAAACGAAACCGGGGCGAAGATTGTCTTGCCCTAGATCTAGCACTTTGATTTAACCTTTGAGAACTTTGGCCGAATATTTTGAGGAGCTAGAGCGGATAGTATTATGAAAATACTGAACCAGGACCCCATTTAACATTTTAGGATTTGTTGATTGATTGTAGAATTTTAAGGTTGTTGTTTGTTGATTGGTTGTATGAGATTTTTTTGAGAGTTGTTCATTTGCAACTTGTAGATTTAGAAAAGATGGCATACTTAGTTGAGGAACCTAAACAGCTTTCTCAAAATTTCATAGAAAACTCTCAAGTATACCAGTATCCCCTTTAGTTCCTACTCAATGTCCTTAACTGCTGACGACTGTTTTATTTAATATTTACGTAACTCATTGACTATTATTTCATATTTTACAGAAATCGAAACTAACTGTAAGAATACTGAACTTACGATTTTACGAGTTTTGAAAGAAAAGAAAATGTCGAAAACGAAACCTCGATGTCATTCTCGACATTTTTTGTTGTCAAGTTGTCCTTATCGCACATTTTTGAGGCTCCGCTCACGCCTGCGAGATTGCAACATTGATTAAAAAAAAAAAAATCTGAAAAAGGCCTTAACAAATATTTCCCCTTAAAAAGGTAATCAATGCCCTAAGATATGATTGTATAGGGAGCGTGCATGAACTGTAAATAGGAGGCAGCACAGGAGCCGTCAGATTTTTGGCGCGAGGCGTAAATGTGATGTTTTTTGTTACGATGTAGCCCACAAGATGGCAGAACCTACTATGCACAAGAAAACACGTGACGTGTACATGTGCATGTTTATGGTTCCGATTCAGACCACAAGATGGCAGACCCTCCAACGCGCACGGTCCCTATAGCTATTATAGAGCATGTTTGACTTTACGCACTTTACTACACAGCCATTTCTAGTACATCTTTAAGCCTTCAACTCTGATCGATAATGTATAGGACACAGTGGAAAAGTAAAATTAAGTAGTTTCATACATACATAATATATAATATAACACAGTTATTTAGATAACATCGGGACCTCGTTGTCAGTTCTATTTACATCCAGGTAGCAATTATCTTGTGTAATTATAAAGTAAATTATAAAGTAATAAGTGTTTTGGTGTTTTGGATTAGGATTTGAGGGCAATGGTCGGTTAAAGCAAATTTTAATGTTTTTAGTAATAACGGTATTCATGTACAGTCAAGGTATTAAATATCGATACGGACAAAGTGCCAAAAATATGTATACACGACCTTATTGCATATATATTAAGGTAGTGTGTACATATTTTTGTCACTTTGTATCAATCAAACAGGTATCAATATTTAATACCTTGACTGTACCTACCTATGAAAGTCATGATGTAAATCATGCTTATGACCTCATGATGAATGAAAACTAAAACACTGGAAAAAGGATCCTAGTCGATTGACTACAATGTGTGGGAATGTCATTATAAACTGTTTTTGATTAAAATATTCTTAAACGAAAAAGTTAAAAGTATGATTTTTATTATAGAACCACCGTAATGAAATAACACTTCAAGCTGTTCGAAATTTTCTTATTGTATTAAAATGGGACAACCAAATTAAGCACATATTTGTTAGAAAGTGACAGGCATAGTGACAAGTGATAAAAATACGACCGTGCTTCAGCCGCAGAATTAAGTACCTATAAAAATAATTATAAAAAATTATTTTGTATCGTAATTTGCAATCTGTCTCAAAAGTATTAAAAAAATACAGAATATTATAATATAAAAACGGAATAATGGCACTGGAAAAGCTTGGGTTTAGTTGTATCGAGCTAGAAGGAGTATATGTAGAAAACTAAATCCACCAAAAACATTTTCATCCAAATCATAAGGCTCGCACTGTCAAAAAGTTATCGGATCTCATGTAGAGCCAAGCTTCTAACTCTACAAGACCTAACTTCACAAATTGTACACGTTAGTTCAAATATGTGGCTTGGCCGTTTCGCTACCGTCACATGGGCGTAACGTGAAAAAAATATTCACTATTCATTCCTGTTTTGTTCTTAGGTTCCTACAATACTTCATGTAACGAACGCGCTTCGCTTGGCTCGTCTTGGCGGGGACACTACCGTGCCCCCCAGATTAGTCAGATTGAAATATCTTGCCTTTTTTGTTCATTTCGGATACTTCTCAATCAGTCGTTGTATTTTATATTAGTTGACATGAAATATGCACGCGCGTTTACAAGAGGTTAATAGCCAATTTAATTAAACACTTAAATATACCTAGAAACAATCATAAATATGAAATAACCTTTCCTATTAAAACTTAAGTAATATTCTTCTAACATGTTGCCACATTATATTAGCATAACCATTTTCGTGTCAGGTTCATTGCTACTAAGCGACCAGGTAAAATTTAGGGCTAGATTTATAAGACCTAGGTCCAATGATCTTGACATTCGACAGACTTCTTGACACGCTATTAAATGAATTATGTTATTAAAAGAAGGAATAAAAGAAAATATAATTTAAATGGACTTAGAAAAACATTTTAGGTACTTATCGGTCATTGGGCAGGGCCGTACAAAGTTACCGGACGTTTAATGAATTAGTTATCAAATCAATAAAATTTAACGCAATGGCGTCGTTAGACACAAATACGTTCACGAAAGTTGTTGAAAATGTTTAGTTAGTTAGTTAGTTAGTGCTTCTGGGCATTTTCCGCAAATCGACAACCATTGTGCCTATTTTGCGTGAAACGAGGTAGCGCTACTCCAACCACCCCAGCTCCTCCACGAAGCCTAGCAAAGTTTTCAGGTTGCTAATTGCTTCTCCTAGTGTGCTCGGAGTCCCTAGGTATTTGTTCCTGTATACTTCTGTCTACCTGTTTGCAGTCTAGGAGAATATGTTTTGTTGTTTCTTCTTCTTCCATGCACGCTCTGCACATGGGGCTGTCTGTTTTACCCATATTGTTGTTATGTCCTGTAATTAATCCTACTATTTTACGTAGTTGGTGTATTAATGTTTAGTTAAAACGTTTTCAATAATTGCGATTTTTTTCTTAACTTTGCCCTTACGTGGCATGTTCAGATTGAAGGAGGGTGGGCAAAGTGGCCTGTTTGAGCATTAAGGGCAAGCGTAATGTCACCGGACAGGTAATTCTAAGTTGTAAAACTTTTACTATGGCACGTAGTCCCAATTCTTTGTGTGAAAAAAGTTATCGCCGAAAAAAGTAGTGCGAGTCGAAACGTGACTATATAGTTTTTTTCGATACTAAGTTCCTGTGTCTCAGATCATGAAGTTTTTGTTATTGTCGATGATTTTGTGTCACGATATTTTAGTTTTTTATTCGTTTTCTTATGTTTTTTGGTGTATTTTTCTTTTCAACAGAGATACGAGTATGACAAGTCTCGCGATACAAAAAAATGGAGTATACAAAAAAATATTTCCGATACTGGCGCTTATTCTTATTGGTTCATAGGCCAGTGTCCATACAAATCTGCCCATCCTCCTTTGGTCTTGTAGTGATATCTTCAACACTAAATATGATTCAATCTACTAGTATTCATGATTGAATTCAATAAAGTCAACAAATGGTTGGCCTGTTTATATTTTCGCGGACCTTTTCAGGACTACCGGTTAACATTCACAACCACTAAGGGCCTAGCCAACATGACAATTGCACATCGACAAACGACAATAGAAAAATGGTACGAGAAGTCACGTGACTATTTCCATTTAGTTGGTACATGTTTATGAATAAGGGGGTATTCATAAACGTGTACTAAAGTTACGATGCCGCTAATAATCTTTTGTCCCTTTCCGACGTATTGGTATGATGGAAAGGGACAAACGATTATTAGCGGCATCGTAACTTTAGTACACGTTTATGAATAAGGGGGTTATTGTTTAAGTGTCGATTGGCGTAACCACGATTGTCATCTTAGCTTGGCCCCCAGATTAAACTTTTATCATTGGGAGGAAACTGCAGCGTTTTGGCGTTCGGGGTTCGACTCAGCATCGCTACGAGCAATTATTAGCGTTAGCACAACTTAACGTTCCTTTGCAAGCACAAGCATAGATAAGTTAATCACTAGAATTTTGACAACACTAAATAGCCGAAAGGTATAGTGCCATACATTGGAAAGGGACAACATGATTCGTCCCTGGATCGCTGTCAAACTTCGGTTTTGTAAGGAGTTTCCTTTCTGTACGGTAGACTATTATTTATTCTGTGCTTTTATCTAGACTATAAGATAGGCTAATCCAATCTGCTTTCGTGTATTTTACTAGATTCGGAAGGAAACAGTAAAATCACTAGTCCCATGGAAATCAGTACATTGAACTCCTTAGACATGGGTGTTGCCACCAAGGTGAAGGAACTCGGTGGTTCGAAAGCGTTGCCATGGCAATGCCGTAATACGACGGTTTTGACTGCATCCAATAAAATGTTAACAGGAATGTTGGACGAAATACATGCAATTTTTAGGGAAAATTAATTGTAGTGCTTGAGAATTTTAAGTGTGCATTCTTATCGTTGTTTGGCCGTCATGTAATAGGTACAATCTTTATTTATATTAATGTTATATTTCGCTACAGTTCATGGAATATGCTTTTTTAAATTTATTTTTATTGTTTGGTTGGATTCCAAATATTCAGTTTTTAATCCCAGGAAAACCATTACACCATATAACCAGGCTGTTGTTTAACTTCAAGCTACTTTTGAGACATTTGGAGATAACCTCAATTACCTAACTTGAAAATACAATACCTAAGACCCAACCAAAAACGGCTTCTTGGCTATTTCCCGTGTGTTAATTGAGCCATAGAAGTATGTAGGTAAGCGAGACTATTTGAAAGCTCCAATGCCAAAGTCCTGTCCAGAGGGTTGTATTTAGAACATGTGTTGGTTCGACTCTAGAAAGTTATGAAAATTATGTCCAATTGACTTTATACAGACACTCCCTGACTTTGTTCTGTTTAAATCGGTCCAAAGTAAGCTTAGATGGACTGTAATACATAAGTTTTTGGCAAAAAAAAAAACGTTTTTAGTACAAGTTTTTAACGCTGACTGTACTTTTCTTTCCACAGGCAACTAATAGTCATTGAGAAAATTGTAAAATCCCCAAACATAATTAGGTTGCGTAGTTTCATCACAGAGTTCCTATGGCCACCTCCTGTCTCCATCATAAGATCAGCTCGATAGTACCATAAAATTGGATTGTCAACCGACTTACATATGTATGCAAATTATCAGCTAAATCGGAAATCGAGAAGTGGGTTAAATTTAGTCTCCAAGATTTGACCCACATTAACATACATACATACTAACAGGGCAAGTTAAATAAAAGCTTGTAAAAAGGGAAACGTTAGCTTACTTAACATGCAACCTCGATCACCTGTATCCTAAGATTTTGATACAAAATCCCAACACCAAAGCGGGTAATAAAGAAACTCAGTAATTAAAGCACTTGGCTCAGGACACAAGTCACACAAATCAGTAAAGAAGTCTTTGTGACTCCGGAATGCCGAATGAAATCCCAGCTGTGCATTCCCGGAGCTAATTTAATAAATCACGTTACACTGTCCACTGTAGTTTGACCTAAATTAATAAGACCACTGGACCGGCGTAAAATGGTGCTACTTTGCTCCAATATTTGCTCCACTTTAAGGAAATTATCAATATTTTTTCAAACTACACATTATTAAATATTCAACCGAATTGATAGTATGCAGAATATCTCATCTAACTTATTTTTATCGGTAAATCGACGTCATGAACTATTGTTTTATATTTCTGAAGCAATGAATAAGGAGCAAAAGATATTTGGTTTATTTTTGCTCCTAACTATGGTTAACATAGGAGCGCAAAGTTACCCCATTGTGCTCCAGAATAATAAGCACCACAATTCAGAATATATATTCAATTTCGTTTATCTGGGTATACGAGTATAAATAGTAACACGGAAATTTTATATTTGAATACAGTATGTTTTTTTAGTTACCTGCAATAATTTACGGACTGAATAGATAGGTCATACTGAGCAACTTTCACTATGGGACCAACCCCGAAATCAGAAAAAAAATGTATACTCTCCCATAGAAAATCTCAAGATCAGATACCCAAAATGTATGAAACAGCCAATTTTTTTCGCGATTTAGGAATTGGCTCCATAGTAAAAGTTGCTCAGTATGACCTATATATTCACCCCGTAAATTATTGCAGGTGACTAAATAAACAGCCTATATAACGTCTAAGTAATTTTACTGAATTGGAGCGTGGTTACCCAGAGGGGAGCAAAGTAGCACCATTTTACATACTTTACGACATTGATACAACATTTATTCTTTTGCTTCCTAATTTAACATTTATAGCTAGAGTCAAACCAAGACAAGTTTGCAACGATTTTGCAATGCAGTGCAAGTGTTTTTTACACGTCAAAGTTCTATCAAATTATGACGTATAAATAAAACTTCCACTGCGTGTGCTATTAAAATCATTGCAGACTTATCTTGGTCTAACTGTACAGTTGTCATCTGATATATCGGGTCGGGTCTGATCTCGGCGGCCAAGGTACTCACAAATATCTGAGCAAGTTATTGGCAAGGCGCTAGAGTGCATGATGATGATGGTGACTGTAAAAAATCTCATGAGCCAGATCATAATTTTACAGCTGCATTATTTTGGTATCAATGTTTTTATGACAGTCTATAAATGTATTAATTACTAAATACTTACCTATGTATAAGAACAGTAAATGTTTATATGTATAATAATTACATTAATAAAAAACGTGTTAATGATTTACTTGTCCACTGACTTAGATAAGATTTACGATGCGTTCAAAGTAAATTGCTTGTCACCATTAGTAAAATTAAATCGCATCCAAACCAAATTCCTAAAAAAACAAGTACCTACCAACCACACGGAAGTCAATTATCTTCGAACTAACGAACCCGCCTACACCGTCACACATTAATAACCGAAACCCGGGACCAATAACCCAACCCAAAACCATTTCACTGCGATCCTTTCACATACTTTACACCCTTAAATAACGAGGTCAGACTAATTTGGGGGTAGTTGAGTCAACCCCGCACGCGATTTCACACCATCAAACTACTGGGGTACTAAATACCGAAATCGTAGCAACGGAGCGGCACTTTATTTCAACGCCACTGGCTTGATACACAGACCTCGTCGCGTCTCCGCCGAGTGAACGCGTCCGTGAAAAATAAAAAATAAACTTTTAAATTTGGAACTGTCAGTTTTGGCGCGCTTGTTTTGAATCCGGTTGTGTGTTTGTTTTTCAAGATGGAGGGCTGCGGTAGTAGATGTATAAAATATTTGCTGATCGTCTTCAATGGATTGTTTATGGTGAGTTAATAGTTTAATTATTTGGTGTTGGGAAGCGTGCGTGAATTATTGTTTAGGTTATTAATGATCTAACATAGTATTTATTAAAAATCAATGGGATTTCTAAGTATTTTTATTTCAAATTAAATGATGATTGGTTATTTAATGAATGTAGTATCGAGAGTCAATAATAAAATCACAAAACATAATGGATTACTTAATTATAGTTTTATTCACATTGTATATAACGTGAAATTTTGGTTTTTTATTCGATATTGATTCCACATAATCATGATTGATTACATGTAATACAACATGTACTGTAATACGTACATGATCTATATTAAGGAAATTGACATCATGACAGTGCACTGTCAATACATTTATGAGAATATTCTGTATGTGCATAAAAATATTGCCGATTTTAAGAAAAATTGTGACATTCATAATATTAATACTAGAAATAAACATAAGCTCGCCGTGCCCTTCACTCGGCTCCATAAAATTAAAAAATCATTCATGGGTAATTGTGTGAGATTCTATAATAAACTTCCAAACTATATTACTGAGTTATCAATTAATAAATTTACGAATCATGTAAAGCGTAAAATTATTTCTAAAGCTTATTATACCACACAAGACTACATGAATGATAAAACAACGTGGGATTAATTGTGATTCGAAATGATTAAGTATATTTGAATTGAATTAACAATTTGTTTTTTGAAAATTCGGGTAAAAAAAACTAAATGCAATTGACAGAAAAAGATTTGTGCACAATACTTACTTTCAATTAGGTACAGTTGGACAATGAAAGGTTTGGTCACTTAGTAATTTGTCTTAGAAAACTTCTGTGATATTCAACAGTATTTTATCGAAGCTATCTTCTTAATTAAAAATAAGGTAAACTTTTTATCAAGCAGTTACGTCTACAAACAATACTAAAACTTATTAAATTAAAGGAAAAAAAAAACGAATTTAAAAATTCGCGCGCTTCTTTTAAGTTTAGTCTCGTAGCTCAGGGGGCCTACCGGGAAAATCGAAATTCGCAAATTGCGGGGATCTTTCTCTTTTACTCTCACTAAGACGTAATTAGAGTGACTGATAAAAATGCCCGCAATTGACGAACTTCGATTTTCGCGGTAGGCCTCCAGTTGGTTAAGAGCGATCGGATCGGTGTTCTAATCTAAACCGTTGCAAGGTTGAATCTTGCCCGAAGCGGGGAATTATTTCTTTAGGTACTTATAGCATGTCTGATTTCTAAGATCAAGTTCGCCATACATTTACTATGGCGTAATTGATCTTAGAAAAGCGGACATACTATAAATAAATAAAAAATAAGGTAAAGGTCCTAGTGCGCGGCACGTTGATGCCCAATAGATGACAGATGACACCCTGTTTTCATCTCTATAGCCAATGACGTAAGTTGACAATACGTTCAGTAACGATGACATTAACCTACTTGGACAGAGACTAGTACTCCGATACCTTAACAAGGTTTTATATAAGTTTCACTAGCCAACTGTACTTATTATTTATTTACTTATTTAGATTTCGAAATTTATACTCATAATATAAAATTACGCTATAAATTATGCTAAACTAATTTACATGAATTTATATTCTGATATTTAACCTTTATTGCACAAAATAAAAAACCTTACAGTACAAAAAGTGGACTCAATGCCATTAGGCATTCTCTACCAGTCAACCTTAAGGCCTTAAGGCTACAATTACGACGGCAAAAGCAAATCTTATGACAAAAAATCAATGGAAACATGATTAGGGTCACAGATGTCAGCCCTTATTAAGACCTTATAAATCTATTGCAAACTTACATATCAAGTTAAGTAGGTTGGGTGTCACCGCGCTGTCTAAGGCATCCAAGGCTCAACACGTTTTTGCTGAAGATAACCAAATACGTATTTAATCGAGTATATTAATAAAGCTCTACAAATAGTTTTATCTGCATTAAAAAACCTTGGCATCTGGGTGCGTAGGCATCATGCCAATCGTTAACGCTCCGTAGTGAACTAAATCCAACTGTCACTGTCGCACTAATATGGAAGAGTAATAGAGAGAGATGACTACGCTATTCTTCGGAGCGTTAACGATTGGCACGTTGGCTAAGCATACAGAGCAGTAAACGTTATCATTGTTTAACCTAATGGTTTTATGATTAATTTAGTATACTTACTTTAATATAATACGATCTGCATTTATCCAGGTTTTTTCCATGCAGATGATCTGTTCTTGTCTGAGCCAAACGAGACGACTTCAGATTTATTTTTTGTGACATTACATGAACAAAGGTTTTAGCTTTTGAACGATTTTTTTCTTAAGTCTCTAGTGCAAGATAAACATCAAATAATTAGGCATTAAGTTTGCCATTTGTACTTTATTTGATACTCGTATATTGTGCAATGAAATTTAAATAAAATAATAAATATTTGCCACCATGTTACCAATAATTGACACCTTGTTATTCACTTGCGATGAATTTTGAATAAAGGTGCATCCTACTTACTACTAGGACGGTGTCAAACAGTGTTGTACTCGTATTTACCTTATAACTTAAGGATGTTGAGATTACCATTACCTGATGGGAAGCAACCACAAAGAAAGCATTTATTTAATAGTCCTGCACATTTTTCAGCGTTCACATAATTTTGCTTTATTTAAAAACCGTCACTAAAGATTCACTCTGTTTGACACACATTCCATAAAACTGTATCATCAAAACTAGAGATAATTTAATTTATTTCACGATAGACACACTTAAACTTTGAACTATACACTTGTAAATGGCAGACGCCAAGTATTGGCACAGGCAAACATCAAACCTCAGCTGTCAGATTACTGGGTCAGTACGAGTAAATCGGGTAATTCCAATATTACTCGATAACCGCCACCTGGAAGTTTCCCATACGCCAGAAATTCCCGATATTTGAATGCGATACAATAGTATGATATAATAATAGTAAATTGTGCAACGAGGGGGGGGGTAAATGAAATTTTGGAAGCGGTAATTAAAGACCCGGGGATGCAATATTCTAACCCCCGGAGTTACACACAATGTTTTTCATCACACTTGCGGAGAAAAAACTAAATATTAAGCGAAATAATACTTAAATAAAGTGACATTTCATACATTCGTCCGCCATATTGTCATTCTTTGACAGGTTAGGCATCGAAAACACAGGCCTAATCGGCATTCAGCCACGATTGAAAATTATGTAAAAATATTTTAAACTGCGATTAAATTAAACATATTAAATATTTTTAAACATAAACAAACATATTAAATTATGAACGGCAGTACTTTTAAAGTAAAACTACTAACTCATTTACACTACGTGGTTTATATGAATTAGTGACATAATAAATAAAAAAATGTTATAACTCCCTGGGGAGTTATAGCTTTTTTTTTACAATTGATAACTCCCGCGGGAACAAGTACTTATACAAATGATTAATAATTGAGGTAGTCAAATAATTAGTTAGGTCAAATAATAGCTAAGCTAACATTATAAGGGGCCTATTTTATTGAATAAAAACATTTTTCGATTAAATATATAGTCAATTGTTAGTTAATGACGAATTTTGACAATCAACACAAGTACCATCATCACACATATACTTCATTTCATCCCAGATAACTGAGACAGATAACATTAGACTAAAAGATCGCAGAATTAGAGTTTCTTAAAATTTTCTGTAAAGTTGTACGTGAACGTGAACGAATATAAAAGCAAATTGTACATATTGACAGTAAAATGACACCTGACATCAAACGTTGTTGACTTGCCTCTTTAGGTGTTTTACAGGAAACTTTCTGTATTTATATTAAACTAGAATTAGAATATTATTTACAAATTTTAATACTGCTTATTGAATGATCCTCCTCAAACTCGGTGTGACGGGTCGGCACTCTTCATATTTATAAGCATTCATTGTATTTTTAATTAAAAACAATAAAATCTTATCTTCACTGCAATTCCCTAAAAAAATCTATAGATTATAAAGCCATACGAATATGCTTATGGCCTGACGTAGTAAGAAACTACAGGACAGGTGATTCAACCACAATCTTAAGTCATGATCATGACACATGCAGTCGTAGTATAGTAACCCAACTGGCCATTACGGAGTTAGTCATAAATCATACATTTCCTACACTTTAATTGAACGCCCTTTTAATATAACCTACGCATTTATTAGGGTTGTGGGGAATTTTGACTGTTATTTATTAGATGACAGGTGGCGGGGTTTCAGACGTTAAATGGTTTTGATAATAAATTATTACGGAAAGGTTAAGCGGGGCGAATGGGATTCTTATGCGGGGTGAAAATAGGCGGGATAAAAGCTTCCTTGTATTAGATAATTGGTATGGATCTGTACGAATTGGTGGTTCAATATAAAAACATGCATTAAAAATGTAGGGTACCTACATTTGGAAGGCAGTAAAATAATTTCATTATGCTTAACTTTCTAGGACTATTATAGGACTGAGTTTTCGACCCAAAACAGTAGCTTTACCCAAACACGTGAAGGGTTGATTCTAGCGGTCTACGTATAAACGTCATGGCCCATCCATCCATCTATCATGGGAGTGGTCTAGAGGTCACTGCGTTAGCTACGTCGTAAGACACCGTTATAAATAAATAAATCTAAATTGGACCCGGGTATGTCCTTAAACTACGTCGAAAAGATAGGTATACTCTGAATGTCATCTCGCTTTGTGTGGTAGGGCACAGTACAGCGGATGTCATTCCAGATCTAGAGCAGAGCCCAACTGGGGAAGTATATCCACCTTACAGAAAACCGCAGCCAAATAACACTAGAGCCTACCCATAGTGTTGTGTTCCTGCCGGTGAGTAAGGTTGCCAGTGCTCAACGTGGTTGCGGAGTGTTACGCTTTGCAACGCCTCCTCTGGAGGCGTCTATAGGCGACGGAGACTGCTTACCACTACAGCTACAGCTTAGTATAATAAAATCTAGAATCCACCCGGTCTCCGCCACAGATCGGCTTGAATGACGTTTTCTTTAGTGGATAGGTAAATTACATTTATTTCAGTTCATAGAAACAATTTATTTTTACAAAAACCGTATTCGGATAGTTTTTCAAACACTTTTCTTGTGTTTTTATCATCAGTTTTCCTAAGCTTATATTTTAAGAACACTTTCATGTTCCTTAGATAAATCACCCTCGATAGTGTTTCTGTAGTGGCCAGTTCGTGGCAGGCGTCACGCGAGGTCCCGATTATGGCTGAACTATGATTTAGAAACTGGCTTTATGCTGGTAATAACTTTAGTTATACGCTTTTTTTAATCACCATTTCCCTCGTAGTGCGAATGCGAATGGTTGCTTGAGTTACGTTAGCATAGAAGAAGAATTATTTGTAACATTTTCATCACACGCTCAAAAAAGACCTTATTTTATGCAGGTGTACTGAAGGACAAAGGCCTATTGTTGCACACTCTTTGCAGCATCAGGCTTATTTTTCATATTTGTCTATTATAAATTCAAATTCAAAATTGACTTAAAAAGTATTTGTCATTCGGATTACTTCAGGTTACTTTTTTATACTGATTTGGTTGTGTCGTTGATGTGATTTTCTGTTTATTGTAAATATTTATTAAAACAATATCAAAGGTATATTCCTCCCTTTTATTCATACAGTCCACCATACCATACCATCTTTTTTACCTATATTGTTACCGGGGGAGTTATGGATTGCGAAAAAAAATCTATAACACTCTAGGGAGCTATCTTTTTTTGTTACTAATTCATACGAATTAACGAGGTATATTTTTGTTCACGTTTAAAAATATTTAATTTGGTTAATTTAATAGCCGTTTGAGATATTTTTACACAATTTTCAATTGTTGCTGAACGTCGGATGGGTCTGTGCGTTCGATGCCTAACCTGTCAAAGAATTACAATATGGCGGACGAATGTTAGAAATGTCACCGTATTTAAGAATTCTTTCGCTTAAAATTTAGTTTTTACTTCGCAAGTGTGATAAAAACAGTGTGCAACTCGGGGGGTAAGAATACTGTTACTCGAGTCTTTGAACATATTGTAAATAGGTACATAATACTTAACTAATTAAAGGAACAATTTCCGATGCAAGAGGAATAATTTTTTTTTTAATGCTTAATACCAAGAAAACATACTTTCAGCATCAGTAACATCCCAGACTTTATATTCAATATGATCAAATGTTGTTGCGTGAATATTGCGTAAACTGTTACAAGAATATAGGCAACACTTATAATTTTTAAATTAAATGCCTTTAAGGGGAAACTGGTAGTGCTAATTTTTCCATAAAATCACTCCTGATTTTTTGGACCTCTGGATTGTAGCCCTAGATTAATATATTTTTTTATGTGATTTCAATATTAGCATTACCTGTGTCTCTTAATGTGATGGTATAGACAAATCCTGTAAAATAAGTATTTACCATGAGCTTTTAAAACATTTTACCGTAAACAAGAGCAATAGAGCTGCTTAAGTTTAATTTTTCATTGATATTTATTCGTTTTAAAATTAATGGCGCCATACTTCCCATGGCTGGAGCAAAAAAAACATATTCATTAATAACTTCAAACAGCGCTACAGCCCAAAAAATGCCCCGTAAATAGACGCCTAGCATACAAAATCGTGGAAGTAAAGTTGTTAAAATTACCTTTCAGAACATCGGTCCGATCGCTCTTAACCAATAAGTTACCGAAGCTTACCAGAAGCTTTCTATTTTTTCTTGCATATAACTACGAGTATATATGGTATCGCTCACAACCATATCTGCTTGGTTTAAAAAATAATAATAAGTATAGTCAGGCCACTGGTTACAGGCTCTCCCATCCAGACAAATCGGCACTGTTCTGGACCCAAGTAGCTTAAGAATAGCAATATGCTTGAGGCTTGGGTCTAGAATATGTGTTCCCCATACGTGCGCCTGCGGCAAGGATGTGAACCAGTTGGGCCGCCATGGCCTCTCATGTTCAAGAAGCGCCGGCCGAATATTCCGCCACGGCACTATTAATGATTTGGTCCGTCGCGCGCTCGCCACCGTGTCTGTGCCTGCGGTTTTAGAACCCGTGGGCATGG
This sequence comes from Cydia pomonella, assembly GCF_033807575.1. Lineage (NCBI taxonomy): Eukaryota > Metazoa > Arthropoda > Insecta > Lepidoptera > Tortricidae > Cydia > Cydia pomonella. The sequence continues at coordinate 3,190,485 of NC_084711.1, read as the reverse complement.
CGAGGGACGACGGCAAGCGTCCTGACGGAGCCACGTTAGTGCCGTGGAAACTAGGAAGGGCCCTGGTGTGGGACGCAACGTGTGTCGACACCTTTGCACAGTCCCACATTCAGGGGACCCGCATTCGAGCCGGCGCTGCCGCTGACCAGGCCCAAGTACTCAAGCGCCGCAAATACTCGACGTTGCTCGACGACTATGAGTTTGCGGCGCTCGCGGTTGAGACTTTGGGTCCCTGGTCAGCCGACATGAAAATATTCATGGCAGCACTGTCGGCGCGGCTGGTCGACACCACAGGGGACCCCAGGGCTGGCGCGTACCTCTCTCAACGTATTTCCCTTGCCATACAGAGAGGTAATGCCGCCAGTATCATGGGGTCCATGCCGCAAACAGACCTGTTAGAAGGGGTATTCTCTTTATAATTGGTTCCTTTTTTTTGTAGGTAAGTATATTTTATAGTAGATAATTTTATTTTATTTCTAGGTTTAATTTTAGTTTTAATTTTGTAATATTATATTTTAGTTTAGTTAGTCAAGTATACCGGATGATGTTGAAGTTATAACTTATATAAGTTCCAGTCATAATAGCTATTTCTGTATAACGGAACACTACAGTAATTAATTAATTGTCGACATAATGTAACAAACTGGACGATAAACCCCAAAAGCTAAAGGAGTTAATTGCTATTCGTGTTAAAAGCTAGAACGAAACGCAATTTCTTTCGTTATCGCTTGTCTAGCGGACGAAGCTTACAAGGTCAAGTCGATTTTCATTTGATCAGTTTACTAGTAAGTAGTAAGCTTATACTTTCTATGGTTACAACTTTACATATATATAGATACACACACATAACAAATAATCATCAACAAAATTCATCAAAACTAAAAGCGCAAAACAAGCTGATCGCAAAAATACCTAGGCCTGATTGAGGCACGTAAATAAGGGGAATTTGAGACTGTTATGCGTATTCTGATATTCTGTATCAGTTTTTTTTACCTGGCTTTTACTCCTTGCCAATTTGCATAGTATGAATTTGCCAATGTCGGTGTTGACTTTCACACGTGAGGAGAATGTTCGTTATGATATTTTGAACTTGTGGGAGGATGTAGGTGGGAAAACCTAAAATCAAATAATTGTTATGAGCATCACAGACGAACACATGACTGACATGACGTATACAAACGTTAGCAAGCGGGAAGCGGATGACAGAACTTTAGTAGTGCCAACATAAAGGAAGTGGAAGAAAAGAAAACTATAAAATGCATAATATACAGTATAGAAAGAAAAGTATATAGGTAATTAGATCTGAAAAGATAAGACGTTATTTATAGTTTAATGATATTAGTTTATGAATATTTCATTAGGATAGTTCTGGATCAGTTATGGATCTGCTCTGTCAGTGTCAAAAGTGACATTTCTTCGACCAAAAACTTCGCTTTGGTACTGCCAGATCAGATCTATAACTGAGCCAGATCTAATTTGTCGCTTGATATTAAAATCAAAATACATAATATGTAGAATTGTATTGCACTACCTTTACTCGTATCAACAAACTGTTTTGGTATCAGCGTAATTCGTCCCATTCGTTTTTCGTTCATTTCTTATGTCCGTCTCATTCTGTGTTCGTCACTCATTCTTTAGTCGTCTCGATCGCTATATGTCCCTATCGTCTTAAGTCCAATTATGTAGCCTGTCTCTTTCTTAATAAGTCTTTTTCGTTTTTCGTCACGGTCTTCCTATGACTCATTCTTAATTATTCCCTTTCGATTTTGGCCTCATTCACTTATTCGTCTCATTTTTTTTCATGCATTCGTTATTGGTCACATTCGTGATTAGTCTCATCTCATGAGACTCTCATTCATTTTCAGTCTAATTCTAAGTTCGTTACATTCGTAAGAAATGAACGAAAAACGAATGGGACGAATTACGCTGATACCACTGTTTTCACGGTTAGTCAAAACAAGTTTTTTGGAAACATTCATAAATATATTTGGATCAGTAGTAGCCTGGCGAAATGTAACTTGGAGAGTCGACCCCAAATAATGGGAAAAGGACAAGGAGAAGAAGAAGTAAATCCTGCCATTGGAAAAAGTTAGGTGCTTATTACAGCCCCTGCGACTCGTACGGAAAACATTTTTGGCAGATCAGTACCCCTAGTGTAAATATTTTCGACAGCGAAACGTTACGTACGCGTCTGCGTTAAGTGTCATTTTGTATGAGATTTTTGACTTTCCAAAACGTCCCGCTTGGCGCGCTGTTCCAAAACCCATACAAAATGAGACTTAACGCAAACGCGTACGTCACGTTTCGCTATCGACTAAAATTACACTAGGGGCACTGTTTTTATCACATTACAGGTGATTGTTCTTGCTGTTCGATTTTTGTTTTTCTTCTACTAACACTTAGGTGTTTATTGAATAAATAAATTGAAATTACCTATAATTAATTGACTGAAATACGTCAACATTTATTAACCAAATAGCTTTCTGTTTTACATTTATGCAGTAAAAAGCTAGAAAAATGTTCGCTTGTGAACTGTTAAGTCGGGGTTTTTACATATTATGCTTGCGATCAATCATTCAAAGTTAATTATTTTTACAATAGCCTGTTTGCACCATGGGACATTAGGTCCATGGAACCGATTCGGTTTTTGTTCTGTATTCTATACATGTATGACTGTGCGTTTGTTCATTTCAAAGCGTGAAGGTCAATAGTTTTTATTCAATGTATAAATAAAGCTAGGGCTTGTACGTTTCGGTACGGTGTTTCAATAGAATTGATTTGATAGAAATACTCATACTAATAGTAAAATTGGATAGTTATCTGATATATTATTAAATATAGGTAATAACTTATAACTAATAAGCGATATGGAGCTATATGTGAGTGAGGAAAATACTTACCAAAAAGTTCCTAAATTTTGATAGACATTTTTTTCGCAATTAACCATTTATTTATGACCTGAAATCGGGTTACTTTAACTTTCATGGGGTTACTTTATCTGTCATGTTATACTTCTCGAAGATTTAGTGAATCTTGAGTAAGTCTTCGTAGTCTCAAAAGCCTCAAAGCGTTGGAGGTCAATTTAAAGTCTCGTGTTTCTTCGTTATCAATGCAAGTTACATAATATTAATAACAAGCAATCTAGTTATGGCAACCCTAATACCAAAACCATGGCAGCATCCTACTGGTGGATTATATTGTAAGTTAACCGAAGGCAAACATCTAGAATTGTGTCAAACACATTTCTGAAAAAGGTCACTTCTGTGGACAAAACATCGAAAGCCGGGTTTATGTATACAAGTTCGAGTCTTTCCTGTGTACATCGATGAGTTATTTGAGTCTCAAAGACTGAAAAAATGTATCTCACCTGTAAGGGTGCAGTCCAAAAATAAGCTTTAGATTCTCTTACCTTGCGATGTACCTATACAGGAAAAAAATCGAACGAGTTAAGCCATATAATAAAAAATAAACCGTGTATGACCTAAATGCCAACCCTATTCCTAAATCCACAGCAGCGAGTGGATTATGTAACATTTACCGGAGGCGTCTAAGTCCGTGATTCACTCATGCGCACACTTTATACCATAAAGACGTAAGTCGCATTACGATACTAGCATTTACTCCCTTTTGGAGTTAAGTGTGGTGGTGTCCAGTGCGTGATCAGTTGACTAATGGGTTTATTAATCTTGATTTTTGTTACAATTGTATCATTCGGCATATTTATTTGGTATGTGCATTGAATTTTAAAATTGTCATTATCTTGTGTAGACCCTACATCGGTAGGTACCTGTTATGTGTAAGTTGTACGTAAGCAGGTACAGTGAGCTACGAAATTGCATGGAGAAATTATGAATGAATTCATTGATAAAATCGCCATGCTCTTTTACGGCTGATGGTAGGTTGGTACACGTACGTTGTGTTGGATGGTACGATCGTCCGAGTTTCTTGCCGGTCCCATATTGGGATACCCTCGTACAGTTCAGGAGGGATTTAAATCTTCTCGGGTCAGAGGTGTAGAGCCGGCGTAGCTTTATTTGATGTTCATAAGCGCATTGTATAAAAATATCTGAACACGCACTCTTGCGCCTTGACAATAGAGGCGTGTTTAGATATTTGTGAACACCTTGGCCGCTCCGATATATCTGATGGCGACTGTAATATGCCTACTTGGAAAATAAACTATCTTTATCTTTACAGTCATAGGTACATATTTGTCGTTAGTCATGTTTAATGTTATATAATATTTATACACATATTTTGTCACGAACCTGTAATTCCGATTACAAGCTATGCAGACATTTGACCTCCGATGTCAACGGTATGGTATCTTCATTAAGTTCATTCTCTAAATGAACCCACCATGAAAAAAATTAGTAGTTTTTCATAGTCGTAGTCATAGTTTTTTATTAGCTAGAATTATGGTACATTGGAGATGGTAGACATCATTTGGTAGTTCAACATAATTCACTAGTATTCTGGCATGCAAAACTTTTTACATACATCGAGGAACATCTTCAAAAATCGCTTAATTTATAATCGCCCAAATCGAACGTTTAATTTGTGTTCCATTTTTATTTGTATTTTATTTCGTTTTGTAGTTTCGCAGTGCCATGCTAGTAATACTGTAATACTGGGTAACTAATTTGAATACTAACATAAACCAACTAGGTATAATAAAATAAGAAATAAGTTCTTAATCATATTTGCATTAAATTGCTCTTTATGAGTCGATAACTTGGCACCATATTCCTTGTACCACAGATTATACATATAATTGTTTACCCTGTATGAAAGATGAATGTAGGTGTTCGTCTATTATTCTACTTTTTTTCTTACTTGCTATTACTTGACTACCCATTGACGTATATGTGTCAAGCACTGCCTTTCTGCAAAAGAAATATTTTCCAACATTGGCAAGTCTCCCGAACTCTCTCCACAAGTTACAAATTTCGAAGTCAAGACTTACTGACAAAAGGTTTTATGAATGGTATAGGCTTTATGATGGTTATTTAAGTAGGCACGTGCTTATAAATTTTAATGACGGCTGATTCAATGTCCATTCTTCTGTCAGTCTTGCGTGCACGCACAGCTATATTTGGAAAAGGTAATGTGTATAATTTATTGACAGGTCACCTGGGTAGCTGGGGACATGTGATTTTTATATTTGTCGATATATTATAGTTTTTTGTGTGGGTGGAGCCTAATGTTGCGTAGGGTAATCTAATCTATTACATTTTTGAACTGCTATTATTTAATGGTTTTCGTAATAAATCCTGTTTACTGTTAATCTCGCGAATGTTTCAGAAAGCATTGTCTCCATTTTCAAGCACTAAAACATATTTAAGTAGATTCAACTGATTCTCATAGATCCAAATAGCCCCGTTCTAAGAATTTCTAATAACCTCGCGTGACTCGTCCTTACTGTTTTGTCATAGACAACTTTGTCTAAGATTTTGGGAAATAGAAATTCGGTTGTAGAAACTAAAGCTAAACTACGCCAAAAAGGCTTTTGATGATTGTAACCCAAAATAAGTGTTAACTACTCATTTATTTCCATTATTTTATTTTATTTATTTTTAGACATAGACATAGACATAGAATATTTTTATTTAACACCACATTGAAACATGTTTACAGGCAATACTACAAAACATTACAAGCCTTAAAATGAAACTTAATTAGGCACAAATTTATGTTTACATGTAGATATAAAAAAACTTTTAAAATTATGATGCTAAAAAGGAGCGAACCTCAGCATGTGTTGCAGCAGGCTTACCTACTACAAATTTATTAATTTATTTATTTTATTTTTTTGATCAAATAAGTAACACAGCATTACAGAAAAAAATACAAGGAATAAAATAAAAGAAAATACACGGAGACAAATAGGTACAGTCACGTCTGAAAATATCGGTACCAAAAATGTTCCAAAAATATGTATACACGACTTTATTGCCTCATATATTAAGGTAGTGTATACATATTTTTGGCACATTTTTTGTACCGATATTTTCAGACGTGACTGTACTAGTGTCTACACTAGATTTTGTATGAGACTTCCCTCAAAAAGTAATGTTTTGTCACGTGGTCACACGGCCATTTCATCACTACCTAGATACAATCATAAATAACAAACAAACATCCTACACTTAACAAATGAAAACCCATTAAAAATAAACTATGGGGAGCGACATTTAAGTCATTTTACAATCGATACTCAGGTCAGTGGAGCATAGCTATTCCGGCACACTTCGTCACAAGAACACCATCCTAATATGACCTGTGAATGTTAATAGTTGTTTCAAGCATAGGGATCAAGATTTAACGATGAGACAAAATGTTTTATGAATAGACAGGTAGCGGGCGTATGATGGACAATTTAATAGCTGTGACAAAGACGATGTCACTTTTTAACACCGCACGATGGAAAAAGAGAAATACTATCAGTATCAGGCTATCATGTAGACGACTGTGACCATCATAACCGTATACAGGTCGTGTCCTAGTAACGCCGGTCGATTCCATTAACGAATCCACGATTGTCATCATGACAAAAGACTGCATCAAAATGGGTCTGCCATGGCTTGTATAGGGACCGTGCGCGTTGGAGGGTCTGCCATCTTGTGGCCTGAATCGGAACCATAAACATGCACATGTACACGTCACGTGTTTTCTTGTGCATAGTAGGTTCTGCCATCTTGTGGGCTACATCGGAACAAAAAACATCACATTTACGCCTCGCGCCAAAAATCTGACGGCTCCTGTGCTGCCTCCTACAGTTCATGCACGCTCCCTATAACCATTTTGCTTCTATGATAGAGCCAAACACAAAAGAGTGCATTTAAATATAGCTACCATGGGTGTACTTAGGTCCTGTGATGATAATAGAATGGCTTAGGTTGACATACTTTGCGTTCATATAAGTAGATATAAATTAATTAATAGGCAGATATAAGTATATATCAATATTTGTATGTATTTTACAGGATGGCGGACGCCTGAATATTATTAGTTTATTTATTAAAAGCTAGTTGAAAATACATATATTGAAATGAAGTAGGTAACTGATTATTGCTTAGAATAAACTAGGCCTTATAGGGAATATTACGCGAAACTCTGCGTAGGGGGCGCCATTTCCACAATCCATCCAAGAAAATCGAAATTTCGTTATCTAACCTCTCTATCACTCTTGCATATTCGAGCAATGAAGAGGCGGATAACTAAATTATAATGATTATAATAGTTAGGCCCTTTGTAAACAAACCGCCTTGATGCATCAATGTCATATTTTATTATCTGTGAAGACTAGTCAAAAACAGTTTAAGGCACAGTATGTATAAATTACCCTATACAGAACATTGCAGTAATACTCCCTATTGGGAATAGTCCGGTTTCCTCATAATGATTTCCTTCACCGAAAAGCGACTGGTAAATATCAAATAACATTTCGTACATAAGTTTCGAAAAACTCCTTGGCACGAGCCGGGGCTTAAACCCGGCGACTTCCGGGTTAACAGTCACACGCTCTAACCGCTAAGCCACCAGCGCTTCGCAGGACAGCAAACGCAACTGTCACTGTCTCACTAATATGGAACAGTGATAGAGAGAGATGACTACGCTGCGGACCGTTAACGATTGGCACGTTGGATACGTGGGCAGGGATGTCTATTTAGTATTAGAGTAGTATTTCATGTCCTCGTGAAAATCTAAATTAACCAATCAAATGAATCTTGAATCGTCTCCTTCTGATGTCATACCCGGATCGGAGTTGTAATTGAGACCAATTTAGCGAACACCAAGCAAAGACTTAAATTGCGAAAGATGACCGTTGGAAACAATGAAAACTATAGTCATAAACTAATAAGTTAGTCAAAGTAACCTTTAGTATAAAAAACTTTAAAGAGTTCAGTACCCCTAGTGTAAATAAATTCGATTTTGAAACGTGACGTACGCGTTTGCGTTTAGTCTCATTTTGTATTGGATTTAGAAAGAGCGCCCCAAGCGGGACGTTTTGGAAACTCAAAATCCTATACAAAATGAGACTTGACGCAAACGCGTTCGTCACGTTATGATGTCGATCAAATTTACACTAGGGGTACTGATTTATCTTATGGTCAAAAGCAGAATGATTTATAGCTCCCGTCGTCAATTGTTTGAATAGGATTTATCAGGATTCCAGGCATGAAAAAACAACAAAATTTATAAGTTTATTTCTCTCCTTTCTCCTCCGAGATCAGACTTCCGCCTTGACATGAATGAAAGACGTTTCAACATATTTATTAAGTAATATTAAAAAATAAAACAATCAACCTTTGAGTACTTCCTTTTTTACTCTTTAAATCGTTCCTACATGAAAAACACATAAGACCATGGAAATGAAAGCTTTAACTTATACGGATATATGCGAACCGCAGGTTCAACGCCAACGACGGATTAATCCGTCACAGAGACCACACAGCAACATAGACCTACGTGCATATGCATAAAGTTTAATTTCAGTTTTGACACTTCGGTGACGTGGCGTCCGAGTGACAGCTTTTGTGTTTGACACATTTGATCCAGATTTCAAAAGTTGGCTAGTCCGATAAAACTACATCTGCATAGACTTTGCTGTAACAGAGTGGGAAAGAGTCACCATAAAGGTCAAATAACTAAGAAAATATGACGTTTATAATGGTACTTTCACACTTTGCTACGGCAAAGTCGGTTCAGGGTTAGCTTATGTATACACAGACTGCAATTAGTTACTTATATAAACATTTATTCTTGATAATTATTTACAACATAATATTGTACAAATATAGTAGATTAAAATAAAGCTAACTAAAAACTTACATGTTAATTTAATACTAGATTATTATACACCGTGTTTTTATTGAATTCCGTTAACTTCGGGATAAGTACGTTTAAGGAAACTAAATGGCATATTTAATTTAAAAAAAGTTTTTCTTAATTTTTTTTTATACCTATTTTATTTTTTAAAAAAAGTAATTAAATGTTGCATATAACGTTGTTGTAACACGGGCATTACATTTAACTCAACCAAACAATTGAAAACTGTGACATCTCAATGTCATTTCGAACATCGATCGTCCGAGATAGTATGTACGTTTAGTAGCAAATGTATTAACTCGTACTAAACACTAATCAATATGTAAATAGGCCCTAAGGTAAGTGTAAACGCTCGTGAGGGCCTTATAAGATAAAAATTAACTATTGATTATCTCCGAAATGGAGTTAATTAGAATACCGGTGTCTTTGAGAAAGTTACTTAATTTAAGCTCAGGGATGCACCCTTGAAATTAACGGAAAAAAAAACACGGTGTATAGGTATTAATGCAAAAAAAATCCCTACAAACTAGCCCCGTCAAAAATTAACTTTTAAGCCCCGAACTGTTCCCTACGTAGCCCAAACGTGCCTAAACGTTTCAAAAATGCCGGCTGCGTTGCCACGCTGAATGGCTAAAGATATTTGTTGGACCAGATAAGATCCAATAGTTACTTGTACTCTGTCGTTAGCAACTTAGCATACATTTTATACGCTCGAGGTTATTGTCAGTGACGGCTAGACTAGACCCGCCCACACGTGGAAAATAATTTACATGACAGTCAATGTGGTCTTGTCAATCAAAAGTTTGGCCGTGCTGATTTTTTGTTGACTTACAATTGTCGTTAAATACACTGTATTGTATGTATAGGTATACTAAAACAATAAACATGCTATAGGTGTCTTGTGCGATCTGTCCAAAGCATTTGATTGCGTGGAGCATGACACACTTCTACACAAGCTGAAGCACTACGGTCTGTCAACGGAAGCTCTAAGCCTTGTTAAGTCTTACTTAAACCAAAGAACCCAGAAAGTGGTTGTAAATGGAATGGAGTCTACTGGAATGACTGTAAAGCTCGGAGTTCCACAGGGTTCAATTTTGGGTCCTTTTCTCTTCCTTGTATATATAAATGATCTGCCGAACCTTGTAAAACATAAATGTGAGATAGTCTTATTTGCTGATGACACCTCACTAATTTTCAAAGTTGACAGGAAACTGAGCGATTATAGCCAAGTCAATGAAACTTTGGAAAAGGTACTAGAATGGTTCACAGCAAATAACTTACTTCTTAATGCGAAAAAGACGAAATGTGTCAAATTTTCGCTGCCGAATGTAAGAAAATCTGAAACTATCATCACATTAAATGGCGAAACGCTGGACCTTGTCGAGAATACGGTTTTTCTGGGCCTTACTTTAGATAGTAAACTGCAATGGGCCCCTCACATATCTGCCCTGGCGAAAAGGTTGAGCTCTGCCGCGTATGCAGTAAGAAGAATCAGGCAGTTTACTGACGTGGAGACAGCTCGCCTAGTTTACTTCAGTTACTTTCACAGTATTATGTCTTATGGCATACTGGTGTGGGGCAAAGCAGCTGACATAGAAACCATCTTCGTTCTTCAGAAGAGGGCAATCAGATCCATTTATAACATGGCTTCTCGTGACTCACTGAGAGAACGATTCAAGGAAATAGATATTCTCACAGTAGCTTCACAATACATACTAGATGTGATAATGTATACGCATAAGAATATAAAGTCCTTTAAGAAACTGTCTAATATCCATAGTTATAATACGCGAAATAAACATAAGTTAGTAGTCTCCAAGTTTCGTCTACAGAAAGTTAAAAAATCGTTCATGGGAAACTGTGTAACATTTTATAACAAAGTACCCTTAGAGGCATGGAACCTGCCCTATACTTCATTCAAGCAATACGTCAAAAATGCACTTCTCAAAAAGGGATACTATAAAATAGATGACTACTTGGGAGACACGGAATCATGGCCAAGGATCCAGTCTCAAAAGCTGTAATAGTTTTGCGTGCAGTGTCCCGGAGAGGCATATGGCGCTGTTGTTTCTGGTTGTTCAACCTTATGTATTAATGTTTGTTATGTTTTAGTTATTTTGATGATGACATTGACATATTAAATACATAGTAGTTATGTATTCTGTAGAACTAGTTTTAAGATTGTTAGCTTAACAGTCTCTTGACGTGAAATATGTATTTCATACAATTTTTTATTTTTTTTATTCTTTGACATTTGGAGAACCTTTACACCTCCAAATCTTATTATTGTGTATTATTATTTTTCTCAGACCGTGGGGACCTTATACATCTCCAAACTTAATGTATTAACCGTGGAGACTATACGTCTCTGTCATATTGTATAATATACTTGACTTGGTACATACTAGTTATGTACAGAATGTAGCATTAGTTTATGAGACTGCTAGTTTAACAGTCCAGACGCGGTTTATTTATTTAGTATAAATTTTATTTTGACACTTGGAGAGACTTTACACCTCCAAATTTTATTAATATTAGTACTCTGACATTGGGGACCTTTTACATCTCCAGATTTAATGTGTTTTTAACCATAGAGACTATACATCTCTATTGTATTGTAGTAATTATTTATTTTAAGATTATTATAATGTAATGTTTACCCAGGTATTGGCTGTTGTATTTATAAAATGTTGTTATGTATTTTTCATGTCACTATATGATGTTACTGTAAATGTTGTATTGACTTGTAAAAGAGCCCTTGAGGCCTACTTGCAGAATAAAATTTTGAATTTTGAATTTTGAATTTTGAATTTTGAATTTAGAGCAGAGCCCAACTGGGGAAGTACCTCCATCTTACAGAAAACCGCAGCCAACACTAGACCCTACTCATAGTGTTGTGTTCCTGCCGGTGAGTAAGGTTGCCAGAGCTCAACGAAGGAAGGGTGTTTAGGGTCGGCAACGCGCATGTAACTCCTCTGGAGTTGTAGGCGTACATAGGCTACAGAGACTGCTTACCATCAGGCGGGCCGTATGCTTGTTTTCCATTGACGTAGTATAAAAAAATATGGAGATACTTAGTAAACAATAGTTTTTATATTTCAATTGTGGCGTTGAAACTCCAGGTACATGAGGACCCAGCGCGCACAAGTTTATTGCAGAAATCGCGAAGCGTCCGGTTGACGTACTTGGTGACCGAAGAGCTGGCGGTTTCCTCGCACAACGTACCAACATTGGGATACAAAGAGGAAATGAGCCAGCATCCTTGGCCCAATGCCTCAAGGGCTTATATTTAGATTTAAGCTAGTTATAGTAATCCTCTGTATATGCCCATAATGTGTTTTTATATTTAAATTTTAATCCTAATTTAATAACTAGCTAATATATCAAGAGCAGAATAGCTAGGGTATAAAAACAATACCACTCCCTAGCACTCCTTGAACTAGACACGAATGAAGAGTAATTAAATGATGCACTGCTGTATATGATGCAATATGATGTCATACCCGACCCGGAACATGATGCATCGTAAGTGGTCTCGCGAGATTAGTACAGTCGGCATCAAATTGATTGTTACAGCAAAAGTGGCAAAATATATCGTGACATACCGTTGTTAGCATAGAAATAAGGATGTGTTCGGATATATTTGGCCGGTGTATGACGACCGGCCTGGCCTAGTGAGTATTGACCCTGCTTATGTAGCCGTAAATCCCAAGACCGAGTCGCTAAACGCATCTTCTACTGCGAACTGCAAGATGGAAAGCGCAACCAAGGCGGCCAATTCTTGCGGTTCAAAGATGTGTTGAAACTGCATATGAAGAGAGCTCATATACAGCCAACGAAGTGGGAGAGTCAAGCCAGTGACCGTCCACGTTGGAGGCATATTGTGCAGACTCAGGTGCATCAGTTTGAAGCCAGGCGGCTCACAGAACTCGACGCTAAGCGCGACGAGCTGAAGGCCAGACCACCTGCGGCCATACTTTACAATTATGTCGGAGGGGTGCTGACTTGCAACGAGTGTGGTCGTAGGTACATTTGCTGCAAAAATTGGCTATATCAGTCATCTGAGAGCGCACCAGCGACGCTCTCAGCGGTAGAACGCAGTCGCTGTGGTCGAAAACGGCTAGGAGATGATGATGATGAGCCGTAAGTAAAAAAAATCCTGGTAAGGGCATTTATTTGTGTGATGATACGAAAAATCTTGCCAACCTCAAATGTTAATGTTGTTGCAAAAAAATTAAAATGTTTCCAACTTTTGTGGGTTTTTTTCGAAAAGTAGTGTAACAACTAGATTTTTATTTATAAAAAAAAAAACTGTGGGTTATTGTACAAATAAAAACTTTTATGCCTACAATTAATTACTTCCTGGCCGGGAACCCGGGTGCTATAATTGCTTTTTTTACCATAAAACTACAAACAAACATCCTGTTCTATCATGTGTAATATTACGATGTCCGGTGTCAAAGTGTAATCCAGTGCTCTGTTATCTGCTAAAATTGATTAAAAAATCCTGTCAGCAGATAAAAAAACTGAATTACTACCTAAACATTGTCATATACCTAGTTGCTAAAAATTCCATTATAAACAATCCCTTAGTACTTTTTTCTGTTTATAGGATAATCTTATCATTTCATTTAAAACCAGTTTTACTGGAACACAGTAAAGTAAAGTTACCATAGATTATATTCGCTATATACCAGTTACCTACATGAAAGCCCCAATAACGCTAAATATAGAAGCGCATCCATCATAATGTCCGGCGAGGGCCTAATTAAGGCGTTAGAGTCTCAGAAAAATATGCCCGCAATTTGCGAAGTTCGGTGTTCGCGGAAGATCCACTGATCCCCTATCATCAAGTGCGAGAGAAGTGCTAAAGAGTTTATAGCTATGTGCCTTTTACAAGTAAAAGAGGTAGGTCTAGTAAAAAGGACTGGTTCCTCATTATACCGAGACTATGTCATGATGTTTTCAACTAGGTAGGCATCCTATGGGCATACCACAAAGCTAAACAATTGCATACAAAGCCATCGTCACGCTCAATCTTCATTATAATGATTCGCCCTTCGCGCACCGATGCAGGTGGATCAACGGAAATTCGATGCACCTATTTTAGCTCAAGGTAACCCTGGCCTATACATAATACTCAAGTACATATTATGTATATATGTATTGTTATAACACTAGTTGCTCTGTGAGCTGTAGACCTTGCGAGCTAGTTTTGTAGCTCATTGTTTGATGTTCATGATCGTTACAGCGGTATGGGGTCGAAAGACCCCATGCAAAGTACGTACCTATGCTTAATGCGGCAATAAGTATAAATTATGAGTTATACTTATTGCCGCACAAAAGGTTAAGCTCTACCACAAATAACTTTTTCTCCAATATGCTTGGAAATGTTCACCTTATTGTAGCAAAAATAGTAAGGAAAGTTCTTCATTATGGTCAAACTCAAAAAAATTCATACCATTATTGTCGTGTTTTACCGAACGGGAAGTTGTTACTGTATTGTATTTCACTTTTTAAAAACATGTATCCACTAAGAAAAACGCAGACAGCCAATTAATATAGCCGCGGGCTGCGTCTACACGACACTGACATGCCTCGTTCTTACAAGAAAGTCGTGTATGATCGTGCAAATACGGCTTAATAAAATCAAAGACTATATAACTTTTATATTTTTATAAGGATCTCATGCGAACGAATAAACGAACATTGAATGGAACTGAATGGCACAATAAGTTGATTAAGTTGTGCCTCTACCTCCCATAGTTGTCCCATAAATTTATTAACAATAATTAAAGAGGGAAATTGTTTTTGACGTTTTTGATGTGAAGGATCGATTTGTGTGAGTGAGTGCTGGTTGATGCTTAAATTGTGATTATTTTACCTTATTTCCTCGCATGTTTGGAGAAAAGCACTATATATGCCTCGGCAGGAACAGCAATTCGTGGATTCGTCTTCTTAGTCGGACAAAATCCTTTGCCCTTTCCCGGCCTCTGCAATAATGTACTATTAATATTATTCACATAAGTTACTTAACAAAAATAAGAAAATGAATTTCCGTTATGTTTTTTTTCCATTTTCCATCCTCTATCAAAATACATCTCTAGTAAAACGACTTGTTTATCAAAATCACTATAGCAACCATCTTTACAAGGTTCCCCATTAATGCAATAGCCATACGAGCACCGAAGACTCTTGCCTCACGATCGAATGTTTCGTCACCAGTTTTACGGCCCATTTCCCCCGCCTAGCGTCGAATAAGGTAAACTGACCTATTTTAACTACCGAAGATGACGTGGGACTGTATAAATTGTGGGTGAAGGCACGTGTTGAATGTGTGAGGCCCCAGACGATTAGGTAGTGAAATAATCATGAGGCGACTACCGAAAGACCACCCAACTAGAATCTAAAATGTCCCGACTATTTATAGTCCAAAACTTACTCCGATATCTTACAATTAGTGAGATTATTATTCTGAGCAGGGCTCGGAACCGGTGTTTTGAGAAAACCTTTGAATTATTTAATGATCTTTACTTAAGACTCAATCATGTATTAACGTAACAACTTCGTATTATTAGATTGTCTCATTAAAAATTAAATAATGAACCAAAGAACCAAAAATAACGTAATAATACAGGTATTTTTGATGGAGAAAATACCGGTATCCGACCCCTGGTTCTGAGGTAACATAGATATTTCGCAGATACAGTAAGCTGCAGATATATCTGACCCCCGGCATAGAAACAGGTTTGCAGAGGGTCAGTTATATCTGCAGCGTAATGTACCTAAGTTGTAGAAAACAAATTGGTACGAGCCGGGGTTTGAACCCGCAATCTTAAGTTTGAAAGTTACTGATCATATCGATAGGCGCAACGCTACTCGCTAAAAACAAAAAGTATTTCTCATCTATCACAAAGCATCTACATCTCAAAGTTGTCAGATAGGTCTCTGGCGCCATCTGTGCGCTTTAAATGAATGGGAATCTAACCAAATGGGATATGTAAATGAGAATGGTGAGACGTGTAATCACGTTGAAGTTACCCGTCATACGATTACTCGTGTCCGAAAACGATTAGATATAAGATGCCGTTAAGTATGGCACTGACAGCTGTCATTTAATACAAAACATACGATTAGTGACGGTTTTAGACAACCAGCCTTTTGAAAGGTATTCAAAGAAGTTTTAAGAAAATCATAGAGAGTTGAAATTAGAGTCAGTCGTCGTCAAAGACACAAAACTTTTTAACCGACTTCAAAAAAGGAGGAGGTTATCAATTTGACAGATTTTTTTTGTATGTATGTTACTCGATATCTCCGAGAATCGTGAACCGATTTTCAAAAATTTTTTTTAATCGAACGGTCATAATCATAACTGTTGATGGTCCCGTTGGCACCAAGTCGGGGTCTGATGATGGGATCTTGGAGAAATCGAGGGAACTCTTCAAATGGTAACATGTATGGCGCTTTTGGTAATTTTTGAAGTCGGTTTTATTTTTTGTTAAAAATTTTTATTAATAAGGCGAATATTGTAAACATATTTTTACATTGAATGTACAAGTACAATATGCTATATTATGGAAAAGAGGATACTTTGTTTACGTATAAGGTAGGGTTGGGTGGGTTGGTGTTGTGGTAAAAATAGCAGATAATACTTAGTAATAATAATAAAACCTAATTTAGGGGTTTCCATCGTCCTACCTCGATTTTTGCTTTGGTATTTATATTAATCTTTGATAAAATTCACTACTATTTCATGGTGTATCCGAATAAAACTCCAAAAGCAGAAATAATTGTTGTGTAATTCTAACAATAGGATTAGGCAACGAAGATATCAGCAGATGCGTGGGCGTCGACAAATGAGAGAGAACAGCGATAATTGGTAAACGCTGCCCACTTGAGATTAGCCCAACATATCATTTGAACTCATGGTCGTGAACTTATGGTGTAAACTTTAATTTAAAATATTTGTCAATATTCAATGCTGAGTGCTGTGAGAAGAGCGTATGTGGGGTACCCGAGTGGAAATCTTCCGTCAGGGCGTCCCAGATACCGCTGGAGTGACGAAGCCCTGAAAGACCTGTCCGCCCTCGGAATACCCAACTGGCGCGAAGTGGCGCAGGATAGGGTAGAGTGGCGCTCTCTTGTGTCAGAGGCCAAGATCCTGTTAGGGTCACTGAGCCAGTGAAGTAGTAGTACATTAAAAGACAGGACCTGATGTGGGCCTGCCCGCGGTCGTATGATGATAGTGATCCCGCGGCGCTCCTCTACAAGGCGGAATGGATATTTGTAAGGGTGATATTTCGACGCGCAATCTGCAAAAGCCGATAGAAAAAAGCTTAATGTCTGCGAAATAAGAACGAAAAGGTTTCCTTCGGCTCGGATCGCCGACGCCAGCCGGCGCATCGACGTATTTTTCGTCCTTATTGCGTGAAGACAAAGTTTTTTTCTATCGGCTCTTGCCTACCATTGGTCAGTCCGTCATCGCTTCTGGTTCCCCAAGACTAGGTGGCATGCCTAAACGCATTTCCTCAATGTTAAAAAAAGGACCTGGGAGGCCTATCCAGGATGACAATATTTCGTTATCAGAGAAACGAAACAAAACGCTATGTCCTGTCTCTTTTGCACTAATATGGAAGAGTGATCGAGAGACAATAATAACGTTTCGTTTCTGGCCCCCTGATTCTTTGAGATCGGTATGGTACTTCAAAGTCCCTAGTTGTTTATTTTATAAAAAATGGGAACTTAAATTACAACTGATCTAAAATCGCTGATTGCGAATTTGAAACCTAATATTTAATGTACCTACTTAAGTACATAAACAAAGGGAGAACATTATTAAATTGTCGCAGGTCGAAGATGCTACAGACGAGAAAATAAAAAACCCAAGTGCTTAAAACTCTGTAGGTATATGACTAATTTTATGTAACGTAAAATCAATAGAAAATATATCATGACTATTTTAACAAATTAGCAACGAAACGAATTTAATAAGATTGTCGTATAATTGATCCCGTCTGGACTGGCCTTAAGCTTTTGTTTAAAAATCTATGTATGACCCATGAAAAATTGCCTACTGTCGAATGTCGACAACATTACAAGTACCTAGTAATGAATACCTGTCCAAAGCCAGTTTTTTGGATAAACAGATGGCTTTGGATTGTGTAATGTCGTGATGTGTGCGTAATACAGCTTTTTCTGGTACTGCACCGTTAATTTGACAGACGTGTCTCAATGGTATTTCGTCAGCAGGTTTTAAGTAGGTTCAATCTTTAATATAAAAACACCGGTCAAATGCGAGTTCGTTTTACTCGCGTACCGAGGGTTCGGTACAAACTTTGAATTATCTCGTGTACTTAACTATAAAGGCGAAAGACTTTTGATCAGTACCCCTAGTGTAAATAAATTCGATTTCGAAACGTGACGTACGCGTTTGCGTTTAGTCTCATTTTGTATTGGATTTAGAAAGAGCGCGCCAAGCGGGACGTTTTGGAAACTCAAAATTCTATACAAAATGAGACTTAACGCAAACGCGTTCGTCACGTTATGATGTCGATCAAATTTACACCAGGGGTACAGAAGTACCTATAATGAATATAATTGTGTACAGCGCCATCCATCGGCAAAATGTCTGACTACTTTGCGCGATGTAATGCACATATGTTGGTTTTTCGAGGATAATACTGTATCATGTCAACCGATTCAAAAATTGTTCTTTTATTTGTAAAAAGTTGTCTTCTCTCAAAATCTCATAGAAATTTCAAGTGTAATAAACACACTAAAGTTGGTTTAATTGCAAACTGAATTCGTAAATGTTTTTTGTCAATAAAAAAAAAGTTATCAAGATAGAGGTCAGATTATATTTTTCCTGTGAAAATTATAGTAATATTAATATAATGTTATAATTTTCCTTCGGCAAACTTCTGATATAAGGGTGGAGGGGGTGGGGGTATTCCTTTTTTTTTAAATTTTTTTCACTATTAAAAGTATTTTTTGGAATGTGCAATTTGAGTTCTTTCAAATGATACCCCATTTGACCTAGTCAATAGACTTTGAAATTGCCCTCTGTTTATAATGGTCATTTCCCATAGTTAATAAGAGTAAAATAAAAAAATAATACTTTCAATATGTCTGGGTTAGCGTTGTCTATAACTATTCCAAATTTCAAATCGATAGCTTAAGTGGTTCTCGAGATATTTAGCGATATGATAGACAGACAGACAGACGAACGGGCGAATAGAATCGCACTACTCGCACCATAAATAAGGGTTCCTTTTCTACCTTTTTGGTACGGAACCCTAAAAATCAAATTTTAGTTTTTAAGTAGTACCGTTTATTAGGTTTTAATAACCTAATTTTTTCTCATCCTCAAAGTACTACTTACTACTTGCTTACTTACGATGGATACTAAATTCTCATAACCAACAGTACTCAGTACAAGTAGTAGGTGATGCGTGATGCTTTAATTATTTTACCTTATTTCCTAGTAATTCCGAATGATGAAAACCTTCGAATAATTCCGAAAAGGGACTCATATTATGAATCTTATAGTGCTTTTCTCCATATAATTAATCAGGTCACGGTGGGAATAGCAATTCGCGAATAAGTCTTCATTGTCGGACTAGGCTTCACATCGTTCGACAAAATCGACGCACATCCACGAAATGCCATTTCTCGGCCTCTGCAATAATGTACTATTAAGGTCTAGGCGACCAAGAATTTTTTTCTGCTCCAATAATTATTACAATGTTTATTTAGTTCCTATATTCACACATTTTGATCACGTCTTTTCCTTCTTTCCAGATCTTCGGCATCGTCATAATAGCGACAGCATGCGTGGACATGGGCATGATACAGGGGTTTGCCGACATGCAAACCGGGCATGAAACGGACGCCGTACTTATAGCAGTCGGCGTTCTTATCATCATTGTGGCTGCGTTTGGGTGCTTCGGGGCGTGGAAGGAGAGTCCCAAGCTGCTGTATATTGTGAGTATGAGTAATATGTGAATGTTAGGTAGGGCAAGCGACGATTTGTGCTTATACTTATCCTAAAACTAAATGAGCTATTTCTACATCATGAGATCATGACCAAGTTATCTACATGTCATCTCAGTCTTTAACTCACTACAGTTACTTTTATAATTCTCACCTCACACATACTCGTACCCATACATTAAAGAATACGATTGTATTTTTATAACACAATTATAATACAGGACAGATTATTAAAAATAAAAACAAAACTGCTTGAAATTGGTGCTGCATTCGGTAAAAAGATATACCAAATATTCATGACCACTTTTTATCGTGGACAGTCTTCGATCAATAAATTCGAATATTATTTGGATTACCAAACGTTGCTAGACGATACGAGGATTCTGTCAAATCTATTTCTCGCATAATCATATGTTCCGTGTCCCAAATCTCGATCGCGTCTATTTTCGTACCACACTCTCCGTTATTCGGTCACCAGGTCCATTATTTAAGACATTTCAGTACTTCTGGGAATGTTTCCCATAGCTCATTGACATTGGCTAACCCATCCTGGTCTCGAAGTCTGTAAATAATATGGACAATAGGAGATCACATTAAAAATGGCTTGTTAGTAAATCAGAGAAGCGATGGATGTAAGTGCCAGGAGAATGTCTCCAGCGAAATTAGCTTCATGACCTGTTTCATTATCATTCACTTTTGATAGTGTTGTTCAAAATAAGACCTTAAGTATTCGGAATAAAGCATATTCTGCTGGTATTTTAGCACTAAATAAATATGTAAAGAGATTGAGTGACTTTTAACGAGGTAATGGTTATGTTATTAATGAATGGTTTTGTAAGGTTGAAGAACGTTCTTAAAGTGAGGTAAAAACGGTAAGTAGTTTGTAGTTGTTTTTCGTGGCAGATCACTGTTCCTGAATTTAAATAGAAGTATTCCCTTTTCCCGGTGCACCTTTTACCCCACGTCAGCTACTTGTCACATTTGTAGTTGGAATGTGACAATTTTTGAGTTAAAAGTCACAGTTCCCTCGTGAGTACACTTCGTAGGTGTTAATACATCACGGTAAATTAATATTCGCACGCGTCAAAACCTCGCCTATTATATACCTATTGAAATACCTACTGTATGAATGTTTAATTTAAAAATTTCGGGGAACAAAAACCGACTACATCCTATAATACAGTACTATCCAATCTAATGTACAACTATTGTACCTATACCTACCTCCTACTTCCAATAACTGTAATATTCACATGCAATACGCAATGATGCTGTTTTCTTTTACTATGAAAATATAAACATTGTAAAACTTGGCTAAATAATAGCAGTTTTAGAGAAATAATTTAAAAACAACGCAAAATATTAAAGCCCGACAGAAATATATAATCATTGTCAAAAGGGTGTAACGGTTCAGTTTAGTATGAAAAATTTAGTTGCAATTAAATCCCGCAATATGGCGCGCGATCATATATCTTTCAGGCTTTAAGTAATTTGGTACAGAAGATTTAAATTTATTGATTACACAACATACGATTGCATTACAAATTACATTCATGTCAATTTATTCGAATCTATATCTATATTGTGATTGTGAAGTAAACCAAAAATAAATTTTGTCAAAGACAATGTTTCAGCTGGGGCAAGAATGCCTTCATATATCTGTTCGGCTGTTCCCCTCTCTAGGTCGCATTTCTCAACAGGTTCTTATAAAATTTGGTTGCAGTTTCGATAGTTTTTTTTCGATTCGTTTTTTTTCATTTTTCAAAATGGCGGTGCCATGGGGTTTCGCGAGATCGCGAGGTATACAGCTCACAGAGCCACTAGTAAAAAATTTGACCAAAGTTTGCGAGGTCAATCGGTGGTTAAATTTCCATTTTTACTTTTAGAAAACAATCTATTGATTTACTAACGTAGTGAGTAATCAGTCCATTATTAATGTACATGAAACGTAGTTAAGCTAAACGATTTCTTGTACAGAAACGTAATTGTCGAGGTACGTTTAAAAGTTAGCGTTCAAATACCGTTGTAACTGCGTGGGTTACTATTATTACTGAAACTGAGTGAATAACTCCTAATAGTCCTAATGTACTTCTTGACTTTCGTGATTCCCTAAAATAAATATACGTGTTTATTTTAATTCGTGTTGTTAAAAATATCTCTTAAAATTAACACAAACATATTACTTAGCTTATACGCGAAATAATAACGTTAACCAGTGTTAATCCGTTAACTTACTTGAGTTTTTATTGTATGCATGTTTTTGTAGGTATTAATGTTCCCACCCTCCCACCACGAAAAAACATAAATACATACGCAAATAAATATCAATCCTCCATAAAAAGTACAAAATTCGACACGTTTTTCCTTTTTCTGTGAGATGCTCGAGTGACCAGACCGTTAACGTTTCCGGACGAATAACTAAAAATATCTCTTTTAATAAAATTAAAGTATAAAAATAGTCGGTAAGTCTTCGAATATTATATATATTTGTAATAAAATAGTTAATTCTCATGGCAATAAAATTGAAGCTCGCTCTAGAATCCATCTAAGCTTACTACACCGACATTTCAATTTCAATTTATTTCCTTTTAATAGTTTAAACTTTACGGCATATTATTGATTCCTCCGTACTAGTAAGAACTGTATGACATTGACATGACAAAGTATTTTTTCTTCTTTTTTTTTATTCTATATTAAAATAATATATTTAGAGTAACAGAAAAGCGCCGTGAAACCCTATCGGGTTTGTATCGACATTAGTGTGTACCATATTTGTGACATTATGCTGAGTGGAGATCCTATTTTAGCGTCCTATGTTATTTTATGTCCGTTTGTGTTATTTTTATGTACTACCTAACCTACGTTGTGGCGTTAAATAAACGTATTTTATATATTTATTTCTTTCCACATTGAAGCATTCCTATTAATATTATACAATTAAATTTGGTCTCCTGGTATGGAGATAGCTTGAGGCTTGGGGAAGGACAAAGCCTATACTTAGATACTATAGGCACTTTATAATAATAGTTTTTTGAACAAAGTTTTTTATAGTATTTTATGCAACAGTTGTAAAAGAAGGGTCAAAAAAGGCGAGTGGCGTGAGTTACAATGTGAGCCGGAGCCGAAGGCGCAGGCGAACATTGTAAAGGAATACGCCACGAGAATTTTTTGACCTACTTATACAACGTTGCATACAATATTTTTCCTACGAGTCAACAAAAATAAATCTTAATTTAGGTAAACAAATTACAGCAAAAGTATATAGCCAAGACGCGCGAGCATACCTTGTTACGCGCCCGGCCCGCCCCGGGCCGCGGCCGGCCGGTCGGCGACACCTCCTCGTAACTCATGAGGCCCTGGTACTTGCTACTTGCTAAATTAATTTTTTGGACAGTTTTTTCTCAATTTTGGCCACCGTAGCCTATGGAGACTAACAAGCAACGCTAAGCGGTCTTCGTAGTCTATGAGTGTTGCTATATTACGGGTGTCACATGCGTGTTTCTGACTTATGAAGTAATTATTTTTACTATGCAACCAAATGAATATTTTGTAAGTTGGCAGCAATGCACTTAGTTTAAAACTGTATTCATTTTGGTTTTGTTAGGTTGGTAGCCATTAATCGCAGTAACGTTATAGCGTATAAAATCACAAGAGGTTTTATGAGGAATAGACAATACAGACTTTTTTTGAAATCTTTTATGTATGTTCTTATATTCGTGTTAATGAATGCATAAATGACAGATAACAGTAGAGGAGTAGGAAAAATAGTTTATTTGTCTGTAAATTTGTTCAAAGGACAGTTTTTACCAATCATCGTCTTCATTTCTCGCACACGACGTCGCGGGAAAAAGGTAGCAGTAAATATAATACTACGTATTGAAATATAATAAGATCTGCCAGTTTGTCAATATTTAAAACAATTTTTGATTCAATTTAAGTAACCTCTAGGGAACAGTAATAAACCGGAAATATTGATCCGGGTTAGTAAGTAGGTGTGTACAAGAAAATATTACTAGTGCGTGACTGTCGATAATTTAGATTTGACCCGTGAAATCAGGCCATGTTCTACACCCACTCATTTCTTTTGTATATACATGTACTTCCAATATGGATTCTAATACTATAGCTACTTTATTAAATAGTTCGTTGAACCCAGTTTTTTTTAATAGTTTATTTATGTCTGTAAATTCGTTCAAACTTTTTTTAACTGAGTCGCCAGTATCAATACGCCTACACCATTTCGTTCGCATAAATAAAATATTCATTGCTCTGTAGACTGCTAAATATACGATGAACGATGTAATAATGTATTCCTAATAAGCTAAACACCGAATACTTTGTTTTTGCTATGGACTAATTACTCATTTTTGTTTGTACTACTAATTTAATAAACAAAGTCAAAAATTGCTTAGATAGGTATTTTACATTGAAAAAATTCTAAATTTTCTAATATTTTTTTAGGAAAATCGACCTTTTACCATTTCCAAAATGAAACTTTCCTTTGTTTACTGCTACAGTTTACTGAAATTTCAGATCTCTTTTCCAACTTTTTGAAAACTTTTCACAACTATAACAAACTCACCTTGTATTTCTATATTGCCATTCAGTTCGCCGGTTTGCTGATCATCATCATCCTCCTGGAGCTGTCCGTGGGCATCGCGGCGGCAGCACTCCGCCCCCAAATCGAGGAGTCCATGAAGGCCAACCTGCGGAAGTCCTTCATCAACAACAAGTCACTGCGCGAGGAGGACAACGATTATCGTGCCTTCTGGGACCGGATTCAGTCTAACGTGAGTTTTGAAATGTTTACCTACTTTATTTACTATTTATTTTATTCTTAACGACATGTTTAGCCAAAAAATCTTTGCTTGGTTTATATTGATATTTCTTATTTATTTTAATTTTCGTACATTTTCATTCAATGTACAAAGAGTATTTTACATATCCTGGACAAAAAAAAGTGGAGTAGTGGTTTATATACGTCATACTTTCACAAAAATTTGACATTAACGATGACATACATCCACACTTTTTCATTACAAATGTCATGCAGATATAGCTTTGTCCAACACTAGCCATAAGCTAACGTCATCTAAAACCACTTTACGATTAAACAAAAAGAAATACTTGACGGTCGCAGTATCTATATTTTTTCCATCATCATTTTTGGTAACGTTGTCGGCTACATGCATGCTATCTTGTATGATATCTTCTAGTTCTAATTCTGCACCAACCAACACAGATTTTAAGAATTATCTCACTGTCTCATGTTTCATTACTTTGCTTCGTTCGTTTGTTAGACATATTACGTCAAAGGGAGCGTGCATGAACTGTAGGAGGCAGCACAGGAGCCGTCAGATTTTTGGCGCGAGGCGTAAATGTGATGTTTTTTGTTCCGATGTAGCCCACAAGATGGCAGAACCTACTATGCACAAGAAAACACGTGACGTGTACATGTGCATGTTTATGGTTCCGATTCAGGCCACAAGATGGCAGACCCTCCAACGCGCACGGTCCCTATAGGTACTATAATAGTACCTTCCAGTTCTATTACTATTTTAGCCAACACCGATTCTTAGTATATTTAAAAATTCACTCCCTAAGGCCTAGGCAGAATCACAGCGTTGCAGTTTGCCTCGCTTGCGTATTGCAACAAAATGTTGAGTCAAAGCCTTTTCCTTACTGCACACATATGGGTTCAGCAACTCAATGTGCAATTTTCTGTTTGGGGTTTATAATTTTGTCTGTTTTTGTATTGTTGAGGATAAATTTTTAATTTTTTCTTCTTGTCCTCTGTTTGTGTGCAGTATGAAATAAATTACTTCACTTCTCTTCTTTCTATTTCATTGAAAACTCATCTGTGACAATTGTTAGCTGCTTTTTTTACAGTTTATCTATCTCTTTCCAGCTCCAATGCTGCGGCATCACCGGCCCCAACGACTACCGCGCCAACGACCGCGGCCAGGCCGCCATCAACCCCACCTACAGCTGCTGCCCTCCTGACAACTCCGACAAGTCAGCCGAGATCAAGCGCTCCGAGTGCCTTAACGCGGGATCGTATTACGAGCAGGGGTGTGAAGACAAGGTGCTCAGTGCGATCCATAGTGCTGGAATGAGTGTTATTGTCTGCGGGCTACTTTTCTGCTTTTTGGAGGTGAGACTTTTACTTCTTAGATTCCTGTTTCTTCTTAGAAGATTTAGGCGGAACAGTTAGAGCCACTCCAGTGAAATCACTGGCGATTGCCACCAGACATATGACTGGTGGCTTTACCTACTCGATTAACGGTCAACACCCCTGTTATGCCACCATTAACCTAACCTCTCTCCATTGAGTGTGTTTTTTTTTACGACAGTTAATCGATTAGGTAAGGATCTAAGGATTTTTCTTCTATTTAAGTGCACCATGCAGGCACCGCTGAGAACTTTTCGACAAGACAGATATCAAGATCTTGCGGTCTGACTGCTCCCCCCTGCTTTTCTACCGGGTTTACAATTGGTTTTCTGTCATGAGACTCATTACATATGTTGGTATATCTTATTATACCTTTAAACGAGCAATCTTTGTATATTTATATATTTCGGAGATATTGGAAACGGGTCTATCGATTTTATGCTATATGGGGGTTTTCGGGGCGAAAAATCAATCTAGCTTATATCTTATCTATGGGAAAACACGTATTTATAGATTTTATATGTTCTCCGAGCAAACCTCAAGATTAGCTTAAGTCAAGTAAGTCAGCTCAGATTAAGTCATTAATAGCGTATAATGGACTAATCAGGATTAGGACTATAGGCCACAAAATGTATTCTAGACTAGCTTCTTCCCGTAACTTCGTCTGCGTGGAATGGTTATGAAGATAACTGATAAAAACTGTTCTTATATGTTAATTATAATTTATTGCTTTTATATATTTCAGGTTGCTGGTATCATCCTCGCCCTCTGGTTGGCGCACGCTATTAAAACTCAAGGAAAGAGCCGAGACACTGCTTAAGTATTTACTTGAATTGTATTGGAAGAAACAGAAACTTCAGTATTCTTACTATTGGAGTTGGTCTTGATAGAATCTTAATTCGTTTGTTGCAATTTTTACTGGTTGAAAAAAAAACAAGATTTTTCTCAAATTTTAGTACCCATCAAATACTGTATTCTAGCTCTCTTGAACTCTCTATAATATGTTGTCTCAATTATATTTAAGCTATTAGTATAACTATTTTTCATTGGATGGTTTAATTTGACATAGTATTAAATAACGAGTACTTTAATTATTGTTTTAATATTTATAGATTACCTATTTAATAGAAAAAAAGTCACTGCATTGTCTACTTCTAAAATACGAATCTGTTAATCTTAATTCAATATCATATTATCACATATCATTATTATAAAATAATGTACTATTTTGATGTAATTTTTCCTTAAAAAGAAGCAACATTTAACCCTCCAAGAATTAATAGACAGATAGTTATAATTATTATACCTAATATTTACTGAATCCACCTGAATGTAAAGAGTTTTAAGTATAAAGTTTTATTGAAACCGTTATTTAAGAATAATTTATAACAATAGGTTTAATCTTTGTTACCTCGAATAGATATATACGTAGATATAAATATGTCTATGTTAGAAATTAGTTGCTTAAAATTAGAGATATATGATATATCTTACGGTCACCTCAAAACGTAATATTGTGATAATTATTAGTTTAATTTCTAAGAACAACCTTATATTGAGATCTTCGTTTGGCCTCCTTTTTTTTATTCTTCAGAAATTCACTTTCAAAGTTGAAAACATATAGTCTGTCAAGCCATTTCCGTGACTAGAAAATGAAATGAAAATGTTTATTTCCGACACCAGGTATCCATATTTTAGTATACAAGACTATATTATTAGTTGGTAACAAAGAAAAATAAAACTATAAAAATAAACGTTAATGTTAGTAGAACATATAATGCTCATTGGATCGGACATGCATTGACATCCAGTGAACTATAAGAGGGCTGTCGACCCTTTCCGCAATCACCTTCAGGGACGTTGCCTCAGGGACGCCACCCTCTTACTACCACTGCGTGAAAGCCGTCTATGCTCCACTCGGCGAACATTCCTGACGCGCTGCATCGCCAGGGCAGCCCCAACAAACCCCTGCGTTGTTGTACTGGACACGCAGACCACTAAAGGTTTTTGTGGGATAGTTACTCCACAGGTTGCACGTGTACAGGTTTTGGCAGTACGGTTTAAATAGTGTTATTTTGACCTCGCGGGAACAGCGTGCAAACCTGCGTGACAACATGTTACCCCTAACCGATAGTGCTCTGCGTTACCTTTCTACATCTTCATCATCTTTGAGAGTGTCTGTGACCCAATGGCCCAAATATTTAATTTGTCTGAAGAAGAGAACTGTCTAGACTAGTAGGTGGTATGGAAAAAAGCGGAAAATTTAGTAAATGCAGGCGGGAAGGGTTTTTGTCCCATGGAAAATTTGAATTTCGCCTTTTTCTACCGACAAAGTTGTTTGACAGACTATAGGTACTTAACAATTATTCTTGTTCTCTAAAACCTCACCTGACTGACTTAATGTTTGATTTTACTTTCATGGTCTACATTTCATCATTTGACTTCATCTTGTCTGGATGAACCTTAAAATTGCTGTATATAATGCATTTAGATTGTAAAATAATATTAGTATTAATGCACTTAACATCTAAACCAAAGGCTACTTGTTTTTAAGTAGAATTAAATATTGTGTATCTGTATTTCACGTCAAGGTTTGTGATACATGCACATTTGTATTATCAACTCCCAATGTATTCTTGTTTTAGGTAATTTGAAATTATTATTTGTTTCAATTACTTATTCTCTTTATTGTGTATATAAATCATCTGTATTACAAATGATGATTGTAGGTGTAGAATGCAATTTAAAATAAAAATTTATTTGATCCTGAGTGTTTTCTATGTATTTAAGTATTTATATATTGATTATATTTATCGTTGTCTGAGTACCCACAACATAAGCCATCTGGAGCTTATTGTGGGACTTCGTCAATTTGTGTAAGAATATCCAATATTTATTTATGTTTATTTATTCAATTTTACGTAACGCTTGGTTATCTAATACATACGTCAATCTATTGAAATAGTCCGTGTATACTTCAATAAAAAAAATTCTTACATGAAATTATGCACTTCGAGCATAGCTTACTAACATAACTTAAAACCATTTTTTGATTAACATAAACTCCGAAATTTTCCAACATCTTCATAGTTTATCAGAAAATTATTTAAAATAAGGTTAGTTTTTCTGCTTTTAAGACATCTGTAGTAAGGAATGTTAACCGGTTTATATTTTGTATGAAATTTCGGTTACTAACCTGTTATTAACATCCCATACAATTAAAAACCGGTTTGCATTCCCTAGTGACCATGGAAATTATGTAAACTCTATACCTACCTTAGTATAAATAAGTAATTATTTTTATCTAACATATGATTTAAGATATTTATTCACTAGTCACTGTTTCAAGATTTGTTGTTTATGCAAAAATCTGGGATGTTAAATTTTAGTTGGCAATATGTTAAATTACCTTAAACTCATAACAAATGTTAAATATAATTTTGTTACAAAATAAACGTGTTCCAACTTAATGCATTTTATTTACAATTATAAACTGGATATAGTTATAATTTAGACCTTTATATAATTTTCGTAAGAAGAAGGAAAGAAGAAACTTTCAATTTTAGAATTATTTTTATTTTCATATAGTGTTTAACTTTCGCTCGATAGAAAACGAATATTTCTAAAAGTAAGCAATATTATGCTTGAGTGAACTCAGTGATTTATTTTAATATACAAAAAAATAAATAAAAAAACAAGATATCCGCGCTCCCATACACGGATTTCCATCTCGCTCACTTAGTGAGCGTGAGAGGGCCTTAAAAAAATAAGAAGTACCTAGTCTCTGTATTCGACGTTTTAATGCCACAAAGACAACCAGAACGCCTAAAGTAAACACAGCTTCCCAAACATTTCGACTAGCCTGAATCAAGCTACGTTATTTGTACAAACAAACAACCCATTACCCAATCGCTCTATACACGGTTGTATCTGTAGTTAAACGAAGCTTACTACACGAGCCTAAACTATGTAATACTAGAAACAGATTCATCCAATACTATTGTCGAAAACGAGGATTATCGATAACAAACAATCGTAGTAAACGAGCTGTACATACCTGGAATACAATATACAATCCGGCGAAATGATTCAATAGATCAATATCTGGAGGTCGGCATAGAGCAGTGGTGTCACGTATGAGCCCCGAGGCTTCTGGTCCGCTCTCGTATTTGCTCGTTTACACAACACGTGTTCTGCCTTTTGTCTTAAAACAATATTTCCTAATTCAATTTTTGTTAAATCGTGTTAACATTGGCCGGCTGAGGGCTCGGGGCTGTATGGAAAGACGCTGGGCGAATACGAGTGGCGGTATTAGGTACACTTGACCCTTTTTGCAGATAGTGTTTTACATGTTACGTGGACAAGAACTGTGCTACTGAAAATATCTGTACAAAACTTAGTAATAAAACTCGCGGTTGGTGTGAATATTTATTTATTGAACCATAAATATAGCCATAATTACGTGACAGAAGAAATGGCTGCATACATTCAACACATAAGCATACCTAACAATACACGTTTAGATTTAAATATTTAATTCAAATTTTTATTTTATCACAAACACCTTCATAGTCATTATTCATTATGAAACATGCAATATTATTTTGGCATTTTATTTTATTTTATTATCCCCATTCAATCAATAATTTTAAACCCATATACAATTTCTAAAGTCGTATGAAGGTTATCATGTTGTATTAAAAATATACATATATTTCATAATTCTTAACACTTTGCAGCATGAACCAACCTTAATTTAAAAATAATACGAATGAAAATTTCCTCTTACATCTAATTATATATTTATTATTCCTTAACAGTAAGCATTATACATTACCATTGCTCTGTGCACTGAAAAATCATGTACAATAGTCACAAGTATACATAGATTGGACTTGGTAATTACTACGAGTTTTTAAATAAATTATGTTAAAATACTACTGATCATTTGCCTACAATCATAACGACAAAACTTAATTCTATGACAAAATACGAGTAGTACATTGTGCAACGAGGGGGGTAAGTGAAATTTTGGACACGAGGGTGATTATTCCCGACAGCCGCAGGGTGGAGGCAATTAAAGAGCAGAGCTTGCAATATTCTTACTCCCGAAGTTACACACAATGTTTTTCATCACACTTGCGAAGAAAAACGAAATTTTAAACGAAATAATTCTTAAATACGGTGACATATCAAACATTCGTCCGCCATTTTCTAATTTCTTGACAGGTTAGCATCGAGGGCACAGACCTATTCGGCATTCAGCCACGATTCAAAATTATGTAAAAATATTTTAAACGGCTGTTAAATCAATCAAATTATTTAATTTTAAACATAAACAAAAATATTAAATTATAATTATTATAAACGTCAGTATTTTAAAAGTAAAATTCATTTATGCTACTTGGTTTGTATGAATAAGTGACATAATTAAAAAACAGTTATAACTCCCTAGGGAGTTTTAGCTTTTTTTTCATAATCCGTAACTCCCGCGGGAACAAAATAGGCCTTTGTCCTTCAGTACACCTGCATGAAATAAGAACTTTTTCGAGCAAGTGTGATAAAATATATCAATATAATCGTTTAGGTTTTTGCGAGGTGTCAGAGTATCTACTGTTCTATCTCTGTGAGTGTAGTATACAGCCTATTGATGGGCTATTAATACCTTATTTATTAAAAATGTTATAATTATGTAATAGCTTCTTACAGTTGTTACTACCCATTGTTCTTTAAAATATTTCAGTACTACTGCAATTCATCATCAGACAATATTAATATTAACTTACTTACTTAAAAACTACTAATAGAAATTTCTATAAACTTAACACCAAAATCACCATTAACATAAAAATAATTGAGATTGAGCAAAGTAAATCATTTTCTTTTAATAAGAAAAACACATTGTGAGTTGGAAAGCAAAACCTTATGCCAGAACCGAAATTAATAATTATTTTGGTATCCTTTACTGGACAATTAATTTACACATGACAATGACACAAGATAATGACTATATGAGGCCAGTCATAAAAACGTGATTAAGGTAAGAAAAAAATTATGTCACTTTTAATTAATGTAAAAAAGAGACGAAGGCCTACAGTAAATTTTAGCTTGAAATTCGTTTGCCAAGAAATAAAATAATTAACAACTAAACAATTTACTAAAATAAATATAAACACACGTACTTATGTAAAATAACATAAGTAGCCGAAAAACTCTACATCTACAAATTATACAACCTTTTAGAATATAAGTATTTTACAAATCAAGCATGACCACTACAATACACAGCGCGCAGCACGCAAACATAACGCGTAACATACCATGTAACACCCAACAACTATTAACAGTAACTAACAGTATTAGACTTAAACTACGTAAATTCGTTTTCGATCGTTTGCTACACGGTAAAGCTATGTACCTATAGTGCATAGTGCGACTGGTTAAAATTAATAATGCACTGCGGGAATCTAACATCTGTTAAGGCATTTATAAATAATCCAGTTGAATTGATTACTGTATCTTTAATGGTGGATAGCTACACAATAAGGTCACATTTGGCGTAAGTTACTTTCCCCTTAGAAGATAAAATGTTAATGAGTATTAGTTTGATGATTTCTAATTAGGTATAGTTCTAAATATACTATTGACGTTTAGAAGAGAGTCATACGCACTAAAGAATCACTAACAAAAATAATGATAGCGAAAATAGTGTTTCTACAAAAAAAAAATATTATAAAAGTTATATTATAGTGCGTGTAATAATATTGTTCGATTCATAAATTAAAGTGTACTTATTAATATATCTATAGAATCACTAATCTATAACCTGTTTTTAATGTAGCAGGCTTTTTTGAAAATTAAGACAATTTTTTTTACCGTGAAATATTATATATTACTAACAATTTACCAACCATCGAATTACTACAACTTCTTAATTGAGAAATGCACTGATGCGACGAAAATATATATTTTACATTACTAACTATGAAGAACTATATAATCCTTCAGATATTGATGCATAATTCATATGAGAAGCATACAGCTCAATTACTAATGTGATAACAAGTGAATGCACTAGATTCGACTGAAGAAGAGAAAATGGCGATACAGATTAATTCAACTGTGCGTGTCTTAATAGTTCTAGATTCACATAATTGGTCCCATGTGGCTCTATAGCCTCAGCTGATTTGCTTAAACCTACTTATTATCACAGGATACAGCTACGGTTCATAGAACTCTGTTGTACGTTTCAAGTGCAAAAGGTAACATCTACCGTGACAGCACCCGAAGTTCAATTTCATTGTGCATTTTAACTATTACGAATTAAAATCTTAATTAGTAATATTCGACCGAAATAAACACGACTAATTTCATTGCTACATTGACAAGTAAATATACAGCAACATCAATACTTATCATATTTAAGTAATTTAAATTATAAGTTCATTCTCAGATACTCATCCGAAACATTTCATTCTAGTAAAAAATCTCAAAATCGCTCTCTTTCTTGATGCGAATGACAAATCATATTACTTTTTGGCAACCGGGTTTTTTTACCTAATTTGACCCCGCTGAATCCGAATTGCAAATTGCCGTTGGCCCGATCGATATCATGACCGGAAGTAAGATATTCAAGACGGCGGCCATAGCGGCCCTAATGAGTAACTTGTATGGAGACCCATATTTTTAAATATATTTTTTTATAAGAATTATTGCAAGAAATAACAGTGATAATAACACGTGTTATCTGAAAGCTGTGGGAAGTTAGTCCTTCAGCCTTTGCTACATGCAAAGTACACTTGCATTATTATTCTGAGTGTGAACAAAAATGGCTACCAGACCAATTATAATATAGGTACTGTTTGTTTTTAATATAAAAGTGTCAGCCAATTCTCAATCATACTCAATTTTACATAAAAAATTGTTCTTAAACATAATGGTGTTCTTAAACATTTACTTACATCCTATTCAGTGCGATGCTGATTATTAGTTTTCGAAATGTGCTTGTAGATTTTGCTGAAGCTTTCGACGTTCCACTCGTATTGTCCTGGCCATCCAAAGCGCCAATACGATGCAAAGTATCTGTTGAACAAAACAAATAACAATTATCAAATTCATAAGATCTCGGACCAAAAAATATTTGCAATTTTTTCTTGCTAAGTATTTGCTAGTATATGTCAGGAACATACCTGTAATACTAGCAATATATAATTCTCTTATTCTCTCTTACTTTAAGTAGGTACCTAAACTTAATTCAATAATAGCAGAAGGGACTTAAACCAAGCAATACATTATACAATAATATACATTTTGAAGTTGCTTTCCAATAGCAACAGATAAGGTATCTTAGATGAAGAATGTACTGATTTCATGTTTGATCGTTTTACTAAACTGTTACTAAAACATTCCTTTACTCACCTCTAGCAAAGCAAATATAACTCCAGTAGTAATGAAGATATTTCCTTTCAAGGCCTTCTTCTGTCTCATCGCTTCCTCACATCCCCTTGCATAGTAAGACCGATCAGCCAAGCAGGTAGCATGAAGGTGTTTTCGAGCACCACCTTCTCGAAGGCCATGAGCGCGGGAGCAGCACGAAGGTGGGATGTCACGGTGGATGATAGCATAGTCTTGAGGGCCGTCGACGCCGCAGCATTGATTCTAATCGATATCAGAAGTTTTAATTGGTTTGAAATTGAAAGTCCATTAGAAACTTTGCTAAAGTATCATTTGGTTTTAATTTGATTTCTGGAAAGTTGTTTTCGATCCTAGGAATTTTTGATGATGTTGTAATTAAATTTGTATTTTCTATAGTCATCCGAAAAGATTTTTGTACATATTGTTGATGAAATATAACAACTATCCGCCGTATAAGTTGTTCAAGGTATCGGTGCTAAGCTAAATAACCGAATCGAAGCGAAGGTCTTCGTTTCAGCTTGGGAAAAAATCATTCGCATATCTGGATGTTCTACAGATCGCAACCAACCAAATCAACCGATTTTCGTTAAATTTTATGAGCAGGTTTGAACAGTTTTTTTTGTCGACTCAGATTTTGGAAATTTTTCAATATGGCGGAGCTATAGGGCTAGTAATATTTCGTCAGCTAAGTAACGAAGTCTTACCTCTGACTGCAAGTTATCCCAATAATTCCGATGGCTGACAACTTCATCATCGATCGTAGCGTTGCGGTAGAACTGCATGCGCATCTCGCTGCCCCCTCCCACCCAGGCACTGAGCACGGCTGCCCCCACCCCTACTACAACTTCCACTGATACGAGGAATATGAAGAAGCAGGCATGCTGAAAGTAAAACATAAAGATTATTGATAAAACCCAGGAATTTTGTGATTATCAAAAATAAGAATATTTATTCACTACAATTTTATTATCACCTGAAATTGTATTACGTATTAATCAAACAATATTAATTTGTTGAATACTTGGAACTACCCAAAAACAGAACAAATCGTGTGTAATATAAAAAATAAAATAAAATAAAAATCTTTTATTTCTTTTATTTTCTTTTTAGAGACACATATCTTCTTAAACTAACTAAAACTAACTAAAAATCTAAATTTTAAAAATCTTAATTTATTAAACGGGCTTTACCATTCGACAGTACTAGTGGGAGAGTGTAATCTTCCACAGTGTGATAAATAGACACAATCCACCCTCTCGGCTATCATCTTCAGAATGATGTTGAATATAGCAAGCGGTCCCTCAGAGAGTCACAAATTATTGAAAATGAAAAATGTTTTATTTGTTAATATTTATTATGGTACTGTGTTTTGGATGTAGTGTACAGTCAGCATCAGTTGTAGTCGGTGAACAAGGGGCTAAAAGTATATGCCACCCTCGAATACTCTTCCAAATAGATTCATCTCTACAAATCGCGTTTAAAAGTATTTTTTCACCGTCTGATTTGTCTACATATAGAGACATATCGGCACTACTTAAAAAAAACTCGTATTTTGACTTGTCAATAAAAAAAAAAAGTGGTATCTATGTATAGGATGCATGCAGAGTTAAGCAGCCTTAAAAGTTTGAGTAGCAGTGTGAGATACGAGATTTTTCAAAGCAGTGAAGATATCTTTTTTGTTAAGATATTATAGAATCTGCCTTTTGATGCATAGTCTGACGCTACTTTTGACATACCTTTACCACTACTAATACCAATTGACGATCAATATTAATTGATTCGATAACCCAAGGTCACCCGACAACTCCACTTATCAAGCTTGCTTCAATGATAATAAGTGGCGTAAATAAACAAGTTCTAAGATCGTATTCTGTATTCACCAGTGTAATACAAAATTCCTCACTCTTTGTAACAATTAACCTTTTTTTAAAGAGCTCCACAGGGTACTCTTCTAGGTCCCATACTTTTTGTACTGTACTCAGAGTACTTACCACGTATAATATTTTCACATGCTCCCGAAGGGCTCCAATACAGCCCAGCACCGCAGTGACTACGAGAAATAATCCCAGGGTCAAAAGGAAAGACAGCACCCCTCGTGACAAGGCCGCCTGTTCGTCGGGGCGAGATTTGCGTTCACGCATGTTCATCACGCAGATCGCCATTAAGATGAGACCGAAAAGCTGGAGACAATATATTTAGAAGAGTAATATTCGCTTTAGATGTATATCTTTTGTTAACTATGACAAATAACAAAACAAGACATATAATGATATCTAAATATAAATTGTACCTAAATAGATAAAACATTAAAGTGATAACAAAATATTGAAATTTGTGGATTTTTAACCTTAGGCTTTTTTAGCTTTCGAGGAATTTGAGCAGGTTTCTTGCATATTGTAATATTTATAATAAAGTAGTTTGAAATATGTATGTACGCAAGCAAAAAATAAACTGCAATTAAACTGGAAGCAAATGCATGCATCCACGTCCCACAACTATTTCACCTCTTTCAGTCAACGCGTAACATGGACACATAATACCATAACATCATAAAACAATCGATAACGCTACGCCCGAATTAGATATTGATTCAAAACAAAATACTTACGATACATATAATATTGAATAATGTGAGGAAAAACTTCATGCAGCGTATGCTTCGGGGCTTCATGCTGGCGGAGGCCGAGAGGCCGAGGTGACCGATGTCCGAAGCTTAGGACGAGACCAAAGGAAGTGAGGCTTATGGACATCGTATCGATCATCTGCATTTGACGACCCCTTGGGTGATTATAGGAGCGCTTGGTGGCGAGCGGAGCGGATATTTATGAGCTGTCTATTTACTTTTGTATTATGTTCAGGCTTCAGTACCTATAGGGAGAAAGTAACAAATTGAAATAAAAAAAGTGATTTGAAATGCATTGAGCTCGGAGAGTAAATTGGTATTCAACTGGAATTAAAAGAAAATTCCTCCTAGTTCGAGTACTTTGTTTTTTACAATTTATACATGCGAAATGACAGAATTTGCTTAAATCCTGTCACATGTTCTATAGATAACTTCATTTGAATATCAAATCTTTGATATAATCACTTAACTTTTTTTCTTAATAATACAATACATACATTTGTAATTCACATGTGACGAAAGAATATAAAAACAAAACTAAACTTAAATAACTACCACTACTACATAAGTAAAGAAACCAATCACCTTCAAAGTAAAGGTACCTCCTAATCGAATAACCCACCATGAGTACCAAACCAGACGCAAAAATAACCAACATGTTCGCTGCGTTTCCGCGCTAAATCGCAATAGATAACCTTTGCACCAGAAATGACCCGGAGCGGGAATCAAATCCCCTCTCGCAAGTAATCTTTGAATCGATTTAATTACATAACAAAACCAACGATTACACAATAACAAATTATGTCAGACACGGTTTTGTATTTTACCTGATTAAAAGTCCCTGATCTTGAAAAGTAATTTGACATTTTTTTTAACTTCTCTTTTTCTTCGTCTGTACTCCGTACTTGGTGAGTATGAAGCACTGCTTTGAGGATATTAATATAGTCATGATATCCACTACCTTGCCCTATTTATAAACCGCTCCGCTACCCGCTACGCTCATCGCCAAGCGGCAATATATAGAGCGTGAGAATCCAGGTGTCCACTTCCCCACACATCGGGGCCTGTCTTTATCGGTCGCGCATCATTCTTTGTTCTGTGACACAACTTCTTGTGCATCTACTGTGACTTTTATCTCTTTAACATAGGGATCAATTTCCATTGCTTTTATATCATCTTTCCGTGGGCCGCAAGCACCTAGGGTTTCTTCAGCAACAATTTTACCTTGCGGTTAATTTGGATCATGTCACATTGGTTTAAGGATTATAATTGTTTGAAAAACGTATGCCATTCTAGTTTGACAGTCCTGCTTTGCTTCTATTGCAATTAATTCATTGATATTGATTTTCGTTTGCCAATTAGTAAAGGTATGTATTTGTCGTCATAATCTCTTGAAAATATGCCATATTCTATCATTGCGTTACTTAGAGTTACTATCACTTTAATATTATTAGCGGTAAAAGTGTGGAACTTGCAATACAAAGGTCGCAGATTCAAACCCCGTCATGTACCAATGAGTTTTTCGGAACTTATGTACGAAATATTATTTGATATTTACCAGTCGCTTTTCTATGAAGGAAAACATCGTGAGGAAATCGGACTAATCAGAATAAGGCCTAGTTTACCCTCTGTGCTGTGTAACTTGTGCCTACGCCAATTCCTGGTGCCAAAAAAAATCAAACGAAGCTGTTGTCAATATACATAAAATTGTGTAAAAAATATCGAAAATTTTGGATAAATATCCAGAGAGAAAAATGGGGTTTACGTTTCGGAATTGGGTTTGGGGTATGGAAAAGCGGTCGTCCACTAATATCGTCTTAAGTGGCTTAATATAAGGTAATTGGAGTCCAAGAAAAGAGCGTACACCTCCTCTGGTATTGCAGGTGTCCATGGGCGACAGTTATGGCTTACCATCAGGCGATTTGTCTGCTCGTTTGCCTCCTATATCATAAAACTGTCACTGCAAAGTCTGTGCGTAGTTTTGTACTGTAACATTTGTAATAAAAGTGTTATTCATTCCCCTGGATTCCCTGGAATCTCGTTCCCCTGGCTATATATATTCCCAAATTCCCAGGAGATTCCGCTTATCTGTTTTGATTGTAGCTTGTAGATAAGAACTTAATTGGCATGAGTTACACAGCTATCAAAAATGAGATGCTTATAAAGCGGAATCTCCTGGAAATTGCCGAATAGATATATCCAGGGGAATGAGAATAGAATGATCCTTTTTATTACAAAAGTTATAGCTAACTAAAATCTCAATGATTTTTGTAGAATGATCCAAAATGAACCTGTTTGCTAGGTTGGTCAGTCTGAACCAAAAATTAAAAACAATAAATCGTTTTGAATCATTTTTATTAAAAAAAAGTCTTATGTGCGTAATCTGCTCTACCTGTTATAGGTATAACAGCCTCAACAGCCATTGGATAACTTACTGATGTCTGGAAGTTTCCATAATTGTCAATTTTGCAACACTAGACCCTACTGATAGTGTTGTGTTCTTGCTGGTGAGTAGGCTCACCAGAGTTCAACTACGGTGGGTGCGGAGGGACCCTTAGGTCGGCGACGCGCATGTAACACCTCTGGAGTTGCAGGCGTCCATATAGGCTACGGAAACTGCTTACCATCAGGCAGGCCGCATCGTATGCTTGTTTGCCATCGACGTAGTATTAAAAAAACCTATGACAGATTTCCCATGCGAGAATATGACATTCTCGGATGGGAATCGGCATTTTTCAATTCCATAATGCAAGTTTCCCTTGTTACTAGTAAAATAGAAATTCCCAACTCTTTGGAAACTTCCAACAACTGCAGGAGAACTTATATATTTTTTCGTATAATAAATTATGTGCGGTAGGGCAGAATACGCCTGATGATATTGAAATCAAAGTAGTATCACATTTAAAGTTTTTAAATACGCTCCTTCCTCTGTTCGTTGAGAGCTAATATTTAACTGTTTTCTTGTAAACTTGCACCCTGTTCTTCAGATTGTGAGCCACCATCAATGATAGTACCGTCCCAGTCACCTGAAAGCAGATATTATCTTAGGTTATTGGAACGAAGTTCCTTATCGGACGGTATGCGGATGGGAACTAGGCGAAAAAAAAAAAAAAAGTGTAAGTCGGACTCGCGCACGAAGGATCCATTATCTATATAAAGTAGCAAAAGTATCACGTTTGTTTTATGGGAGCCCCCTTAAATATTTATTGTATTTTGTTTGGTATTTGTTATTATAACGGCAACAGAAATACATCATCTGTGAAAATTTCAACTGTCTAGTTGTCACGGTTCATGAGATACAGCCTGTTGACCGACGGTCCGATGGACGGACAGCGAAGTTCCGTTTTACCCTTTGGATACGGAACCCTAAAAAGGTCAATCGAATAAAATTAATTATTAAAAAAAATTGTCCACAATGTTAATCCACTGCGGAAAATGGCGACTACGTTTGCATGGAAAAGCGGTTGTCAACTTCCCTCTTAAGAGTAACGCTTTTTTTAAACTTATCTGTTTGGTCTGATAGTTGACTGGAAGAAAATGCCTTCTAACATTGTACCTAATTTCTTGTCATATTTGAATAAAAAATATTATAGTAAGCATCTAAAAAAAATCTTTGGGCCGTAAAAGTATTTGCTCACATTATTATTGCAGGCAATGGCATATATTGATCGGGAAAGAGCAATAGGACATGTAATTTAAATTAAATTTGGCCCGAGCCTAGCATCACATGATGAGAACGATTTAAATAATAATATCACACTGAAGAATACATAATATTGTCTCACATATCTATCGCGCACACAATATTACGAACAAGATCTACATAACTTACTTATACAGGAAACATATTTACCGAAATGGTTTCCGATTTAGTCCACTTTACAAATTTTGAAATGTTGTCAATTCATTTATGGTATCACATTGACACCATTCCGAAGGAAAAACATATAAAATACAAAAAAACCTCCACACTTCAACCGTAAATGTCATATACTAAGAAAAACTGACTTAGTCACTTTTTCTAAGTATATGAGTTATGACATTCCTCCAGGATATTGTAGTGTTTTTACTTGAAATAACTAAATTAAAATACATTCAATATTTTCATGTTGAAATTTGGTGTAGAGATAGTTTGAGTCTCCGGAAAGGACTGAGGTTGCTTTTATTCCAAAAATTCCTTAGGGTGTAAAAAGAAGAGTGGAAGTTTTGTATGAGGAATCAATAACCGCTGAAACGATTTAGATGTAATTGGGTATGGTCTAATACTTGTAGTTGAAAATAATAACAAACGTGACTTGGAACCTAAACTTAAACTTAGACGTCGCCGAAGCTGAAACCCTATAGCTTGCATCAAATCTGGGTGGGTCCACTCCGTCTTAAATACAACTTAGGAACACAAAGACTAATTCTGCCAAAAAAACCTTTGATTCAGAGAAAGCCGTATTTGGCCTTTTTATATCGTGGACAAATGCAACTAATTCGGATAGCGACTATGCAGTTTACTCAGGATATGTCACTGTCAATCTCCTTGATGAAATGAGTGACGGATTGAACGTTCTAGCTCACGTGCGCGTGCACTGAATTGTTGGAGCCGTGCACGCACACGTCACGCAAGCGGCGTGCCATCTCTCATAAGGAATTGTAATGTTACAACGCATAGCAGCAGTACCTAATACTGCTATAGTCGCTACTGGAATGTAACCTAAGATAGTATTAAACTAACTGACCTCAAACCAGAAGCACATGGAGGCGACCCCGATCATGCAGTCAGCCGAGTCGCGCAGCGCGTACAAAATGGCGTCCTCACACCCTTCCGTGTAATAGGCCTTGGTGCTGGAAACATAATGCAATACTTTGAGATTAAATCCAGCTGCGTCTTATGTTTACCACTTACTTTAACTATAGTCATGGCAGGGTCGCCATGAGATGTCAAATGATAATAAAATAATTAGCAACAAAGATGAATGGATGTATTCTGTATTAAGAATAGTGGCATAATAATCGAATCAGCGATTTTTAAGTTCATTCATGCAAAAACATAAGGAAGAAGAAGGGTATGTTCAAGTGAATGAGCAAAGTTATTAGTCGCCCACCGTCATTTTGCTATCATTTCGTCGGTCGCCGCACCAGCGGTTCGGAGATGTGGATTCGACCAATACTTAAAAGAGGTTGATGCAAAAAAACTTAGGAACACTCGGTCTGCTAGTAGATCTATTAAGAAGTGGTAATAATTACTTAAGACAGTTACGGTAGAGCGTGTTCTGCGCAGCAGCGGTGCGGGAGCGGTATGCGCGTGGACAGCAAGCCACGCTCACAGGCGAGTTCACGATCTGGTAGTCATCTGGCCCGTTCAGACCACAGCACTCGTACTGAGAACAATTTTGAACTTTATCAATTCAATTCAATTCAAATATACTTTATTCATGTAGGCCTAGCAACAAGCACTTATGAATAGTAAGACAGTATTACATATAATTATCTTAATCTAATTATCAGAGCAATTTATTGATGTTGTAAATATTATTCCATATATAATACTAATGAATATAATTCATAGATCAAATTTAATACTAAAACTTTCACAAAATACAGTCATACAAAAAAAAATGTATAAAAAATACTTGTCTAGATTGTTTCTAGAATAAATTCTAAATGTCAAACAAATATAATAAAAACAACAAAGGAAATACATGCATTGGAATATCCATTTCATCATCATTATTCAAATATAATAAATAATTAATCATTTCGAATCACAATTAATCCCACGTTGTTTTATCATTCATGTAGTCTTGTGTGGTATAATAAGCTTTAGAAATAAGTTTACGCTTTACATGATTCTTAAATTTATTAATTGGTAACTCAGTAATATGGTTTGGAAGTTTATTATAAAATCTACTATCGGAGAGGGATCGACAAGCTACTCCCCGCGGCCCACCTGAGGGATTAGATTTTACCTCTCACGTGAAATAAGAGTTATAATTTCGTCAGTAAACTTATTCACAGCATGGTGGGAATTAAGTTTATTTCGAAAAGACTATCTCTTTCATTCTCTCCGAGTGTTTTGCCACAAAGTTGTGAATCAGTAAGTCGACTACTTTGCAAGTTAGGTATAGGAAGTTTTTTTTGAACCTCATATGGACGGATCCATGATCTAGGGTTTCAACGCCAAATGGTAATAGTCTGTCCGTTTTTCTACGATCAAGTACGCCATAGTAAATGTATGGCGAGCACTCCGCTCACTTTTACGTTAGTCCGTTGAAGGTGGGACAGTGCCAGTGTCTCTACGCAGGTAGCATCCCACACTAACATCCGTCCCAATCCCAAGCTCCAAGGACCTAAGGCCCTTGTCACCATCCCTGATAATGCCAGTCGGCTCAAGAAGAGCAGGCACGTTGATAATGGCAGGAGACCGACGGATTCTGTCATTAAGCGATGGATGTCTTGAAAAACGCGCTGCTTTTATGTCAAAATAATAAATAGAAGTTTTATAATATTTAGCTGAATTTGCACATGTAGAACCAGTACGAGTACAGTAACAGTAACGCCATCTGTTTGTAGCTGTAGTGTGTTGGTAGAATTAGGAGCGATAGAAGAGAAGCCACAAACTCACGTTAGCCTCCAAGAACTCCCAATACTGCTGATGTGTCGCCACATCCTCACCGGTGACGTTGCGGAAGAAGTCCTCCCTTAGGTAGCTGGTAACTCTGTATTCGAGCCCGTAACGCTGGAGGGCCACGTAGATGGCCAGCATCACCCCTATCAACATGAGGATCACGTGGAAGCCGACGTACTGGAAACAAGAGGTGCTGTTAAAGTTTCTTGGATGTCGGATGCCATTTCATTGGAAACTCATACTTATTTACCTCGCTTCATATGTAATTGCGCAATATCCAGAGTCAAAATTAATTTTAGGATCCTCCTATTGTAATTAACAGACTTTCATAATTCCGTTTCGCAATTTCAGTAAATACTATCACTTTTTAGCGAATGATATTTACCTAAACGCAAAAGCAGAATCTGAAACAGTACCTAAAGATATTCGAATACAGTAGGCGCTCAGCAATCTGCCACCTGAACCTTTCCTCTTATCCCAAATTGTTTTTTTGTTTGTTTTGAACTTCCAGATAATTGGATTTGTATGGGAAATAAAAGCTTATAAAAAACAATTCTACATAGGGCATACCGAATTGGCGAGCACCAGAATACCGTAGTTAGTTTAAAGAGATGTAGCTTACCAAGTAAAGCAACTTGACGCTGTTC
Source organism: Cydia pomonella (assembly GCF_033807575.1). Classification (NCBI taxonomy): domain Eukaryota; kingdom Metazoa; phylum Arthropoda; class Insecta; order Lepidoptera; family Tortricidae; genus Cydia; species Cydia pomonella. Next base: position 3,146,188 of record NC_084711.1, on the reverse strand, counting down.
CGCAAAACCGCAATGATACCAAAAATGCCCATGATGACCAGCAGTGTACAGGCGGCAATGATCAGCAAGTCTCCCACGTAAGTGCCTGCTGCTTCTTCTTCGCCATACTGGTGGAGGATACGGGTGTCGACCACGGCGAAGCCGAAGATGAAGAGTGCCGTGACCTGAACATCAGTGAACTTTTAGGCCCTTCGCCGACTTGAAAAGGTTAACGAAAAATAGTATGAGAAACGCTTACTGGCGCGAACGTGGGTGACAGATTTTACCTACGATGGTACCCGCGGGCTTGCATCTGCTGCTTGCACCTGATCAAGTCAGTGAATGGTCTTAGGAAGAACCAACAGCAGCTCAATTAAATAGTTTTTAAGGTTGTGAAATTACAAGTAAGTGAAACGTTAGTTATTATTTGGAGTTTTTCTTTTCATTAGAGCGATAAGCAAGACCAGGTTCTACGTTGGAGTTCTGTTCATCTTAGCCTGTTTAATGTTAATATATACATATCATTATATCAAAACAATAATTTTCTAGCATGTTACTTGAATTTGATATTATTATTAGATCATAAAATCATTACCAGCTTATATGAGTGCCATGTTGGTATTTTTTAAGCAGTCAGGTTTACTCATGATGTTTTCCTTCAGCGAAAAGCAACGGACTTATGTCGTAACTAGATCTGTTTAAAAGAAACTAATTGGATAGCTACGATTTGAACAAACAAATAACAATAGTTGTTTCAATCAAACACTTACTATACAAAGCACGTTCAAGGCCACAAGCAATATTCTCGAACATCCGTGTCCAAACTCTGATATTTGGAACACCATCTTGCCAACGGTACTGTACCGCGTTTAGAACGTGTTGTCAAAACTCCTTTGTATACGGAGACCCGTTTGGGTCCACACGATGACATTGATTGAGTCCAGTGGAAGGTGGAAGAGTAAACTAGGTGTACATTCTGGGGAAACACCAGATGGCTAATAATCTAGTGAATTATTAAACGGTAATGATATCGATTCGCTTGTCAGCTTTTTGTATGCATTTAGTGCTGTCTTTATAATTAAATTTTTCAAGTAGGCATGTTACAATGTGCTTATGAATGTCAAATAAAGCTACGCCGGCTCTAATCTTCCACCTCTGCCCGAGAAGATTTTAATCCCTCCCAAATTGGAAGAGGGTATCGTATCCCAAATACCCGTGGACCAGCAAGAAACTCGGCGGGACACATCTTTTCAAAACATTACAACATATTATTTACATGCATAAGACTTTGTGTAATGAATCCACTCTTAAGACAAAAGTGGACGAACGCCCCGAAACCGCTTTTCCATACAAACGTAGTTCCCCTTTTCCTCTCTGGATATTAAGATTATAGAAAATATTTTTATAAATTTGATGAAACCACAAGAATTAGGAGCGAAAATGAGAATTCTATAAAAAAAATTAAATGCTCCTAACTCTTGTAATAATCAAAAAATCAAACTGAGGGGTATAGCTGTGGTTAATATACATCAATTTGCATAAAAATATTTTCTATTATGTATTATCCAGGGAGGGAAATGGGGACTGGGTTAAAATTATTTTCGTTGTCTTGCTGTTTGTCCCCAAAAAATGTGACTTTGGTATGGGATGAAATTTATTTTTTTAATTGTCATCATACAAATTCAAATCTACAGCTAGAATCTACAAATACAAACGTGACAGAGTGGTCAGAAACAAGCCAACGAAAAGTATTTTGACCCAACTACGTTTGACTGGAAAAGTGGTCGTCCCTTTCCTCTTAACTTTTATACCTGCAGTTATTTATTCTGATCTACGTAAGGTGGTAGGTATAAGGTTTTATTTATGATTTATTTACATATATTATTTTATATTCGGTTTTAGAACCATGTCATAATGAAATAGAATAATTTGAATGTATGTAGCCATAACAGTCTGAAAAACATCTTCGTAACAACATTATCTATTCAATGTGATTCGTTTTAAATATATTTTATATGCTTTGTTAATCTATTTCAAATAAATATCGCGAGTTCATTGTACCTACGTAATAACTTATACTATATATGTATGTCCACTGGAAGGACACCGTATATTAGTTTTAACTGTAATATGACGAAGTAAACTTAATATTATAATTTAAGAACAAATAATAACGCAATTGCACGTGGAAATAACACGCTTTATTCGTAAAAAATCTGTACAATGTTTTGCAAAAATAAATACTTACATAGGCATTTTACTTACATAACTAGTCGTAACTTACTAATTATAAAGCACAGATAACTGACAGGTTAAGTACAGGTGTAAAAGCAAACAAAACGTGCGATAATAAGCCCTCACGAGACAAAAAAATCAATTAAAAAAGATTTTACGAAAACCTCTAGTATAGACTGTAAATAATACTGTATCATTGAGATAATACAAATTTGCAAGTATAGTAGAGTTCATAAATAGGTTTTCATCGCACTTGCAGCACTTGCTCGTAATACCAAACAGAATTTGAAATAGAGGTGGTTTGTCAAAGAAAATTTTGTAGCCACAGTAAATTTACTGCCATATTTCGGCACATGATTAAAACTTTAGAACGCCATTTCACTTTGATCCTTATTCTTTCACTGATATGTGTTAAATTTGTATATTAACAAAAAGTGGCGCCATCTTACCAGGCATCGGGTAAAGGTTGTGGCACCATCGCTCGAAACAATGCCGCCATACCTTTGACCTTTTATCTATTAGATGGCGCCACTAAGATACTTTTTCACGTAGGAGAACTTTAGTTGCCATTAAAATTATACAATAAAACAATATGCACTCAGGACTCAGATACTTTGGATATTAAAAATAATAGCCAGGATTAGATACAATAAACTTATAACAGTTTACTGTATGGTAAGGCACCAATCATGAGACAAGATAAAATTTGGAGTACTTATTTTTTGATATTTTACGAATACCTGTCAAACTTCAACCGTTTTGCGCGTTAAAAGTTGAATTTCCTATTTGTCAAAAATACTGCAATTGGCTTTAACATAATTAACACATTAATTATGTTTTTATTCTCATTTTAAGGATAAAATGGTGCCATTTTTTAAATTCAGACAATGAAAAATTAATGATACATCAAACTTAAGCAGCTCTATGACTTTTGTCCTGGTGAAAATGTTTAAAAACTGATGTTAAATATTTATTTGGAAATCTTTGTGGTTTACGTCTCATTATTGGTGCCACGTCCATTATAGGGGTTACTGTATCTAACTAACTAACTAACTAGCGTGGCGCAGTGATCCAAAGAGGGTCTTGGCCTCCAAAACGAGAGAATGCCACCTGTCCCGATCCTGTGCCACTTCCTGCCAGTTGTCGGTTACTGTATCTATTTCTGAATTTCAATGGATAGTAAATAAATATAGATTAGCAAGCCCTTTTCGTCAATAGAAAAAAGCCGCTTTAAAAAATGTAGGCACGAACTTGTCCTGCCAAAGAAAATTTGAATTTCGCGCCTTTTTCTACTGACAAAATGGGTTTGTCAGAGTAGATATATTAACGCAGCAAGACTGTTAAAGATGAGAGGAGGAGCATGGATGGTGCGATGGAGGCTAAGGACGCTGTGTTGCTCCAACCATCGACGGGATCCCTGGAACAGAAAAAAGTTTATTTGTCAAAAAACATTTTGATGACAAGCTTTTATCACTGATTGTACTTTTATTTCAACAGGCCACTAATGCTCGTCGAGACAATTCTAACAAACCGAAACACAATTAGGTTGCCTTGTGTTATCAAAGAATTCCTATGGTCACCACCTTAGTGCATCATCAGATGAGCTCGATGGTACCATAACTTTGCATCATCACCCAACTTACATATAGGGCTTGTGCACAAATCACGCGAGGTTCGCGGGGGGGGGCTGGAAAAATCACGAGAGACCACGTTGGGGGAGGGGGGGTGTAAGAAAACCTCACGTGTATTTTTCTATGGTGAACAAAAGCAAAAAAAATACCTACTACTTACTTTTTCTCGATTTTGTTAAACATAAATCTTCACTTGGCACTTCGAAATAGCGAGTCTAAACAAGATTTACTCTATACAATATTTATCTTAAAATTAGGTACAACGAAAAATTTTAAAAAAATACACGTGAGGTTATGTGGGAGGGGGGGTTCGCCAAGGTGAGGTTCTTGGTTCTTCAAATATCACCAAGGGGGAGGGGGCTACTTCAAAAAGTAGCCGGAAAAACCTCGCGTGATTTGTGCACAAGCCCATAGATAAATCGTCAATTACTGGCCACTGTGTAATAACGGGCCACCTTATAAAAAAAACTTAAAATTATTTGAATTAACGCAATCTTAATAATTATGTGTAAATCTTTGTACTAATTTGTTATTTAGTTATAAGATTGCTACACGCCCTTACAGTTATTTAATATTATGACGACCACTTTGGCCTAGTGGGTAGTGACCCCGCCTACGAAGCCGATGGTCCCGGGTTCAAATCCTGGTAAGGGCATTTATTCGTGTGATGAGCATGGATATTTGTTCCTGAGTCATGGGTGTTTTCTATGTATTTAAGTATTTATAAATATTTATATATTATATATATCGTTGTCTAAGTACCCTCAACACAAGCCTTATTGAGCTTACTGTGGGACTTCGTCAATTTGTGTAATAATGTCCTATAATATTTTTTATTTATTTATTTATGTAATATAAATAAATAAATAACATAAATACATAAATATTATACGACATTATTACACAAATTGAGTAAGTCCCACGGTAAGCTCAATAAGGCTTGTGTTGAGGGTACTTAGACAACGATATGTATAATATGATTGCAATAAATGCTTTGTCTTGTCTTGTCTTGTCTTAAAACTAGCAGATGTTATACATGTGACTTATGCATTTTGTTGGCCCAAAAGGGATACCAATCAGCATGTGTCGGAGCACTTAGTACAACGAAGCTGATTTTCTGTGGTCCCAGTTTTTGATTTCTTTTCACTTATATTAAGCATCTATGACCCTTAAGACCATTGTGAGTTTACTATAATAATGACTTAACGAACTAATAAGTATTTTTCATCACACTAGCTCGAAAAAGATCTTATTTCATGCAGGTGTACTGAAGGACAAAGGCCTATATTGTTCCCGCGGGAGTTATGGACTGTGAAAAAATAGCTATTAGTCCCTAGGGTGTTCTAACTTTTTATTTAATTATGTCATACGTTCATACAAACCAAGTAGCGTAAATGAGTTTTAATTTAAAAATACTGCCGTTTATGATTTAATATTTTTGTTCATGTTTAAAATTATTTAATTTGATTAATTTAACAGCCGTTTAAAATATTTTTACATAATTTTCAATCGTGGCTGAATGCCGAATAGGTCTGTGCCTTCGATGCTTAACCTGTCAAGAAATTACAAAATGGCGGACGAATGTTTGATATGTCACCGTATTTAAGAATTATTTCGCTTAAAATTTCTTCGCAAGTGTGATGAAAAACTTTGTGTGTAACTCTGGGGGTAAGAATGTTTTTATTATATTTGTTTGACATTTAGAATTTATTCTAGAAACAATCTAGACTAGTATTTTTTATACATTTTTTTTTTGTATGACTATATTTTGTGAAAGTTTTAGTATTAAATTTGATCTATGAATTATATTCATTAGTATTATATATGGAATAATATTTACAACATCAATAAATTGCTCTGATAATTAAATTAAGATAATTATATGTAATACTGTCTTACTATTCATAAGTGCTTGTTGCTAGGCCTACATGAATAAAGTATATTTGAATTGAATTGAATTGAATTGAATATTGCAAACTCGGGTCTTTAATTCCCTCCAGCCTACGGCTGTCAGGAATTACCACCCTCGCTTCCAAAATTCCACTTACCCCCCTCGTTGCACAATGTACTATTGCACTTTTACATTTTTTAAGCTTAACGCGAGTTCTATCAATAGTTTAAATATCTTGTTATTCCAAGGTTACGAAAACTAGCCATAATTCCTGACTTTAACTTACGGAAGGCAATGAAGATTGAAAAAGAGGTCACTTACTAAATCTATCTGCTTTGCCTTAAGGTTGACTGGTAGAGAATGCTTTTTGGCATTAAGTCCGCCCTTTGCACGAAAAGTTTTTATTTTTTACGATATAGATTAAATAAATAAATAAATTAATATTTATAGTATACAGCGAACTGTACCTTCTTTATAAAAAAATCATATGCATGCGACATGTGTCTGTAAGTTTTTTTCCAAGATATTTTCAGGGGAAGTCAGAAGATATTTTTACATCATGATTTTAAGTCGCTGTTTTATATAATCAGTTTTGCCTAGTTTAATTAAATATTAATTCAATAGAGTCCCAATTAAATTAGACAGGCGGAACAGCTAGCCAAGCAGAGTACGAATAGTTGTTAATAACTTACCGTAAACTGGGGTTACTTTGAATCGCGGGGAAACATTGGTCATCGATTTTTGAGAAATAGGGAGTTAATTTTTGAACGCAAGCTTGTTCGATTATACCTCGGAAACTATGCGTCTTAGCGACATGGTCACTTTCACCAAGTTTTTTGAGATCTTGTATAGTTTTTGAAAACTCTCAAAAGTTTACTCTAAGCTCACAATTTTATTTTGATATCTACATCAATGAAGCTGCTTGGCCATGTTTGGTATCGTTTTCGTATAAATCGGGGGTGCTGAATTTATTTATGGTACACCATTTCAAAGTAAAAACAAAATTTACAAAAGGTACTTTATTAAACTCCTCTTCACGCTTAACCCGCTGAACCGATTTCGTTGACATTAGGTAAAGATATAGTTTGAGTCCCGGACCGGACATAAAAATATAGGAGTTTTTATAACCAAAATATAATTTGAGGGTGTGAAAAGTGGGGTAGATATAAAATTGAGAGCCCTAAAATAAACTTTCAAGACAGAATATCTGGACGACTAAAAAAAACTTCACTAAATTAAACTTGTAGCAAATTTAGTCAAGTCGCCAAGAGACGCAAAGTTCCCAAGATATTAGTGACACAACGAAAAATGCGACCCTCTCCCCCCCCCCCCCCTCCGGCTAAAGCATTTCCCTCCATACATTGTTATTGCTTGGCCTATAGGAATTTATTTGATGTCCATGGCCATTTTAACAGAATTACATTCGACGTCAAACATATGTTTATACTTTTGCACCTTACTCCTTTGTGATGAGGATGAGGCGAAAGATGTACACGTATCTTTGACGTCGACTGTAAGGTTAACGAAATATAAAGTGAGCTGATCTCTCGAACAAGTTTAAACAAGATCAGCTCACTTTACATTTCATCAACTCTACATGATGAAAGCGTTCAAAAAGCAATTCCTCATATTTTCAAATCGATGGCCAATGTTTCCTCGCAATTCAAAGTGACCCCAGTTCACGATATCTTATCATTGTCTATTTTGTTGTAATTGTTGCCTCGTGTATGATAAGCGAAATGCTGAATTTACATAGTTTCTGCAAAATCAGCTCACCCGTGTTAGCATTTGACCTTTTATCTGTAGCCATTTAATATGATGCGTTTTATTTTCTAACATAGAATAACAAAAACGCATCGGCCACAATTCTGGGAGCCTAGCCATGTTGCCAATAGTTGACAGAAGATATAGGCAGGGACTGTAAAGGTTGGAAACCGTCACAGTCTTTTTGAAGATAACAGGCAACAGTTGTAGATTTGAATTCGGAACTATCGTCCTGCCAGATGAATTAAGATCTGCAGACGGGCATTCGGGGTGTGGCCGTAATTAAGGGTAGTTTTATTTTATAATCTTGCAAAAAGAAGAAAAAATATATGATATTAGAAATCTACGTCTACGTTTATATTCCACCACGGTTAGATCGCATTCGCTCGTTACAGTACTTTATCACGCGAGAACAAGATAGGTATACAATTGAATAAGTGTTCAATGCAGTATATGGTTGTTATGTTTGGTGGGGCAGTGCTCGCCCGTATCGCCGATTGTATGTTGTTTTTATACTTAAACTACCATGACTCAAGATCCTGCCAACGTTATAATGAATTTGCTTTTTTGTTTGAAGTGCAAAAACAGCCAGTACATCTAGGTACAACGAGCTTTACGCCCGATCAGTCAATTTTAAACTCTATGACAACTGGAAAAAATGCTGAATTTGATCGATGAATAAAATTATAGGCTACTTATATAAGCGCTTGAGACGGCGAATGAGATTTATACTATATCGCTATTGTAACTAAGTGTGATTTAGGTTGCACAATATGAAGTTGTATGTAAAGAGTCTAGTAATGCGTGAATCGTGATTGTGTTCTGTTCACCTTGGAGACTTCACTGATTGCATCAGATATGTGCATAGGCTCTTGTCGTGACTGGCTTCACAGTGACAATGTCAACTTTACTCGACTAGGTACCTCAGAAATGCAGGTTAAGTAGCTACGTTCAAAGTAGGCATTGATTTTTCTAATTTTTCTGGCAGAGGCAAGTAGGTAACATACATAAGTGACTATTTTTATAGCTAAATTTTTGGGACCAAATATATCTGGCTGTATGTATGCATGGTTATTACAAAATCTATACTTTTGTGAGTGATGAATAATTTGTCTATGCATTAAAGCGTATTAAAGAATGCCTAATTGTCATTACGAGACTATTTATGTTCATTTCATTTGGATTATTCGTTATTTTCTGTTTTTAGCCCATACGCTTTTAATTTTAATATCTTCAAAAAAATATTCTACAGATCTGATACAAAAGAAACACACCATTACACATTTATCTTTATTCACTTTAATACAAAAATCGTCTACCGAACCTACCTCGAGTACATTGAGAAACAAACCAGTTCATCGTTCTTTAATATTGCGTTCGGTCGCCAAACCAGTCTTTCCAGATATTTAAACTATTGCAACCAACGGCTGCCCATTGATACAAGATAAATCTCTCAATTCATCACGTGTTTTGTGACCACCTGGTAATAAACGTGATAAACGATAGTCTGTCAAGCCAATCCCGTCAGTAGAAAAAAGCGGCAAATTAAAAAAGTGTAGGCGCGAGGGGTTATAGTCCCATAGAACATTTTAAATTCGTGCCTTTTTCTACTGACAAACTTGTTTGACCGGCTATAATAAGTTACATTACACAATTTCTATTTTTAAAACCAATAGGCAACTTAGAGAGCAGAAAAAATTACGGTGGAAAAGTATATCGAGATTAAAGCAGAATGTCTTTCAATCTTTTTCCTAACCAATAAGAGACACATTGAGCACTTTAAAATGTTCCCTATATCCATTATATTGATCTTCATTCTGGCATAAAATAAAGCAATCGAAAACCAAATTAGAATATGAATTTTCACATTGACCAGTACAAAAAAGTATAACCATTTTAAACTTGGAACGTCATACTGGCCAGTGCGAAAATGCAAAAACAAATGAATAAAAAAGCGCCTACAGAATGCCAATGACGCCACAAGCGACTCGACCGCCAGCGTTGCCAGTCTTCCTCGAGTCAGGATGTTCAGTGCGACCGAAGTCATCAGCTCTCTCGTGTAGCACTACGGCGCGGCCGAGGATGCTGTGCTCGCCAACCAGGGAAATGAGGGAATCGGTGAAATCGATGCGGCCGATGCGGGTGTCGTCGAACTCTACGTTGCCGAGGTCACCGACGTGGCGCTCTTCGTCGTTGGGGTGGCCGTGCTGTTTCTGGAAGGGTTGGGAGATGGTTTTGTAAACAGCCGGCTTAGAATAGGTTTCCCTCTCTAATGAATACAGTTAGAAACAGTCGGGCAATCTATCTCATACTGTCACGGCGCTCCTGTCCTAAGCCTACAGAACAGAGCTCGGCTTTTGAACTGAGGTGTTTTTAAATAATCAAAGGTTTCTCCAATTTTTTATTTCTATAACCAATTGTCTACTGATGAAGTCTTAAGAGATGGCTAGATCCCTATAGATGAAACTACATATATGGGACAATTTTTTCGATGATGTGGGGAATGGGGATGGAACTGGACAATACTTCATTAATTCATCATTTAATCACCATTGAAGTAAATTTTCTGATGAAAATGGGAAGCCTTTTCTATTGATTTCTGACTTGAAGTGACTGCCAGTTATCAAAAAGCGTTTAATCAAATTTCCTTTCAATAAAACCTGTCTCAACCCCTACATACATTGCTCTGGATGCTAGTTGTTGGATACCACGAATGATGCCATAAAGTACCTAAGCTACGAGTAAGCAAAGTTAGACAAGAACTTACATGCTCCGGGTTGAAATGTCCGCCGGTGCTTAAGCATCCTCCAGTCAGATCTCCCTTCTCATGGACATGGAATCCGTACTGTCCATGAGGCAGACCAAGAATTGTTCCCTCGATACGGACTTTGCCGTCATGAAGCTGGGTGAATGTCACGTTGCCTTGGATGTTGGCTGGGTTGTTGGGGTCACCCACTCGGGCGATGGCACGGAGCTCGGGGACCTGTTGGAATTACTAGAAATACTGAGACCCAATAACAAAAATTTAAAAACTATTGTTGAGGTGGATTTATATGATTTTATTGGTCAAAGCAAGAGTTCCCATTATAATGGGAACTGCAATTAAGCAAACTTTACTAAGCTGAGTAATATCAGAGAGGAATGCAACGATTATTTAACAAGTACAAAATGTTCATGTACTTAGCGGAAACGGAGAAAATGACAAATAACTTAATATTTATCTATCTATAACGCTACTTGATAGTAATCCTACAATTATGATCATATACCTTGAATTTGTTCAATTACACTATCATAGGTTTGTCATTTTTCAATGACTCCCATATCTATGATCACATTTATAGAAATGTAAGTATCATAGGATAATGTAGGTAGGTACGAGTAATTGCAGCCTAAGTATGTATATAACGTCGTCTAAATACCCAAGTGCAAGTTTTGCTTAGTTGGGGCTAGGTTGATCTGTGTTAGATGTCCCCTAATATTTATTTGTTAACTAATGTTTGTAATGTTTTTTAACTAATTAAGTAATCGATAAGTAATTGATTTTACCAAAATATCTCTAACTGTATATTATCAGAACTCAATTAATAATTGATGCAAATGTAAAGGTAAATTAGGAGAAGTTCTGTGTTTAATAAGTTTCTTTTTCTGAAATGGGATTGGTCTGTTGAAAAATTTAATAATATTTGTGTCAAATTCTTGTTTGTTTTTTTTATGGCCTGGATTCTAACCCTTTAAGCTATCTCATAGAACAAAACTAGAGGCAGGCTAAACTTGCTGGCGCCATCTATGCAAATCTTTGACAGTTACTAACTCCATTAAGCTGTTCCGGCAATTTCAAAACAAGTAACTTACTAAACAAAGAACTCCTTCTAACTTCGAGTACCTAGTTAATTTCCTGTCGCGTTTGCTTATAAGTGGTGCATCAAAACTGCCGTAGTATCGATTGATAAACACCGTATAATTAGCACACTTACGTGTCCATGGTGTGCCGCCGCCATGGCGACGCAGGCTGCCAACAGTACGATGTGCTTCATGGCTGCTTCTAGAAGACATTAAAAACACTGCTAGAAGAATCACTCATAGTAGACTGTAGGACTTCAGGCTAATCTAATAGGAGGACTTAAAATATAAGTACAAACAGGTTTGGTTATGCGTAACAAGCTAGATCTCAATTGATCACTCGTGACCATATTTTATCTCAGCTTGTTCCTAATATGAGTATTTCCTCCTTGATGCTAACCCAACGATGTTCGAAACGAAATATTATCGATTCTATTTCTGTCTGATGGACACAGCATTAGATAATTTATGAATCGCAAATTCTCGAAACATAACCGATTTAATGACTACATTCTGCACGTTTTTCCGTCCTCATAATACTAAAAAAAATTAGAGCTACGTTGGAGTCATCCGTGTGCAAAAAATAATATTAATAATATTTATAAAGAAGAAAGAAAGAAGAAATGTTGACACTTGGGCGGGGGTGTTAATGGTGTAATTTCTTATTTATACCTATTCTGCACGTCGATTTTAACTATGCGAAAATGTTTTCCCTCACTTTTCTGTAGTAATTAATTTTAAAAATGTATTTTTTCCGACATATATATCTGCAATGGAAGCCAAGTTTCCCGATCCACAGAGTAGACTAAATAAGCTCGATACCTGGCCACAAATTAATGCCTGTAAAATTCACTAGGTATTCCTAATAATGATGACTCAATAAACTTAAACTTCTATCGTAAAAAAACAAAGATGTGAGAAACGGAAGCCACCACAAACCACAATACAAATAACTACCTAATTTGTGATAAAAACAAATTGGTTTTTTGCTGAACGTCCATTGTTAGGACATGGGAAGATAGAAGTAATGTTTAAGCTCATGAGATTTAATGTCGTATCGTATCCCATGGATTATCCTATGGGAAACTACTTTTAATGGACATTATACATAATAAAGAAAATTAACTAGTCAAAGAATTTAGAGCGTTAAATTAACATGTTATTAAATATTTAATCAGTATATAAAAATAGAACGTGGCCAATGTAAATAAGGATAAGTGTAGTCAAATAACAGTGCATAACAAAAATAAAAACAACAACTAGGTAACATAATACGCCAGCAACGAAATCGGATCATTTTGTAAAAAAAATATTTACAAAATTACCTGTTTTCTTTGCCCTTGAGTGTAGTTCGATGCTCACAACACCACATCACAAGTTGTCAATTGTCAAAAACAAGATCGAATATTCGAGATTTTTTAAAGTTGTTCTGATATAATGTAAAGAAAAATACTACATTTATCTTACCATTTGTCCAACTAATATCCAGTCCCGAAACCACTATTTAATACATTACGAAATATTATTAACAAATATCAAAACACAATATTCAGATTTGAATAATAAATACGACTTACCTCTCTGAGATCTCACCGAGAATGAGTGGTTGAATCCACGCAAACACTCCTCCCTACGCACTAACTATGACCATTATACCAAGACCCCTGTTGTCCTATCTAATTATACCAATTTGCAGCCTACTAAGGCCTACGGTCCTAACCATAATACTAATTACTTTAATGTAATTGAAACCATTTTCAATTGGGACTAGAGTTGCATATCTTTTGCATTGTTCAAATACAGAACAAAACAATTTCAACCATATTCGCTACACAATTGATTTCAAATTCAACTGACAATTTTTCTTGTATCATGGTAGCTAAGGTCCTATGACACTGTGAGACAAGAGGGTCTTATTTGCTGGTCGGTGGACCGGTCTGTGAGATTAATGGATTAATAGTCTTGCGCTGCAGTTTTCCTCGATACAAGGTTGGTTTAAAGGTTTTTTCATTTATTTAATAATAAGTCAGTTATTGAAGAAGACGATGATAGTAAATTGATGCTTGTTAATAAAGTTTGTCACAGTTAAAATTATAATAAACCGTTTTGTGACTCGACTATGTACCTGCCTAAACATTTGACTTAAATAAATTCAAAATAGGGATCATACTTTATAAAAAAATTCTACCAGCTTTTCAAGCAGTTGTATGACCCCGTTTTCTTTGATAATTCGTGATCTAGGTGACTAATAGGTAACGTGCCAATCGTAAAACGCTCCGCAGCTTAGCATAATCGTATCTCTCTATCACTCTTTCATATTAGTGCGACAGTGACAGTTGCGTTTCGTTAGCTACGGAGCGTAATCGATTAGCATGTTGGCACTTACAAATTAAACTTGAGCATATAATCTGAACACAGATGTAATAAGTTATTAAGTAAACAATTACTCGCGGTTAATCGAGAAATTGATAACAAATGGGTGGTAAACATAATTAACGAATAGTCAGTTATTAACTAACGATTTGATTGTACTCAGTGCATGCGAGGTTTCACAAGGTGACGAAATACATATGAATGAATGAATGAATGAATGAATGAATGAATGAATGAATGAAAATCTTTAATTCAGGCAAACTAGTGGCCCATTGATAAATCCTTAAAACTAACATACATATTATTACAATGTATTTTTAAAACTAAACACTACAAATTACTTATTAATTAATAGTTAAGTTCAATAACAACTAGTTTATATAAACCTTTTTGCGGTTGGGAATATGTACGAGACGGTACATGAGAAATTATAATGACGTCTGTCAAAAGGGTCAATTCAATGTCAGTACAGAACTAACCACAAGCGCTAACGGTATACGAACCTTTAAGTTTACATCCATAATGTAGTGTAATAATAAATGGGTGGAAATATGGTTCATTTTCAATATATATAAATATGTTTCATTAGTGCCTTAACATATTTTAATATAACATATTTTAACATATTTTATTAATTAATTATACCCATAATTATAACCATAATAAATAGGTTGCAATGCATAACGCAACCCCGCAGTGTCAGGGAGCCGGCCTCGGAACCGCCGAACACCCTTCGGCCAAAAGTCCTCCTTGTTGAAGGAAGGTAAGGTTGTCATATATACTCTATTATGTTTATGCGTTCAATAACAGCACTTGTACCCCGTGCTTTATTAACTATACAATAACCCTATAGCTTGCTACCCGAAAGCCATCGTGAATATGGAATTTTAAAAATAGCAGGAATGGAAGAATAAGACTTTTTGTTTTATATTGTCGATTTTTTTTTCGAACAAAATATGACAATAATTAAGAGGCTTTAGTAAGCCAATAATAAAAAAAGTCAGAACCAATACATGGGCTATGCCAAGTGCAATGATAGATGAACTAAACGTTACGATCACGATCACCTAAACCGTAACAACGATGATAACAGGAGGTTAATCCTAATTTAGCAATTTGTGATTTTGATATGACCTTGGCGATCATCGTCGTGATTAAGGCGCAATTCATGCACGGCATTCACTTCATTCCGCATGCACCATTCAGCGTGAGATCTTCAAAGAAGTCAAGAAGTTCAAAATCATAACAAATTGATTAAGTTTGAATCGGGCTTCATGAGTCCATGATCTTCAAGGGTCCCCAGCAAGCTCGGTTCTCCATATAAACGTAGTTACGCTCTCATTATAAAACGACTAGCTAGATTGCTCTGAATCTTTGTACTTACACTAGGATAAGGTATATCTAGGGCTGTAATTAGTTTATGTAGCCTCAGATACCATAGTTAAAAAAACACAGCGAATATAATATTTCATACAAAACTTATTTGTTTGTCTTATAAGGTGGAGAAATATAAACTAATTTTATCCCTATACCGTATGTCATTGTATGTGCAAAGTTTCATTACAATCCAATATGTAGTTTTAGAATGAAAACGAAACTCCGTTTGTATGGGAAGGTGAAATTCGGCTGAGCTTGCTGGGGACTCTAAAAAAAGGTCAACTATTCGTATAGGTAACGTAGCAAGTAATAGCCACCAGTTGTGCAGTTGTTACCTATGGCTATAACCAATAGCGCTACAAACCTACATACATACAAAAAGGATTAAAACATTATGCTCCACCTTGAGTCGAGTCAAGGTGAAGGTCAGTGCGGAATTATTCGGACCTTAGATACAATGAAAGTATATTAAACCAGTATTTTAACTTAATCAAAACGCTTTAAATCGTACAAAGATCAATGCTTTTTTTTATAATGTCACTTACAGTATTGATGTTTACGTAACATATCTACTTATAAATGTAGCACAATATTGTTAACATTCTTTAGATAAGGAAGAGCGGTACCTCCTGGCACAAGCTATATTAAAGCTTAAAAGGAGGTTCCAATCACTAACTTTAAGATGATTATTGTGAAAGTAAAATAAACATTTTGATTTTGATTTGATTTTTGAGTATACACCAAACATGACACATAGGAATATAAGAATTGAATAATGACATAACTATAATAAATTACTACCAAAAACAGTTAGTCAGAATTTAAATATAAGTACATATTATCTAATTAGTGCTAATGGTGCTCCGGGCGACTATAGCCTCGAGCTAGCGCCCGGCTGTGGCTAAGAATCTCGATTCAGGAGTCGAAAATAGGTCCAATGAATCGTCCTGGGTCAATATGCCGTTAATAAGCTTTAGAGCTCGGTAGAGAGGTGAGTGGGAATTCGACTT